>NC_133658.1:400981637-401581637 GCF_037893015.1 Macrotis lagotis | reverse complement strand
GATTGCTTGCTATCCTGGAGTGAGGAGAGGGAAACGTGGGAGGGAGGAAACTTTACAGAAATGAATGCTGAAAATTATCTTTCAATATAATTGAAAAATAAATAAAAATCTTAAAATACATTTTATTTTTCCCAGTTACATGTTAAAACATTTTTTTAACATTTTTAAAAAATTATTATTTCCAAATTCTATCCCTCACATCTCTCCTCTCCTCCCCTCTCCCTGAGCTGGTAAACAATCAAATACACATAGGATCATGTGAAACATTTTCATGTTAGTGCCTATGAGATTTCTAAAAGCTGAGCTTGGTGTCTAATGTCCCCAAATAATCATCAACTATCTGTGGATGTAGTGCAGAATTGAAATGACCCCTCATACACATGTGGTATATGAAAAGTTCTAATGGCCTAATGGAAAGAGCTCAGAGCAAGTAGAAATTAGATCTCTGGCCTAGTTCCAGCTGTCATCAAAGGTCAGAGCTTTACACAAGGACCTAAAATTACTTCTAAGTTATTTAAATTGTCCTTTTATCAGATCTTCTACTATTCCAGTTTGGTTTTCAACCCTTTCCATTTGTTTCCTATTTCTATTTTTATCTTACATAATTATTTTTAATAGAAGGTAATATATATAGTAAATATTTTTATAAAACAAAACAAAAGGATCTTAAATGTCAACTAGTTCATCCCCTTATTTTATACAGGGATAATCTAGTATGTAAGAAGGACCTGTCAAAGGACATACAGTGAATTAAAAGCAAAGACTCCAAGTCTCTTGACTTTCAAACCAGTGTACTTCCCATAATACTTTCTACTACAGTTTAAAATCTTATTTTTTTTCCTTAGGTTTTTGCAAGGCAAGTGGGGTTAAGTAGCTTGCCCAAGGCCACACAAGTGTCTGAGACTGGATTTGAACCTGGGTACTCCTGACTCCAGGCCCGTGCTTTATCCACTTTGCCACCTAGCCGCCCCTTAGTTTTTCTTTTTTAAAACATAATCTTTTCCCCAGTTAATGAAAATCAATTTATTTCCTTCTTTTCCTAAACAACCACTTATTGAAAAATAAAAACAAAACTTACTATATTTCTTTTTATAGTCCTCTGACTTTTTGTATGACTTTGGGCAAATCATGTGGATGAATGGGATGGGAGGTTTGAGAATGGAAAGGAACTTTAGCAATCATTGGTTCACATTGGTTCACATTGGTTTCTTGAGTGCAGGGACTGTTTTTGCTTTTCTTTGAATTTCCAACTCTTTGACAGGGTCAAATTGAGGCTCAAGGGGAAACTGACTTGCCCAAATTCACACACAATGTGATATCTTGAAAGTAATACTGGATTTGAGGACTGGAGTTCAAATCTTGACTCTAAATTAGAGCCAATTATTGACTCTACTAAAGTCTTGTAACTGATTAGTTGCATGATCTTGGGCAAACCTGATGTCATGGATCTTTGAGAACAAAGGACGAACAACAACCACCCAGAGATTGTAGATCTGAGTTCACAAATAAATGCTTCAAAACAACCAAAAAAGCAAACAACAAAAAAATCGGTAAAGTACCTAAGCAAAGAAGGCAAGAATGATTGTCATCTCACCTGGAGAATCCTAGGAGAGCATTCATTTGGTTTGTATTAATAGTAATAGCTCATATAGATAGTGCTTCAAAGTTTGTAAAGAACTTTACATAATTATCATTTAATTCTCAGAACAACTCATTTTATTCTGTATGATAATAATAATTGTACATATTAATTATATACACCTATATACTTTTATATGCACAAAGCAATACATGATAATTATGTTATAATTATCTATTTTACAAATGAAATTGAGATGGAGATTGAGATTGAGAAAGGATAAATTACTTGCTTAGGATCATGGAAGTAATAAGTGTAGGAGACCCTTGCACTTAGGTCTTCTTGACTATAGGTTCACCCTTTTATCCTTATGACACAATGACTTCTTGTAGTAGAAAAAAAGGGCTGGATTTGGAGTCAGAGGATCTGGCTTCAAATCCTGACTCTCAAATGTTCTACTTATGTAATCTTGGACAAATCACTTAATATTTGGACAAAACACAATCATTTTCAGATTGATTTTCTCATCGGTAAAATAAAGAGGTTGTAAAAAAGGGCGAATATACCCCACATTAGTAATAGACAGAAAAGTCCCATGTTCACCAAACTATAATAGCACTTTTTTGTAATAGCAAAAAACTATAGATATCCATCAACTAGGGAACTGATTATCAAATTCCAATGCATAAACACAAAGGAATATTATTGCAAGGTAAGATGTAATGAATATGAAGAATACAGAGATGCATGGAAGATAAATCAACTGAAGTAAATAAGCAAGATCATGTCAACCAGTAGAATTACTCTGTTGTAGAAAAATAATAATAATAATGCTTGTTCTTCATTCTTGAATAAGACCATGACATCAGGAAGGTGACACCATGACAAGCACATGAATAGGATTTGAGTGAGGTGGGGCTGTGCTAAGTCACCAACTTCACTTTCTCCTGTGGAGTCATCTGGATCCAGTGACCAGTTAGGAATCAGGACAACTGGAGATGACTCTCGGTATGAGGCAATTAGGGTTAAGTGACTATTGAGCTCGCCTCTTCAAGAGAAAGACTGAGAGAAAAAAAGATGCTGTTCAGGTGAGAAGTTGAAAAATGACTCAATGGGACCTGAGGAGGCTCCCAGTCCAATAAATTCATTGAGAATTGGAAAGGCTCACCTGTCAATTAGGAGTGTGGATACAAATGGAGAGGCCTACAGAGATGATGAAGACTAGGTTAGTGGGAGAAATTGCTCAGCTGTATCTCTCTTGGAATACTAAGGAGGATGAAGAGTTTTAACTTTCCTCCCACTTTGTCCTTCTATTGAAATGGCAGAAATTTATTATAAACTTCCTAATAACAACTTCTAATCTAAATCATCTCTTTAGAGCTGGTTTTATCCTAGATATGAAATTATGATCAGTCATAACTTTTTTGTAACATTTTGTAACATTATATGCTTTACATTAATGTATTATTGGTGGAATTGTGAATTGATCCAGTCATTCTGAAGAGCAACTTGGAACTATAACCTAAGAGCAGTAAAACTGATTATACCCTTTGGCCCAGCAATACCAATACTAGGCCTATATCCAAAAGCAATCATAAAAAAATGGGAAAATCTCACATGTTCAAAAATATTTATAGTAGTTCTTTTTTGGTAATGGCAAAGAATTGGAAATTGAGGGTATGTCCATCAATTGGGGAACGACTAAACAAGTTATGGTATATGAATGTTATGGAGTACTATTGTTCTATAAGAAATCATAAGTAGGGGCAGCTAGGTGGCACAGTGAATACAGCACTGGCCTTGGCATCAGGAGGAGCTGAGTTCAAATATGGCCTCAGACACTTAATAATTACCTAGCTGTGTGAGCTTGGGCAAGTCACATAACCCAGATTGATATCTGACCTTGTAAAAAAAAACAACTCAAAAGAAAGAAATCATAAGTGGTCGGACTTCACAGAAGTATGGAAAGAATTACATGAACTGATGGTGAGTGAAGGGAGCAAAACCAAGAAAGCATTGTTCACATTAACAACAACATTGTGAATGATCAACTATGGTGGATGCAGCTCTTCTCAGCAGTTCAGAGATCAAGGACAACCCCAACAGACCTGCTTAGAACCATACCATCCACATCCAGAGGAAAAAAACATGAAATTTGAATGCATTCTTTGTTTACTTTTTTAAAACTTCTCTTATGTTCTTCCTTTCTAACTCATGATTTTTTCCCCTTTAGTTCAAATTCCTCTTACATAAAATGACTAATATGTAAATATGTTAAACACAAATGTATATGTACAACTTTTACCAGACTCACTGCCATGGGGATGGGGAAGAAAGGGAGGGTGGTAGAAAAATGTGTAGGTCATAAATTGTCAAAAATGTCAAAAAATTATCATAGCATTTAATTGGAAAAAAAGTTTTCAATTACCCCCCATAAAACAGTTTATATCTTTATTAGTAAAATGTTTTTGAAAAAGATAGTGAAACATAGGTACAGAAGAGACTCTTGTCTGAACCTCATGCCTAAATCTATAACAATATCTTATCTGAGCTGAGGTTCTAAGCCTACTGAGAAAAAAACTCAAAGTTTTGATTTATTAATAATTTTTATGATCTTCCCAATGGTAGAGAAAGTTGAATCACATGAATCTCATTAATCTTGGTGGCCATGAGTAAGCAGATTTTAATGGGGGAAGGACTCTCAGTAGTAGCCCGAAGTTCTCACAGGCAATGAGCTTTGGGCAGTCTTACTCCCCCATAGACATGTGAAAAACAGAGAGAAAGTGGTAATTAAGGGGAAATCCCTCAAGGACAATTAAGCAAGGAGTTGAGAAAGAGTGGTAGTACTAGAATTCCAAAAATGGAACTTACCTAAAGAATGAGCAGTTGGTTTGCCTCTGAAACTAACTACATCCAATCCCTCAACCAATTAAACTTAAGAAAAAGTACATTTGTAAATGGAAAGACAAAAAAAGAGAAAGAAAATGAATGCTAGGAACTAATAATGATCCTGAGGAAGAAATGAGAAAACATGTCTTCCATCCTCCTGTGTAGAAGGGGCTGCTGGGTGTATAGTATTTCAAGTGCTGTCAGACTTGGTTAATGTGTTTTTTTGTTTTTCTGAACTGTTTCCCATTTTCCCCTTATTACAAAGAATTGATATCTGGGAAGGAGAGAAGGATCTATTTGAACATGAAAATGATATAAAAACTAAAGATAACAATAAAAATGTCAAATATGAAAAATAAAATTACTTAATTGATGACCTCTAAGGTTCCTTCAAATACTAAATCTATGATCCTATAAAGTTACCCTACTTGTTAATGATTAGCAAGGTCTGTCACTACATTCAGAGCCATCTCCAGTTGTCTTGATCGATATCTGGCCACTGGACCCAGATGGCTCCTGTTACCCTTAATAACAAATTCCATTGGTCACCAGCTGTGCCAGTATCCTGGAGGAGGAAAATTCACATTGTTTTGTGGAGGTCTTAGTATAACTGATAAGGCACAAAGATCCTTGGTTTGGAAGGAGTCATCCTTTCTGGCATGAACTCTGGGACATACCTCCTAGGAAATGTAACTGAAACCCCCATCTAAATTTAAGTTCGATGAACAAAGTCAGAAAGTAACTTTCCAGATCCTGCCTTCTGATTGTGGAATGTGGATAGTGAAATATAGTTCCAAGACTCCATTGGGGGGGGGGTCTGGTTATCTAGTCTGCCCCCCAGGCTTGTATAATTAATGAATTCAGAGAAATATTAATAAGCTTCTATGTTAACCTAATTGTTTTGTTCTTTCTTGAGGTCAAACTCTGGACCAGACAGACTCACAGAGTTCATCAGTAAAGGTGCTATGACTAGGATTAGACTAGAGAATTGGGGTACCAGACCCTACTCTTTAATAAACTGTAATAGATGCATACTTGGAATCACAACCCATCCCAATTCCTTGTTCTAATAACCTCAAACCAATAGCTGTTACGGCTGAGTCCATGTTTCTCTAAACTCACTCTGGGAATGGAGATCCCTAGAAGATCTTTAAGGGTATCCTAAATTGGGCATGGATCTAAGATCAATATTATCAACACTGGTACAACAAAGATGACCTTAAATTATACTGTTGACCTGTTTGATCTCAAAAAAACAAACAAACAAAAAAACAAAACAACAAAAAACTAAATCTAAAAACTATAAATGTCTAATTTACAACCTATGGTTTGAAGAAATGTTCTTTTCTTCTTTCTTTTCTCTGGTAAGCTCGTCTCAGTTCTCTATCCCCTACTCTTTGCCTCACTGCCACCCTGCTGCTATTGCCCCTCCCCCTGATCCCCCTCCTCACTCCTCCTCACCACTCCCTTTACAAGTTTGGATCCTGTTCTGTCTGAGTTATCAAAGGGTAGAGTTTCAGGACATCCAGATTAATGACTAGAAAGAAACATGGATATAATTTTTTTTAATTTGGAAAGTTGTGATACGTACACAGTCAATCTATCTGAAAAAAATTGTGAAACACTAATTATATAAAATCTAAAACTTTTCAGACTGTTAGTGAAACTTCCCTAGTATTTGCAGTTTAAAATCCTTTGAAAGATGGAAATAGGGAAGGCTATGGAGATTGAATCAACTCCTTATCTGATAAATCTGAAAGGTAGAGGCAGAAAATCAACTGAGAATAAAAGGAATGTGTTACTAACAGTTGCTATAAATATGGATTTGGTTTGATTTAAGCCAAAATTTTGTCCTGAAGGAAATAAGAACAGGGTCATATGACCTTTGTCATTTGGCATTAAGACATTTATTAGTTATTTGGCCCCAAGAAAGTTTTCTCATTTTATTGTTCTGTAAGATGATAATAATGAGACCCAAATGATTACATGATTGTAAACCGCTTGGCATAAGGCAAGTGCTATATGAATGTCAATTGTTTTTATTATCTCTTTAATTAGGTATAATTGTTATATAACTTTACATGGGTTTTATATGTAAACAGACTTCAATATCAATGTTCTTGAAACAATTTTCTATTTAAGGTAATCTGAAGCACATACATCACTGTGTATAAATTAAGATTTACTGGTAATTAATGAGTTTATTTCAAGTTTTAAATATATAATGTTGTTTATGGTATTGTTATGCTCCTAAATTTTTTTAAGTTGTAAAATTCAGTTAAAAAATATATCAAAGGGTAATTTCTCTTTTATTCTATTTGTTCTTAAATTAAAATTGTAACCAGATTTCCAAATTTCTGCTAAATTAAGTTAGGCAATATATACATGAATCATGGGTAGGAAGATGAATCACAAAAACAATAAAACAATGATTTTGTGGGTTTGAATATAAAGTCCATTAGTGCAGTCTGATTCTTTTCACTTAACACAAGCAAAGTACAAGACAAGGAAGCAATATAATTCTCAGTCCAGAATCTGCCTATGAAAAAGAATCTCTAGAAGCTAAATTATTAGTAAATTCAGTATAAAGAGTCTGCATCTGAGTTGGGGAATAGAGGAAACCTATGCTAATAAAGGATGCCAGGCTCAGTTGTGCCAGTGAGATGCAGTCCTGGACAAGAAGGAACCAGCCCACACTCCTGGTGAGTATAGAAGCAGTGACCTTGGGTCACTGGTTGTGGAAATTTAAAATAGAATTGATTCTTGGTCTTGATTTCAGGTCAGAGGGGAGAACTGAAGATTATAGCCACTAGAGGGTTCTCAGGGAGTAGGATCATTTCTAGTACAATGTGCTGAGGTGCCTCAGTTGTGTGGCTTGAGGAGGGAAGAAGTGAAGAGGTTGGGCCAGGACAAAGCTCCTGAGGTCAGAGACACCATCCCCCACACCATACAGCTAGAAATGAATATAACAAAAAGCTGCTAAAAAAATTTTTTTAAATGAGTAGGCAAAGGAGAAAAAACCCAACCATAGATAGTTACTATGGGAATAGAGAAGATCAGGGTTTATCTTCAGAGGAACATGCTGGAGAATCAAATGACTACCTGCCGAAAAAGAATTCCTAGAGGAACTTAAAGAAGACTTTAAAAATAAAATCAGAGAGATTGAGGAAAAACTAAAAAATAAAATAAGAACAATCCAGAAAAACAAGAAAATTATGAAAAGAAAGTAAACCAATTGAAAAAGGAGATCCAGTATCTTAAGTAAGAAAATGATGCTTTGAAAATTAGAATAAGGCAAGGGGATGCCAGTGAATTTATGAGATCAAGAAAAAATAAAACAAAATATAAAGAATGAAAAAATAGAAGAGAAAGTGAAATACCTCAAGAAAAACCAACAGATTTGGAGAACAGATCAAGAAGAGAAAGTATAAGAATAAGTGGACTAACTGAAAGCTATAATCAAAAAAAGAAATCTTGATACAATAATACAAAAAATAATTAAATAAAATAGTCCTGAAGTGTTAGAACAAGAAGGAAAAGTAGAAATAGAAAAAAAAAAATTCATCGATCACCACTTGAAAGGAATCCAAGGAGGAAAACTGACAGGAATATCATAGCTGAATTCCGACTTCCCACCCCTTAAGGAGAAACAAGGAAAAAACAATTCAAATATAGTGGAACTACAATTAGAATTACATAACACCTAGCAGCTACTGCTTAAAAAAAATCACAGGTCTTGGAATACAATATATTGAAGAGCAAAAGAACTGGGTTGTGGCCAAAAATATCAATCGCTAAACTTAAGCACAATCCCAAAAGGGAAAAAAATGGATATTTAATGAATTGCCAGATTTCAGGATTTTGTGTCAAAAAGGCCAGAACTTAGTCGAAAATTTGACATACCAGAACCAATAGGTAAGGTAAACATCAAAGACTAATAAAAAAGAAATTCAATAAAGATGAATGGTTTACTATCTATATTTGGAAATGTAAACCACAGTTCCAATTGTTATTAGTAATTAGGCAGTTAGAAGGAAATATGGGGGGTAGAGTCAATAGGTCAGTATTCTTAAAAGTAAAATGCCAAGTATAAAAACTGGGTTCTAATTTTAGTTGGTATGTGTTTTCTATGTATATAAGCCTGACAATTGGTCAATATAAAATTTGAAATTCCCTGGTCTTAAAGTTTCCAAATTTTATTTTCTAATATTAGAAACATAAGATTTGACCTGGTTATTAGTAAAGATGTAAGATGTTTTTTTTTTTTTTTAGCAGAGAAGAAAATCTTTACCAGTGACCTGGGTTGGAGCAGATAGGTGGTGCAGTGGATAGAGCAACAGACCTGGAGTCAGGAGGACTTGAGTTCAAATCCAGCCTCAGATACTTAATAATTGCCTATCTGTGTGACCTTGAACAAGTCATTCAACCCCATTGCCTTGCAAAAAACAAACAAAAAAAAAAAGATATATAAGTGGGTAAGAGGAAAATCTGCTCTGAGACAACAAATGAACTACAGGATTGCATTGGATCTGAATTTTGCTTCTCTGTCCCTCCCTTTGTGTCTCTTATTTGTAAGATCTACTTATTAAAGGAGATTGTCTCCTTTGGTTTTGTCAAAGGGCTGCCCATCTTTCCCTTTCCCTCTCACATAGTCTTTCCTTAATAGGCCCTACATTACCTACTTACATTTCTTAGCAACCTTAGGATTGGAAGGGTTTTGTTTCAAGCTGTATCATACCCTCATACTTCATTGGTCTACAGGTGACACTATGGTATCACTTTGATGATTCAGAAAGAGAGGTGGAGAACTTCGCAAAACTCTGCCTCAGTTAAATCCAATTCTATCTCATTTAAATCTAAGTCACTCACAAGTCAAGATACCAACCCATGATGTCACTGGTTCTCTTCAAAAATGAAGGATAAATGACAACCATTCAAAATGTTCATTTCTTAATTAAGAGGAATATTTCTTTACCATATGTACCATTTATTTAGTCAATGGACATTGTTTTCAGTTCTTTGATATCATAAAAAGTGTTGCTATAAATATTTTCATGTAGATAGAACCTTTCATTTTATCAAAGACTTCTTTAGAATATATGTCTAACATTGTGGTCAAATTATATGAAAATTTTAGCAACTTTATTTGCTAATTCCAAATTGCTTTCCTGAATGGTTACACTAATTCCCAGCTCTTTGTTTCTAAAACCTTCCAATATTGACTTTTATAAATTTTTTAGCATCTTTGGCAATTTTCTGAAGGTGATATTTCAGGATTGTTTTGAATGCATTTCTTTTTAATTTTAATAATTTGGAGTATTGCTTCATGTGGTGTGAAATTTGCAATTTTTCTGAAAATTGTTTGGATCCTCTGACCACATATATATCAAGGATATAACTTTAGGACATATATATATATATATATATTATATCTATATGTATATATAAAATCTGGGAAATTTAATACAAAGATTTTTTTCCCCTTATCAACCACTTTGACATATACTATATGAGTCAATTTTTTTCCTTCAAAAGCTTTTCAATTAAGGGAAAATTTCCCCAACAATTTGAACTATTGCTATTAGAACTAGTTGGAACCTTCAGTTCTCTGATGTTATAGAGGAGATATCTGTTCTGCTACTAGATAGCCTTTAACATTTTTTCAAACCTTGCAAGTTTTTAAGTTTTCACATGGGAACAGGGAGTTTCTCAAGTACAGCCAAACTTCAAAGAGGAGAAGAAACAGTTTCTCTATGTTCTGGATTTAAAAACTGCCTTGACTTTCACCTGTCACTGTTTTGGGGTGGTGAGTGGGATGAAGTGGAAAGGGAGACTTGGAGGGAGTTAGAAGAAGAGTAAATCAGAACTATGAGCTATGTCCCTACTTGGTTATTAATAACCTTTCTTATTTAACCCATTACACAATGATCCTGAACTACCTCTGGCTGCCCAAAGCTCTATGATGTCCTCCCTTGGTGACCCCAGTACTGACCCCCTCTGAGCTCCAGGGTATCTCTGTCTACCACACAGACTAATACTCCATGTATATGTATGAATTAGTTGAGCCCTCCCAAGGGATTGCTTCTTAGTCCCATTGAATCTTTGATTGGAAAAATTGATGGTGGTGTTGAAACAGGCAGTATTAGGGAGTGGGATGGTAGGGATGGAGGACATATTTTGGGACAGGGAGCTCCCCTGAAATCAGCAAGACAGATTATTCTGGTAAAGACACCTATAGTACTTTCTTCTCTTCCTTCTCTGGCACCTTTCTCAGCTTCATTTCTGTGGGGTTTTCCTTAACTTCACTCTCAGGAAGCTTCTTCCAAATCAACAAATTTAAGGGAGTACATTATTAAGATATTCCCCAGAAAATTGAAGGGGTCATGTCTTAGACTGGTCTCCCATTCACCCATACTATTTAGGGTCATATTCAAGACCTTAGGTCTTCCTAATGCCATTAATACATTCTCTACAGCTCAAAGATCACACAAAGACTCCTATCTGCTCTGAAATCATCTCTGTTCTCTTCATTTCAGTACAATATATTCCAGTCCTCTTCTTTGCCCTCAGGTAGATAAAGGATCATTCTGCAGGGTCACAGAAGACTGCCTTCCTGAGCCTGTTTTGCTGCCATTTGCAGGAAAGGCACAGAAAGGGAGAAGAGGGAACAGGAATAGTGAAAAGACATACCTCCATGAGAGTTTCATCCATTTCATCAAAGGGTTTTCCATCTTTTCGATTGTAAAATGTAGCTACTCCAACAATTTCTTCCTTCTTATTGACTATTGGCATCGAGAGGACATTTTTAATCATCCATCCAGATTCATCCAGAGGTTCTTTCTACATATAGCAAGGAATAATGTTATGATTGTTCCCATATTTGTTTGCAAAAGTCATTAGACCAATGTCAGGAGCCATTCAGCTAACTTCAAGAATTATCCAATTACTATGAACCAGACTAAGTTGGATTTTGCTCATTTTACTCCCTGGTCAAAGTCTGTGTCCCATTCAAGAAACTGGGAAACCTCTCTACAAGCCAGATGTGAATAGTGATTTATTCCAAAGACTATCAGAGAAGTGAAAGAACAGACATCAAAACCTGAAGTAATGCCTGGCATCTAAATTTATGGAGTTAAATCAAAGAGATTCATTTTCTCATAACTTTAGAAACTTAGAGGCTGACTAGTCCAGCCATATTATTTTACAGACAGGGAAACTGAAACCAGTATCCCAGAGATTTGCTTAAGGTCATAAAGGTAGTTAGTAAAAGAAAACCCAGGTCTCAGGTCCTCTAGCTCCAAACCAAGAGTTCTTACCTGTACCAAACAATCTAGTCACATTAACTAATTCTGAAACTAGAACTCTATGTATTTATTAAAAGATTCTTCACTTTCTAGCCCTCCAGCCCTCCAAACTCTTCCCTACCCCATCTCCCACATATATACATCTCCATTCAAGCCTTCAGGATTGATTGTTTTATACAATGGTTAAGACTCTAAGCCAGGACTCACTGATCAACTATGTCAACCAGGAAAAAGAGGGGGAAAAAAGGAAAGCTCTCTTTTGATTCTTTTTAGAGTAATCAGTCCTAGCCTGATCTGTCAGTTACAATTTCAAAAGTTCTACATTTTTAATTGACATCCTTGGAATATATAAATGCTGTATTTTGTTATACATCATCATAGGCATCAAAATAGCACAGTGAATATAGTGCTAGGCCTGGAGTCAGAAAGACTCCTCTTTCTGAGTCCAAATTGGGCCTGAGACATTTACTGACTTGTGATCCTGGGCAGTTCACTTTACCCTTGTTAGTCTCAGTTTTCTCATCTATAAAGTAAGCTAGAGAAGGAAATGGCAAACTACTCCCATATTATTGCCCAGAAACCCCCCCAAAAAAGGATCATGAAGAGTCAGAAACAACTGAAAAATGACTCAATATTATACATCATCATCATCCAAAAACTTTCACTTTCTCTTCTTCATCCTCCTCATCCTCCCCTCAACCCAATGCTAAAATCTGATTAGTTTCTTTATTAATTGAAAACAAATAGAGCCTATGGTAGGTAAAGACCAAGTTTGGATGTTGTGTGATAGCCTCTCAGTATTTTTCAATTACAGAGTGCTTGGATCCTATCTGGGTGTCTCAGCTATAGTCAGTTTGCAACCTAGAGAAATGGTTGATTCTCTAAGGTCCTTCCCAACTCAAAAAGAATTGATTCTTTAAATATAATTTAATAATATGCTGCCAACATAGCAAAAACTAAATGACCTTCTGAACTTATGAGAGTAAAGGACAATATATCCATGTTATCTAGGAAATCAAGATCTACTCCCATGTCTGATCACATGGGCAAACACATGCCTACCTCTACCTGATTTATGCAGAAAACTGACTATCACTGACTACCTCAACTGTTACCATTTCTTGGACTTGAAAAGTCCATGATAACATCTTGAGTCTGAAATGTGGTAGGATAAAATTGTTGGAAAGGACATGTAACTACCTTTTGCTTTTGTCCCAATGTAGATTATTCTGGATGTACTTTTCCCTTTCACTATACTCTGGTCTGTTATCTCAAAAAAGAAGAGAAGGGGGAGTATAGAGGAGGGCTTTCTCTTTCTAGAGTTCATCCTCCTGAGAACCCCAGTCAATCAAATCATTTTGGAGACAATCCCAGTTTTTTAAACATCATTTAGGAGATGCTATGGTATGGTTCCCAACTCATCCATTCATTTTAGATAATGAATTTTTTTCCTGGCAAGGAAATGGGGTTAAGTGACTTCCCCAAGGTCACACAGCTAGGTAATTATTAGGTATCTAAGATCAAATTTGAACTCAGGGCCTCTTGACTCCAGGGCCAGTGCTCTATCCACAGCTGTCCTTCATTCAGTCATTTTAATCTAGCCTCAGTCCCTGAGATTGAGCCTGGAGTTGCTCTTTGTCCTCTAACAAGCTGACCAAAGGCATCCATTCTCTGTAAGAACTCTCTGAATTAATAAATCTAGACAAAAGTTCATCAGATTGATCAGAGAACATCTCAGATCAATTCTCCTTAAATTCACGACCCACTTGAGCATTTACTGTCCCAGAAATCAAACTAGATAACCTTCTGGGCATATTCGTCTAAAACCTTAATTCTAGATTGTTCTCTGGAGAACTGAGCAGACTCCCCAGCTCTTCTCTTTTTTGCTTTTCCCAGTGTCTTGCACCTTAAGTCCTACTAACATTCATGGTGCACAGTTCTTAGACAATCCTCAAAGTAAGTCTTTTTGTGAGAGTCCAAGCCTCTCACAGGTTGATAGATACTTAATCCCACATATAATTATATAAATTCAACAATTTTTATACAATTCTTTCAGAATTACTCCTTCTTTGCTGTTTATAAGGATCTATCCCCAAACTAAAATGTAATTAGTAAAGAAAAAATCAGATGCAATTCTCTCTCCAAAAAGGAAAATACTGTGGTGAACCATAAAAAAAGCAGTCTTGAGGTGACTGGCTTAGGTTGTTCCCATTCACAAGGGTGGGCAGCTCTGATAAAAAATAAACAGTTTTGTATGAACTATCCTCATTCACCCCATGCTATGGCAAGCAATTTATCTCCAAATACATATATATATATGAATTTTTCTATATTAATATTTCAATATTTATGTTATAATACTATATTGTACTATATTATATATATGTTTTAAATCATAGACTCTGAAGATATGGAAGTATCTGGCACTCGGGACTGATTGAAGTCAACACAAATATACTAACAACTCACATTTACACAATAATGGAACTGCATTGTATCAGGCACTTTTTGATGATAATCTCATTTGATACAACAATTTTGGAAGGTAGATGTTAATATTATCCCTGTTTTACAGATGAGGAAACTGAGGCAATAGAGGTCTCAGAGCTACTACTTAGGCCTATCCACTGTACCACCTTGCTGAACTCAGATTAATTGAATTAACTGACTTCTTGTTTCTGTTATCTGTGTCACAGAGCAAACTAAATGTTTCACATGGCAAAAGAGAGTAGGACATTCTCTAGGTCTTGGGATTCCTCTCTTATCCCTCCTTATTCTCTTCTTCCTTTATGAACTGAACTCAGAAGGCTTTGTGCCTCCAAGGATAGAGCAGCTTGGGGAACAAGGGGAGTATAGAAATCTTAGAGTAGGAAGAGTTTCCAAGGAGTACCTAATGAAACTTGGGGCACACCCTCAGAGGAATACTGGAATAGGTGATGAAACACTTTTCCCATCTCAGTAGAGACTGTGGGACTATTAGATGTGGAAATGTATAAATGCCATCCAAGGAGTCAATTAACAAGTATCTATTAAGATGACTTTGATGATTGGGTTTTGATTTAATGATATTTTCTTTGTCACATGGGAAGATCAACTGGAAGAGGGGCAGGGTTTATTGAAACATCACTAAACTTTTTAAAAATTAAAAAAAATAGAATTTAGAAATTACCATTAGTTGATTTGATTGTATTCTATATCTGTTTCTTATTATTTTCTACAGATCTTTATCTGCCAATCGAGGTCAGTTCCTATACTGTCTATATACTAACTGAAATAAAGAACTGGAAGGATAGGTACTGTGCAGACAATTTAATCCACTTTATTCTTCTTTTCAGAGAATACAATTCAATTAGGGTTTGGGTTTTTTTTTTTTTTTAGATTTTCCAAGGCAATGGGGTTAAGTGGCTTGCCCAAGGCCACACGGCTAGGAAATTACTAAGTGTCTGAGGTCGGATTTGAATCCAGGTACTCCCGACTCCAAGGCCGGTGCTCTATCCACTGTGCCACCTAGACGCCCCAAGAAGTCTTTTTTTTTAGGTTTTTGCAAGACAAACAGGATTAAGTGGCTTGCCCAAGGCCACACAGCTAGGTGTCTGAGACCAGATTTGAACCCAGGTACTCCTGACTCTAGGGCCGGTGCTTTATCCACTACGGGCCACCTAGCTGCCCCTTCAATTAGGGTTTTAAAAGTATTTAGACTTTTTAAGTAACACATTCTGCTAGGCACTGGGGAGAAAAAAACAGTCTCTACTTCCAAAAAGTTTATGATTTACAGGGAAGAAAAAGATGTGTGCAGATAAGGGAATTTTAAAATCAAGGCAGAATTAATAGTGTGGGGGTTTTTTGCTTTTTTTTTTTGGTAAAGGCAGAATATTAATAACTAGGGCATTCAGGAAAGAACTCTTATAGGAGGTGAATTTAAACTGAACTGTGGCAGAAATGAGGAGGAAGGATCATTTAGGTTTGGCCAAGGGCAAAGGTAAAGGGGCAGCTGCTAGATAGTGCCTAGAGTTAAAAAAGACTCATCTTTGTGAATTCAAATCCTTTGTCTGACATGATCCTGGGAAAATCACTTAGCTTGGTTTCCTCATCTGCAAATGAGCTGAAAAAGAAAATGGCAAATCACTTCCATATCTTTGCCAAGAAAACCTGAAACGGGTCAGGAAGAGTCAGATGTGACTAAACAACAACAAAGGGAAAGAGAGATCACATCTTTAAAACAGGCCAATTTGCAATGGGGGCAAGTCTAGGGAGGAGTTCATATGAAGTTGATCTGGAAAGATAACACTGGAGTCAAATTAAAATCGACTTTGAATACCAAAGAGAGGAGATTGCATTTTATCCTCTAGGCAATAAGTGGTCATTGATGTTTCTTGAGTAACCAGACCTGTGTTTTATTAATATTAGTTTGGCAGATATGTGAAAGATGTGGTTGAAAGGGGAATTGAAAGCCAGACTGGGGAAAGTGAATTGTCCACATAAATTATTTTATCAAGGATTTATAACCCAGGTCTCTGAATTTCCAATCCAAGGTTCTTTCCATCACACCACACAAAGGAGTCATTCAATACTATCAGATTCATAACAAATTAGAGATAGAATAATGATGACACTGATGATAATGATAATAGAAGCCTTAATAATGATAATGATAATAATAGGAACCTTAGGAAGTCTGACTTGCCAATTCCCTTCATTCCCCAACTCTGTTAACATAACTTCTCAATAGTGTTGTCTTCTCTCAAATATCTTTCTAACTTTTCTTTTGGGAAAAACATCATTACATAGTTTTCTAGAGAAGAGAAAAGTGGCATACCTGGAAATCGAAAAAGTCTTCTGAAGCAGCATTCATGATATTACAAATCTGTAAACCACAAAGGGAAACAAAATGAATCTGAATGACCCCAGGGAGAGGATCCACAAGGTGAGGGGGACAACATCCTCTCTACTTCCTATCCTCCTCTCCCCAGTTCCCACTTCCAGTCTCAGAGAAACTAAGGCAATATTGTCACACTTGAAGGAGGGAAGAGTTTCTCACTTTCCCATCATTTTCCCCACTCTGATCCTAAATCAGTCTTTTCAGAGAGCAGTGTCCCTCATCTCAGTCCCATACTCACCAGGCCATTCTGAGCAACATAGGTTGGCAGACCACTAACCAAAGCCCAGTGGTCAGGAGCAGGATTCCTGTAAAAGAGAAAATAGACTTGGGCCTCTTTTTTGATTAAAAAAAAACTCTAGTACATTACTTTTCCTTTCTCTTTTACTCTTTGTTTTCCTCAGTTGATAATACCACTATTCTCTTAACTAGAAGTGGCTGTTTTCCAACTGATTTTTTTTTGGCAGCTCATTATCTTGAATGCTACAGACTTCCTCTTAAATATCTCAGTAATGTGATATTGAAACAGTTGTGTGTGATAACCACATGCACACTAAATCATTTTTTTAAATATCTTGTGCAGCTTATCCATGTTTGTCTTGGCAGTGGTTTTAACTACAACCAGGTATAGTTGCAGCCCTTGGTCAGGCCTAGCAATTTGGCCCAGATTCTAAGTCTCCCATGTTTATTTAGTGAAGGAGTTAATACTACTGCTACTGAAAGACAGCATGGTGTAATGAGTAGAGAGTCAATTAGGAGTCAAGAAGATTTGGGTTCAAGTCTTACCCCAGATATGCACTGGATAAATGATGCTTAACTTACAGTCTCCCAGACAATCTTGTAAGAGGCAGAGAAGGTACTAACCTGCTTTGATTGAGGAAGTTCCTCATAAAAGCTTCCCAAGTAGATGAAATCACACACATATTAGTGAGTGTGTACATATCATATATTATATATAAGACATGATATACATATATAGAGACATACATACACATACTTAGAGACAGAGACAGAGAGACAGAGACAGAGAGAATATATGGAAGTCTTACTTTAGGCTATGGTGATTCAAGGGTTTTGTGGTGTGATGATGAATTCTCTAACTGGCCCTGAGTTAGAACTGAGTGGATTTAATTTTTTTTTAAAAAATAGCAACTTGTCCTTAACTCATCATCTTCTTTTAAGGTTTCAAAGCTTGAGAACTACTGAGACCTAAATTCAGAAGATGAAGTGGAGGCAATGGCAAATGCTTTATCTTTGACACAGTTACATTGATTGGTGATTGTTATTGTCTTCTGTAATCATATGAATGATGGTATGACTTGCACATTATGTTGATTATAGTGTGGGTAATGTTGTGCAAAAAACATCCTTCTCATTGCCTCTTCTGGAACTGAATTCACTCTTTGGCTTGATTGAATAGGAAACAGGACTTCCTTAGGATGGTCTGAATACAGTGGGAGGCCTTTGCCTTTTGGATGTGGGTCTTTCCCATGTCACTGAGACACCATGACATAATTCAAATAGTCATACACAGCTGTTTACATATGCCCAACCTAAGCAAGCCTATGCATGGATTAAGATAACTTTTTTCTTTTCCATTTGCAACCTGGCATGTTTCAGAAAAACATGACTCCAAGGAGGTTGGTGAGCCAGTGGTTATAGTGGTCACCTGAATGGTCAGTTGTGGTTAGGGTCACTCAAGCAACAACAGTGGCTGATTGATAGCAAGTGAAAATCCAGGAGAGAGAGACCAACAGAAAGAAGATCATGTTTGGCTAGTTGATTGAATAATATCCAACACTAAGGTGAACTATATAAATGCCCAAATTGCAATATTGCACAATTGTTTTTATGTTCTGATGAGGCTAAAATATTGGTCTCACAACAGATATAAGTTAAGGTATTGAATCTTGTTTTAACCATTCTATTAATGCATATTCCAATTCTCTTATGTTTAACATAGTTTTTGGTGCAAGAATAAAAATAAGTTTCTCTTTATCTGACTCATATGATACATTAAGTACCTTTCTTAATCTCTCCTCTTTTGGGGAAATTCTAGACTATAGCCAAAACCAGAATTGAACTTAGAATAGCCAGAGGAGGGGTAAGAAGTCAATTGATATGAGAATGGATCGTATACCAGAGTACTGGACTCCATGGCAAAGCTTCAAAACAAGGAGAGAAGTATATCCCACTGAGCAGTAACAGTTACCTCTAAACACTAGTTTACATATACAGGGTGTTCCAAAAGTCTTAGTGCAGTTGTATGATTATAAGTGTGTGTATGCACATGTAAACATACATGCCTTAGATAAAAAGGTACTTTGGAACTAACCTATACCAGTCCTTTAATTTTACAAGGGAGAAACTGAACACAGCAAGCTAACAACAAAGCAGTTAAAACATATGCACGACGCAATGTACATAATCAAATGTGTTCAACACATGTGTACTCATACATACATGTATATTTATAAATATTTATAAATATATTTTTGCATGTGTGTGTGTGTATGTGTGTGTGTGTGTGTGTGTGTGTGTGGAGATGGAAAGAGAGAGACAAACATACACAGAACCTTCCTTCAAACCCTTTTTAGAAAAAAATGATGTCTATCCATGCTTCCCCTATCTTGTATTTGTGAAGTTGAAATTTTTATATCCAAATGAGAAGTTCTATATTTATCCTTGCTGAATTTCATCTTGTTAGATTTGACCCAAACTCCAACCTAATGGAATTAAACTCAAATAGAAACAGGGTCCATTAAACCATATACCAGGAACCCTGAAGCTTGCACATTGCCTTAGAAACCCACAAAATACTATTTTCTATATTCTATTATATTTTTATATGTCTTGTGAAACATTTTTCACCTACATTTCAATCTGGTTCAGGTTGCACCCCTCTGCAATGGGCCATGTGACCTGCTGCCACCTACTCAATGCCTATCTATACTCCAGTCTGTCAGGATTCTTTGGTATTCTGATTTTATCACCTAGTGTGTTAAGCTATCCATTCTAACTTTCTGTCATATGTAAATTTGATGAACATACCATCCAAGAAATGGATCTATACAAATCATTGGTAAAAAAAAGTGGAGCAGTATTGTTTCAAGTTCAGATCCTTGGGCCACTGCACTAGAAATACCCCTTGTCATGTTGCTGAGTATAACCATCCGACCAGTTCTGAATCCTCAATGGCTGCCTCACCCACCTGTATATTTTCTCTATAAGCATAAATATGATATTTTATCAAAAAGTTTATTAAGATCTAGGTAAGTTCTATCCATAAGATTTTCCTTACCTACTAGTTTAATACTTCTGTTCACAAAAAAAAAGGTGGGCAGAAATGAGATCAATTTGATGTGATGTATTTATTCCTAATGAAGTTACTCTACCTCTTTGGAATCATTGTTTCCCTTAAACATGTTTGATGATCTTCTCTATAATGACTTATTCTAGAATTTTTCCAACTCTGAAAATTATTCCCTGGTCAATAGTTTAGAGTGTGTTCTATTCCATTTTCTGAAAAATTTAAGTAATTGTCCTTCAATCTTGACACATCCCTACTTTCTCCCATAATCTTTAAAATGTCACTGTAAAGAATTCAGAGGGAAAATTTTTTTTTCTAATTCTTTTAGAATCCAGGGCTAAAGGACTGTTGGTATAGAATTGCTTAAACCCTCAGATTTGGTTGATTGTTGGTTCATTTTCTTGAACTGATTTTTTTTTTCTCTATAATGTTTTATTTTATTTTATTTTTTTGGCAAGGCAATGGGGTTAAGTGACTTGTCCAAGGTCACATAATAAGTATTAAGTGTCTGAGGTTAAATTTGAACTTGGGTCCTCCTGACTCTAGGTCTATCCAGTGTGTCACCTAACTGTCCCTAATGTTCTTTGTTCTAAGGGTTCGTTCTCTGATTAGAAGAGTGGATTTAGAAAAGAAGGTGCTATAAAAAGGTCTATCAATAAATATTTTTTAAAAACTTTCTATTTATGGTAATGGGGTTAAGTGATTTACCAAAAGTCACACAGCTAGGCAATTATTAAGTGTCTGAGGTCAAATTTGAACTCAGGTCCTCCTGACTCCAGGGCTAGTGCTCTATCCAACCGGACCATCTCTTGCCCCCATCAATAAATATTTTAAAACAAACTAAAAACAATGCTGCCTCCAATGTGTTATTTTACCAGTGATCCAATGGGCTTGACAATGCATATGGAGAATCCCCTTGGGTATCAGTTCTGGAGATGAGGCCTACCCTATGGGGTCCGTCCCTAAGGAAAGTCACAAACTTCTGAAAATTCTTTCTCCTGATGTGTCAAATAACTACTTTCATTTCTAGAACTTTTTTTTCAAAATGCTTTTAATATTAATCTTTCTAATCAATTCTCGAGTCCCTTAGGTGAGGAGAGTAAGGCAAGGTTTCCGTACCTTTCCTGTTATAAAAATTGATTGGAATGATTGATATGAAAGAATTTTAGATAAAAAAGAGATCTGGATATGCAAGTAATTATTATTATTATCCAGTTTGATTAGATTCAATTTCAGAGTCATAGAACCTTAGCATTGGAAGATCCTTTGGAGATAACTGAGTCCAACCTTTTAATTTTACAGAAGAAGACGAATGAGGCCTTATGTCACAGAGCAAGCTAATGACAAGGCAGTTATTAAAATCATTTCTTTACTTTTGGATCCTGCCCTCAGTGTGGTATAAAGGTGTGGTCTGGAGTGAAACAGAGAGAGAGCAGAGACAGGATACCTTCTCTTTCTGGAGGGAGGAAAATTAGGGTAATGGCCACAGGTTGGTGTTAGGATGCTGGTACCAACCTATCAGGCTTGGGGGGCAATCAGTAAGGGAAGGGAGAGACCCTGCCTGTGGACTCATAACCTTGAGAAGCATGGAGAAACTGGTTTGGGTAATGATAGATGAGGTCCCTTATGGACTAGGCTTAGATAATGTATGAACTTTGAAAGCAATCATAGCACCTGTGCTCATAGAGATACTTCCCTTCCTCATTTTGCACTTTGTTGTAGTTCAGTTAGCACAACTGTGTCTGGTTCTTCATGACCCCCATTAGGGGTTTTCTTGGCAAAGATATTAGAGTGGTTGCCATTCCCTTCTCCAGTTAATTTTGCAGTTGAGTAAACTGGGGCAAACATTTGCCCAGGCTCACACAGCTAATAAGGGTCTAAGGGCACATTTGAACTTAGCTCTTCCTGACTTCAGGTCTAGTACTTGATTCACTTAGCTGTTCCCTCATTCTGTACACTTGACTTCTATTTGTTCAGACTAAGATAGTAATAATACTTTTAACTGCCATGTCAAACTGCTGACTCATTTTGAGTCTTTGCTACTAAACTTCCTGAGTCTTTTTTTTACATGAAATGTTTTCTAGCCATACCTTTCCTATCCTGTACTTCTATAATTGATTTTTAAAATATTTATTTTTGAACATTTTTATATTTAATTCCAAATCAACGGCAACAACAACAATTTTTAAAGCCCAAAGACATGGACAAGAGCAATATAGGACAGATTGACATGATTGGGCTGCTTATAAGCAGCATCATAAAAGAAAAATATTGAAATATAAGATTTTATATTTAACTCTATTCAATTCTATTTATTAGTTTGACTGAACCCATCAGTTGTGATCTTATTTGGATCAAGATTATACCATCCAATCTATCTATATGTATATATATATATATATATATATATATATATATATATATATTAGTTTTGTGGGGCAATGGATATAAAGTGACTTGCCCAAGGCCACATAGCTAGCATCAAGTATCTGAGGTTGAATTTGAACTCAGTTCCTCCTGACTGTAGGGCTTGTGCTCTGTTGTTCCTGTTTTCAAATTTATTAACAGATCTTCCCTGCTTTGCATATTTTGAAAACTGGTGAGCTTTCTATTTATGTCTTTAAACTCTCCAATGATTTAAAATATTGGGTTGGTCCTTTCCCTAGTCTCAGTTTTTCTACATGTAAAATGAAGGAAGTTAATATAGGTGATGTCCTTTCAGTTGAAAGCCTCTGCCAGGTTTAAATAATTAATGTTAGTCAAATAATTAAAGTGCTTTAAAGTTATAATAATAATAATAATAATAAATAATAATAATAAATAATATTTGTAGAGTTCCTTAAGCTATTCAAGAAAGACTGTAAAGTAGCTAGCTGGTGAATGGAACACTGAGCCTGCAGTAAGGAAGATTTGAATTCAAATCTGGCCTCAGTCACTTACTAGCTATATGACAATGCACAAGTCCCTTTAACCTCTGTTTGCCTTAGTTTCCCCAACTGCAAGATGGAAATGATTACAATAATACCTACCCTCCCAGAGTTGATGTGAAGATCAAATGAAATAGTAGTTGTAAAGGGCTTAGCATATAGAAGGTGCTATACAAACACTAGAAAGCTAGGTAGTAGTGGTGGAAGTGGTAGCCACAGTAATAGACTGTGTGACCATGACAGACCTTTCAGCCTCAGTGGCAGTCAGTGGTCCAACTCTCAAAGACTATATATTAAGACGAGGATCCCTATGCCACTGAAATCAATGTTCTGAACCCCAACATCCTCCTGCTTATAGCCTCTCTCACCCTTAATCAAGTAAAAAAAACACAAAAATTTTACCCAATCATTAAAACAATCTTGTGAGGTAAATAGTATTAAAGATACTATTGCCCTTGTTTTATGAGTCAGGAAACTGAGACTAGGAGAAAAGTGATTTGCCTATGGTCACATAATAAGTATTGGAAGTCAGATTTGAATCTCTGTCTTCCTGATATCTAGACCAGAATTTTATATTCAGAGTTTTTGGGGTGTGTGGGGTGTGTATTTCAGCATAATTCTCTGTAATATTATGTTTTCATAGGCTACATCAGACTGCCATGACACCAAAAGACGAAGAAGTCTTTCAATGTATATAATGTGTCTTGCTTAATCCGTCCACTCCTTTTTCTTCCTTCCATTAATGTGGATTATATATGGCAGCATTTGTAGTCTACCTCTCTGACACTGGAGAGATCCCTCTTATGGCTCATGTGCTTTCATTGGAAACTTACGGTATTACTTTAATGTCCTCTTTCCCATGAAGGATATAGTCAATGACTTTATAAAAGTTGATTTCCTGGGCAAAGGAAAGAAAAATGTACATCAGCAGTTGTGAGCTCAAACATTGCTTTTAAACAGACTGGAACTATTAGCTGTTTGTAGAATAAGTTTGATCTTTATTATTTAATGTGTACTTTCCAAAAAAAGACATGATTAAATCCAGACATAGCAGAATATTTATTAACTGTGGAATATGGATCTACCACCCAGCTCAGCAGCAAGTAAATAGAAGACATGATAGGTGTCAAAGGATCAGACTAAAAGTATAGAAGGTATACTCACTTTTGTGATGAGTTGGGAAGGTAAAGGAAATAAAAAAAATAGCTTATATTTATAGTTTATTTACTGTGTGCTTTGTACAAAGCATGTAAAATTGTCTGATCTTCACAATAGTTCTGGGAGATAGGATTTATAATTTTCTCCATTTTATAAATGAGGAAACTGGGGCAAACAGTTTAGGTGATTCACCTAGGATTACATAGTGAGTAGGTGTCTGAGGTTAGATTTGACCTCAAGCATTCCTGACTCCAAGAAAAGACTGAAAATTATTTTAATGACTAGAGAAAGAGGTTTTAAATTTTCTTGTTTAGGAACTGAAGGAAAAAAGTCACCCATTGTCCATACCCAAGTTCAAACTCTTTATAGAAATCTTGAAATGGCATCCCAAATACAACATGTCTAAAATTGAGCTCATTACCTTTTCCCCTCAAAAGGTACCTGCTTATGAACTTCCCAATAACTATCAAGGGTACAACCATGCTCCAACTCACTGAGGCTTGTAACCTCAATGTCTTTCTCCACTCTTCGTTCTCACTCACCCTACATCTGCTGCCAAATTCTGTCATTTCTACCTTTTTCATCTCTAGTTTAAGTGCCTTCTTTCTGCTCATAGAGTCATAATCCTAGTTCAAGTCCTTATCTCCTCTTGCTGGGATTTTAGCTGTAGTCTTCTAACTTGTTACCCTGCTTCAAGTCTCTTTTCATTCCATTTCATCCTCTACCCAGTTGCTAAGATAATTCTTCTAAAGCATAGATATGACCATGTAATCTTCCCCACCCTCCTCAAAAAGTACAAGATTTATATACATACATACATACATATATATATATATATATGTATATATATATATATATATATATATATATAGCTGGAAAGGGTTTTGTGTTTAGCTAGTCCACTCCCACTCCCACGACAGATTTTACAGATGAAGAAACAAAGATTAAGTAACTTGCCCAGTGTCACCTAGGTTTGGTTATGTGTTTTTTTGTTTTTTTCAAGGAAATGGGGTTAAGTGACTTGCCCAAGGTCACACAGCTAGGTAATTATTAAGTATCTGAGGTCAAATTAGAACTCAGGTCCTCCTCACTCCAGGGTAGGTACTCTGTTCATTGTGCCACCCAGCTGCCCCTCAGTGTCATCTAGGTAATAAGTATCAGAGGTGAGATTTGAACCTAGGTCCTTTGATGTGCATTGGCAGTTATTTAGAAATTTATTCAATGATTGGAAGAAAGTTTAACTATGAAAGTCTTAGCTACTCTGATCAAAAAGATGATTCAAGACAACCCCAAAGGATGCATGGTGAAAAATGTTATCCACTGCCAGGGAAAGAAGTGATTGAAGTATATATTTTTAACTTTATTTTTTTTGTTTTTTGCAAGTGTGGGTATTTTCTTTTGCAGCATGGCTCCTATGGAAACATGTTTCATATGACTTCACACATAATTGATATCATATTGCTTATCTTCTCAAGAGGTAGGGAAGGGTAAAAGGGAAAGGAAAGGATTTAGAACTCAAAATTTTTAAAAATGAATTTTAAAATTTTATTTTACTGTCCTAATCTAAAATTACTCACACAGCTTGTGGGAAGCTATTTCTTAGGACTATAACCTATGAAAGCTATGTTGTTAATTCTTTTCCAGTGACAAAAACACCATTTATGAATAACTTTTAGAGTAGACATGCTCTGAAGGTATGAAAGATTTAATGCTCTTAAGGGGTATCACATTGTTCTGAACACAAAATATAAGCTGCATTAATCAGAGGGAGGGGAAAGACAACTTTGTGAACCACTGGTTAATTTTTAGGAAACTTCCAAGTGAGTGAACTCCATTTGTCTTTCATGAGAATTTCTTTAATAAAACCAGTTGAGTATTCAAAAAAAATTTATTTTAAGAAAGAAATTTGTTGGGGCGGCTAGGTGGCATAGTGGATAAAGCACCGGCCCTGGAGTCAGGAGTACCTGAGTTCAATACCGGTCTCAGACACTTAATAATTACCTAGCTGTGTGGCCTTAGGCAAGCCACTTAACCCCATTTTCCTTACAAAAAATCTAAAAAAAAAGAGAAAGAAAGAAATTTGTTGAATGAATGAATATTTGGAAGTCCATGGTGTGTGGAGACCCACCTTGGTTATCCTTGGTGGTTAGTTAGTCACACCATTTTCCAGCTATGATAGAATATTCATTCCCTAGCATTCACTCACTAGTCTGACTTGACCTTCAGGGGGTACCAATGAAGACATTTAAGCAATAGACTGTCCCTACTCTCAGAGACTCAAGCCCTTTGCAGAAATTCTGGCAAAAACTTTCTTAACTGGTCTTGGAATCTGTCAATGTTTGAGTCAACAGAAGTTACTTTCAAAGAAGACAAGGAGAGCAGTGTGCCAAAGGTAAATATTACTCTTGGTCAGGGACTTAGCAGCCTCATAGACTACTATTAAACCAAGGTTCCACCCAAATCAGACATAGAAATGACTTGGAATTTTCAGGTCAGGACTGAGTAGTCAATTAACACTCCTGTTAACTGTCAAAAGAGACTGATGTACAATAAAAGAGTCTCTATTAGACAAATGCAGCTCATGACAAACTCCCTTATAGAGGGATATTCTCTTAAAAATAAAGTGTGTCTGGTGGGCATATATTAGGAATAGGGAGAAAAGAAGGAATGGCTATAATTGCTATTTAGGATCTCTCTAACAATTCAATTCAATTCAACAAACATTAAGAGCTTGCACTCAAGGAGCTTATAATCTTAGTGAGGATATACAATATCTCACAAATGCTTGTAAAGTACATTAGATGATCAGAACAAAGCATATTGAGAGATTCAAGCAGGAAAAGAGTATCTTTAGCTTGGGGTTGAGGGAGAGAATTCAGAGAGAGATGGCTAGTTACAACAGATTTGAGAGGACCATTTTTTATTTTAAGCTTAGGAAACAGAGTAGTGCAAAAAAAACCACAGGTCCTGGAGGAGGAAACCCAGCTCTCTCACTCTAGAGGGGGAAGACCTTAGGTAAGTCACTACCCTGCTCTGTTTCAGTTCCTTTCTCAGTAAATGAAGGAGTTGGATTATATGATTTTTCAGGGACCTCCCAAACTCTAAATTCTATAATCCTGAATAAGGAAAAGAGATTGGGAAGCAAAAGAAATTGGGGTTGGGGGTGGGGTGAGAGGGTGGGTATAAAGGAAAGAAAAGGAGGTAGATATAAAAGGTCAGTTTGAGAACTGGGCCAGCTAAGAATATTTGCCACTACTGACCAGGAGGAAGCAATCTTACTTCTCCTTGTGAGCAAGACAAAGACTCCTAGTGTGTTTGACTGGGAGGGATCTTAGAGAACATTTAGTTCAGTCCTGTGTGTACACACACACACACACACACACACACACACAACCCCTCAATCCTCACTATTTCCTTCGTCACCTTGTCTTGATAACTCTCTGAAACTCAGAGCTGACACTGTGGCTCCTTGACCCTAAACCAATCTCTAACTTTGCCCCTGGACAGATGCTGTGATTAAACTCCCTCTCCCAATGCAGTTAGCAACTCTTCTGCACTTTATTATTTGAGAGATTTTCCTGGAGCTCTGAGAGGTGAGGCGTTTGCCTAGGGATCACTACCCTACATATCAGAGGAATATTTGAAGCCCTGCTTGTCTTGATTCCTAAGCAGATCCTTTGTTCGTGCTCTAGTCCTCAGTGGGAAAGAGGGTAATAATAAATTGCTTACCTCACAGAGATGTTGTTAGGAAAGGATTTTGTAAACCTTAAAATACTTCAGTGCCTGATCCTATTTCATAGATGATGAAACAGAGCACAGATGGGGATAGAGATTTATCCAAGGATTCACGGCTTCAATTTCTGGCTCCTGATGTCCCAGATTTTGTTTTTTCCATTATATTGACCTAACTAAGACATTTACAAGGTATGGATTCCTTCCCAATTAATCTTAAAAAAAAGAGCTGGTAAAGAGAGGGCATGTGGGAAGATGAAAGCTATAGATATCTCATTTAAAGCACTCTTCTGAAATTGGAGGTAATGGTTCATGTCTCTTTTCCATTTCTTACTTAACCAATGGGACCATGGGCAAGTCACTTGACCCCCTTTGGGGCTCAGTGCTCCTCAGTTTTGAAAGTAAAAAGTTTGCATATGGTGGTTTTCGAAGTCCTGCCAGCTCTAGTTATAATCTCTGTAATCTAACCAATTTAACCTCCATCAACACTCAGATAAGATTTGAAACCCAAGCTAGAGGTCAACTGCTGACTCAGGCCGTTGCTCTGTGTGGCTCTGTTGTGCCAGGGCACACAAGCTGATCATGAAATATGTATATCAATAGAATAAGGGGCCAAAAACCAAGAAATTTTTTAAGATAACTGAATTAGAAAGAGACTTGAGTTGCAGTCAGAGCTTTACCTTACTCATTGTGTGACTTGAGCAAATCATTTAATTCCCCTTAGTTTCAGTTTCTACATTTGTAAAATGGAGATAATAACATTCCCTATTCCAGGGAGGTGACTCTTTCTCCACCAGACCTTATATTCAGGTCCTTCTCTCTGCTCACACACCATGCTCACTCTCATCTCAGCTATTGCAATAGCCTTCTCATAAGGCTCTTGGCTGCCATTTCTTCCCCTCTCCAGTCCAATACCCTCCCACTGTTGTTGACTGATATTCAACAATAGATACTCTCTTGAATCTAGGAACTCTACTGGGTCCCTCTTGTCTCTGGAATAAAATATAAGCTCTATTGTTTGACCCTTATCCCTTTTCACAACCTGCCTCCAGCCTATCCCTCTAGACTTACTGCATGTTACTTTCCTTCCTAAACTCTGCATTCTAGACAACCTGACCTATCTCTGCCTTTGCACAAGTTGTTTTCAAGTCTGGAACACATCCCTTCCTCACCTTCATCTCTTTATCCCTATTTTCTTTTAAAGCTCAAAGAAAATAACACCTCCTACTTGATATTATTAGTTGCTCAATACTTTGCATTTATTTTCATATATACTTCTATACATACATGTCATCTCCCTAGATAGAATGCAAGCTCTGAAAGGGCAGGGACTGTTGTATTAAATCTTTGTAGTCCCAGATCTTGCTGATCACATGCCATATAATAGGTTCCTTATAAAGGCTTGCTAAAGGAATGAGGGTGCATTGAGATATCACGTGTAGAGTATTAGGAAAGGCTATATGAATGTGAGCCTCTTTCTGAGGACAAAGGACAGTTTGAAATTTGTAGTGTCTTACCCTTCCATCTGGTGTCCTAGGTCCTGAATAAGGTGGGGCCTCTCCCATCAACACTGGCCACACATCAAAAAATTCCTAGAAATAAAAAATGTAATCACAATGCATTAAGAGAGACTTAAAAACATACCAGAGACGAAAAGGAAGCTATGGGAGAAGAGGTATTTGGAGGCTTATTTTATGTCTGAAGTTTATTTCCCATTTTAAGCTATACATTTTTCTAAAGAGCTAGGACTGTGTTTTATTTGTAGATTCAGAATTGGAAGAGATCTTATAGGTCCTGCTTGATCTCCTAACTTGGGGGAAGCAGAAAACCACCCTTCCATGGGCTGTGTAAGGCTTGAGAAGATTCCATCTGAGGCCAAATCCCTAGGAATTCCTCAGTTATCCAAATCATAGCTATTTTCAGCCAAGAGATTCTGATCCCCTAGTTTTCCTAATTCAAATACTTTCCCATTATCCAGTCTCCTT
The DNA here is from genome assembly GCF_037893015.1 of Macrotis lagotis. Classification (NCBI taxonomy): domain Eukaryota; kingdom Metazoa; phylum Chordata; class Mammalia; order Peramelemorphia; family Peramelidae; genus Macrotis; species Macrotis lagotis. The sequence continues at coordinate 401,551,877 of NC_133658.1, read as the reverse complement.
TACCCATTCACCTAGTTTAATCCCTCCTCATCCCTTACCCCTACCAATGTCCCACTCTTTTCACTGTGCTCTTGGAAATGTTTACACCATAAGTAATAAATTTGTTTTCATTTTAAATCTTCCTTTCCCTTTTCCTGGTTCTTAGCTGAGACCTAGTTCCTTCCAATGATGTGAGCTTCCCAGACATTTTTTTCTTGCTATAGTCGCACTTTCATTCATTCCCTCAACTCACCCATTCAGGTAGAGGTATTGGAATTCTCTTTGTTCCCTATTGCCTCTTCCAAGGCAAACCTCTCCTTCTTAGAAATCCACTCAGTTCATATCTACCACCCAATCAAAAAACTGGCAGCTGTTATCTACCAACCTCCTGGAAATTCCCCTTCTTTTCCCAGTGAATTGAATGCCGAGCTTATAGTCTTTCACTCCTCAATACTTGTCCTTGTATTAGAACAGGAATACCCTAACTTCATAGTTCTGTAGCTTTCTCATTTTATATAACTTACTCCTCCCCCCCACCTCTGCATTTATACACAAATATGATTATACCCTTGATCTTGTCACATCACAAATGCATACCTTCTATGTTCATGAACTCAGAAATGTCCTTATCCAACTACAATCTGTAGTCATTTCATCTTGCCCTTGGCCTTGAAATCCCAACTCTGTTCTTTGTCCTCTTCACCTCTCCCTTCACCTCAGTACTTTTCCAAGTCATTATTTCATATACTAGGCTGTCCTCTCCCATCTGGAGCCTTTGATTAACCAGTTAGACTCTACATATACCACAATTTATTCAGTCATTTCCCTGTGATAGGTACATTCTTTCTTTTTTGCTTGTTTATCTATTTGTTTTTGCTCCCACAAAAATGCTGCTATAAATATTTTAGTACTTTTCTATCTAGATTGTTGTTTTTTTCTTTTTAATCACTTTCATGTATGTATCTTAGGAAAAGACCTAAAATGTACCTTAGGGATCATATAGTCTGACCACTTCATATTTGTAGCTGGGAAAACTGAAGCCCTAAGGAGTTAAGTGACTATTATCTCTTAAGTGACTTGTCTGTCACTTGAGTAGGTAGTGGTAGAGCCAGGATTTTAATTCATTTGTGTTATCTCTAAAACCAATATTCATATACCCAATAGTGGTGAATGGGATTAACATTGTAGTGACTTTTCTCATACAATTCCAAGTTAATCCTTTCAATTTATAGATGAATAATTTGAGATCCAGAGAGAGGAAGTGATTTGTCCAAAGTCAGGCAGGTAAATAAATATGTTGGATAACCAACATATCATTGTTCAGAGACTCATAGGATTATAAATTTAGATCCATATAGGACCTTAGAGGTTCTACTTCTTCACATGTTAGTATGCTTACTTCTAGCCCACATAGTTCCTTGTACATAAGAAATGCTACATGCATAAATGAACTGAATTAAATGACCAAATCAAAAGAATAACTTGGAATACAGAAAAGGTGATGATAGCTTGTTGTGATAAATAAAGACTGGAGTCCCATTATAATGTATCATACCCTAAAGGCCTTTTGACTGGGTTTAGTTCATGGGCAATCTTGGATGACTGGGAGCTGGGTTGCTTGGAGGCTGGCTTGACCCTTGCACCTTTGCCTCATTCCCTGCTAATCTTGTATCTGGAATTCCTTTATAATTTATTCTCTCTCCCAAAGGGCAGACAAATTTCTTTCCAAGTATTGATTCCTAGACCTACATAACCAGCCTACTGTTTGGTTCACACTTTGGATAATCATAAGAGAGAGGTGATAAGATATAATTTTTTTAAAAAACAACACTTATTTAAGTGCATAGGTCAACTTTATTGGAAACTTTCTTTGATGCTACACTGGGGCTCCTCTCAAGCCCTCTGAGTCACCTGTAAACCAAAGCAAGGAATTGTTCCCATAGATTTATAAATATCGAGTCTCTGTTTATATACAAACTGGATAGAATTTTCACTATCATTTCTGGTAATCTTAACATGAGTGTTTTCCTTGTCTTTAGACAGATTCCACTAGTTAGCATCCAGGCTGTTCCACCATGGGAAAAGACCAGAAAATATTCATTTTTTTTCCAGAGAATGAGTAAAATTGGGGAAAGGGTAGTGATCTTGGACTTGGGAAAAATAGATGTGAATCCTGGCTCTGTCACATACTAGCAGTGTGTGTAAGCAAATTTATAACTACTTGGAATTTCAATTTTCTCTTCTAAAAATAGGGATATTGACACTTATAGTATATATACCTCTTGGTATAGCTGTAGGGGGATATTTTACAAACCATAAAGTGATAGAAATGTCAGCTATTTCACTCATCACTTAGATGAATAATGATATAATTTTTAACTTCCTTCCATAGAAGGAAAATCTAAGAGAAAAGTCTGACATCTCTTGTTCCTCTAAGAATTCTGAAGCATTATGAGGTTTAGGTCTTGAAGGGACCTTGAGAACTCCCAAGTCTCCCCAATCCCTTCATTTTACAGATCAGAAAAATGATTCCCAGAGAGGGTTCATGATTTGTTAAGGGTAACAAGAGATAATAACACCCAAATCTGAACATCTCCTCTGACTTCAAATCCATATTGGCTCTGGACAATATTATACTGGATAATCAAAGAAACTATAGAAGTTCAGAGAGTTTATCAAACCCTGGAAGAGGGGCAGCTCAGGAGACTTTGCTTAGTTTCCTCTGTAAGTAAACATTCTGCTAGCTGGAGTATTCTTTCTAAAGTCATCCTCCTTGGACATATGTTCCTGCTCTTCAAGAAAACAGTTCAGAAAAAGCAGATTTTTTCCCCCCAGGCTTAAGTCTAGGGTTAAATTCTTCTGCAATGATGACTTTTTGGAATAGTGATGAATCTTCCATGCATTTGAATGTTGGACTTACTTAGTCAACAATTGCTTTTTCTGAAAAATGTCTGTTGCCAAATCTTACCAATCTTGGCTGAGCCTAATTTAAAATATAGCTACTTCTGCCAGGTCAGTGCTAGAGAAAAATCCTAGTCTAGCCCTGTCTGGGAATTCTAATCAATATAAATATACTTTGCATTTTTTAGTTGGTTTCTTGATCTTCATATTTCAATTCCTGAGTTTTCAGAAATTTCCTGAAGTTTATGAAACTCAGAAAGTGCTACGTATCTATTATTCTCTCTCCCAAAGGGCAGACAAATTTCTTTCCAGGTATTGATTCCTAGACCTACATAACCAGCCTACTCTTTGGTTCACACTTTGGATAATCATAAGAGAGAGGTGATAAGATATGATTTAAAAAAACATTTATTTAAGTGCATAGGTCAACTTTACTGGAGACCTTCTTTGATGCTATACTGGGGCTCCTCTCAGGCCCTCTGACCCACCTGAGCCACATGCTACAGATAGATCCTTAGTAGGAAAGTGAATCTAGAGGATTGTGTAGGAATATGGAAATACTGGATTTGGAGTCAGAGGATTTGGGCTCTGTTTCTATTTATGTGACCTTTGGAGAATCACTTAATTTATCTGAGTCTCAGTTTCCTTCTCTGGAAAATTAGGAAGGTTGTATTAGATTGCCTTAAAGTTCTCTTCCTAAGTCATACAATTCTAAATTATCTTCAGATGTCCAGACATGGGGAGAGGGAGTGAGAACCCTTGGTGAGAAGGGGAAAGTGAATTGGAGAAAAAAAAAGTCAGGAATACAACTCTCTCCATTTTCCAAGAACTCAAATTTTCTTTTCTCTCCTATTGATCTTTTAGCTTAAGAAATTCTGTCTTTCCTGTTATCCATTTCCCCTCTAATACTGGTTCCTTCCCTAAGTCTCTTCATACTCTTTCCTATGTCTCTTTGTCTCCTCCTTAGCTTCTCTTCTCATTTCTTGTTCTCTCTCTTTTACCCTCTTTTGTTTACTTTCTTTCTTTTAATTGACCACATCCTGGAAGTAAATTTACCATAATTGATTTGTGTATTTGATATACTATTGGGTTCCCTATTCTTAAACAATATTGCCTTCATTCTGCCTCTCCTCTCTCTTGTTACTGCTCATTTAGCAAAGAGAACCACCCTTGTCCCACCCAGGTGTGTGTTTACTTTTCAGATGGCCCTGGCAAGCAAAAGTATGTTTTCCTGCTATTCAGTCTTTGGATTGGTCACTTGCTAGGTGTAGGTTAGTGATTTTTCATGGGAAATAGGTGCAATATTTGTGGAGCTCACAGTATGATCCCAATTCTCCTGAGTTTTCTCTGAGTCATGTAGGGCGTTTATGGGAAGATGGATTTCACCAAAAAACCATGCTTTAACCTTGACTTACAATGTTTGTTCCACAGATTGCCTAACCTTTTGCTTGGTCATGTCCAAGAGCCCCACAGAGTATCTGTCACAGTTAAGAAAGGCACGGACTGTGTAAAGCGCTTTGTGGAACTGTCTCTCAATGTCTGTAAGTTCTTCAAACACTTTGCTCCCAGACCACAGGAGTATCTAAATGAACACAAAGAAAACATGTAAAGGCTTTAAGATAAGCTACAGCATCAGGAATTCCCCTAGCTGCACATAAAGAATTTGCAGCCTTCTTAGCATGAGTTCCCAGCAGTCCTGATTCATATCTGACCCTGAACCTGGATGGCTCTGGAAGAGGAAGTGAGGCTGGTGACTTAGTACAACACCCCTTGTCTCAAATTCAATTCATTTGTATTTCATGGCATTACCTCCTTGATGTCATGTTCCTCTTTGAGAATAAAAGACAACCACAGACAGTCACCAGCCAGTTAGCATTGATTAAGTAATATACTAAATGCTAGGGATAGAAAGAAATGCAAAAGGAAGTCTCTGTTCTCAAGGAACTCCAAATCTAATGGAAAAGACAATTCATATTTGGCCAAGAAATCCAGGATGAATGGGTTTTTTTCCTAACATCTCACACGTAAAGAATGGAGCAAACTGGTTCGAGTTCTCTTATGTCCTAGCTCTTACCTGGCCCCTGCGGGTTTCACAGTTATGAAGATAGCTCAGGTGGAATACCTTCATGATAAGATTTGCAAAATTAAGATACTTCATTAGAATCTAAAATAAAAACAAAAAGAGGAATGAGAAGGACCATGGACCCTTTGGGAGAATAGAGATCAGGATTTTTGTTTTGTTTTTCTTTGGATGTATTTGAAAATTTTGATATGCAAGCTTTCCCCCACAAGTTATTGTTAGATGACAAGGAAATAAAAAGGAGATGTTTAGAGGATTGTAATCAAAAGAATGGAACAAAGTGTCTGAGTTCAATTTCATCAAGATTTTACTTCTAAATATGTACGTGACACTGTTCTAGTCTCTGGAATATGATAGAAGGAAAATGGCAGTCTGGTCTTTCTTTCCTTGATCAGCAACATGGAAATATGTGCTGTCCTCCCCCAAACTGAAGTAAGTTCCAAGAAACTGTCTAGGGAGAATAGGAAAGCCCTAACTGCTTTTATGACAGGCTAATATGAGTGATAAAGCAGTATGTGGGATTAGATCCATCTAATCCATGAGATGTGTAAATTCTTAATACATACTTTGTTAGTCAAACATAACCAGAAATATGGAAATATTTTTATAAGATTTGAATGAGATGTCATGAAAAAGGCATTGATGAGCTTAAAAACACACCTAATTTGTTTATGAGGGAAAGAATAAAGAAAAATATAAACCTAAGGCAAAACCTCAAACAGTTCTGGCCCTTACCCAAACAGTTCTGGCTCCCTTCCAAGGCTTGGATCCTTGCCCAAGCAGCTTCAGCTCTCATTAAAGCTGTATTAGGGAACCAGGAACTGCAAGAGTGGTTTTATTGTCATACCAGAAAAAAAGATCATATTGCCAGAGAATAAAGAAAGAAGTGGCACTTAAGGAATAGAAAAAGAGGGGACCTTGACATGAGAGTCTTAGGTTTGATGGTATGGGGAAAGGGTAGGAGCCATAGATTCTGATGAGATTTCCGCCCCCTGCCCCCACCATGTTGATGTCCTTGCCCCAAACATCCTAGATAGATACTCTCCCTAAGTCAGGGAATCCCATGTCTCACTTAAAGTTGGTAACATTATTTGTGACTGCTAATTAGATACCAGAGCTTCTAATTTGTTTTTGATGTGTAAACCAGATTCTGTACTTCTATTGAATTTGTAAATGTTAGGATCTTGGAGAAAACTCAAAGCAGTCCCAAATTGTCTCCCTGTATGTTTATGATTATCCTCTCAGGTTTGAGTTCCTTCTTCTTTATACCCAATAATCCAGTTAACCTGTGGGACTGCTATCTCCATTGTAAGTTAAATGCTCCCAATGGAATTCTGTCCCTGCAACTCCCTGAGGACTCCCTCTTTTTGTTCCTTGTATTAATTCAAAGTCCAAGAGATAGAACAATGTATTTGAAAATGTTTTAGTTTTGCTTCATCTTAATACTATCATCTGGTGTTTCTCTTTCTCAATTTAGCTTCTCAGAAGAGAGGAGTCTAACAAAACTCTAAACAAAAAAAAGTAGGAATAAAATCATAGGAATAAAAAATTGTCAACTATGGGAAAATGGATTCTTTTCACAATACCTTTTACTTTATGCCTCACAATTGTACTTATATGTTTTTACTCTTGATAATTTCCCTGTTTTTGCTCAATTCTGATATTATTACTGATTGTTCTTTTCAGATTCCATTCCTCCCAGGAGGACTGGAAAAGACTTAATACTATTAATAAACTCTTCATGGTGGTTTGTGTTATCTTGGAAAATTGGGCCCCATGGATGCTGGGTTTGTCATCATACCCATCAGAGTTACCCTGATTGATGGGTTGTGTTTTCTATTACTGAAATCTATGGTCTTCAACCTTATTATAGCTTCTCAAGTAAGTATAATGTACTATGATTGATCAGTCTTGTTCCTACATTAACCAACCAGGAGAGATTATGATGAGGCTTCAGGAAATACATTAGGTGATAGAAGAAACACAATTGCCTAAACCAAGTGAGCCCTGGTGAAATCCTCTCTCCTTGTATATTAGCTACCATAGCTAAATGGGATCTCTTCATTTTATGCTTCATTATTATTCTTAGATACTCTGTATAAGTGTTACAATAAGCTCTGCAAAAGGATGCTTTCTAGTAGACTTTTCTTGATTTATGATGCTTGAGATGCTAAAAATGAGAATATAAAAAGCCTTATAAATTTGGTTTAAAGTGATTTGTTGGAGGGAAGGAGGAGAGAGGATCAAAGTGAGGAATTAAAAGAACCAAATTAACTCCAGTTTGTAAACAACCTATATTTTAAATTTTTTTCATTTCCCCATAAATCACCTGATTTGAGAGAATTCCACCTATTCACTCACTCCTTCCCAACTCAGAAAGTCCCAAATCTATGCTCCAATAAGAAATCATATTACCTAATAGTATATTCTATTCTTTTTCTAATTATTGTTCTCTTTTAATATATAAAAATCTATGTAAAACCTGTATTTGGGATATTTTTATCTACTAAGGGCCTTTGGTCCAGTTTATTTTGCATTCTTTGCTAATAAATGACATAAATCAGATTTGTTTCTTCAATTAAAAATCCACTTGTGATATCTGTCATAAAAAAGGTAAAACCATTTCATCAAAGCAAATCAATACTTTACTTTTAATAGCATATGCAATATTTTAATAACCAAAGTCACCACCTACTCCATCTCCCCATAAGTCTACCAAAAAAAGTACAGAAAGAAAGGCATTTTTTCACCTCTTCTCTGAAACTATAATTATACTTTGTACAACTTCATTTTGGTGTTCTTCATCCATTTATATTATTGTAGTTCGTGTGTGTATTATGCTTCTATTTCTGCTTACATTTGAGCTACTAGTGCTAATATTGATGACAGGACTTACAGTTGCTTGTTTCTAACATTTTCTTACCTCTTCATCCTTCTTGGTAAAACACGGTCCATTCACCTTATTCACAGCCATGATTATAGCTACCACATCTTTTCCATTCATTATAGGGCAAGCCAAGATGTTTTTGGTCTTGTATTCTGTGAGATCATCAACAAAGTCACAGAAATGCTCATCCTAAGGAACAAAGGAGTATAAATGGATTAATCTGTCACTGAGTTCATTAAAAGAAAAAAGAGATAATACCATTCATTTCTCTTGACCTTTCCATTAGGATTCTCTGCTTCCTTTGCAACTAGAAAGCAAAGGCAAAATGGGAATAACTTAGAGGATTTTAGAGTCAGAAGGAACTTAGAAATCATCCATGCAATCTCTTTACTTGATGAGAAAATTTAGTTCCAGATAAAGGAAGTTTCCAGGCTACACAATAAGTGGCAGATCTGGTATCAGAAGAAACATCATAGATGTAGAGCTGAAAGGGACCTTAAAGAGTACTTAATCCAACTTTCTCATTTTATAGATGAATAAATTGAGATCAGAGAGGACAAATGATGTGAGAAAGTCAAGTGTAAGAAGTTACAGAGCCAAGATATGAATCCAGAACTTCTGACTCCAAAGGCAGTTTTCATTTTCTTGGGCCATACTGAGTCAGAGCACTCCATTGTGAATGACTGGAAGCAAGCTTCTCACGTATCCATGTGAGGTGAACCAGGAAGAGCAAATTGTACATGCTCCCAGGGCCCTCACTGACCAATCACCTGTGTATATCAATGCGTATACAGATAAGCATTTATAAAATACAAATAAATAAATACAAAGTGGTTTTTTTTTTTGTTTACTTGGTGGGGAGAGCATTAATGAATGGAAAAATCAAGAAAATTTCCTTTATGATAAGGGAGTTTTAGCTTTTTTTTCTATCATGGAGTCTCTAGTGGTCTGGTGAAACCTATGAAGTCTTTATCTGAATCATGTTTTAAAATTTTTTTAATACATAATTAATGTGCTAAATTTCAGTTAGAAGTTAGTGAAATTAAAAAGGTAAATTTTCCCATCAAACATGAGCCAATTAGGTATTAATGGATTCCAAGTCCTTTAGAAGGTGGCTATGCTTAGAAGTAAGTTAGGGATTCTAGGAGTGCCTTCTGGGAATGGAGGATAACTTTGCAAGGAGACATGAGACAGAATTCTATGAATGAGTAGAACAGTTTGGCTAAATATAAAATAGGGGAGTGTAAGTAATTTGGAAAGCAGGCTAAAACCAAATTGCAAAGGACTTTGAATGCCAAATAGAATGTCAAAAAAATCTATTTTATCTTAGAGGTAAGGAGGAGCCACCAAAACTTCTTAAGCCAGAGAGTAGTATGACAGACCTATCCTTTAGAACTATCACTTTGATAGCTATGTGAATAATGGATTAATAAGGCAACAGATTTAGGGAATGTCTATGACAGAGAGAAGGGAACAGATGTGAAAATGGCTATGGAGGTATAGGACTTGGCAACTGATTGAATATAGGAGTGAGGCAGACCTGAGTGACTGGGAAAATGGTGGTGGTCCTCAATAGAAACAAGGAAATTTGGGGGGGGAAGAAAACAGTTTTATTTATGTTACATTTACAACACCTATGCCACATTCAGCTGGAGATATAAACTGGCAATTGGAAATTGCAGTGCAGGATAGAAATGGGGACTGGATATATATATATATTTGGGGATCATCTATATAGATATAATAATAACTAAACTCCTGGAAAGAGAGAAAAGGTCAAATATAGAACTCATGCAAAAAAAAGGGGCAAGATGAATGATAATCTAGCAAAGAAAGTGTAATCAGAGTGATCAGAAAGGAGAGAATACCATCGTGCAGTCATGGGAATCTGGGAAGTATAGGAGACAGCAGTCAACAGTGAAAGCTAAAGAAAAGTCAAGAATGAATAGGGAATGACAAAAATAATTTGATTTAGAAATTAAGAGACCATTGGTAACCTTGTAAAGAACAGTTTTAATTGAGTGGTGGGGTCACATTGCAAGGGATTGAAATTCTAGTGGGAGGTGGGTGGCTAGGAGTTTTTTCATAGGAGTTTTCTAGTGAAAAGTAGGGGAGAAAATGGATGAAGGAATGAGAGGATGGGAAAACCAAGTGAGGATTTTTGAAAGATGAATGTGATTTGGCCAGATTTTTAGTCAACAGAGAAAGAGTTAATGGATAAAGAGAGAGATGGAGATTATAAAGAGAGAAGGGAATATTTACAGGGCAAGCTTCCAGAAAAATACAAGAATTGTTGGGAATTGAGGTCACAGATATAATAGCAAGCCTTTGTTAGGAAAAGGATACCTGAAAATGCTAGATTCCCAATTCAATTCACTTCATCTAAACAAATATTTGTTAAGCACTTTCTTTAAATGAGTTTCCTAAAGTCAAAGAGAGTGGCTAGCCAAGACCATCTTCAAGATCATTTGGAGAGCTCAGAAACTAATGAGACTCCCAGTCACTGTGAATTGGAAGAGTTTAATTTCATTAGTCATAGGAAGAACTCTAAATTTGAAATTATATTACTTGGTTTTGAATTTTAGCTCTTTGAATTTCACAAAATCTGACCTTGGAAAATAAAGATGATGATGATGAAGATGATGATATTAGTAACTAACTTTTATATGGCACTGTGTATAAGATACTGTACATTTCACAAATATTATTTTATTTGATACTCCCAACAACTTTGAAAAGCAGGTAATACTATCATCCCCATTTTATGGATGAAGAAATTAGGGTTGAGAGATTTTCTTAGGGTCCCATGACTAGGAAGTTCTGAGTTCAAGTTTGAATTCAGATCTTTCTGACTCCAGATTCAGTGCTCTCTCTCTACTACCCTATCCTGCTGCCCTAATGAAAAAGTCACTTTCTTTTCTGAATCTTAGTTTTCTCTTTTATCAAACTCGATGGTCTTTTTCAACTCATGATCTTATACTTAACCCATGTTTACTATGATTAAAGTAAGACACAATTCTAGGCACTAGGAATACAGAATACAAGACCTGGTCCCAGTCCTCAAGGAACGTATAATAGTTCTAACAGAGTCTAATAGAGAGACAAGACTATGCATGAATAACTGTAGTATCAAATCAGAATTGTTTAAGTATAAGGAGCTGTCCAAAGGCATGCAATGAAGAATTTTAACTTTTAAAGACTTTAACTTTTAAAAGGGACTCCAGAGCTATCAAGAAATCAGAATATTCCAAGTATGTCTTCTAATTGGGATATGGTTACATGAACATTTATTATTAGTTTTAATAGTGTGATTTCAAACTAGTTGAAGGGTAAAGAAATTAGGTTAAGCCTCTTCTGCTATAATTAAACTAGGATTTGAGGATTTAGTTAATATCTTCATAATATCTGATAAGATATCTTCAAAGTGGTGGTTATACATTCATAAAGATAGGTCTGGTTCATGTGTTCAAAATATATCACATGTATTTTCACTTTAAATTACTCATTTTTGCATTTCACATGTTAAATATTTATTATTATTTTATGAATTCAAACACAAAATGTCAAAGCAACAACAAGAGATCTTAGGGAACAAGTAGTTGAACTCCTTTGCAGAAAAGCAAACAGACATGAGAGGGCTAGTCCCTAACTTTTAGTCACTCTGATTTCATAACAGATAGCATTCAAGCCTTCATCTTTTACTCTCAGTCCTCTGCTCTTTTGCTACCATTCTTAAAATCATAGAATCCAAGAAATGGATAGGAACCTTCAGGGTTATCTGTGAAGTCCCACAGAACAAGTTTAATTTTTTTTCTTCCATGTAACAATCATTCCCACAGTAAATCTTTTTTTGGTCCTAGAGGAAGAACCAGGAGGAATGAACAGAAAATGCAAAGTTTAAGTTCAACAGAAGAAATTTTTTTGACAATTTGAGCTGCTGAAAAGTAAAATGGATGCTATAAGACATGACCTTTTTGAAGGTCTTCAAGCAGAGGCTTTTCAAAACAACATATTAAGCATGAGTTGGATTGGGTGGTGGTTGATGTCCTTTCCAACTTTCAGATTCTTGCAGAATCACTGATTCTGTAATTATGTGAAGACAGTAAACTTGGCCTGCCTGTAACTCTTCAGTTCCAGGTCTGTCCCTAGTTTTTCCAAACAAGCAACAAGAATCCCCTCCCTATCCTAGTTATCTTCTTATAACTATGCCCCCATGCTCTTAGTTGTCCTTTTAATACATAATGTCAATAGTAGCATCATCACCGCCCCCTCTGCAGAGTAGGTCTAAAGTTATATTAATTAGGGTTTTTTTGGCTACATTATACTACTGACTTATATTAAGTTTGGATTCCTACAAATCATATATTTAACATGAGTTGCTTTCTAACCCTGTCTATCAATCTAGTAATTACTTTTAAATCACATAAATTGAGATTCTATGGCCTCACAATCCTGTCATTTCATTGTATCAGTTAGCTTTCCCAACTGTATCACCAACTGTTTATGCCTCCTTATCTAATTTTAATAATATCTAACATTTATATAGCTCTTTAAGATTTGTGAAGTGCTTCACAAATATTTTATCTATACAATAACCCTAAAAGCTAAGTATTATTATTATTAGCTTCTTTTACTGTAAAGGAAACTGAGGCTTAGAGAAGTTAAATTATTACACAGGTGTCTAAGTTTCTGAGGCCAGATTTGAATTCAAGTCTTCCTGATGCTAAATCCTGTGCTCGATCCATTGAGCCACCCGGTTTCCTCCTCTTCTGATAATATTAGCAAGTCTAGTGTGGAGTTGCTCTGGGACATATAGGAGTGGGAATCTTGGAAATATTGGTCCAGAAGAGTTGTATAGAGATTTCTGTTCTTCTTAGCTATGGGCAAAGAAATGGGGAAAAACATTCTGCTTTAGCCAACCCCCCCCCAACCCATCCCCCTTACATCTTGAGCTCTTAATATTTTAACCTGTTCCTATTCAATTTGATTCTCTAAGAGATTGACAAAACATTCCAACTCCTCAAAATCATTTATATTTTAGTTCTATCATCCAACTTTTTACCTATTCATCCAAGTTTTTCCTTATCTTTAAATTTGATAAGCAACCTTGATATGATATGATTAATAGCAGAACAAAGAACTGTAGCACTCCACAAAAGACCTGTTTTTCAACAATGCAGTGTAGGATACACACTTTGCATTTCCACATGAAGTGGTTATGCTGTACCTGTATCATCAACAAACAGCATGATGTTTGATTCCCTAGAACCCACTTGTTATTGTCTTAAGCTCTTGGAAAAAAACAATATAACCCTCTAAGAACATTGAAGATTTCTCCCAATGTACATTTCATTAGGATTTTGTTGATGCCTTAAGCATATAAAATACTTAAATAGATTTAGTAACAAGACTCCTTAAAGTAATAAAGACAAGCCTAAATAATTGAAGAAATCTTCGGTGCTCGTGGTTGGACTGTGCTAATAAAATAAAAATGACAATGCAAAGATAATTTATTATTAGTTATCATTATTAGTTTGATACCATATCAGACTATCAAAAGGATACTTTATAGAACAACGGTAACTCAAATAGAAACAGATTTGTGCTGGAAACATATAGACTTAGAAAACATTATCTATGTTGTATATTTATTAACTTCATTATTCATATTCCAATTACATTTCAATCTGCTTTGTCTTGCACTAAGGATTTTTGTCCAGCATATGGCTCTCCTTTGGAGAGCAAAAGAGAATAATTACAAATCATTTGAAAGGAACAAAAGATCTAGCTTCTAGAGGTAGATTCTATTATGTTTTGTCACCAACTAATTATATTACCATTGGTATTTGTATTTGCAATTGTAATTTGCATTTCACATGTATTGGTATTTCTGAATCTTGATTTCCTTGACTGTAAAATGGGGACAATTATTTCTACCAGTTTTCTATATAATATGGAGAAATCACTTCCTCTTCCTGAGCCTCAGCTTCCTTCTCTATAAAAAAAGTCTGGAAAGGAGAGGAAAAAGGATGGGAGAAAGGGGATGGGGGAAAGGAGGAGGGGTGTAGATGATAGGAGAGTGTAGTCAAATACTTCTGAGGAGGGACAGGGTGACAGGGGAGAGAGAATAAAATAAATGGGAGTGGGAAGGAATAGAATGGAAGAAAATATAGTTAACAATATTAACTGTGGGGGAAAAAATTGAAGCAACTTCTCTAATAGACTTATGAAAAAGAATGCAACCCATCCCAGAGACAGAGCTGATGGTATCTGAACACAGACTGAAGTACACTTTTCTCTCATTTATTTCTCTTGAGGTTTCTCTATCTTTGGGGGGCATTTTGGGGGACAAGATTATCATGAAAATAAATAAATAAATAAATCATTGAATGTGTGTGGGGGGGGAAGTTAGCACCTCTATAGCCAGAACCTACTTGCTTGTCATACATGTTAGTTCTCATTTCTTCTATCTAAGGACAATGCCTAAACCTGAGGACATAGAAGAATAGTAGTACTTCAAAGTAGTTCATTTAGTCCAGTATCTAATTTTACAGAGGAGGAGACTGAAGTCTAGAGAGGGTCATTAATTTGCCCAAGGACTAGACTTCAAACCCAGGTCTTCTGACTCCTCATCCAGTTCTTTTCTATTCTTAGGTCAACAGAGACAGATGACAGGGAAGGCAAAACTTTACATTTTGACTTTTGAAAATAAGCCATTTTTTCTGATATAGCAAAAGGTCAGATACAATCATGGAAGTTGATCAGAATTATAGATCTGAAAAAAATATATACTTGCTGAATAGGAAATAGCTACTTGTTCTCATTCTTCTAGCCTCTAATACTGTCACAGGTATTTGATATACATATTTGCTTCATTTCCATAAATCACACTTGCATAAAGTCAGAACATCTTAATCTTTTTCTGTATCATGGACCGCTTTGGCTCTCTGGTAACTACCCACCCATCCATTAGGCCGTCTCCTTTAGAGTGCCCCAAAATTCCAGAACCGACCACCATACTATGGAACCGCTCTTCACAGAGGAAGCTACCTGGAGAACCCATCCCTGGTTAAGAACTCCCCTTTTGTTTCCTGAAGGAAAAAAACCTGCTCCATTCTCATTCCATCCCTATCCCCAAAACCCAAGAAACCCCTAGATACATGGGCCATAAAATACCTCTTCTGCATTGGAGATGTTCACAAGTTTTTTTGAATGTGCTGCATGACCCACCACACCCATATCCAGAGGGAAGACAATTTCTGAGTCAGGAACCACCAAGCACTCCTCCAAGACTGCATCTTTATGGACATTAAAGAGTCTGGTGGCAAGCTCTGCAATTCCATTCCTTGCCCGATACATAAATAGACTCATTCGGTCTGCTTGAAGGAGAAAGCATAGCTTTTTCATGACATTGAACATAGATTTCTCAG
Source organism: Macrotis lagotis (assembly GCF_037893015.1). Lineage (NCBI taxonomy): Eukaryota > Metazoa > Chordata > Mammalia > Peramelemorphia > Peramelidae > Macrotis > Macrotis lagotis. Next base: position 401,536,600 of record NC_133658.1, on the reverse strand, counting down.
GTTGCAGGTTTTCCTGAAAATCTCGGAGTAGGTCAAAAATAATCTCACTCTCTTCCACACTGGTCAAGGGATGGAAATGGCTGAAATCAACGGCTGCTTCTTTGGCACCCAATAGATCAGAGATGACTCTGGCCCTGAATTGGAGGTTGTAGTAGTTCTTAGCAAAGTTGACATTTGCATCCAGGAACTTTTCCACTTCAGTTGCTGTCACTTCCCCCATCTTTTAGTTTAGCAATCTGTAGGGTTTAGAGAGACCAATGCTCACTTTCAGACAATAATTTAAGAGACTAGGAAACTAATTCAGGAGTGTAGGAAAACACCAAATAGTTTTCTTTCTAATGAGCTTAGCTCTGACTTAGATATGGTCTGGTTTCAGCTATTAAGTCCCCTTTAAGCAAGGATCTGGGGCAGGAAACTGGAGAGGACACAGATTAGGGCATTAATTCCTCCCAGGTATTTCATGTGATTATAAATCTCAGTAGAGATACAATAGAAAGGCATTTAATCATATTTCATTTGGAGAATCAGAGACAGCATTAGATGTTGCTAGAGTCCAAGTTACAGCAATATTACCCTACCATACTCCCTGATCAAAAATATCTGAATTTCTCCCCTACAAAGCCCCTAATTGTACTACATAAGATCTATTTTCTTCAAATGGTTAATTTATATGAAACTACTTCTGGATATTGCATTGCATATTGATCAGTTTTTCTGAATTGCTTTTTTGTTCTTTTTTCTTTTTGTAAGGTAGTGGAGTTAAGTGACTTGTCCAAGGTCACACAGCTAGATAATTATTAAGTGTCTGAGGCCAGATTTGAATTTAGGTCCTCCTGACTCCAGGGCTAATGCTCTATCCACTGTGCTACCTATCTCTCTTTTTTAAAAAAAAGTCTTCATTATAAGGAATGGTTCACTGGATAAGAAAGGAGAAGGATACATTCAGAAATAACATTAGTATAAAAATAAAAACAGCATAAAAAGATTAAAATTTAAAATTCAATTCAGTTTAAAATTTAAATTAACCTAAATTAAAATTAATTTATTATTAAATTATTAATTGAACAATTATTCATTAGTAAAATGTTTATTAATATTATTATCATATTAATTTTCTATCAAATGGTTAGTTATTTGTTAATCAATTAAATTAATAGTTTAAATTATGTGCATTTAATTTAAAAATTAAATTTAAAACTGATTTTTAAGATTCTTCCTATAAAGATGATATTTGTTCTTCATTTTCTTTTTTTTTGAAAGGCAAATGGGGTTAAGTGGCTTGCCCAAGGTCACACAGGTAATTAATTATTAAGTATCTGAGGTCAGATTTGAACTCAGGTACTCCTGACTCCAGGGCCGGTGCTCTATCCACTGTGCCACCAAGCCGCCCCTGTCCTTCATTTTCAAAGAAGACCATGGCATCAGGGAGGTGACGCCAAGATATGAACTTACTTAGAATTTAGTGAGGCTGAGGGATGCTGTGCAAAGTCACCAGCATCATTTTCTTCTCCAGAATCATCCAGTCCAGCAGTCAGATATGAATCAGAATGATTGGAGATAGCCTTGAACATAAGGCAGTTGGGGTTAAGTGACTTGTTGAGGTTCACACAGCTACTAAGTGTCTAAGGTCAGTTTTGAGCTCAGATTCTCTTGATTTCAGGGCCAGTGCTCTATGCATTGTGCCACCCATAAGACTTTAAGTGAAGATACATATCGAATAGGTAATTTTGTTCTGTTTGGGGCATTATAATTTAGCATGATATTGATAAATTGGAAGACCTCCAATGAAGGGACGCCAGCAAAGATGGTGCAGGACCTCAGATTCATGCCATATGGATATATCATTTGAAGAAATTGTAGATATTTAGCCTGGAGAAGTAGTCTCATGGGAGAACATGGCAGTTTGTCGTTAAATATTTGAAATCTTCTCATATCACTCCAATTAAGAAAAAAAATTAGACTTGGTTTGTTTGGCACCAAAGGTCAGAGCTTTAAAGGGATTAAGTTCAAAATAGGGAAGCTTGATAAAAGGGGAAAAAAACCCACAAAACTTCCTAACAATTTGAGATTTTCCCAAGTAGAATGGGCTGCTGAAAATACTGGTATCTTTCTTCACTGAATGTCTACAAACAAAGGTTGTATGACAACTCATTGGGTACATTGTGGAGGGAATCTTCTTCAAATACAATATGACCATTGAAGTGAAATTTTGTGAAACTTCAGTCTGAAGATGTAGAAAGGGCAAGTATCTTGCTCAAAGTCCAATATTGTTATAACTCAGATCTCTTGACTTTGTTCTGGATGCTTTATTTTTATTAATGCAACATATGGTTAAATTACCTTTTTTTCAAACATCTCAACCTACTATTTATGTTGACTTTTATGTCTGATAGAATCTAATTCTTTTCCTAAAATATTTAACCTGAAAATGAATCATAACTCCCTCCAATTCAATTCAATATTTATGCAATTGATCATTTTGAAACCAAGTCTAAGATTTTACATTTATCCATCTTAAATTTAATCTTAATATCTTTGCCTACTGTTCTGTTATGTTAAGATCTTTTCAGATCATGATTTGGTCATCACATATATTATCTATCTTCCTTTGTGGACATCATTTGCCAATATGAAAACCAAAATATCAATTCCTTCATTTATTCATAGGACACAAGATGTAGAATATTGGAAGAAACTTTACTAATCATCTAGTCCAATTTTTTTCATTTTACAGATTAGGAAAAAGAGGGTTAGAGAGGTTGAGTATACACACAAGTACTAGGTAGTAGAATTGTGATTAGAGTAAAGGCCTAGTAACTGATAAAAGTATTGAACAAAGGTACATTCCTGAGTAGTCCATTAGAGAATATCCTTCAAGTTGATATGTCAACTAATTGTGAGCCCATCCATCTTCAAACTCATATCTCTATGCCTTATCCACCAAAATATCTCAAGGGACTTTGCTTAATATCTTACAGAAATCTATGCTCTAGTTATGACCTTCCTCTATCCTAGGAGTCTAGCAACCTTATCAAAAAAGAGACCAGTCTAGTAGTATGTGTGTTAATGAGTCTATAGTGGCTCCTAATCATCACCATATGTCTATCTGCCAATAAACTTGAGTATGGTCTTTTTATTTCAGTGCAGAAAGTGAGGCTAAGAATTGTAGTGAATGTCTTGCCCTCAATAGCGGAAGTAGAAACAAAGGAGAAAGTCTCAGATATCAAACATCATTGACAGAGAGAGTAAGATATTGAAATTTTGATACAGCTTCTCTCCCCTCCTCAGCAATTTATCAGGCATTGCTGGTTTTTAAAAAAAACTTTCTATTTATTACCAACATTTCTCCACTTATAGAGCCTCCCATATAACAAATGATATTTTAGAGGGAAAAAAGCAAAACTGATTAGTACATTGATTAATCCATATCTAATCTACATATCTATATATAATTTTCCACACCACCTCCCACTTCTGCAAAAGAATGGATTGGAAATCCTTTCTTGGGGTCATATTAGTTCTTTGTAATTTTTACAACATTTACTTGAATCATTTTGTAATTGTTCTTTCCATTTACATGGTTGTAATTGTATTTATTATTTTCTAGATTTTGAATATTTCACTCTGAACCAGATTGTGTTACTCTTTTCATTTTTGCCATTTCCTATAACAATAATATTCCATTACTTTCATGGAATGAAATTTATTTAAAATTTCTCAATTTTTCAAAAGATATTTTGTTTCCAAAGTTTGTGTTTCCTATTACAAAAAGTATGGCTATCAATATTTTGATATATATTTGTACTTTTTTCTTCTCAATGGGGTATAACTAGAAGTCAGTCAAAAATTATAAACATTTTGATCACTTTATTTGCACATTTCCAGTTTGATTTCCAAAATGGTTGTTTTGATAGTTCTAACAACAATGAAATATCAACCTCCAACGTTGACAATTCCCATCTTTTGTCATTTTTTTGTGAATTTGCAGTGTGAGGTAAAGCCTCAGGATTGCTTTGATTTGAATTTCTCTTATGATTAGTGATTTGGAGTGTTTTTCATAAAATGGTTAATAATGTGCAATTCTTTTGAGAACTGTTTATTCATATCCTAAAACCACTTATTTATTGAGGAATGACTTTTTAAAAAATGTCATTTGAGATCTGGAAGTGCTACTCCCCTTTATTCCTATCTCTTTTGTTTATTTTCCCTTGCTATGCTAGATCTTTTATTTCTTAAAATAGGTGTTGCAATTTGTTATTGAATTCTGCAAAGTACTTCTTTGATGATTCATTTGATATAGAATTATAATTTTAAATTAACCTTAGTAGTATTTTAATTTTAATATATATAATATTTGTATTATATTATATATTGTTATTATATTGAAATGACTCAGCAATGGGACTTTGCTGAATATTCCCCCAGCCATTCTTTATTTCTTTATTTAGCACTTTATAATTGACTCCATGTAGGTATGTTGTAGGTATGGCAGACTGGTCCCCAAGCATTTTATTCAATTTATATTAATTCTGAATAGTATTTCTCTTTTATCATTGCCTTTCAGATTTGATGTTATTATATAAAAGTGCTATTGATTTTTGTAGTTTATTTTGTAGTCTATGACCTTGTTGAAGTTATTGTCTCAATTAGAATCTTTCTTGATTTCCTGGAATTTTTTTTTTTTTTTTAGTTTTTGCAAGGCCATGGGGTTAAGTGGCTTGCCCAAGGCCACACAGCTAGGTAATTATTAAGTGTCTGAGTCCGGATTTGAACTCAGGTACTCCTGACTCCAAGGCCAGTGTTCTATCCGCTGTGCCACCTAGCCACCCCTTCCTGGAATTTTCTAAAGAAGTCATTATGGTGTCAGTAAATAGAGATAATTTTATCTCCTTTACTTATCCTTTTGCCTTTAATTTCTTTCTTCTGCCTTACTAATGATGAAAGCATTTCATCAAATTATAGTGGGAATAGTAGACATTCTTACTTTAATCTGATATTTATTGGGAAAGCTAGTGGATTTGCACTGTACATGATACTTGTTTTTGTTTTAAGTAGATACTTTTATGATATTCAAAAAAGTACTCTATGCCTATACTTTGCAGGGTTTGATGGGAAATATGTTATTATATTGTTCAGAAAACCTTGTTTACTGATATTTTCAAACCTAGCTTTATATTGATTAGAAAATTATCTAATCCAAAAGTATAGATATAAAGTACTTTTTTGAATAACATAAAAAGAATTTACCTAAAAAAGGAAAAAAAAAAGCATCATGTGCAATGCAAATGCTCTAGAAACTTTTTAAATAAATATAGGATTGAAGAAAGACTGTCCACGATGGGGAGAGAACAAAGGCACTATGTTGTTCAAATTCTTTCTTCCTAGATATTTCAGGACTCTACTTTCTCCTGATTTTCTTCCTTCTTAGATGACTGTGCTTTCTCTGCCTAATTTGTTGTATCATTTTATTGTATCATTGTTTTTGCCCTACTCTTCTCCCTCCCTACATTCTGTCTCTGTCTCTCTCTAATAAAAAAGTGAATTGGTGTCATATTATCAAGAATATTTAAGGAAGATGTGAAGAGACAATAGTTAGGTTCAGATAGAATTTTCCGTGATTGGGAACATAAAGGGGGTCCATGAAAAGAGTCCAAGATAATTTGCCATCCATTTACAAATTAGAGCTTCTTGTTATGCCAGGCCCATTTTTCTTGAATTAACTTAAAGCTGAACAGTTTCTTGGCCATCACTAGCATTAATGTGACATAATGAATGTGATACTGACTTTTTTTTTTTTTAGGTTTTTGCTAGGCAATGGGGTTAAGTGGCTTGCCCAAGGCCACACAGCTAGGTAATTATTAATCTGAGACCGAATTTGAACCCAGGTACTCCTGACTCTAGGGCCGGTGCTTTATCCACTGCACCACCTAGCCGCCCCAAGGGATACTGACTTTCAAGTCAGAAAGCAGTCTCTCATTCAAATTCTGCTTGAGATATTTATTGATTATGTGACCTTGGATCACTTAGCTGTTCTATGTCTTGGTTTCTTCATCTCTAAAATGAGAGAATTCAATAGACTGTAATTTTTTTTAACTTTAAAACTATGATCCTGTAATATTGGAAGGAAATGACTATCCTACCCTAATAACATAACCCTAATAACATTCTTATTTCCTCTCTTCTGCACATATAATGAACCCTCTCCACTTCTTTTCCCCAAATTCAAAGAACAAAACACACAACAGGCACAGTTTGTGGCACCCCAAAGCAATCACAATAGTAAAATCAAAGATCATTGATTACAGATCACCATAGCAGATACCATAATAATGAAAAAGTTTGAAATATTATAAGAATTGCCAAAATGTGACATGGAAACATGATGTGAACTCATGTTGTTGGGAAAATGGCACCAATAGAGAATACAGTTTCCAGTCTTCAATTTATAAATGGAAAAACCAATAATAAACTAATTAGCAATAAAATGAGATATACCTCTAAACAATATATATGTTATCTGCAAATCTTACAGTTATATAGCACTTTAGAATTTATCAAGTAGTTTGCATAAATTATTTTATTTGGTCTTCATAATGACTCTATGAGTTAGGCAGATCAGGGATTACTGTCTTCAGTTTAAAAAGTAAATGATGGAAAGAATTAGTGTAATTGGGCTATTCATTTATCCAAAGTCCTAGAGCTACTAAGTAGCAAAGCCAAGTCACAAACCTAAGTGTTCAGATTCTAGCATCTTGGAATCACAACTATGGAACTGCAAAAGATGTTAGAGGGCATCTAGTCTGACACCCACTCTGTCAAAAATGAGGAAACAGAGGCCCAGAGAAGTTGAGACATAATTAAAATATTTTGGTCAAATGGACTCATCTCTAAAGATGTAGAGTCAGAACTTGAACCTATACTATATGTCTTTGAACCAGGCTTAGAAATAGTTAAAAGTTTTAAAAACCCAACAAATATATAGCAATGCAGATGAATTTTTTTCTAAATTTCTATTATTGTATTTGTGGTTAAAAGAAAAATAATGAATTATCATGCTTATAATTTATTTTTATTGATTATTGACACTAACTATTCATTTGCAGCTTGTATGTCCTATAAATGTTTTTTGAATAGATTCAATTCTTTTGTTTTTGTTTTTTAGATTTTTTTGCAAGGCAAATGGGGCTAAGTGGCCTGCCCCAGGTCACACAGCTAGGCAATCACTAAGTGTCTGAGACCGGACCCAAACCCAGGCACTCCTGACTCCAAGGCCGGCATTCCATCCATCCACTATGCCACCCAGCTGCCCCAGATTCAATTCTTTTAAAAAATTTTTAAGTCTTTTGTGTATTTATTGTTGTATAGCAGAATGCCCAATACAGATCAGCATAACTGCCAAATAGACAGCTGTGCAAAATATTGTATAGTGTTTATGTATAAATGGGAGATAAGATTTTTAAAAATAAATACTTAAATACAAATTTATGGTCCCATAAAAGAACATTTGAACTGATGATCTAACTTGATGTTTCCTTAGATCCACAGTAACTGTTTTCTTTTTTTTTTTAGATTTTTCAAGGCAATGGGGTTAAGTGGCTTGCCCAAGGCCACACAGCTAGGTAATTATTAAGTGTCTGAGGTCGGATTTGAACCCAGGTACTCTCAACTCCAAGGCTGGTGCTCTATCCACTGCACTACCTAGCCGCTCTAGTAACTGTTATTTTCCCCAAAACTAATAGAATTAGTATGCTGAATCATCGTCAATTACACTCTGAGTAATGGATTATAATAAATGAATATCTTTTTCAAAGAGTTTTTCCAGGCTCCTCCACAAACATCTCGTCTAGATAAAAAGACAACATTGAAGATTAGTGGTCCAAATGCTAATAAAGTTAAGTATTCTACAAGATCTATATTCATTGGTTCCATTTTTAGTTAGGATGTATTTAGACTACTTTCTTCAATTCAACATACAGGACAAGTGCAGAAGCTCCACCTATGCCTCTTAGTACATTGGACCAGATACCTCTGAAGAAATCTTTCCCATCCTCATCTTTAGCACTCTTCCTCCAGCAGTCAAATGTCTGAGAGTACTTGATGTTGGTTCCTTTGTGCCCAAACTACATCCTTTGCTGCCTTACTGTATCCAAGGGTTAGGAGACCACATCTTCAGCAGTCATTGTTTGTGCAATCATCCAACTTATTACAATATGAGTTTTCTTTGGATCTGGGAGCATACCTTTTACTGTATCTCAAATTTCAAAAGAGGTTGTTCTATGGATAATGATACCCTGCACTGAGACATTGAGACCTTAAGACAAGCCCTGAATTCCATCGGACTCCGTGATTTTCGCATCAGTTGCCAAGCGGGTTTTCACAAAATCCAAGGGGTAGATAAAGCATAGAGAAGTGACTCTAGTTGCACCACCAGAGGCAAGATTGCCAGCAAAATGCCTCCAAAATTGTGTTTGCTTGTCCACTCCTCCCCCCCCCCCAAATACCTGCTAATACTTGTCTTTAAAGACAAAGTTCAGGGCCTGGATGGGGAAATATATGATGATTTGCTAAATTACCCCACCAGAGGGAAAATATCCCTTGTTTCTTGGAATTTGAACTATACCATCCATTGTGACTCTATCCTGCCTTATCTGCAGCAATTTGTATACTTGCCTGCTACATCTGCAATAGAAGCTTGTCTCTCTTAGTGGGGGCCAGCTCAGTTTTAGAGATGGCAGTAGCAATGCCATGGGCCAAGAAATCCTTGCCGAAGGAGATGATCTGTTCCAGAATGGTTATGGAAGGGAAAGGAAGGTATGGGAGTTGGAGGAAGAAAGCTAGAGAGAGAGAGGGCCAAAAGTTGGGAAACTCATTTCTGCCTGATTCCATTCATATTTTATCTTCATGTCCACAAAATATCATTCTTGAGAGTGTCATATATCTTCTCTATAACTCTATCTTCCCTGTAGAATTTTGGTTCTTAATATCCTACTTATCCTTTCAAATTACCTCTGCCCAAATCTAGGATATATGTTACTACTCTCCTCTATCACAAACTCTATGATGGAATAATTATGTCCACTTTCGTAACCAGGTTTTCCCTGTGATATGAATCACATCTTTTGAAGAATAAAGTATCATTAAGTTGAAAAAATAGATTGCACTCATACCTTGGAATTATAAAACATTAGCACTCATAATGACTAGTTCCTTATTTAAAAATAATAACAGTAATTACTAATACTATGGTTACATTATGTTTCACTTTAAACATATTATGTCCTTTGATTCTCACATCAATCCTATGAAATAGGATATTATTAGTTCCATTTTATAAGTGAGAAAATGACAGCCAAAAATGAGAAAAAACTTACCCCAAATTACAAAGTTAATTGCTGAACCATGACTCAAAACCAGGTTTTTAAAATCTCTCTCTTTTGACCATTCTGCTGTCCCCTTGTTCTTAGATGTTTTAAGACTGGAGATTTTCCATCTGGGCATCATTTTTTTATAAAGAAAATTTGTATTGCTCTCTTTTATTTTTATGTAAGTTTCACATTCAACTCTACTGATTCCCCCTCCCAGAGAGCCATCCTTTATAATGAGGAATAAAAAAAGAAACAGGAGAAAAGTTCATCAAAACTAGTCAACATATTGAAACAGTCCTTTATTATCCATAGTCCTCCAGTTCTGCATAAACATGGTGGGAGGTAGGGAGGTGTCTTTTCCTTTCTTCTGCTCATAATTTCACAGCATTCAGTTTCAGTAAGTTATTTTTCTTTCTGTTTCCATGATAGTAATCATTATATATATTTTCCTATTTGTTTACTTCATTGTGTATTAATTAATTAATGTCTTCTTAAAGATCCAGAACTAGAAAGGAAAGATCATCTAGTCTTTTGGATGAAGAAATAGACCTCCAGAAGGTAAGGGCTTTGCCCCAAATCATAAACTGAATCAGCAATAGATCCAGGAATAGTATTCAGCTCAAGTTATTTCCAGTCCATAGTTCTTTCCCCCATATCATGAAAAAAAACATAGTCATAGAAAAAAACAGCAACGGACTTTTTCTGTGTGGCTTTCAGAAGGCAGAATTGGGGTCAGAGTGAAAATTATAGAGAAACAAAATGCAGCTCCAAATATCGGAGTTATCCAACAAGGTAATTCCTGGTTAGGTAGCTAGGAAAAAGCATTTGTTAAGTGTCTACTCTGCCCCAGGCACCATGCTGAGCCCTTTATAAATATCATCTCAGTTGGATCCTCACCCACAGCACTGGCAGGGAGGTGCTATTATTATTATTTCCCATTTTAGAACTGGGGAAACTGAGATAGGCAGAGGTAAAGGTGAAGACCCAGCTCAGGATCACATAACTAGTAAGTATCTGAAGGTGGATTTGAACTCATGTTTTCCTGCCTCCATACTCAGTGCTCTGTCCACACAAGCAGTATGCTTCCCTTCCCTTGGTGATTGCCAAGTGGAGGGAGGTGACCTTACTACGGAGGCGATTTCTAGCACTGGGTGAAATTTGAACTGTCTTCTGAGGTCCCATCAAATCCTGGAAGTTTAAGATTCTAAGATTCTTTTATTTTTTAAGGCTCCACATTTCTTTTAGCTTTTCATCAGATGCCTGTGTTCTCACTTGGAACATTTCAGTTTCTTATCTCTGGAACTCTATGATTCTTTTAGTTATATATATATATATATATATATATATATATATATATATATATATATATTCATTCATCCATTTATTTGCCTATTTATTTATTTATTTGTTTGTTTGTTTGTTTGTTTATAATCATTTAGATCTGTCTGCTCACAGGAATCTAGGAGTTTCAGAAAGTTTCAGAAAAATCTAATTACTTATTAAATTGTGCCTCTGACAGATATGACACTATAGGCAAATTTACTTTTTTTTCAAAAGAACAAAATTTATTTTTAGATGAATTATCTACCTATGTAACTTGTAAACATATGCCCCTCCCCCAAGCTGTTGTGCCTAGAACCTTGAACTTTGTACATTTATTTTATGGTAGAGGTTAATTACTTCTGTTATTGTAGAGTATGTGCCTTGCTCATATTTACTTCATGAATGAATGAAATATGTAGAATAAATCCATAGCAGATTGCACTCATTAAGTATACTCTGCAGAAGCTGTCAGACTTGTTGGAAGGTTTATGCTTTAGAGTCAGTCACATTTGTAAAAATTCGACTTTAAGACTTGTGATAGAAAATAACATCCACATTCAGAGAAGGAACAATGGAGTCTGAATGTAGACCAAAGTTTACTACTTTCAGTTTTTAAAATTTGTTTTATATTTTATGGATTTTTTCCCTTTTGTTCTGATTCTTCTTTTACAACATGATTAATATGGAAATGTTTAACATGCATATATAATCTACAAGGGGAGAGGGGAAGGAAGGAAGGGGGGGGGGGAGAAAAATGTGGAACTCAAAACCTTACCCCCAAAATTGTTGAAGACTATATTTACAAAAAAAATAAAGTTGTTAACAAAAAATTCAACTGTTAGAGCCTGTCAGCATACCATATGAGTTTGTCAGAATTTCCTTTACCTTGGATTTTAAAAAAAAAGGCTAATAGAATGTAGGTACAGCACTCAATATTTATAATATTTAAAATCCTCTTTTTTCTATCAATGACCATATCATGTCTCTGTTCAAGATGCTTGGGCAGCTTCTTTTTTTTCCTTAAGATAAAATCCACACTCCTCAATTAAACACTTAAGGTGACTCTTCTCACTATGACTCCAAACAACTTTCCAATTTATTTTATATTACTCTGCCAAATGACTCTCCTTCATAATTTAACATTCCAATCAAACTGATCCCCTGACTGTGTACTCCAATCTTTACATTCTCCACTGCCTTTTATCAAACAGTTCCTCATACTTGGAAGTGGATTTCCTTCTCATGTCCAGGTCTCTGATGATCCTCAGTTTCTTTTAATGTTTGTAAGAGAAACTTTACCCTCCTCTTTCCCCCTAATTAGGATTATCTCTTTCTTGAATTTTCTTATATTTAATTCTTTGTTGTATCACCTGTAAGAAAGATATTTAAGGGGAAGCCTGGTGATAAAGTGGATAGAACATGGTCCCTGGAGTCTGGAGGACCTGAGTTCAAATTTGACCTCAGATACTTAATAATAACCTAGCTGTGTGACCTTGGACAAGTCGCTTAACCCCATTGCCTTAAATAAAATTTTAAAAAACATTTTTAAAAGAGAAAGACATTTAAGGCCAGAGAATGTTTTTCATTATTGTTGTATCCATTCCACCTTGTACATATTAAATACATATTAAATGTTTATTGAATTGAAGCAAATCTTAGGATTTAACAATCCACAAGGCCTCTCTTTCCCTTCCCCCTTCAATTTTAGTGTTTATTTATTTTAATAAGCTTAATGTTTATGGAAAAGAGGAATAAAGTAGAGAACCTGGCTTAAAACAATCTAGCCAGTGAAATAATAAATTGGAGAACCCTGAGCAGAGAAGTTTTGCAAATGAGAGTTTTTAACAACAGTGAAAGGAACAGAGAGTGAAACAAATGTGTACAGGGTCAAAAGGATGGACAAAAGCATATAAGAAAAAAAGTACACTTTTTTTTTTTAGGTTTTTGCAAGGCAAATGGGGTTAAGTGGCTTGCTCAAGGCCACACAGCTAGGTAATTATTAAGTGTCTGAGACCGGATTTGAACCCAGGTACTCCTGACTCCAGGTCCAGTGCTCTATCTACTGTGCCACCTAGCCGCCCCTTTTTGTTTTTTTTTAAGAAAGATTTTATTTATTTTTAGTTTTACAAATTTTCTCCCATTCTTGCTTCCCTCTCCCCACTCTTCACAGAAAGCATTCTATTAGTCTTTACATTGGTTCCATGTTATACATTGATCTCAGCTGAATGTGATGATAGAGGAAATCCTATCCTTAAGGAAGAATAATAAAGTATGAGATAGTAAAATTACATAATAATATAACTTTTTTCCTAAGTTCACAGTGATAGTCTTTGGTCTTTGTTCAAAGTCCATAATTTTTTCTCTGGATACAGATGGTATTCTCCATTGCAGATAACCCAAAGTTGTCCCTGGTTGTTGCACTGATGGAATGAGAGAGTCCATCAAGGTTGCTCATCACCCCTTTGTTGCTGTTAGGGTGTACAGTGTTTTTCTGGTTCTGCTCATCTCACTCAGCATCAGTTCATGCAAATCCCTCCAGGCTTCCCTGAATTCCCATCCCTCCTGGTTTCTAATAGAACAATAGTGTTCCATGACATACATATACCACAGTTTGTTAAGCTACTCCTCAATTGAAGGACATTCACTTAATTTGCAATTTTGGCCACCATAAACAGGGCTGCTATAAATATTTTTGTACAAGTGATGTTTTTACCCCTTTTCCTAATCTCTTCAGGATATAGACCCAGTAGTGGTATTGCTAGATCAAAGGGTCTGCACATTTTTGTTGCCCTTTGGGCATAATTCCAAATTACTCTACAGAAAGGTTGGATGAGTTCACAGCTCCACCAACAATGTATTAATGTCCCAGATTTCCCACATCCCTTCCAACATTGATCATTGTCCTCTCTGGTCATATTGGTCAGTCTGAGAGGTGTGAGGTGATATCTCAGAGATGCTTTAATTTGCATTTCTCTATTAAGTAATGATTTGGAGAAATTTTTCATATGACTGGATTGCTTTGATTTCCTCAGTTGAAAATTGCATTTGTATATCCTTTGACCATTTGTCAATTGGGGAATGGCTTGGTTTTTTTTTTTTTTTAAATTTGACTCAGTTCTCTGTATATTTTAGAAATGAGTTCTTTGTTAGAAACACTAGTTGCAAAAATTGTTTCCCAATATATTACATTTCTTTTGATCTTGGTTACAGTGGTTTTGTCTGTGCAAAAGAAAAGCATGCATTTATGCAAGAAGAATGGAGGAAAAAAATCATTCTGGGATGTAATGACCATCTTCTTGAACTTTAAAGTTTAGAAAAGAACCAGAAGCTAGTTGGAGTCTTTAATCTTTGTTCAACCACCTTAACCTGAGAAAAAGAGATATATGCTGGTGGTTAACCCTGATTTTAGGTACCGCAGACTTGGGAAGCAGAGGTGTGGTTCCTTGAGTTCTGAGTTTTAGGTTATAGGTCCTAAAGGGTTTTTTGTTTAATAATTTTTATTAATATTTTATTTTTTCAAATTATATACAATAATAGTTTCTACCTATCATTTTTGTAAGGTTTTGAATTTTATAATTTTTCCCCACCTTCCTTTCCCTCTCCCAACCCCCTCACAGAAGACAGTTGGATAATCTTTACATCATTTCCATGCTATATATTGATGGAAATTGAATGTGTTGAAAGAGAAATCATATCCTTGAGGAGAAAAATTAAAAATTAGAGATAGCAAAATTATGTAGTACATAAGACACTTTAAAAAAATAATTGAAGGTAGTAGACTTTGGTCTTTGTTTAAACTCCATAGTTCTTTCTCTGGATACAGATGATATTCTCTGTCGCAGGTATTCTAAAATTGTCCCTGATTATTGCACTGATGAAATGAGCAAGTCCATTAAGGTTGATCATCACCCCCATGTGGCTGTTAGAGTGGACAATGTTCTGGTTCTGCTCATCTCACTCAGCATCAGTTCATGCAAGTCTTTCCAGGCTTCTCCAAAATCCCATCCCTCCTGGTTTCTAATAGAACAATATTGTTTCCTAACATACATATACCATAATTTGTTCAGCCATTCCCCATCTGATGGCCACTCACTAGATTTCCAATTCTTTGCCACCACAAACAGAGTTGCTATGAATATTTTTGTACAAGTGATGTTTTTACCCCTTTTCATGATCTCTCTTCAGGGAATAGACCTGAATGGGTCCAGTAGTGGTATTGCTGGATCAAAGGGTATGCATATTTTTATTGCCCTTTGGGCGCAATTCCAAATTGCTCTCTGCAAAAGGTTGGATGAGTTCACAACTCTACCAACAATGTATTAGTGTCCCAGATTTCCCACATTCCCTCCAACAGTGAACATTGTTGTAGGTCCTAAAGTTAATCAGGTTCTCTGCTTAGTTTGGAACAAATATGGTGAGCCTCAGGGAATGTTATTGTGAGTATAATTAGGTCGACTTGACTAAGGGGGGCCAGACCAACCTAGGGAAGAAAAATGGAGCAGATTAAATTTTCCAAGATCTGGTGAGTGGTCATTGTAGGTCCAGCTTGGATGAAAAAATTACCCCTACATGACCTTATTCTCATATTCATCAAGATTCATTTTTCTCTTACATTGTTTTAGATAGGATATACTTTGGTTTCTGGTTCAGTCTTTTTTTGACTTTGCATTATTTTGTAAAGTTTTTTTTTTCCTGGGTAGCTATATATTCTTCATATTTAATCATAATTGCTCAGTAGAGAGACCACTAGGGGACC
Organism: Macrotis lagotis; assembly: GCF_037893015.1. Taxonomy (NCBI): domain Eukaryota; kingdom Metazoa; phylum Chordata; class Mammalia; order Peramelemorphia; family Peramelidae; genus Macrotis; species Macrotis lagotis. Next base: position 401,521,156 of record NC_133658.1, on the reverse strand, counting down.
TATAGTTCAGAAGATGAGCTTTTCTGAGTTCTATCTGACCTCAGATACTTACTGACTGTGTGACCTGGACAAGTCATTTAATCCTATTTGCCTCAGTTCCTCAACTGTAAAATGAACTGGTGAAAGAAATTGGAAACCACTCCAGTATTTCTGCCAAGAAAACCCCAAATGAGATCAAGTCAGACATGACTGAACATTATCATATTCTATCACATGAATTACTTCTCTGTTCTCTCTTTGGATACCTAGATTGCTTCCAGTTTTTTACAGAAATACAGTTGTTAAAAAAGTTTCTAAACAGTGCTGCTATAGGTTCCCCTTCTTTTTTTTTAATTTAAATTTTCAATTATATTCAAAGGTAGTTCTCTACATTCATCCATTTGCAAGTTTATGAATTTCACATTTTACTACCACTTTCCCTTCTACCATCACAGTGAGGTTCCCTTTATCCTAAAGGAGGGAGGTGTCCTTGAAGCTGTAGAAGTATAGTTCTTCCCAAAACAGGTCCTTAGAGGGTGGCTTAATTACCTTTGCACTACAGGCCTCTGTAAACCTCAGGGATATGAAATGGGGGGGGGGGGGCAATAGTCAATAAAGTGAGCCAGAGGCCCAGAGTAAAGAGCACTCAAAGTCAAAGAGCACAAGTTCAGATTCAAGTTTTTGCATTTACTACTTGTGTGATCACATCAGGTCCCAGATCACTAAATGCTTGACATTTATCTTCACCTGAATGTCCATGGTGCAATAGAAAGCACACTTTTGACTAGGGTCAGAAGACAACAATTCAAATCCTACCTTTGAGATTTTTGTTATATAGTCATTGAGGGAATATATTTTGCTCTACTATGCATATGTGTTACAATAATTTTTCCTTTATCCTTTTTCTTTTTCAATTTACTTGGGAACAAGAGGAAGAAAAAAGTAGATTTTTATTAATTTTTTTTCAAAAAATGAGATGTTGATATAGATGTGAAATATTGCATTCACTTTCAGGAGAGGTCTCTATTATGAATTTTATTGTACTATTTTACTTTGTTTAATTGTTTTATGAGTCAGGAACAATCTGTAAATGTAATGAAAAAGAATACATCAACAAAAAGCTTAAAACAATAAAATAAAATTAAGAGATTGAACTAGATGATCTTTGAGATTCTTTCTAGTTCTATAGCTAGGATCCTGGAATCATTTCAATCAATATATCCCTAACAAAATTGATTATTTTTCCCCCTAGGCTCACATTCCCTCCTATTTCCTCTCTTTATTTATAACCTCACAGTCATGCTTGACTTTTCCCTCTCACTCTGTCCCTTACGCCTACCCCCCTCCCACCCTGCCATATCTAATCACTGCCAAATATCTCAACTACTCAACAAAATCTCTCATCCATCTCTTTCTCTACACTAAGCTATTTCCATAGTTCATCATGTCATCAACCCTTATATGAACAATTATATCAAGCTATTTGGAGACACTGTTTCCCAGAACTAAGGCCCAGCAAGCAGACTGTGTCCTGAGCTTGGATAACAATCCTTTGCACTCTAGATGAGCTCACCCTCTAGACAACTTCAATCACAGCAAATTCTCAGAATTGTTTCTTATCACCTTGGACAAGCATGAAGTCCTGCTATGACTTAAATGTGTCACATTGTTACTGTTACCCTTCAATGTCAAGGCTACAGTTCCCTGAAGGCCATATGTGTAAGTACTGGCTCAGTTTTGCCCATTAGAGGTGGGCCCTTGGTGCATGTGGCCTTGCTTGCAAGTCAATTTCTTCACTCTAAAATTAATTAAACTTCTTTTTTGATCCCTAACTCTCCTGTCTCTAGCCAGTTTTGTTCAGCTACGGCCATCCATAGGTTAGAGGCCAATTCTGGTCTTGTTGATTATTATAATAGGCTCATTACACAAGTCTTCCTGCTTCTAGTCTCTCTTGTCTCCTACCTCTATTCTATTCTTCACACAGATACCAAATTGATATTCCTATAAAAACAAGTATGAAAACATCACCCTACTGTTCAAAAAGCTCCAATGGACCCTTTTGAACAATTGTACAAACTACAAAATTCCTCTATATGGCATTTTAAACCCCTCAGTCTGACTCTAGTCTCCCTTTTCAGTCTCCTTGTATACAACATTCTATTTTCTGATTCCTTATCCTTGAATAGATGGTTCTCTAAGCTTAGTGTACACCTCGGACTTTTTAGAAACAATGGCTCAATTCAAACCCACCTCAAAGAGCCTTATTTGAGCTCCCCAAGTAAATATACCAAGTCTCTTCCTATTTCTTTGTATTTCTTTGTATATTTATATATTATTTTCCCTCACTGATGGCCAAGACATGTTTAGCTTTGTATCTTGAGTGCCTAGTTCAATGTTGATTAAATGCGCGTATTTGCATATAGCATCCTTGCTCTATTCCTTCTACTTGAGGAGTGGTCAGAGAGGTGACTACTTCTAGGTTATGGGAATCTGAACTCCTCTGAATTCACTAACCTTTACTATCAATCAGTAGAAACAATTAGCTCAAAGCAATGGCATTTATTTAGCTGGCATTAATAGCTAGGTGGTGTAGAGGAGAGCATAGGGCCTGGAGTCAAGAAGACTCATTTTCCTTTGTCAAACCTGGCCTCAGCTGTGTGTGTATACTAGCTCTGTGACCTTGGGCAAATCACTGATCCTGATTGTCTCAGTTTCTTCATCTACGAAATGAAGGAGGAGGAAGAAAATGGCAAACCACTTCAATATCTTTGTCAAAAAAAAAAAACCCAAAATGGGGTCTTGTAGAGTCAAGCATGCCTGAAATTACTAAAAAACAGAAAGAGCACTAGCTATAAAATGTTCTGTCCAATAAATCTGGGGTAGAGTGTCTCATAAATATACATAGTATTTGTGGGAAAAGTGGCATAAACTTAGAGTATGTGAGATATGTAGGGAACACATGAGGGGAAGGTTACTGTAACTACAAGGCCTCTGTGTCTTTACTTTTGGAGTTGTCCTGCTTTAACAGCCCCTTGACTACAGCTTCTCTGCTGGGGCAGGTCACTCAGCTGGGCTCCCTGGGTCTGCTCCTCTCCAAGGCCAGGGTTAGGTCTCTTGATTTCGTAATTGGTTTTCTTTTCTGTTACCTAGAAGTTCAACTCCAGGAAGTTGCTAGCTGGTTTATCCTCTATGTGTTTATGTTTCCATAGTGAGTGTATATCTGCTCCCTACTGGATGCATCTCAAATGTGCCTTGAACTCCCTTGAACTGAGCCAGCTGGATGTGATGTCTTGAATGAACTTAGTAGCTGGATTGAGTAGCGAAACTAATAGGGTTTGGGGGCAGGGAGAGAGAGAGGAAATCTCCTTCCTGCTTCTGCTGCTTCACGGCCTCTTAACAAAGGCAAAGATGACTCTCTGTAAAGCTGTTCTTAGCTTTGACAGACTACAGAGTTTCATAAATTAGATTTTAAAAGGCATCTAGGGCTATGGACAATTTTTCTGTCAGTCAATCTGTTTCACCCTTTGACCCTCCTTTCATGTATGCCTTTTGGTCTGGGTGCAGAATTCTCTCTCTAAGCATATATATACCTCAGTCTCCTTGATTCTGGGAGATTTCTTTCCCATGAAATAGTACTATCTTTTTAAAAAAAAATTATTGATATGTTCTATTTTACATTCCCTTAATTTCCAAATGTAGCTCTTCCACTTCTACTATCAGAAGAACCATTCTTTTATTATTATTATTATTATTGTTTTTTTTAACAAATTAACTTGGGAGGGGGGGTGTAGGGGGTGGAAAAAGCAGCTCAGGAAAACCAACAGATATAGTAATGAAGCATGGCAATGATTTACACTACTCCACACCTAGTTCCCAGTCTGCAGAGCATGGAGATTAACTTTCTTGGAGTTTATTTGAAGAACAAGCTAGGTCTTTCCAATTACAGAACCTTTAGCCCAGGTTTTGTGCTTTCCATCTGGCATTACTGGAGACACCGGTTGCATTGCTTTCCTGGTTCTGCTCATTTCATTTTGTTGGTCTCATGTATTTTTTTTTAATTTGCAATTTCTTATGGTGTAGTAATATTTCATCTCATTCATGTATCGCGTCTTCTTTAGACATTCCCCAAATACATTGGTTCTTTCCCTGGAGCTTGGAAAAGATTGTCATATTGGGATAATGATGGTAATACTTCAGGTGTCCCAGGAGAACAGTCCCCCAGGCACAGCTCTTATTTTCTTTAAAGTCCCTTCTGGCTCTCCATCCTACGCTGCTTCGCGGCACTGGAAGGAGCCCGGACTTTGTTGTGGGAGGAACTGGGTATCCTCCCAGCTTTGCCGCTTGCAACCTGTGTGATCTGAGATCAATGACCTCAGAGTGGATGCTTCCTCCGGTCGGTGCTGGATGATGTTCTCCAAGGTGCCTTGCTTCTCTTAGTCTCTGATCTACGATCTTTTAAAAAAAAAAAACTTGTAAAAGGTGACTTAGATTTTAGTTTTATTTTATTTGTTTCAAATTTTACTACATGTTCTTTTTGCCTGTGTGTTTGCTTTATTGTAAGCGTTCAGGAGGGGAGGAGAAAGTGACTGGCGGCCGCCGGGAGAGGGACAGCTGGGGCTGATCAGCGGAGGAGGAGGGACGCAGCGAGGGGGCGGTGCCCGGCACGGAGCCGGCTCATTGGCCGTCCCGGCTTTCCGTCTCTCCGCCGTCGCCGCCCTCCTGCCACACACACACATTCACACGCGCGCGCGCACTCAAGCTCTCCTCTCAGACTGGACTCGGCTTCCAGGGCGGAGGCGGGGCCGGGCGAGCCTGGCTGGGCCTGGCCCCGGAGGGCGAGGGCGAGGGCGAGGGCGAGGGCGAGGGCGGGCCGCTTTAAAGGAAGTCCGCTGCCCGGCCGGCTGGGCAGCTCCGGGCTCCTTGGCTGCGGGCGGCGGCGGCCACGCGGGCTCCCGCCCATCCCCTCCCCCGGCTCGGCGGCGGCGGCGGCGGCGGCGGCGCGGGGTACCCGGACCGACAGGGACAAAGGTGCGGGGGAAGGGAGAAGGGCCACCCCGGGAGCGAGGTGAGGGCCGCCGCCGGGTGCCCTCCGCGGGCGGGCGGCCGTCCTGCGCTCCGCCCGGCCGGCCGGCACGTAGGCGGGAGCCGGGGCGCGCGGCTCCTGGCATCGCCTTGGCCCCGGGCACCAGCAGCGCCCGGGCTTGGCCAGGGGCGCGATTCCGTAGCGTTTTCCTTGGGCCGGGTGAGACGGCGGCGCGTGTGGGACCTGGGCCCGTGAAGCCCCGCGCTCCAGGCCAGCCTCAGGAGCTGGGCGCCCCGGGAAGGGAAGGGCAAGCCGCCCCGGCGTCTTGGCCGGTGCTGGGTCTGCATGGGCTCAATCACCGACGAGCAGGGCACAAGCCTCCAGCCCCAGCGCCCTCCCAGCCACCTGGAAGGCGGATGCTCTGGTTCTCCCGGTCCTACAGCCGGACAAACTGGAGCAGACACTTGTTACCCAGCTGCGGACGGCCGAGTGGGAGGGCCAGGAATTCAAAGCAGGCTCTGACTTCAAGTTCAGGATTCTTCCAGACTGCAGCCTTTTTTTTTTAAAAAAAATAGGGAATATGGAAATGTGGAAATCCAGCCTAGATAAGGGACTTCCTAGTCTTGGTTTCTTAGAGCTAGGCTACAGCCAGATTCTTAGAGCTCAGGTGATGATGTTGAAGATGATGTTTGTCCTTCATTCTTTTTTAGCTTTTTTCAAGGTAATTGGGCTAAGTGACTTGCCCGATGTCACATAATTATAAGTGTCTGAGACAGGATTTGGACTTAGGTCCTCCTAATTCCACTGTGTCACCTAGATGCCCCTGCCCTTCATTCTTGAAGACCATCAGGGGAGGTGATACCATGACAAGCATGAGGATTGGATTTGAGTGAAGGGATGCTGTGCTAAGTCACCAGCCTCAACTTTCTCCTCTGGAGCCATCTGGGTTCTGTGGCCAGATAGGAATCGGGATGCCTGGAGGGCTTTCTACCATCTTGATAACAGAGGAAGTGAGCAAGATTCCAGTTCCAAACTCCTAAATTTAGTGCTCTTTCCATCTCATCTAGCTGTACACCAGAATACATAATATCTAAGAGTGGAAGTATTCATTTAGAATTTGTTCTGATAGAGTATAAGGGGAGTCAGGAGGTTCTGAGTTCAAATATGACCTCAGACACTTAATACTTAGCTATGTGACCTTGGGCAAGTCATTTAATCCCATTGCCTTGCCTCCCCCCACCCCCACAAATACTAAGACAACCCTGTAGAAAGAAATGTTTTCTCCATGAATGGAGGGATATGATAAGGAGCAGGGCAAAGAGCAAGGAAGTAAAGAAAGGACTTGAGTTATGATGAAGATTCACTCCAGGATGCTTATTGGATGATTTGGAAATGAATAAACAGAAAACCCCCTTTTGGGGGAGTTGATTCCATAAATTATCTGCAATGACATGTTGGTCTTCATAATAGAAGAGCTTCAGTGAGACATGCAATAAAAAGTTACCTTCTCTTTCTCAGGTTCCCTTCTGTTACAAGTGTGATGAGCCTCCCCTTCTTAACCCCAGCTATTACCTAGTAATTCATGATGCCAACAAAGTGCTCTGGCTCATAGATAATGAGACAGTTTTAACTTCCCTTCATCCCAACCTTATACTAGCCAGGGTGAAGATGAAATGTTTAGAATACTAGTAGGAGTTAACTAGGGTAGTGGTTCTCAAACTCTTTTATAAAAAAATTTTTTTATACATTAAAAAATTACTGAGGAGCCCTTCCTCCACCAAAGAACTGTTGTGTGGGTTATATCTTGATATTTTGTTGTTGTCGTTGTTCAGACTCTTTTTGACCTCTTGGGATTTTCTTGGCATAGATACTGGAATGGGTTGCCATTTCTTTCCACAGATGAAGAAACAGAGGCAATCAGGGTTACCCAGGGTTACTCTCTTTTTCAAAAAAAAATTATTTATTTTAGATTTCCCCCCTAATCTCAATCCCCCCCCCAACCTCCCACAGAAGGTAGTCTGTTAATTTTTTTAAATTTATTTAAGGCAGTGGGCTTAAGTGACTTCCCCAAGGTCACACAGCTAGGCAATTATTAAATGTTTGAGGCTGAATTTGAACTCAGATACTCCTGATTCCAGGGTTGGTGCTCTATCCACTTTGCCCCCAGTCTGTTAATTTTTACATTTTTCCATGGTATATATTGATCTAAGTTGAATGTGATGAGAGAAATCATATCCTTAAGGAAGAAACGTAAAGTATAAAAGATAGCAAGATCAGACAATAATATATCAGGTTTTTTTTTCTAAATTAAAGGGAATAGTCCTCGGTCTTGGTTCAAACTCCAAAGTTCTTTCTCTGGATACAGATGACATTCTTCATTGCAGATACCCCAAAATTGTGCCTGATTGTTATACTGATGGAACGAACAAATTCATTAAGTTTGATCATCACCCTCATGTTGCTATTAGGGTGTACATTGTTCTTCTGACTCTGCTTATCTCACTCAGCATCAGTTCGCACAAATCCTTCCAGGCTTCCTATGGTTACTTTTTAAGGGGTTTTTTTTTGGGAAGGCAATGGAGCTAAGTGGCTTGCCCAAGGCCACACAGCTAGGTAATTATTGTCTGAGGCTGGATTTGAACTCAAGTACTCCTAACTCCAAGGCCAGTACTCTAGCCACTCTAGCCACTCATCCCAGGGATGTTCTTATAACTAGTTAAGTGTCTGAATCCAGATTTGAACTTAGCTCTTTCTTACTTCAGAACTGGCACTCAAGCAGTTCCTTAATAATAGTTACCATAGTAGAAATTAAAACATCCTAGCAGTATTATTGGATCCCCTAAAAAAAAAAGTCTTAGGGACCAGAAGACAATTTAAAAATGACTGAATCCAGGTCTTCCACATTTTCTTTTTTCTTTTTTTTTAGGTTTTTGGCAAGGCAAATGGGGTTAAGTGGCTTGTCCAAGGCCACACAGCTAGGTAGTTATTAAGTGTCTGAGACTGGATTTGAACCCAGGTACTCCTGACTCCAAGCAGTGCTTTATCCACTACGCCATCTAGCCGCCCCATTCCACATTTTCTTGCAATGACATTAATATGAATGGGGAGGTTAAGTCTAGGAGATGCTATCTTGCTGCTGTTGTGTGTTTTAGATGGACATTGTGGAGGAGGTGCTGATCTTCAGGCAATTGTTAGTATTTTGTGATATAGTAGCCATTTGAAGTCTCATAGTTAAATGAGGGATCAGTGGGGTATTGTTTAAAAGAGAAATGGATTTGATATCAAGGACCTGGCTTCTACTCCCAACTATGTGACTTGGTCCAAGATATTTTACTTGCTTTGGTTTCATCATTTGTAAATATAAAGGAATCTTGGGATCTGTAGTGGGGATCTTCACTGAGGTACAGAAATCTTCCCAATATGTGTGTTAGAGGCTGACTTTTGGATTTTTTCCACTATCTCAGGGCTAACTGATGGGTCTTAAGGTCAGTGACTTCCCATACAAAGGAATGCTGCCTAATAGGAAGAAAAGAACAATTTGTTCCACTGGCCATGAAGGCAGCTGAGGCAGGCACTGTGGAGGACTTAGCTCTTAGGTATAGAAGCAGTCAAGGCCATTCTCTGCATCCTGGGACATGAGTGAGGTAGACAACTTTAATCCAGTTCACTCTCCAGATAAGACATCACCCTGTGAATGTCACTGGTCTGCTTTGAAAATAAAGGAAAAAAGGGGCAGCTAGGTGGCACAGTGGATAGAGCACCGGCCCTGGAGTCAGGAGTACCTGAGTTCAAATTTGGCCTCAGACACTTAATAATTACCTAGCTGTGTGGCCTTGGGCAAGCCACTTAACCCCATTTGCTTTGCAAAAACCTAAAAAAAAAATAAAAAATAAAGAAAAAACAATTTCTGGGCTATAAACTATTCATCTATAAAAAGGGTGAAAATGAAGTCAATTCTTTGAGGAAAGAAATGGAAGATTCCTCAGTTCATAACATAAAATTTCCAGGTATGCACATGATTTAGGGCATAGAATATGGTCTTGGAATCCAAAAGAAAGAGCTGATTCATTTTCTACTTTTGACATACTTGTGTCTATGAGCAAGTGACACTGAGCTTCTGTGTCCTCATCTGTAAAATAAGGGAGTTGGAACTATGTCTTTTCTAAAGCCTCTTTCAAATAAATCTGTAATTCTATAGGTAATTCATTGGATTATTTAAAATACTGACTTATTTAAAGATTTAATATTTTATTGATTGTCTTTAGGTTGATTACAGTTGGTCTTAACTATAGAATGATTTATTTGGATAGAAAAGGGAGCTATGTGGTTAGATTATTTGGATTCCAGATAATAGTTTTTATTGGAGGTTTTTTTAATCCATTAAGAAATAACCTTGAGAGATATTGCTCACTGTTTTTTGTAGGTTCAGAGTATCATGGTTTGAAACTGGAGGGAACCCTAGAGGTCATCTAGTCCAACCACTCCATTTTACAGATGAAGAAACTGTGGCTCAGATGGGAAGTGATTTGCCCAGGGGCACACAGATAGTAGGCAGCAAAGCCAGCATTCAAACTCAGATCTTCTGATTCCAAAGCCAGCATTCTTTCCACTATACCAGTAAGTATCTTGTACATACATGTGTGGTACAGAGTGAAGGATATGAATTTTAAGTACACCTCTAAAGACCTCTTTTAAAACAAATTGATGGAAATATTGAATTGCAAGCCTGGGAAGAAAAACATATAAAAAATATTTTCCAAACTACATGTTCCACACCTTTTCCAATCCTGCTTCACTCTGATTCTTCCATATAAGGGAAGAGTCTAGCTTTGAGCTTGCTTCTTCTGTTAGAAGAAAGCAGGGTAAAACTGCAGTCTTAATTCAGTGTCTCTTGGGTAAATGATCCTTTTAGGATAAATAAAGAAGGCAGTTGTTAAGCTTTATGAACAGAGGGCTAGTGTTAGTCTTTTAAATATCCATACATCTTGAAAGCAAGTCATTTTTTATGAGCTGTTACTTTTAGTACTTTTATATTATTGTATGTGACCTAGATCCGAAATGAAATTTGTCAGTTTTTCAACTCTAGTTATTCTTTGGGTCCAGTGTTGTTAAAGGTGGGAGGGGATGTAAGAATTTTGAAAACAGTATTTGGAAGCAGAAGACCTTGGTCTTCTCCATAGCATTTTAGAAGTGGAGGGGACCTTCAAGGATATCTAGTTGAACTCTCTCATGTTAAAAATAAGGGAACTGAGGTCTTAAAGGTATTAAATCATTTGCTCAAATCTATACAGGTACTGAGTAGCAGAGCCAGGCTTTGAACAAATAAATGTCCTGTGGTTGAATTTGGTGCTTTTTTCCTCTGCTCCACAGCTTTAGCTTGTCTAGGTTTGAAACCCTGCTTGGTTATTACTAGGTTTTATTCTTGTAATAAATCATTTTCCCTCTTTGAATCTCTGCCCTCATCTATAAAAATCAAAAGAAACCCTAATAAATATTCATGAACCCTTAAGTCTTATGAAAATATCAATGAATGAAATTGTTTTCTTTTCACAATCCACTGAATTAAAGCAATTATATTTACAACAGAATGTAACATATTTGTTTTTTGTTGTTGTTGTTTTTTAGTCATGTCTGGCTCTTAATGATCCCATTTGGGTTTTTGTGCCAAAGATACTGGAGTTGTTTGCCATTTCTTCTCCACTTCATTTTACAGATGAGAAAACTGAGGAAAACAGGGTTAAGTGACTTGTGCGGGGTCAAATAGCTAGTAAATGCCTTGAGATTGGATTTGAACTCAGGTCTTCCTGATTCCAAGCCTAGACCTCTATCCACAGTGCCACCTAGCTTCCTGAATATGATATAGATGTTTTCTTTAAAAAAAAAAGTTCTAGGGCTGGTCCAATCCTAGATATTTTCTAATAAATATTATTTTTTTAAAAAATCATCTTCTGCTCATCAGGTCCCAGCTGTGCTCTAAGGGGCCCATGTAATATACTCCTTCCATAGGTTCTTAGGAATATGTATGCCCTTGGTTGGTGTCGCAAAAGTTTCTTTTGGGGGACCTGGAGCCATTAAGTAATAAGGTGCAGTTAGGGCCAGAAGATCATAGCTTGAGACATGAAGGCATCCTTGCATACTGTAGTCCAACCTTCCCATTTCACAGATTAGGAAACTGAGGTCCAGGCAAAGAGATTTACCCAAGGTCACAAAGTTCTCTCATCTAAGCTGGGAATTCAAGTTATGTTTTCAAGTCAAATCTATCATTCTTTTTTTTTTTTTTTTTGGCAAGGCAAATGGGGTTAAGTGGCCTGCCCAAGGCCACACAGCTAGGTAATTAGTAGGTGTCTGAGGCCGGATTTGAACTCAGGGATTCCTGACTCCAGGGCCAGTGCTCTATCCACTGTGCCACCTAGCCGCCCCTGCGCCACTTAGCTGCCCCTAAATCTATCATTCTTGAAATCAGTCTTTTTTTAAGTCTCCCAAAATCAAATCCCAAGAGACTACCAAATTAGTTTAGTTAAAATGCCTTTAATTAAAACAAATATACAAAATACTCATCAATCAAGACATATGATTTAAAAATCTATTTAATGTGCCAGAAATAATAAATATTGTAGGGGATCCAAAGTATAAGATAAAGTCTTACTGTTATGATAAATAATTGTAATTTTAAATGGTTCTTGTCCTCAGGGAGCTTATAGTCTACTTCAGAAGACAAGGAATAAATATATGGAAAATGAGTAACAGTACAAAAATGTTGGCAGCTAGATGGCACAGGGGATAGAGCTCTGGGCTTGAAATGAGAAAGAGTCATGTAACATTGATTGACCTCAGACACTTACTAGCTGTGTGACCTTAGGCAAGTCACTTAACCTTGTTTGCTACAGTTCCTTATCTGTAAAATGATCTAGGAAAGGGTATGCAAATTGCTCCAGTACCTTTGTCAAGAAAATCTCAAATGGGATCATGAAGAGTCAGACATAACTGAACAACAGTAACAACAACTATAATAAGGAAGTGCATGATTCTTTTTTTGTACTTTAAAAGATTTTGAGTTTTACAATTTTTCCCCTAATCTTTACCTCCCTCTTCCCACCCCCCTCCCAGAAAGCAATTTGCCAGTCTTTACATTATTTCCATGGTATACATTGACCCAAATTGAATGTGATGAGAGAGAAATCATATCCTTAAGAAACATAAAGTATAAGAGATAGCAAGGTCAGACAATAAGATATCAGTTTTTTTTTCTAAATTAAAGTTAATGGTCCTTGGTTGTGGATGGAGCTGTGAACTGATCCAATTATTCTGGATAGCAATTAGGAACTGTGTCCTATGGGTTATAAAACTGGGCATACCCTTTGACTCAGCATCACCACCAGGTCTATATTCCAAAGAGATCAAAGGAAAAGGACTTATATGTACAAAAATGTTTATAGTAGCACTTTTTGTGATGGCAAAAAATTGGATATTGAGAAGATTCCCTCAAAAGGACCTCCTCCTCAGATCAGTACTCAAATCTCTTCAGGAAAATGGGGGAAAAGCTGATGACCTTGGCTATAAGTGAGTCATAATCAATCCCTTGATAGAAAAGGGGGAAGGCAATGATTTTAACTCATTATAAATTTAGTATCTACTTTTATCTGTTTTTCATGTCCTTACCTTTTATTCTTGATCTTTTATTCACTTTTCTCAAAGAAAGAAATTTGGTATAAGGTAAAGGGGAAACCTCTACAAAGGAATTTAGACTGGAGAAATAGTTATTTCTTAATATTTTCATTGAATTAAAAATGTTATTATGCTTCCACTTAATAATTTTTACATAACTACAGTGTTTTCCTCTCAAGTTCTGTGAGTACAAGTATATAATTATTATTATTACAGATGATAAACTTGCATTCAGAAAGACTGTCCATTGTAACACACAAGATGTGAAAGGTCAGAGTCCAGGATTCCAATCCAGGTCTCCAGTGCTTTTCCCATCAAATGCCATTGTATTTCGGGACTAGAAACTTTTTTTAGCTTAATGGAACCTGCCAGGTCAAATCTTTTTTTTCTCTAAAAGCATGAGACTAAGACTTTTAATTCCACTAAATGTTAGTGACTAATTTTTCTAAGATGCCTTTTCTGATTCCTAAAGTAACTTGAGTACTATGCAATTACATGTCCTTACTGGTTTTAAATCCTTTATTTGAAATGCTATGATGTAGTTATTTCTGCATAGTTAGGTATTTTCTTAGTCTAAAATACCAAATTTCAACTAGGTTAAAATCTCAGCGATCTAGAGCTCCTTGAGAATGAATCATTCTGTTTTCAATTTTTTTCCTTTTATTCTTTTTGCAATCACATGTAAAACAAACTTAACTTTTTTTGTTTTTGTTTTTGCAAGGCAGTGGGGGTCAAGCAACATGCCCAAGGTCACACAGCTAGGTAATTATTAAGTATCTGAGGTCAGATTTGAACTCAGGTCCTCCTGGCTCCAGGGCTGGTGCTCTATTCACTGTGCCATCTGGCTGCCCCTTAACATTCATTTTTTAAAAAGTGGTATTTGAATTTGAAATTCTCTTCCTCCCTCCTGTCACTCCTCCTTCAGAAGGCAAACAATTTGATATAGATTATACATATGCAGTCATGCAAAACATTTCCAAATTAGTCTTGTTGCAAAAAGAAAACACAGACAAAAAAAAAACCCAAGGGAAAAAAATATTCTTCAATCTGCATTCAGACTTGATCAGTTCTTTCATTGAAGGTGGCAAGCATTTTTCATAAGAAATGCTTCAGAATTGCTTGGATCATTGTATTGTTGAAAATAGCTAAGTCATTCACAGTTGATCATTGCTATTGCTATGTACAATGTTCTCCTAGTTCTTTTTCCTTCACTTTGCATCAGTTTATATAGGTCTTCCCAGATTTTTCTGAAACTATCCTGTTATGTCTTTTGGTATAATTATATTCTTTCACAATCATATACCATAACTTGTTCAGCTACTCCCCAGTGGCATCCCCTTAATTTCCAATTCTTTGCCACAAAAAGAGCCACTTTAAGTATTTTTGTACAGATAAGTCATTTTCCTTTGCTCTCTTTGGAATATAGAACTAATGGTGGTATTGCTGGGTCAAAGGGTATGCAAAGTTTTATAGCCCTTTGGACATAGTTCTATTCTCCAGAATGGTTGGACCAGTTATTCAGGATAGCTAAAGTCTTACAGAAATTTTTTTAGTTGAATTTCTGTGGAAAGTGTGTTTTAATTACTCTTCATTAAGTTATTGTTTTGCCTTGCAGAGGCAGATGTAGATTGTGAGGGATATGAGTTCAATGATTTTATTTATCCCTACTCTTGTATTTACTGAATACCGCTCCCTTTTCCCTAAGTACATTCCCACTGTATGCATGGACTTTGCTACAGCAGAGCTTGAAACTATCATGATGCAGTCTTTTCCTAAGATGCTGATATGTGCATAGGTAGCTTTCTTCTCTTCTCTTCCACAGAGAGGACCTTCCATCCACCCCACCCCCACCCCACTTTTCCCTCACCTATTTCTGAGGCTGCTACCTTTAGCATCCTGTGACCATCACACATTTCTCAACCTCCAAGATCTTGCTTACCCAAAATGTTCAATTGCCACTTGAACTACTTGGCCTAGGGTTTTTTCAATAGGATCTGAGTGTACCCAGTTCCTACCTTATTTTCTTCTCTCCCCAGTTTCTCTCCTCCTTTATAGTGCCCTCTGAAACCCACTTTTAAATTTCCCTTCATCTTAGATCTCTTTCCTCTTTTATTCTTTTCATTCTTCTGATATTCAATGAAACCTAGTTTTTTCCTGAAGACACCACATATCCTGGCCCATTTTCCAAGGTTGGCTGCTTCTTCTCTCATGCCCCCAACAAATAGGGCCAGAAGGAGGCTTTGGCATATTCTTTGCTTCTCCAGTCCCACTTTTGGGTTCTTTCTCCATCACAATCACTCAGGAATTCTTAATACTTTTTAAAATTCCATCTGTGTAGAACTTGTTGCTGTCATCTCTTTCCAAAAAACTCATACCTCCCTAGCTCTACTATGCCATTTCTTGCTCTCATCACTCACCTTCAGGTTCTTCAGCTTTCCCAATTCCTCTGACCCCTATCTCCAGACTACTGCAATAACCCAAAGAAAGACTCTTCATCCTTTTAACATTTCCCTAACACACCCTACTCTTTGCTTAGTGCCCTAGGTACTCCGCTTTTGGGACTTTGAAGTACCAGGGGCTTTGTTCTGATTAAGGTTACAGAGCAGTTCCATCTTATACCTCTTCATTGTCACTGGTTTTCATCTGTATTGTTGCTAATACTGCACTCTGGATTTCTAATTTGCACCTAATTTCCTTTCTCCTGCCTTAGACACTCCTTCTCTTTTCACCATTTTTCCTCTGTTCTGTCATTTCTCCCTTTTACTTTTGGAAATGAAAGGATATCTTCATCATCAGAGATGATTTTTTATTTCTCTGCAGAAAATTGACTAGGTATATATTATATCAAATGTCCTTTCTGACTCTTCAAGATTTTACTTTGGTAAGATCACTTATCAAAGACTAGCACCTCTCCTCCTATTACTCAGAATTAGAGTTCTGGAAGAGGAATTTGTAGATTGTCTAGTTCAAAGACTTTTTGTAAATGAAAAGACTGAGTCTCAGAAGGGAAAATGATTTATTCAGGGTCAATAGGTTTACAGTGATTTGGAGGTCTGTTCTTTAGGTAATCAAGTTTTTTTTGGGGTAGTACTCATTTGTAGAAGGGTATACATTTGAAGTTATTGTTCTCAAGTGAAGCCAAGAAAGAGAACTAGATATCTTTTTTTAATTTTAAAGATTTTATTTATTTTGAGTTTTACAAATTTTCCCCTGATATTACTTCCCTCCCCCCCCCCCCACTCTCCACACAAGGCAATTTGTTAGCCTTTTCATTGTTTCCATGGTATACAATGATCCAGTTTGAATGTGATGAAAGAGAAATCATATCCTTAAGGAAGAAACATAAAGTATAAGAGATAGCAAGATCAGACCATAAGATATCAGTTTTTTTTTCTAAATTAAAGGGAATAGTCCTTGGTCTTGGTTCAAACTCCACAGTTCTTTCTCTTTGACCATTTGTCAATTGGGGAATGGCTTTTTTTTTAATTTGACTCAGTTCTCTGTGTATTTTTGAAATTAGTCCTTTGTCAGAAACATTAGTTGTAAAGATAGTTTCCCAGTTTACTGCATTTTTTTTTATCTTGGTTACAGTGGTTTTGTCTGTGCAAAAGCTTTTTAATTTAATGTAATTGAAATCATCTAGTTTGTTTTTAGTGATGAAGAACTAGATATCTTGATTGAGAATTTGAATTTAAAAGAACCTGGACTTTTCTCTCTTGATATATTAAGACCTGGTCAGTGGAACCTCTTTTATAGTAAACACTTAAGATCTCACATGGTGAAAGAGTTTTTAGTACTCCAGATCCCTAACCCCAGTGCTATGCTTCCTCTATCATAGCCTGTGTCTTCTGTTTTCTAGATGAAATTGAGAGAGGGTTTTCAGATGTAATTAATCCACTGGAAACTCAATTAAAGCAATATTAGTGATCGGATTTGTACAAGTTTATAGTAATGCTATGACTCTATCTAATTATAATTTTCCAGGTGATGTCTTCAAGTTACAATTTCATTTTTGATTTTTTTTTTAGGTTTTTGCAAGGCAAATGGGGTTAAGTGGCTTGCCCAAGGCCACACAGCTAGGTAGTTATTAAGTGTCTGAGACCGGATTTGAAACCAGGTACTCCTGACTCCAAGGCTGGTGCTTTATCCACTGCACCACCTAGCTGCCCCCCATTTTTGATTTTTTAAAAAGTTAATTTAGAATTCTATTGTAGAAAGTCAGACCAATTTTGAGAACCAACCAGAAAAAGGTAATAGTTTTTATTATATAAATTAAATGGAGGCTTAAAATAAAAAAAACCATCTTTTAAAGAAAATCATAAAATACACATCTTTAATTCTAGATGTTTTTTCTTTATCCTTGCAATAGGGAAAGAAAAATTACCTACATGTCCCTAGGCATGGAATCATCCACATGTTAAAAGGCTGAGTACAAGTGAAAATTCTACACAAAAAAAAATCTCAAAAAGAAATGGGGTTTCTTCCATAACCAATAAATTTTAGTTCTCACTTAGGTGTAGAAAATAGGAAAAAAGAGTAGCTAGCCACACACTCAGATCCCAGTCTAACTCCTTCTTTCTTATCTATTTATTTATTCATTCATTCGTTTAATTCGTTCATTCATTCAAGTCAATGGGGTTAAGTTGCCCAAGGTCATATAGTTAGGCAATTAAGTGTCTGAGTCTGAATTTGAACTCAGATCCTCCTGACTCCTAGACCGGTGCTCTATCCATTGTGCCACCTAGCTGTCCCCATCTAATTCTTGACTCCTAGACCAGTGCTCTATCCATTGTGCCACCTAGCTGTCCCCATCTAATTCTTTCTTATCAACTCTGTGTTTAAGAATTGTTTCAGAACTTTGTTCAGAATATTCTTTGCTCAAATTACTATGATTATATGGAATGTATCCATCTCTCTTAATATCATATACCATTCAAAAGTTGCTGGGGTTCTTGTAATTTTTTATTCAGTCAGGTACTACAATGATATTTTACAGACACTTCTGATTCTTTATAATTGAATCAAACTTTCATTATTTACTGGTTTCATTACATTGCATTGCAGAGAAAGATGGCTTAAAGCTTTTTTTTTTCTTCACCACATAGATATTTCTGTGGTGGATACTATCAAGAGAAAATTGGACTTTTTTTTATTTTGTATGTTTCCTTTGTGTTCATTGTTTAACAACCAGCTTTGCAACTTTTATTGCCAAGAAAACTACATTCTTGGCTAGTTGTTCTCTTTGGGGCTCCTTTTAATTTAATTGCTTTTGTATTACTACTGCTCATAATTCTAGGTAATCGTTAACCTGCCAGTATTGTGTTTGTTAATCTAGGGTTTCACAGACTGCAGAATATTTTCCTGGTCACTGATCTAAAAAGGGCAATATCCTTCCTATCTTTTATTTTTCATGTGCAGTTAATTTTATATTTTCCCTATTTTTGTAGAGAGCAGTGAATAATCCAGAATAGCAGATAATCTCTTTTCCCTTTTAAGACCCAGCTCAAGTCCTATCTCATTCAAGGAAATCATTTCTTCTGATTTCTAGTCATAATCTTTTTTTAGATTCTCATGCTTTTTATTTTCTGTCTATACTGCAGTTTTCAAAAATTACATAATGTGTTAGTATCTAATTGTTTCATACTAATGTTTTATTTGCCCAACTAAATAATAAGCTCCTTGTGGCCAACAAATAGGACCTACAGAATTGAACTTTTTTTTAAAACATTTTACCTCCAGGTAAAGCATATGGTCAATATTTCAACATAATTGGTGCCTCATTTTATGTTTATACACTTAGACCAGAGTGACTTGCCAATGACACACCCAACAGAGGCCAAAGCAAACTGCCAAATAGAACAAGTTAGCTTTGGTGTCTTCCTTCTTATTGGTCCTATAGCCCTGCCCTCTGCCTTTCTATTTCCTTTTGAGTCTCCACAGTCTTCTCTGCTTCCCTTACCCTAATATGGAACCCTGTCCAGCCTTGCTGTACCTCAAACTTCCCACCCATGGATTAGCTTCCCCTCCCATCCACCATCCACTCAGAGTTTCAGCAGATCTCAGTTTAGAAGTAACAAGATTGATTCATAGTAAGATACACATGAGAAAGAGTAACTGATTTTTAAAACTTGTTTGTGAATAAGTTGACAATGTATTTTCTTCACAAGTTTGCATAAGGTAGGTAATATAAGCATTATGATAATACTTTTACAAATGATGAAAATAAGTTTTGAAATGAGTGGGACTCCTGAGTACAATCAACACTCCATCTCCAATGTCATGCTACGTATGAAGACTCAAAGACCTCAAAGGAGCAGCTTCACTTGCCCTTTGGGAAGATGAGAGAGGCCTGGTCTTTGCTGCCTTACATGTGACTTTCTTGTGAAATAATCACAGAATTTCAGCAAGAAATAATTCTTATCATCTCTCCCTCTCCCTCTTTTATAGATGACCTAAGGAAGTAAACACCTAAGATCACACAGTCCACTGAGTTTTTAGTACTCCAACTCCTTATCCCCAGTGCTATACTTCCTCTATCATAGCCTGTGGCTTTTATTATTAAATGACTGTGTCTGTGACAATATAACTGGTTAGTTCACTAGAGAGTCTGGTGCTTGTCAGAAAATAAATTTAAAAGACTATTTTAGTGCCTGGGTACTAATGATCTATTTACACTGGCCTCCCTACCTGCCTGCCTGGTCCTGGATAGGCAGGAGACTCACTCTGCACCAACAGGGAGATCAAATTTTAGAAAATCATTGTAGGACTAAGGGAAAGTGGGTGGAAGGGAAGGAGAGTGGCCAGATGTGAGGGGGAAGAATAAGTAAGAAGTCAAATAGTTCTGGGGACCTAAGATGAATCTATCTGAGTCAGGTACCAGGGGATCATACAAAGGGGATAAGGATGAGAAACCTCAGAGGTGCATAGAAGAGATGCATAAAAGGCCTGAGATTAATGCTAATGTGTGCTTTGTACCTAACTCTGCTGCATTCATTTATTTGACTTTTACTTCCAGTTTACCTGGACTTGACTAAATACTGGGGAAAAGTTCTTTGACCCTGTAGTTATTAGGGTGATA
Organism: Macrotis lagotis; assembly: GCF_037893015.1. Lineage (NCBI taxonomy): Eukaryota > Metazoa > Chordata > Mammalia > Peramelemorphia > Peramelidae > Macrotis > Macrotis lagotis. The sequence continues at coordinate 401,501,411 of NC_133658.1, read as the reverse complement.
GCTTTGCAGTAGACAGACTGCGGAGCTTCTCTTGTGTTCATTGTGGATTAGGTTAGAGCTGCTGGCAGGCTGTGATTTGTGGAACTCCTGAACCCTAGAAAGGGAGGGCAGGGTGCTTCTCATAAGAAAACTACTCCAATAAATTAGTCAAGAAGCATTTGTTAAATACTTCCTGGCAAATGATTTGCCAATGGCACACCCACCAGAGTCCAAAGCAAACTGCAAAGAACAACAGGTATCTTTGGTACCTTCCTACTCACTGCCCCCATATCCTTGCCCTCTGCCTTTAACATTTCATTCTGGGTATAAAGAACCTTCTCTGTTCCTCTGACTCCACTGTGGAGTCCTGTCTCGCCTACTGTACTTCAAACTTCCCACCCATAGCTTCAATCTCCTTTTGAAATTTCAATAAATTGCAAATTAGAATCTGTAAGAAAGTCTGATAATAATTCTGAATAAGATGCATATAAGTGTTAGGATTGTTCCTTACTGAGAGTAATTGCACCTTAAAGCTCATGTTTGTATATTAGTTGGCAATGTGTTTTCTTCACAACAATCATGAAAGGTAGATAATATAAGCATTATGATAATACTTCTATAATTGATGAAAATGAGATTTTGAGAGGGTTAGTGACTTGCCTGTGGAGACCTAGTTTCAATGGGCCATTTCCTTTTCCAGCTCAAAGTAGTATAGTCAAATGAGAAATGAGATAAGAATTAGGTTAGAGTCAGAATCCAAGTCCAGCACTATATTAACTACATCATGCTTAATTTATTATTATTTGCTATATTTGTTAACATTTATCATCATTATTAGGGGAAGTTTTGGTGTGCCAGGCCTGGAGTCAAGAAGACCATAGTTCAAATTCATCCTTGCACATTAGCTGTGTTACTCTAGGCAAGTTATTTAACCTTGTTTGACTCCAGTTTCCTCATCTCTAAAATGAACTGGAAAAGAAAATGGCAAACCAATCTGGTATCTCTGCCAAAAATACCCTTCATGGGGTCATGAAGCATGGGACACAGTTGAAAGTGAACAACAATCATCATTAAGTTAAACATATTTTTATGTACTTCGTTATATACTCAGTATATTCAATTTCCTGATGTATAATTTTTAAAATGAGATTTTTATTAGTGTTTTTTGATTTTACATTATCATAATTTCCCATAATATTCCTACCCCTAACCTTCTCCTAGGGCTTCTATATAATAAACATTTTTTTATGACAAAAAAAAGAAGAAACTTTGAGGAGCCTAGATGGTGGAGTAAAAAATAAATGGTGGTAACTCTTCCCATAATCACCTCCAAACAACCATAAAATAGCACCCTCAAATTCTGCCATAACAGAACTGTCAAAAATGGGGTGAAACAATCTTTTAACTCAAGAAAATTGGAAGATCAGCAAGAAAGTTCTATCTCACTTAGGTAAAAGGGGAGCATAGTTTAGGACAGGAAGAGTTGTAGCAGGTTCCAGTTTTAGCAAACCAGCAGGAGATTCTGAACCCTAGCATGGTGGAACAGGCATTATCAACACCAGGACCTCCCTACCCCTTCCTTACCACCCCCCCCCCCCCCAATTCCTTCCCCAGTGCCTTAGGATAACCAGGAGATTGGCAGACTCCAACTCAAAGAGATGTTTCTATATAGCCCCAGGCAAATACGTATTCTCTAGTGCTTCAGTGCAGCCACAAAAAACACAGAAACATTCCCACTGACCTCAGCGCATGACCCCAGCTCAACACCAGGTAAGCTACCAGACCCCTACAGACTCGAGCAGCACCAGCCATCTCCCTCCCCCATCACAGCACCAGGCATGAAGGTCTCCTAGGGACCTCAGGACAACATCAGTGCAACATCAGGTAAACTGCCAGAGCCTTTAGTCACTGGCATAAGAAATCTGAGCCAGTGCTCTCTACCCTGCACCCCACCCCCCACAGAGAAGAGCTCATTTTTTTTAAAAAGCCAAAAAGAATGAGCCAAAAGCAGAACTCAAAGGAAAATTGGAAGTGGTCTCAAGCCCAGAAAGTACTCATGGAAAAGCTCCAAAAGGAGCTAAAAAAATCTTATAAGGGAGGTGGAGGAAAGGTTGGGAACAGAAATGAGAGTGAGACAAGAGAATTATGAAACAAGAGTCAACAGCTTGGAAAAAGAAAACAACTGAATCTACTGAAGAAGACAATTTCCTAAAAAGTATTATTGACTAAATGAAAAAGGAAGTACAAAAGCTAACTGGGGAAAACAAGTCCTTAAAAGTTAGAATTGGGCAAGTGGAAGCTAGTGACTCTGTGAAACATCAAGAATCAATCAAACACATTCAAAAGAATGAAAAAATAGAAGAAAATATAAATTTACATTACAATATCTCATTGGAAAAACACTGATCCAGAAAATAGATCCAAGTAAGAATATTAAAATCCTTGGACTACCTGAAAGCCAAAATCAAAAGGAAGATCTGGACAGCATCTTTCAAGAAATTATCAAGGAGGGGGCAGAGGGGGGCGGACCAAGATGGCAGTGGGAAGGCAGCATTTCCTAGGAACTCCTTCCCCCCAAAACTCCAAAAGCCATCAAATCATGACTCTAGTCAAAATTTAGAGGGGCAGAATCCACAGAAAGACTGAGTGATACATTTTCCCAGTTCAAGATAACTTAGAAGTTTCATGGGAAAAGTGTGTTTCACCACTACTGGGAGTTGGAGAAAGCTCCAGTTGCAGCGCAGTCCAGGAACAGCTTGGAGGGGTGGTAAGAGAATTCTGCTATACCAGAAAGAGTGTGGAGTGAGGAGCACCGGCCACAGAACCTGCAGTGAGAATCAGGAGAAACCAGCCTGCACCTTCAGAGCACAGCCCACAAATGGTAAGGGGATCAGGGAAGACTGCAGAAATTTCTCTGCTCTCCCTGGGGGCAGGACTCTGCTGTTTGCCCACACTGTGATACAGATTGCAGTTTGGGCTTCCATACTAACATAGCTGAGCAGGGCTCCTGCTAACAGCTTCAGGGCAAAGGGAAATGCTGTGGTCATCTATATTTCAAAGCACAGGCAAGAGAGCATAAGACCTTGTGGGTGTCCCAAAAAAATCCCCAAAGCCTTGGAAGTGCTGTAAATTAGTCTTGGGCTGAGGAAATGAGCAAACAACAGAAAAAGAAGAATCCAACCATAGAAAATTATTTTAGTCCCATGGAAGATCAAGACATACTCAGATGATGACAAATTCGAAGCTTCTGTATCCAAGAGAAATAGAAAATGGGATCAGACTATGGATGAACTCAAAAAAAAAAGACTTTGAAAAGCAATTAAGATAGGTGGAGGAAAAACTGGGAGGAGAAATGAGAGCGAAGGAGAAAAATCATGAGAACCAAATCAGCAGCTTGGTGAAAGAAATACAAAAACCCCCCAAAACTACTGTTAAAAACCAGTTTAGGCCAAATGGAAAATGCAAAACAAAAGGCAAATGAGAAGAATGCATTAAAAAGCAGAATTGGCCAGCTGGAAAAGGAGATAAAAAAGCTCTCTGAAAAAAATAGCTCGGGGTGGTTAGGTGGCACAGTGGATAGAGCACCAGCCCTGGAGTCAGGAGTACCTGAGTTCAAATCCAGCCTCAGACACTTTATAGTTACCTACCTGTGTGGCCTTGGGCAAGCCACTTAACCCCATTTGCCATGCAAAAACCTAAAAAAGAAAAAAAATAGCTCTTTCAAATGCACGAAGGAACTAAAGGAAGCGGATGGCTTTGTAAGAAATCAGGAAGAAATAACTTCCAAAAAAAGCCAAAAATTAGAAGAAAATGTGAAATATCTCATTGGAAAAACAATTGACCTCAAAAACAGATCCAGAGGAAATAATTTAAAAATTATTGGGCTACCTGAAAGTCACAACCAGGAAAAGAGCCTAGACTTCATTTTTCAAGAAATAATACAGCAAAATTGCCCTGAGATCCTAGAAGGAGAGGGTAAAATAGAAATTGAGGGAATTCATTTGTCACCTTGTGAAAGAGATTCCAAAAGAAAAACTTCCAGGAATATTATAGCCAAATTCCAAAACTCCCAAATCAAAGAGAAAATTCTAAAAGCTGCCAGAAGCAAACAATTCAACTAGCAAGGCTCCTTAGGATTACACAGGATCTGGCAGCATTTACATTAAGGGCTCATAGGGATTGGAATATGATATTCCAGAAGGCAAAAGATCTTGGTTTACAACTGAGAATCAACTACCCAGCAAAACTGAACATCCTCTTTCAGGGGAAAAGATGGCCTTTCAAACTTTCCTATTGAAACAACCAGAGCTGAACAGAAAATTTGATCTCCAAGTACAGGACTCTGGTGAACCATAGAAGGGATGGATGAGAAGGGCTAACTATGAGGAACTTCATAATATTGAACTCTTTGTATTCCTGCATGGGAAGAAGATATTGATAACTCATATGAACTTCCTCATAAGAGCTGTTAGAAGGAGCATATATAGACAGGAGCAGAATATAATGGTATAATATAGTAAAAAGATGGAGTCAATAGATAATAAAGGAAAGTACTGGGAGGAAGAGAAAGGAGATGATGAAGAAAAAGTTAAGAAATTTCACATAAGAGGCAAGAAAAAGCTTTTTCAATGGAGTAGAAAGGGGGAAGGCAAGGGGGAATGAGTGAGCTTTCATTCTCATCAGAAATGGCTCAGAGAGGAAATAACATACATAACTCTCTTACCCTAGAGAAAAATGAGAAGAAAGGGATGGGGATAAGGGGGAATGGGGGAAGGGAAGGAGGGAATAGGTGATAGAAGAGAGGGAAGATCGGGGGGAGAGGGTACTAAGATTCAACACACTTTTGGACAGGGCCAGGATGAGAGGAGAGAGGATAGAATAAATGAGAGTGGGGAGGAATAGAGTGGAGGGAAATACAGCTAGTAATAGCAACTGTGGGAAAAATACTGAAACAACTTCTCTGGTGGACTTACGATAAAGAAAGCAACTCACCCCAGAGACAGAGCCATTGGAATCGGAATACAGACTGAAATTTTTTTCTCTCATTATTTTTTCTTTTTTCTCTTATTCTTTAGGTTTCTCATCTTCTGGGTGGGGTATGTTTACTCTTACAACAAAATTATTGTAATGATACAAAATAAATAAATCTAGATCCTTCACTAGGGAAGAAAAAAGATGGGGCAGAGAACTCAAAACTTCTATTTCTATTCATGTAATATGAGCATTGCTGGTAAATACTGCACCCATCTCTTTTTTTAAGCCCTTTTTGTCAGAGGCAAGTATACTTTTCTAAAGATGCTCTTTAAATGAAAACAAAGGTAGGCTAGCTGCCATCCCTGTTCTAAACAATGCAAACTGTCAATCCTTTATTTAAAACAAAATGCTGAAGACAGAGGCTGAAGCCAAGGACAAATCCAGAATATGAATTTTTAGGCTTCTGTCTATGAGGCTTCCTTCCCATTTTTTTTTCTGCCAAATCTATAGCCAAAATCTATTCCAATGACACAGACAGAGCACAGTCATCCCTTTTAAGCATTTTATACAAAACAAATACTCTCTCAATGGAAATCATGTCATGGAGGGTTAACCTAGGCATTTTCTATAGAGGCTACTAAAAAGATAGCTCAAACAATGTCCATTTGACAAGTCTGTGAATTTACTGAGCTATTTGGTTCTGGACTGAATGAGAGCTAAGTATGAAATGTCTTCACTTAAACCAAGAAAAATGAAGACACGGCACCAACTTCATTATGATAAAACAATAGGACAACATACATGAGAGTTATAGTTCTATTAAAAAAAAGTTACACAAAATTGTACATTTAAAAGTGTAAGACAGACAAGGTTAGTGGAGAATTAAAGTGATTGGAAACAGTTATCATAAAACACCATGGTACTGGGATGCTCTGAAATACCATTGGAGTCATCATTAGCAGCAGCAGAGGTCACAGGGTCTGGAGGAAGGATGCTGGCTGCTAAACCTAGAAGAGGGGGTGGGGTATTTTCTGAATCACCCACACAGCAGAAAATCAGAGCAAGGAGAGGTGAAAAATAACCTGATGTTTTTATTTCATTGCTGTTGGTTCAAAAAAAAAAAGTTCATTAGAAAAAAAAATTATCAAGGAAAACTGCCCTAATATCTTAGAATCAGAGGGTAAAAGTAGGCATTGAAAAAATCTACTAATTACTTTGGGGAAAACATTTCAAAATAAAAACTCCAAGGAACATATCCAAATTACAGAATTATCAAGTCAAGGAAAAAATACTGCAAGTGGACAATTCAATTATCAGGGAGCCACAATCAGCCTGAAAGCAATCAGAACTTAGTAGCTGCAACATTAAAGGACTGGAGGTCAAGAATGTGATATTCCAGGAAGCAAAGGAACTAGGACTCTAACCAGGAATCACCTACCCACCTTGTAGTATTATTAAGCCTAATTAATAATACTCCAAGGGGGTAAAAGTGGCTATTCAATGAAATAGAATGATTTGACCTCTTGTATCAAGACCTCAGAGAAGCCTAAAAAGGTAAAATGGGAAAAGAAAACATAAGGGATCCAATGGAGTTGAACTGTTTATATCCCTCCATGGGAAAATGATAACTTGTAATTCTTAAGGGCAGACTGGGGGAGGTGGCAGACAGCAGTTGAGGAGGAAAAAGGTGAAAGGAGAGAAGACAAATAGGATGGAAGAAGTAGAGTTAGACATAAATGAAAAAGTGAATGGAGTGAAACTTCCCATTAAAAAAAGATTTGGATAGTAGATTGGATCAAAAACCAGAATCCTACCCTGTTTACAAGGAACACACTTGAAGTAGACACACACACAGCATAAAGGTAAGGGGCTGGAGCAGAATCTTTTATGCTTCAGCTGGAGTTAAAAAAAAAGTGGGGGAGCAATCTTGATCTCAAACGAAATAGATCTAATTAAAATGGATAGAAAGGAAGAGGCATCTTGTTAAAAAGTACCACAGACAGTGAAGTAATATCAGTACTAAACATATATGCACTAAGTGGTATATCATCCAAATTCTTAAAGGAAAATTTAAGTGAATTACAGGTTCATGACCAAACAAGAAATAAAACTGCATTACAAAATATAAAATAAATTTGATTATATTAAAAAGCTTTTGCACAAACAAAACCAATGCAACCAAGCTTAGAAGGAAAATAGAAAGGTGAGAAACAATTTTTATATCAAATGGTAAAGACCTTTTTTCTCAACTATATAGAGAACTGAGTAAAATTTATAAGACTACAAGCTATCCCTCAACTGACAAGAGTCAATGGAAATGAACAGTTTTCAGATGAAGAAGTCAAAGATATCCATAATTAAATGAAAAAAAGCCCTAAATCACTTCTGATTAGAGAAATATAAATAAAAACAACTCTTGAGTTTTCACACAAATCAGATTGGCTAATATGATCAAAAAAAGGGAAATGCTGAAAGCTGGGAGAGGATCTAGGAAAATTGGGACACTAATGTACTATTGGTGGAGTTGTGAATTGATCCAACCATTCTGGAGAGCAATTTGGAACTATGCCTAAAGGGCAACTAAAATGCATATATTTTGATGCAGAAAAACCACCACTAGGACTATATCCCAAAGAGATCACAAAAAAGGAAAAAGGATCTATACGTGCAAAAATATTTATTGCAGCCCTTTTTTGTGGTAGCAAAACATTGGAAATTCCGGGGATGCCTATCAGTTGGGGAATGACTGAACTAGCTGTAGTATATGAATGTAATGAACTACTATTGTGCAGTAAGAAATGATGAGCAGGCAGATTTCAGAAAAACCTGGTAAGACTTATATGAACTGATGCAAAGTAAAATGAGCAGGACCAGGAAAACATTATGTATAGTATCCATAAACATGAATGGCTCAGTTCTTCTCAGCAACACAATGATTCGAGACAAATACAAAAGACTCACAAAGGAAAATGCCATCCAGATAAAGAACTGATGGACTGTGTGCAGATCAAAGCCAATTTTTTTTCACTTTGTTCTTTTCCATGATGATCTGTTTCTTTTCCAACTGTGAATAGTATGGAAATGTTTTACATGTTAGCCCCTGCATAACCTATTTCAAATTTTAAGAAGAGGGGAAGGTGAAAAATTTGGAGCTCAAAAATTGTCTTCACATGTAATTGGGAAAAATATTATACTTAAAAAGAGAAAAAAAAAGAAAAAACAGTCTTATTGAAAAAGACTGAAAACATGCACAATGTGTTATACCCATAGACCTTCTACCTCTATGAAGGAGACCATTTTGAATTTCGATGATCTTTATAATTTTGTTAGTCACTTTTGGTGTGTGTGTTGTGTGTGTGTGTGTGTGTGTGATTTCTGTTCACTTTTACAGTAGTCACTATATATTGTTTTCTTAGCTCTCCTGACTTCCCTTTGAATCAGTTCATCAGCACTGGGGACACATATAAGAATAACAGTAATAATTTGGTAGATAATAGTCATTTGTCAATAAGCATTTATCAAGTTCCTATTTTGTCCCAGGTTCTGTGGTAAGCATGGAAAAATACAAACATGAAAATAAGACAGTTCCTACTCCTAAGGAGCTTACAATCTAAAATGGGAAGACAGTGTATAAAAGGAAAGTGGTGGGAGGGCTGAATAGGAAAGGCACCTGAGTCAGTGTATGCTTGAGAAGTCAGATGAGCCAGATGAGAAGTGAGATGTTCTATGGTACATGAATATCATAGAATATTATTGTGCTGTAAGATATCTTTCAAGTGAACTATTAGTAACCTTGTGAAGGAATGCTCTAAATAATAAGATAAATGCTAATTAAAATAACCCGAAATCTTCAACTTATACTCTACAAAGTGGCAAAGATGACAAAAGAGAGTTCTAGTTATCTTGGAGAACTGGTGGGAAGATAGACACAATAATACATTATTAGTGGATTTGCGAATCTTTAAAAGCATTTTGGAAAGCAATTTGAAATTATGAAGTGACTAAAATGTTTTTACCCTTTGAATTAACCTACTACTAAGTTTGTACCCTAAAAGGGCCACATATACATCTAAATATTTATTTATCTATTTATTTTGGGTTTTGCAAGGCAATGGGGTTAAGTGACTTGCCCAAGGTCACACAGCTAGGTAATTATTAAGTGTCTGAGGTCACATTTGAACTCAGGTCCTCCTGACTCCAGGGCCCTATCCACTGTACCACCTAGTTGCTCCCCTACATCAAAATATTTAAAGCAACGCTTTTTATGATAGCAAAGGATTGGAAATAAAATAGATGTCCACAGACTAGAAAATGTCTAACCAGATTATAATACATGAATATAATAGAATATTACTGTGTATAAAAATGATGAATAAAAGCATGAAAAGACCTATATGAACTGAAGCAGAATGAAGTAGAACTAACAAAACAGTTTCCACAATTACTAGAATATAAATGGAAAAAAACCATAAAGCAATCCAAAGTATTAGAAAATCAAAAAGAATGGTATCCAAAAAAAAAATATGAGAAGACACTGTCATTCTGTTGTTGTGCAGAGGTGGGAAGTCCATGAATGTGGTACAGCAAATATATTTTCAGACTTTTTTGATAGTACTTTTCAGTTTTACTGATTTTTTTTTTGTCTTTAAAAACAATATTTATTGTATGAGATGGATCTCTGAGGGGGAGCCAGAGAGGGAAATGATACTGGGAAGTTTTAACTAGGGCAAAACAAGGTATCAATACAACATTATTTATTGTAAGAGGGGAGCAGTAGCATATAAGATATGTGGTCCTCTGTACCACTGTTAAAGAATTTAAAGTTGATGCCCATCTCATCTAAAGCATATAAACAGTTGGGAGCTGGAGAGAAAAGGGAAGATTTTTCTTCATAGGCTCTGTGAGAAGATGGAGATGAGTAGGAAACACAAGGGGAAAGATACCCGCTGGGGACAGTGGATCTTCATTTTGAATGACTTCTGGGATGGTTTTGAGCAAAGGGAAAGGGCTGATTCTAGTTTCTTATGATGACCAGGAAAAAATATAAAGAACATTTTCTATAAAATTCACCAATTTTCCTTACAACCTTCATGAGAATTAGGATGAGAAATTCTCCCCTCTCCCATATGATCAGTTACCAAGCTTAATTCTATTTCCATAGCATCTCTTGCATTTCCCCATCTCTTCACTCAACACAGCCTGCACTGTAATTCAGGCCATTATACCTCACCTCGCAACTTGACTGTTAAAATAGTCTCCTAATTGGGCTCCCAGCTTCCAGTTTTTCCTTCTAGTTTATCCTTCACAAAGCTGCCAAATTGATATTTCTAAAACATGGATCTGATGGTGCTATGGCACCACTTAAGCTACAATAGAAGCTATTCTAGCACTTATTGCCTCTAGAAAAAAATTAACTCTGGCAATTTAGTCGTGGGAGGTTGGATGGCCTACCATGCCTTGGGAAAGCCTCTTTATCCCTTTCCTTGGCCCAGAGCTGTCCCAGAACTCAATAAGAAGGAAGGCTTGTTCTCACTAGGGACAGTTATTAATAGTCTACAATTTTCCTGCCCTACCTCTATTCCCTGTGGTCCTCTAGGACTGACTTGATGAAATTATGTAGCCTAAAGATCTTTAGGCCTTGCCCACCATCACCTCTTATATACCCTTAAGTTTTCTGAACATTTCTCTCTGCCCAGAAACTAAATTCTTTTCCCAATTAGAGTATAAGCACCTTGAGAAGAAGACACTCTTGGTTTTTCTGTTGATAACCCTACTGCTTAGAAAAGCTGGTACATAGTAAGTACTGAAACTATATTTTCAATCATTCATAATCTGACTCGTCTATCTTTTCAGGTTGATTTAATATTGTTCTGTACACAATATTTCATCTCTCCCTCACTTTGCTTTTGCATAGGTAAATTCCATGCTTGGATATGCTCTCCCTCCTCCATCTCTCAGAATCCTTCTTGTTGAATAGTTTCAATCATGCCCAATTCTTTGTGACAGCTTTCTTTAAATGTTTAGATGCCACTGATTTATAAAAGACCTCTCTGGTTATAACAACTCCCAATCTTTCTTAGTGTGTGTTTGTGTGTGTTTGTGTTTGTGTGTGTGTGTGTGTGTGTATGTAATTATTGTGAACTGGAAAATCATCAACAGACTTGAACATTTTATTTTTATTTTTTCACGCAAAAAATACATACTCTCTTCTACCTCCTCCCCATCCCAGAAAGACAAAACACTTGATACAAATATGCAGAGTTAGGCAAAACACTTTCCAACTTTGGACATATCAAAAACATGTTTTAATCTATACTCCAAGTGCTATCCCTCTCTTTTCCTAAAGCTTAGGTTCAACCATGTCAGTCATTTACTTAATAAAATCCAATGGGTCTCTATCACTTCCAAAGGGTTCAAAACCCAGCTAACCAGGCTCCTTACACTTTACACCCCCTACAATATCCTCTCTTGAGTCAGGGACACTGGTCTCCTTGATGTTCCTGGACCTGGCTTTTTTCACTAGCTCTTCCTCATCATGGGAATGCTCTCCCTTGCCCTCTCTACTTCTTGATTTCCCTCCCCTTCCACAGGAAGCTTTTCCCCAATCCCTTTCCTCTATTGCTTATTTTCTATTTATCCTGAAATGGCTTGTTTATGCATTATTGTTTGCAGGCTGTGTCTCCCAATAGATTGTGAACTTGGGCAGGACTGTCTAGTCTTTGGCCTTTCTCTGTATCTACACAATTCTTGCTATATAGCAGGCACTTACACACTTTAATATTTATTGAAACTGATTATCTTAATGAGCCCTCTAGAATCATGGGTGTTCATTGCATTGTTCAGAGTTCTTATATTATTAAAAGTTATTCATTTTTATGTTATTGTTATTGTATACATTGTTCTACTGGTTCTACTTATTTTGATCTGTATCAGTTCAAATGAATCTTTCCAGATATCAATGAAACTAGGCACTTCATTTCCAATAGCATGATCATTCCATTACTTTCATAGATCTTGTTTTCTTAGCTATTTACCAATTGAGAAGTATCCCTTAGTTTCAGGTTTTTTGCCACTACAAAAAGAGCTTCTATAAATATTTCATACATAGCAACTCTTTTCCTCTTTCTTTGATTTCTTTGTCGTGTAGATTTAATGGTGATATTGCTGGGCCAGAGGCTATGGACACAAACATGAATATTTCCATACATAAAGCCACAATGGAACTTGTAAATGAAACCATAAATTCATTACATATAGCTTTAATATTTTAATGTATCTTAAATTTTATATAGCAAATAACATTATTCCATATCTAGTATATTTTGTTAATCTATGTCCCTCTTTCTGTACATTTTTAAATGTTTGTATTCTTTTTCTTTCTTCTCCTTTTCCCCATCAGTACTCAAATAAAAAAAGACATAGCTAAGCAAAACAAATTTAGGTTATGTTCATGTCTGGAATTGCATGCTCTGTTGTATACCTACACTCATTTGAGAGACATTTATCATCAATCTTTTGGAATTACTGTTGATTATTGGATCTCAAAAGATATTTTGATGTATCCTTCATTTGTATATGTGTTCTTTCTCCCCATTAGACTGTCAGCTCCCTGACAAAGAGGTTGTCTTGCTTTTGTCTTTGAATGTCTAGTACCTGGCTAAGTGCTTTGTACATACTAAGTGCTTATTAAAATGTCTGTTGAATTGAATTGAAATACTTGTGCATAAATGATTTCTTTGTTCCTGTCATTGTTCTTTTTTTTTATTAGGGATCTGAAGGACTCCTCTCCAGAAATGTCAGAAAAAGAAGAAGATCGCTTTGTCAACTTATCCAGTGACCTTGCTGTAAATGATGACCAGTGCCATCATTATTGTAGAATTCTTCTGGAGCCTCAGGAGGAAAAGAGTACTAACTTTAAAGACTATGTGGTCACAAAGTTGAAGAAGACTTGTTGTTGTAGCCCAGCTAAAGCCAAAAATTGGATTTTTGGATTTATGCCAGTCTTGCAATGGCTCCCTAAGTATGACATGAAAAAATATCTCCTTGGAGATATGATGTCTGGTTTGATTGTAGGCATTTTATTAGTCCCCCAGTCCATTGCATATTCCCTTCTGGCAGGCCAAGAGCCAATTTATGGTCTTTATACTTCTTTTTTTGCTGGAATAATTTATTTCTTATTTGGGACATCCAGACACATCTCAGTAGGTATTTTTGGAGTGTTGTGCCTCATGATTGGTGAAGTAGTTGACCGGGAAGTACACAAAGCTGGCTATGTGATGGAACATACAGTTAAAGCTGGCCTTTTTAATCACATAAATAAAAGTGTCACCATTCCGGCTGTGAACCAGACCTCAGGAAAAATCTGTGATAGAAGCTGCTATGCAATTACTGTTGGCACAACAGTAACTTTCATAGCTGGAGTTTATCAGGTAAGAAGAGATTGAACAAACAGGTTCTTATAAAAATAATAATTTACTATGAGTCTTAATGTCCAGAAAACTCTTTATAATTGCAGAGCATTAAACAATGTCAATTGCTATCATTTAAAAAAAAATCCTTTGCTTTTTAGGTTCCAGTTTGCCAGAATTTAACTTATTATTCATTGTCAGGGTCATCTTGTGATCTCTAATTGATCATCTTGAGGAGATACTAATGTACCAAAGGCTTTGGAGAAAGAAGAAATCATCAGAAGTGGAAATTTTTAGTGAGTTTGTGAACAGGCATATTACCACTGATGACTTTGGTGCACAAAAAACACTTAAGTGAATAGACTAGAAAAGGAGGTAGTCCAATTTCATGTTGAAAACGACAGGTGGAAAGCTTAAAAGATGCAAAGATAACCCTGAGATATTAAAAGAACAAGAAGGACTCTAGCATGTTAGGTAAATTCATTAGAAGTTAAACAGGGAGTTGTTTAGGCCATATAATATTACTTTATTTATATATATATATTAGGTATAATTTTAATTTTGGAACAAGAGTCTGTTTCAATGTGTTGAAAATCACTGATTCTCTTTTGCTACTAATACTTGATTATTTAAACATGAACAAAGTTAACTTAAGTTTTAAATTTTAAATGATTTTGTAATTTTAAAAAGTTAATTTCAATTCAAAATTTGACTTTAAATTAGCATTTATGTTAATGTAGATTAACCCTTGTAGATGACATCTTGCAAAGAAACCAATTGGGAACAAAAAAATTAGATGAGAATTAGAAGGGAATTTTTTGGGGGAGGGGCAGGAGGCAATCAGGGTTGCATCACACAGATAGTAAGAATCTGAGATCAAATTTAAACATAGGACCTCCTGACTCCAGGGCCAGTGTGCTACATAGGCTCTCCAAAAGGGAATATTTTTCTTGGTAGGTCTTATCAAGGATTCTCTTAACTCATAATTTTCTGTCAAGTATGTTGGATATGTTAGGGGAGAGGAAGATGACATAGCATAGTAAAATGAACAAAAGATTTAGATTTGAGAAGACCTAGTGTGAGTTCTAGTTTTACCACTTTAACTGACTTTCCAAGCTCAGCAAAGTAGCTCAGTGGATAGAACACTGGGTCTAGATCAGGAAGACCCAAGTTCAGATCTGGCCTAGTTACTGTGTCTACTAACTGCTGTCTTCCTCAGTTTCCTCATTTGTAAAACAGCACCCATCTTGTAGGGTTATTGTGAGGTACTACTTATAAAACACTTAGCACAGTGCCTGATAAGTGCTGGACATTGCAACAATTCTTATTCCCTTCCCCCTTTTCTCTATAATTGTGGTCAAGCCATTTCTACTCTCTTGAACCTTAGTTGTCTAGAAAATGGAAGTAATAATACTTGCACCATTTCCTCATAAATTATTATGAGTAAAACACTTAAGAAGCTTAAAAACCAGTTCTATCGATGTGAATTATAAAGGATACTAGTTAACTATGATAATGTAAGTAATTAGTTTTATTTGGTGCTGGGGAGGATGGCAAGTCCTGGGATCTGCCTTCCCTGGATGTTTATCTCAAAAGGATTCTTTTTTTTTTGGCAAGGCGGTGGGGTTAAGTGACTTGCCCAAGGTCACACAGCTAGGTAATTATTAAGTGTCTGAGACTGAATTTGAATTTAGGTCCTCCTGACTCCAGGGTCAGTGCTCTATTCAATGTGCCACTTAGCTGTCCCCTCAAAAGGATTATTTCTATGAAGAAAAAAGATGAGAACAAAATTATAAGAGAAGAAAAAGAATAAATATAGGAAAATTTCAGTTTAATCCCAATTAATTTTGGAAATCAGTAGGACTTCTACTTAAATACTATGCTGATGTTCTGTTGTGGCAAATAGCTGATCTACATTTCAGAGACCATTCTAGCAGTAGAATGCATACTGCTAGGTCATACCAAAGCTAGAAAAAATTTTAATCCAAGGCCTGCAATGGCTTATTGCCTGTCTTTGGAGACCAACCCAAGTTCAGAAAAATTCATTAGTAGACAGGCAACAGAGTGATTTTTTTTCTTTTCTTATCTTTCCTTATCTTTCAAGGACTAAGTTGCAATCTGTTTTGGTAGAGAAAGAACCTGTATCAATGAAATTACAATTCTTAAGTACTAAGAAAGTATAATTAGACAAATGATAGAAAATAACAAAGATTATTATAAGATTTACAAATACTTTCCATTTGAGAAAAGTTTGTATATATTTAACTTATGTGATTTTTTTTTTCAGGTAGCTATGGGTCTGTTTCAAGTGGGTTTTGTCTCCATCTACTTATCTGATGCCTTGCTGAGCGGATTTGTCACTGGTGCTTCCTTTACTATCCTTACTTCTCAGGCCAAATATCTTCTAGGACTAAACATCCCTCGAAGTAATGGTGTGGGCTCTCTCATCACTACCTGGATATACATCTTCAAAAACATTCATAAGACCAATCTCTGTGATCTCATTACTAGCCTTTTGTGCCTTCTTGTCCTTGTGCCAACCAAAGAACTCAATGAACACTTCAAATCCAAGCTTAAGGCACCAGTTCCCACTGAATTGATAGTAGTTGTTGCAGCTACACTGGCATCTCATTTTGGAAAACTGAACGAGAATTATGGCTCCAGTATAGCTGGACATATTCCTACTGG
Organism: Macrotis lagotis; assembly: GCF_037893015.1. Lineage (NCBI taxonomy): Eukaryota > Metazoa > Chordata > Mammalia > Peramelemorphia > Peramelidae > Macrotis > Macrotis lagotis. The sequence continues at coordinate 401,485,362 of NC_133658.1, read as the reverse complement.
GTTCCTGCCCCCCAGAGTACCAGATTGGAACTTGATTCCTAATGTGGCAGTCGATGCAATAGCTATTTCTATCATTGGTTTTGCTATCACTGTATCACTGTCAGAGATGTTTGCCAAAAAGCATGGTTACATAGTCAGGGCTAATCAGGAAATGTATGCCATTGGTTTTTGTAATATCATCCCTGCCTTCTTTCACTGCTTCACAACCAGTGCAGCTCTTGCCAAGACCTTAGTCAAAGAGTCAACAGGCTGTCAGACTCAAGTTTCTAGTGTGATAACAGCATTGGTTCTTTTATTGGTTCTTCTTGTAATAGCACCTTTATTCTACTCCCTCCAAAAATGTGTTCTTGGAGTGATAACCATCGTAAATCTTAGGGGAGCTCTTCGAAAGTTTGGTGATCTGCCCAAGATGTGGAGGCTTAGCAAAATGGATACAGTTATTTGGTTTATTACTATGCTTTCCTCTGCATTGCTAAGTACTGAAATTGGTTTGCTTATTGGAGTCTGCTTTTCTATGTTTTGTGTTATCCTTCGTACTCAGAAGCCAGAAGCTCCTATACTTGGTCATGTAGAAGAGTCTGAAATCTATGAGTCCACGTGTGCCTACAAGAACCTTCAGACTGAGCCAGGAATTAAGATTTTCCGTTTTGTAGCTCCTCTCTATTACATCAACAAAGAATGTTTTAAATCTGCCTTGTACAAGAAGACTGTAAGCCCAATCTTAGTGAAGGCAGCACAGAAGAAGGCAGCAAAGAGAAAGCTCAAAGAGAAAATGGTGACTTTGAGTGGTGGTCAGAATGAAGCTTCTATGAACCTCTCTCATGAGTCCCCAGAGCTCCATACCATAGTAATTGACTGCAGTGCTTTGCAGTTTTTAGATACAGCTGGAATCCAGACACTCAAAGAAGTTCGCAAGGATTATGCAGATATTGGCATCCAGGTTCTTTTGGCTCAGTGCAATCCCTCAGTGAGGAGTGCTTTGTGTCGTGGAGAGTACTGCACAAAGGAAGAGGAAAATGTTCTCTTTTACAGTGTACACCAGGCATTATGTTTTGCCCTAGACTTGAAGAAACAGCAAACATTGGGTGCCTCCAATGGTTTAAGCATTTCTACTGACTGATTACTGGGGAAAAGTAGGATGGATGGGAGGAGGCAGAAAAATCAAGGCAACTATTACTGTATAAAGTCAGTGAAATTCTCATATATAAGGAAAGGCATACAGGTAATCAGGGATTATAATTAGCTAGAATTAGGGTATTAATAATTATACCTACTTTTTATAGATGAGAGTATAAAAATATTTGGAGTATACTTATAGTTTTATGGTTTAAATACTTAATTATATTTGGACTTTTCCCCTTTTGGAAACAAAGGTGCTACACCAGGAAGAATTTTTTAAAAATACCAAGTGACAGTATTGTATAATAGAAAGAATTGATAGGCATTAAGAGACCTGGGCTCCAGTCCCACCATTGCCAATCTGTGAGAGTCTGGACAAGTCAAAACCTCCATGAGCGCATTTATTCACTTTTAAAGTGAGGGGGTTGGATTAGATGACCTCTGAGGTCCCTTCAGCTCTAAAATTCGCTGAACTTAAGAGTATTGAATTTGAAATTTATAGAACCACCACCATCTTTGTGGTTATGTGGAAGAGCATGGTGGGAGGGGATTTGTACAATAGTTGCTTTTAGATATATCTCTACTTTTGCTTCCTACCAAAGAGCTAAGAGGCTTTGGATTACCAAGGTTGCCCAGAACCAGTTTTTTTTTTTTCCTGTGCCTTGCTTTTCTGTCTATCTCTGCAGAACTATAGTAATGGGACCAGCACTCTTTTTTAAGATGGGGATTCTCAGGAGGTTGATCTTGACGGGACATGATCCCAATACATGCTGGAAGAAAAATGCCTTCCAGTAAACAAAATCATTTTCTGATAGGGCTAACATATTACAGGAACTTATGGTAACATAAGGTCTTTTTGGAAAACTCGTGCATAGACTCAACCTTATATGTGGTGTGATTTGTTGTTTCCTTACCATTCAGGCTAATTTTATAGTACACCAGTTTTCAAAAATAAGCAAGAATGATTAAAGGATGTTTTCTACCTCTTTTGCAGGGCATGTCATTCATGCAATACTGAACATTTTTTCACATTTTTTTGTCTACATTCCTAGGAATCAGTTCAGATCAGGATGATGTTGTGAGAAAAGCACAAGATTATTTAGACTTAGAGCTGGATTTATGCCTCAGTTGTCCTGCCCACTACTACTACCTATGCTGGCCAACTTGAATGTTCAGCTCTGTAAAATACTGCAATTGGCCCACAAAACTTCTAATATCCCTTCTGGTCCTAACATACCTTAAAAAGAAATCTAGACCCCAGCAAATATTTAAGTGCCTCAGTCCACATAAGGTGCTTGTTTCCCTGTCCCCTCCTTCCCCACCCCTTTTAGATATGATACTAATTCAAAGCTATGCGGAGAAAAACATACTCTGAAGTTTTAAACATTTCTGTAACAGTTAATATTCTGCTGAAAATTTATCCTTTAATGTGTTAAATGTTTTGGTTCATCAGCTTAAATTGGCTTTAAGTGAAAAAGCAAGGTTAGTTCATGTAAAGGAATGTCTGATGTGTTTTTATAGTAAAGGAGTCATACAGATTATTTTTCCTTGTTAAAAACCATACTCTCAAGTATTAAGCAAAATGGTGTAGTATGTTGGGGGGGGGTATACAGCCCTACAATGATGTCAGTAATGATTTTACAGGTATTTTGAAGATGAACTAATACAGTGCCTTGTGGGACCTTTCATTTGCCCTATTAAGGATGACCATAATCGTTCTTTATTGTGAACATTTCTTAAAAATGGTTATATCTCCTATGTTAGTTTTGTAACCAAGATGAGTAAAGGATATAAATTGAGGTTTTATTCACTTTTCAAAGGCGAGAATGTTTATCTAGTGATAATTTTTTAAAATGTGTTTGATCCATTTTTACTGGGCAAATAAAAGATTGCATATTTCAGGAGTAATCAGTTCCTTCTTTATGAGTGATACCTTCCAATACAATTACTTCTTAAATAGATGAACTTAAAAGGGTTTTGATAGGTTCCACTTTTTTGTGTGTACAGTGGGATGATATATATTAAAAGCACATTGAAAAAGAACAGATTCAATAGTTTTTTTCCAATGGAGTTTTAGGAAAGAAACTAGAAAATTTCAAAATTACTTTGATGTGAAGGAAATTTGGTATAACTTCACTGTGGTGGGGAAAGAATAATCCCATTCCATGATGACTATCACTAGTGTTTTTCCCAATATTATAGGTGAAATTTTTCTTTTAAAAAACTGAATGTTAAGTGTATTTAGGTCCATTGAATAATCCATATTATGACTTAGTTAAAAGTATCCTGAATTTTAATAGTTGTTATTCTTTTAACTGTCTTCATTTAACACATTGAAAGATAACATTTTGGGGCAGCCAGGTGGCGCAGTGGATAAAACACCAGCCCTGGAGTCAGGAGTACCTGGGTTCAAATCCTGTCTCAGACACTTGATAATCACTTAGCTGTGTGGCCTTGGGCAAGCCACTTAACCCCATTTGCCTTGCAAAAAAAAAACTTAAAAAAAAGGAAAGATAACAGTTTTCAGAAATTTACATTATAGAAATGCTTTAAATTTCAGGGTATGATGTTTTTCTTATAGCTTTTCTCTGATTCTCTTAGATTATATCAAGTCATTTCCCCCCCATAAACAGTGTGCACTATGAGTAGCAAAACACTCGAACATTTGTTTTGTTGGGGGGGGGGGCCGCGGGGAGGAATTAAAAATTTAAATGACAAATGAAGAAAAGCATGTCTTAACTAAATTTATTCCTCTGATAGATGTGAATGCAATATGATTCTAATGTGGGTGGTTAGAAAGAACATACAGCCACAAGTCAATTTTATTCAGAAAAAAAGGCAATAAAAATATATTTTAAACTCGAATCTTAAGGTAAGTTTATGAGATCCTAGATTTTAAAAATTTAAACTTATCTTAGTAGCTGTTAAGATTGTAGTATTATACTTAGTTGCTTGTACTTGAAACACCATAAATATAATCAGATACCATGTATCCTGGGATTATAAAATGTCTTTATATCTAATCAATTTAAATGTGTATTGAGTACTTATTCTGTGTCAGAAATGGTAAAAGATAAACTCTGATCTTACATTTCTTAGAGCTATATCAATTAGGTAGAGTCAATAGGACAAAGATGTTTAAAAGATAAGCCAGTCATAACCACATTTTAGCTCATGATTTCTTTGCCGAACCCAGTTTCCATATATTTTAATTTATGCACCATTAAAAGTGAAAAAAGGATCAAGTTAGTTCATTTCTTCTTTACAGATTTAGGAAAATTTATCACAAGTTGGCCCAGCTCTGCAATTTCATCACTACAGGGAATTCCCACTGTGGCAGCTCCCTAGCAATTCATTAACTAAATCCTAGTTATTTCAGCCATGGTCCCATTTATCAATAAAGTTTTATTGAAGTTGATATTTCAATGAATTTAAATGTTTAAATGTTATTGTTCAGAATAAAATAAGCCCCTTCATGCTATGACACAATCTTAGTTTGCATTATTAGTTGTTACTAATATTTGCAGTGTTTCTCTGACCTTCTAAAATACAAAGAAATAAACCCTCAAACAAGGTTTAAAAGTGATTCCCATCCAGCACATGCTATCGAGAATGTGAGAAGATAATAAACTCAGGCAAATCCAGTACAGCAGAATTCGACCTGTGTTAATGTATAGCAATATCTCTAGTCAGTCAGTTAACAAAGTTATTCAGCAGTTTAACAGTATGCCAGACCCTGTGCTAAGTCTTGGAAATACAAATACTAATACAAAAAAAAAAAAAAGCAGCTCCCTCCCCCCCACCGGAACTAGCACTCTGCACATCTAAGGCATGTTTGGGCATGAAATTAAGGTAGTCAGCATGGTAAAGGAAATCCATAAAGTCTTTGGAGAGTCTGGAGAGAAAGGAAGATACCCCTATCTTGGGCATCCATGCTCCCTACAATGGAGGTTATGGAGGTTCTAGGAGAAACCATAATTAGATGGTATTTTCAATGTGTGAAATCCAGGAACATGAAGAAGTGTCTATGTCATAAGAGCAAGGAAAAATAATAATTTATGGAGACCTGTTTTCATATCCTACTTCAAATATAGTTCTGTGACCATATCACCTCCTACTCCCAAAAACTATTAGCCTATTACTTTTCAGGATTAGATATAAAATTGTCTTTTCAGCTTTGTCCTACCATTCCAGTCTTTTACCCTTACTCCTTGTACTCTACAATTAAAGCCATACTAGACTGCTTGGTGTTTTTTGCAGAAGACATTCCAACTTACAATTCAGAACTGTCTTCTTCCTCTCCAGGTTTTCCTGGCTTCCCTCAAGTCTCAGATGAAGTCCTATCTTCTGAGAGAAGTCTTGTCAGGGCCCTACTCAATGCTACTGCTTTCTAAGACTACCTTCCACTTACTCTAAATAGATCTTGTATGTATGTTGGCATGTTGTCTCCTTATTGGAATGAGCTCTTTGAGGGGAGAGGTCTATTTTTGTCCTTCTTGTAGCCTTGGGCTTACTTAGCACAGTACTGGGAAAACACTAAGTGTTTGTGTTTAACTTACCTGGTTATGAGATTTCAAAGAAAGGAAAGTCGTTACTATCTGCTGGCATGATGTTAAATAAAGTTTAATATTACCATTGTTTTAGAAAGCAATGAATTGTTGAGTACTAAAATCTCAAAGTCTACTAAAATGCCTCCTCTTTGCACTTGAACTTTTTTTAGATCTTCTTGAATATTAAACACACACATTAGCCACCCAGGACTTCTTGTTTATCCGTTAAATTTCATTTTGTCAATCCATAATTCTAACCTTTAATCTATTTGGATTCCAGTTATGTTATACCTTCTAGCTTTGTGCCAACTACAGATCCAATATATATACATTGTTCTCCATCTTCATCTACATCTAGAAACTTCTTTCCAGTGCTCAAAACTTTTAATTGGCTATAAGATGTGAGGCATGGATCTAAAACTCATTTTCCATCATTCAACTCATTTTCCCTATAGTTTTTATTGAATACTTCCATTCCTCATTGTTGTTCTTTAATGTTTCTCAACATACTAATTCTCATTCATTTGATTGCATTTCTGAGTTCTCTACTATTCCATTTATCTGTTTTGTTTGTGTGGTGGTTTGGGAAAGTGGATAGATCACCAATCCTGGAGTCAGGAGGACCTGAGCTCACCTGACATTTACTAACTAGCTGTGTAACCCTGGTCAAGTCACTTAATACTGACTGCCTCACATTCATGGCCACCTCTAGTCAACCTGATTCAAATGTGATCCCTGAACCAAAGATGGCTTTGGAGAAGAAAGTGAGGCTGGTAAATGTGCACAGCACCTTCTTACTTCAAATGCATGTCATCACCTCCCTGTCAGTCTTCTTCAAAAACAAAGGACAAACATTTTTTCCACTGCCAGTTTTTGTAATTTCTGGATAGTTTGTTTTTTTTGTTGGTATAGTTGTTTTTTTCAATTAAACTATAATTTCATTGGAGCAGCTAGCTGATGCAGTGGGCAGATTTCTAGGCCTGGACTCAGGAAGACTCATCATCTTAAATTCATTTAACTGTTTGCCTCAGCTTCCTCATCTAAAATGAGCTGGAGAAGGATATGGCAAACCAAACCAGTATCTTTGCTAAAAAAAACCCAAATCAGTACATGAAATCTGACATGAATGAAAAATAAGTCTTGGAGCTGTCTGCAGTACTAAAGCTTTAAGTGACTTGCCTGAGGGTCATGTAGTCAGCATTGATCAGAAGTGGTACTTGAATGCAGTTCTTCCTAGGATTGAGACTCTATTCCCTATGCCAAACTGCCTCATATTATATATATGTATTTTAAAATATGCTGGTCCTTCCCCTATTTTATTTTGTATAGTTCTTGATTTCATGTTATAACATCATTGAGTTTTATGAAGTAAATTCCAATGATCAATCAGCTATCAAAATATTAACTTGGTATTTTGATGAATTCTGTTGAATGTATAATTTGATTTGGGAATTAATGATTTTTAAACTATATTTGTTTTGTTTGGTACTCTTGTAAAAATATTTTGAAATCATCCTTTTGTCTCTTTTTTATAAGGTTAATAACCAAATATTTGGTATATTTTTGTCATTATAATAAATGCTATTTCTATAGTTTCTCTTGGGTGTTTTTTGTTGTTTTATTGGTAGTATGTAGAAATGCATATGATTTTTGCTAAAAAGTAATTTGCCATCATGTGACTTTTTAATTTTTGCAAGGCAATGGGGTTAAATGACTTGTTCAAGGTCACACAGCTAGGTAATTATTAAGTGTCTGCAGCCAGATTTGAACTAAGTTTCTCTTGGCTCCAGGGCCGGTGCTCTATCCACTGTACCACCTAGCTGCCCCAATCATGTGACTTTTAAACAATATTTTCTTTTTTTTCCTTTTTTTAACAAAGGAGTCTGCTTCCTCTTAAACTGTTTTCTCGTGCCATCCTGGCTATAATCTCTCCCTCACCTGTTTTCACCTGAGAAATAAAGATCTTTTATAAGAGGAAGAAACCAATCAATTATACATTAGTTTTGAGTTCCTTGATACCATTTTTTAAGTACATTAAAGACAGAATTTCCTGTTGGATTTCAATAAGTGATCCTAGCAAAAAGGCTAAAAGGATAATTGGACCTCCTTATTTGTAACAAGTGCTGTTTCAGAAAAGATACCAACAATCCATGCTACTATTATCATAGGATTTATTCTTTAATGTTTTGTTATATAAAGCCCAAAGCTGATTTCACTATTCTATCATTTTCATTAACCACTTAATCAGAGTATAGGAACCTGTGCTGAGTCCTTAGCCTTGAAGGATCTGTATCCTACCTAATCGGGGAGCCAGAACATATACATATTGTACAAGAATATAGCACATTAAATGCCAAATATAGATTACATGCTACAGAGGAGAAATAAATTACTGAGACTTTCTAGAAAAAAAAAATGAAAGAAAACCTAAAAAAGATGCCATCTTCTTGGAAAAATGAAGAGTTGTAGAGAAGGCATTCCCAGCAAGGAGAACTGTGTGAATAAAGGGATGGAGAAGAGATCTTTATATGGAAAAAGTATCTGTCAAGTTTCATAACAAACAGCAGCAAAATTCTCATGGGTATCAGAAAATTTCTAAGTTGGAAGCAATCTCAAAGTATATCCAATCTAACCCCTACTTGAACAGGAACTTCCTGCACTATAATTCCATTATTATTCAGCCTCTGAAGACCTTCACTGACCTGGCTGTAATAGTTAAGAAGTTAAATCTGGGGGGCGGCTAGGTGGCTCAATGGATAAAGCACTGGCCCTGGAGTCAGGAGTACCCGAGTTCAAATCCGGTCTCAGACACTTAATAATTAATTACCTAGATGTGTGGCCTTGGGCAAGCCACTTAACCCCATTGCCTTGCCAAAAAAAACCCTAAAAAAAAAAAGTTAAATCTGCCTAGCTTCTAACCAATGAAGCTAATTCTGGCTTGTGGGGCCAGTCACAAGAAGGGAAGTGACAGTCCTTCAAGCTTCTAGTTTTCTTCCATGAAGTTTTATCTTCTCCAATGTAAAATTTTTTGAGTATTCCTCAGCATAGAACTTCAATTCTGAAGCCTCTCCCCAGGGTGTTGTCAGCCATCTTGATAATGTTTATAACCTGTGATACTGTGGTTGGTCTGTTTTTATTTATGTTTCTATTTAAAAAAATAAAATTTTATTATATTGTTAAGACTAAAATACCTATTAAAGTAGGGAAAAATCAATGTTTAAGAAAGTCTTTGATTGATATGGTATTACCACATCTTTCTTTTAAAGAACAAGAACAATTTTGTGTGTAAATGTACATGTTGCAACATTTTATGGATCCAGCATCACAATAAAAAGCCCCAACTACTATATTTCCATGATATGTATTGAGTGAAGGATAAGAACTAGCAGTCATTGGAAATTTATGGGAGGGATGGAGGGGATAGCGTTTATTTTAATGAGATGATATAACTTGAGACCTACTTACAGACATGATCTTTTTTGTTGACAACTTCTACTACAGATGTTTAAGAAAAAAGTGAACATTTTGTAAAACATTAAATTCTGAAACCCTGGAACAATGCAATATACTTAACAATTGTACAAAGAGATCTTACATTCAAGCTCAAATTAGAGCTTGACATTAATGAAGCCAGGATCTGGGCAGGTTGGAGGGAAGGTAAGCAGGGGTGAAAGTGTTTTTAGTAACCTCTCACAGACACCAGCTTCCAAAATGGTGACTGTGAAGGTTCCTGAATATCATGAATTAACTCTTTTGTTAGAGGTTCAAGGCAAACCAAATTATGCACAATAGATAATTTCAATGATTCATCTCCTTTTTTTTCCAATTCTATATAACCAGTAAAATTTGTTTTGATAACTATAAATTTTCAGACAGTAAGTCTTCTACAGTAAAAAGATGATTTAATGAAGTCCACTAGTTTTGGGCCTTTGCTTATAAAGACATAGAAATAACAAATTTTATGTCTAACTTAAAAGCAGTTTTCACATAAACATATGAACAAAAAAATCTTAAAACTAAATTTAGCAAAACATTCCCTTTTGGGAATATTTTCTCTAAGACAGTGAAACACACTTGGAAAGAGTCAGAAAATGACACGGACAAGCAGGGCAGTTTGTTACTATTGTATTGACTTTAAAATAACATTTTTAAAAAAAACCATGTAATAGAAGTACAAAAGTTTTACATACAATCGTTTTTCTTCTTTGCAAACTGAAATTTCACATTGTTGTTTGGAAAGATCATGAAAATATACTTGGAACCAAGCAATTTTTTTTCAGTATGAATTAAAGTTGAGTCCTGATATTAACATCTATTATTTCACTTCTTAGAAGTCAATCTACCATAAAGAGATGGTAAACAGTAGACCTTTAAAGAGGCTATTGTTTTTTTCTAGAAGCTTGTAATATACCAAGAATGTATATATCAGAGAGACAAGTGTTCAAGGTCTCAATCTTTCTAATTTTCAATATAAAGTATACCACCCCCAGAAACTATAAGTTCAAAGTGACAATGCATTTTACTATTACTCAAGCAACTCTATGTGGCAATCTAAATGTTTACTAAAGCAAAATGCTTTCAAACAGGAAAATCTTCATCTGTTTTCTGGGATGGAGACTGAGAGAAATGGCTATCATTGAAAGAGAGGATGATAAATATTGGTGTTCTGTAACAGCTGATATCCATTGTGATCTCTATTCATAAATCTCTTTTGATTGCCTATAGTATTTTAAGCTTTTTTTTTTTTTTTTTTTTTTTTTTTTTTACTGATGGTGGTGGTGGTGGTGCAGTTTTTTAAGCAGTGGCCAAAGATTATAGAAACTTAAGTACTTCCTCGTGTACATTCATAGATAAAGCCCTCTCAAAAGGATCCTGGAGCATATGAAACATCCAGTGTCTAGCTGGAACTTCCCTTCTCCCAATTAGTTACAAAGTTGTGACACATTCACCAGGTTTAAAATGCAGAAACATGCTGTTGATAATGCATTTCTGGAGTCAATCAATTCTTTGCAAATCTCAGAGATGACAAAAAAAATGGGTCATTTTTTATACTTCTTTTCACTTAATTCCCCTCTAGAAACATGGGGAAATCTCTAACTGAACAGCCCAGGATCAAGTCCAACACCCCATATGGAAACATGATGACTATCTTCAGTTCAACTTAACCAACATTTATTAAGTGCCTACTATATGCAAGGCATTAACTATGCAGAGGACCTATGTGCTAGATGCTGAGTACAAAGGTGGGGAAAAAAAGTCAGTCTCTGTTAAAAAGAAATGGGAATAAAGAGGAATAAAAGTAGGATCCAAAGTAGCTTAAGGATAAGGATAATGAATTAGCCTAGACAATATGCTATGATAAATAGAAATATTTGACAGGGTCAAGGAGTTCTTCATGGAAACGGTGACATCTCAGCTGTGGGCCTAGAAAATTTTCAAATGGCAGAAAAGGGAGGCACAGAATGGCCTGGATGAAAGCACATGGGTGTGGCAGTCCTTATTGTCTCCTCCCTTTTCCATCTTTTACTTAAGGGGAGATGGAGGAGCTGAAAGTATTAATCTGGAAGGAAAAGAAAACACAGGTAGGGAAGGTTGGGACCAGAGCAGGATTGATAGCTGTTTTCAGTATGTAAAATGCTATATGGAAGAGGGATTAGATTTGTTTTGTTTGACTCTAAAGCACAGAACTAGACTTAATGGGTAGAAGTTGTTGAGGACAGAATTAGGTTCAACTTAATGAAGAATAATGAGCAATGTGCCAAAGGGTAATAAGACTACTTTAAGGGATAGTGAGATTTTGAGCCCTCCATCAGGAAAATATGTAGGTTGTCTTTGTAATGATCACCCATCAGGAATGCTATGAGAAAGGATAATAAATGTTCAGTTACAGGCTAGACTATATTGCTTCTGCCCTCCCTTCTGAAATTTTGATCATAAGATTTTCAAGGGGGTTAAATGCTTCAGACAAGTTTAAAAAGTTGTGAAGTCAAAAAAAGACTATTTGGCAGTTAAGAATTTATAGGAGGCCTTGGAAAGATCAGATTCAGTAAAGCTGAAAAGTAAACCATATTCTAAGAGGTTAGAGTCAGTCAATCAGTATTTAGCATCTTTCTTGAAGTTAAACAATGAAAGGGAGAAGAGATTTAGGGCTAAGACTTGGGAAGTAAGCTCAACAGAGAGAAAGACAGTAAGAATCAAGTAATGATGGATTGGTTGGAGAGGTTAGCCTTCACAGAAATAGAACCAATATTTTTTTTCCAAACAAAAAGCAAAGGAGAAAATGCTAAAAAAGTTCAAGGTGTGGAAGTGCACAGTTGAAGATTTTTGACAACTGTACTCTTTATCTTATCTTATCTTGGTAAAGTGGGGGTAGGAGAACAGGACAATTGCTAGGAGTGGGAGGTTTAAGAGGCAAAGGTTGTCTCTTGCTAGGAATGATGATAACATTCTATTTTTATGTCTTTTCTAATTTTAATACATACTGGTTCATCTCCATCTTCCCCCATAATTCCCAAGCACCCCTAAATGCTTTTGATGTTAATGATCCCATCATCTGCTTTCCACTCATGCCACCTGCTGGTTGTTAAGTGTTTGTATTCTAAGGGTACTGAAATTTGGTTGAGAACTCAGGGCCCACTGAAATTGAAACTGAAAAACAAAAATACTTTGCTTCTTAGGTCAAAGGGGAAAAATGCAAATAGCTTGAACTATCATTAATTTTAATTGATTAATGAGTTTCTAGTTCTCTGAGATTATATTCACGAAAAACCAATATCCTAAATCATTTTCACCATCTGCTGATCCTGAGCAACTGGTCAACAGTCTGGATGGTGAGAGGCACTGTAATGAACTAGATTATGAAGAGTCTTTGGGATTCTGCTTTTATGATTTTCCATCTGGAAAAAAATGTCCATTTAGCTCTGTCAGGTTTCCTTATCTCCAAATTAGTTCACTATCAATGACAAAATTGTTGTTCCCATAATGCCATCAAATAGATTTTAATTTTTTATTACCTAACCTATATTGGGGACATTTTGGAAATCTAAATATATCTATTTACTATGAAAAAAATGAACTTTATTTTAATAATTCCTCATTATCTACATACTTATTTATTCCCCTTAAATACCTTGGATTAATTAGATAGCCATGACTTCTATACCTTTTCCTTCCAGTTCTGATGACTTCCAATCCCTAGTCCAGTTTTCAGACACCATAGGTAGATTTGTGATGCCAACTGAAGAAAAGGCTCCAGTCAGGAAATCCCTGTTCAAAAAGGGTCCAGCTTTAGACCAAAATCAATACCTGGGATATACACTGTGAAGTTGAAAGGCTAGAGCAGGAGCAGGGAACCTTGGGCCTGCAGGTTGTGTTAGTCTGACACTGCCAAGGCAAAAGCTGGCAGGACTAGAAATTCAATAAATCTGGGAATTTTTTAGGGATGAATTAAATGATGACAAAAATACAATCTGTAAATGATGCTCTAAATATACAAATGGTCCTTGGCAGGAAAAAAGGTTCCCCATCCCTGTGCAAGATGCAGGTTAAAAAATGAGAGCAACAAAATATGAAACACAGCTGGGAAAAGTTCAATATGGAAATGACCTGGCAAAAAATGTTCTTTCAGGTGCACTGGAAAACATGAGTAAATCAGATTATGAAGCGCCTTCCAAAATGTGAATGGAATTCACACCCCTTTAATTATCTACATTTCATATCTTGGCAATGGTCAATTACATGCTGACTATAAATTTCTGTCTGCAAAAAATGCCCTTTTTATTTTTTTATTTACTTTTTATTTTCAGTCATACTAACATCTGTTAACTCTTACAAGCTTGCCTGATGGGCTATTCACATATGCAATTCACAAATTCCCTGGCACAAAGTATGTTTGTAAAGACAGGTTACACATTTTAGCCAAATTTTCCAATATTTTCCTTCAAAATTCTTAAGTATCTGTGATACACTATTGATGATTTATCTAATACCATCTATTTACCATATGGATCTGTCCTGACACTGAAGCTCACTAGAAGGTCTGGATATACAGTTAAAAGTAAATTGGGTTAGTAATCTTCAAGTGAATAACTTCAAGTAGTTTGAATAAGTTTTATTTTATCCTACCCTCAGTTTATTGTTCATAGGCCAGTCTGTGAATTGTGATTCTTCCTCTTCCTAGAAGCTATCCAATTGATTTTTTTTTTTGCAAGGCAAATGGGGTTAAGTGGCTTGCCCAAGGCCACAGAGCTAGGTAATTATTGAGTGTCTGAGAGCGGATTTGAACCCAGGTACTCCTGACTCCAGGGCCAGTGGTGCTTTATCCACTGCGAAACCTAGCCACCCCTATCCAATTGATTTTAAAGTTAAGTTCTTCAATCTTCTCAGAATGAAATCTTTTGACTTTTGATTTCTTTTTATCTGCTTCACCTTTACAATGACTTAGACCCCTTTTGGAATTCAATTTATCCCAGAAGTGCTCTTAAATTATAAGAGAAAGAATGTTTTGGGGACCAAACATATGTGATTATTTTACCCTGTTATGTTAGCTCCTGTAACGATGATTATAAAAGATTATGACCAGACTGTGTAGTAACTTATATAATATGTAATCTTTTAGAAATGTTTTCTGAATATATCAGTATTTTTCAGTTATTATCGCCTTTGTAATTTCTTGCCATTATTATCACTTGGTATTAGGTGATAATCTTAACAGTTAAAAATGATTTAGTTTGGGCACATTTCATATACCTATCAATTGGTTTATTAAGTGCCTATTATATGCCCAGCATTGTGCTATACTGACTACAAAAACATTATAATACATGGCCTTCATTCCTGAGGGCTAAATAGAATAGAAAACATAGAACAATAAATGCTAAATTCTATGATAATGACAATGCATAGCAAATCAGAAAGAGACAAATCAAAGCAGATGAAGTAATTGGAAGACAGGGTAATTCTTTCAGGGTAGATAAGATATGAATAGGACAGTGGTGAGGATAAAGACTTCAAGCAAAACCAAAGGCACAAAAGTAGGATTAAGAGTGATAGATGCAAGGAGAAATAACAGTCTGGTCTATCTAGAATTGGGATAAGAGTGGGTTAAATTACAGAGGGCCTTCAAAATCAGGCTGAAGCATTTCCATTTTATTCTGTAGGCAAAGAGAAGTCATTTAACTTTTTAAATGAGGAAAGTGACTTGCTGCATGCAATATTTTGGAAAAACAGTGTATAGGATGGATTGGGAGGGGAAAGAAAATGGAGGGTAGACCATCTAGGCTATTACTGGGCTAAGGTGCTAGGGGCCTTGATTCACCCCTTGTATATGTATGAAAATGTAAAGCGGTGAAACCTAGAGACATTTCAGGAGAAGAAATGACAAAATTTTGCGGCATCTTGACTAGAAGGAACATTATTTTGTTTTCTTGGTCTAAAAATTCAAAAATATGCATTCATTTTTCTAATATAGTAATATTTGTGATGAATAAAAATATCAAGAATACATAAATTTTCTATTTTTAAAAACAATTTAAATATCTGCTGTTTTTGATGCTAGAGGTTCTCCTAATATATCATGGCAAAAATATTCTCTGATATCTATGGCTAACCAGGCCAAAAAGAGCCAGTTATGCCCCTACCCCACCCCCACAATGACTTTACAAGTTTCAGCTTTGTAAAATAACCAAACCAACACTCAGCATTCTTGAAGTATTCAAAAATTTCATCTGAAAAAATATCAAAATTCACCACCACCTTAAAGTTAAGTACCCTCTGACTGATCTGCACCTAAAAATAAAACCTACGTAAAAAAAAAGATAATATGTTTGTTTCGTTTAAGGGGAAAAAAACTTATTTAGTTGAATTTTTCTAGTAACTTATTTTTTTAAACTCTTAAAACAAATTTAGCCTAACAGAATTCCATAAAGAATAATAACAGGAAAAAGTAGGGTTAATTCATTATTTTAATCTTTCCCCTGGTGAGCAGGCAATGCAGTGTGTTAATATTACTGTATGGAACAGATTCTGAATTATCTACAGGTATGGAGTGAATGGAGGGGATCTCAAATTGGGGTAGATCCAAACATATTCATTCCAAACACATTTATCTCTTTTTAACCTCCAATCTTGGTCAGAAATATAGATGAACATCAAAAAAACCTCACTCTAATATTTCCATGAGTCTGCTCTCTATTCTCTCTGAGCTCTGTGGTCCTTTACTATGGGCACTCCATAAATTTCAACTAACCTCCCATGCTTACTCTTCTATGCAAATATGTTCTAAATCCCTCCTATCTCATTCTCCCTATTAGTGATAAAAACCAAGTTGCTCATTTCTAAAAGTCTAGGAAACATGTTACCTGCTTAAGCAATTCCCATATGAAGTACTTCTTGCAAACCATTCTCTTCTGGGCAAAGAATGAGATTAAAAAAAGTAGGAAGTAGAGAAGAACTGTGCCAAGGGACAAATCATCAGAACAGAGGAAAATACAATGTAAAGATAATTGGTCCTAATTGCAGTAAATTATGAGGAGAATGCAACGAAGCTGGACAATACTAGATACCATCTTGAGAGCAAAGTGGATTGTAAATGGGCAAGAAATTCTGGGATTCAGCTAGACATTAGCTGCAGGTCTCAAGGATAATCTATAATGTAGTTATTCTTTCTATACTGGATTAAGAGGTAATACAGCATCAAATGCATCACAGATCAAATCCCATTACAGCAAGCTTCAAGTGTCCAAATCATTTCACAGTATTGGAATGTCACTGCAATAATATTGCTTGAAATAAGTTCAAAAACTAAAAAAAAAAATTCTTTAGTCATGTTAACTATGCCCTACAACATAAAGATGAATTAATTTTCCCATTTCATTTTGTTTGGAGAAAATCTGTAATTTTGGATTCTCTTACAAGAGTATGTGTTACACTTGTCATTAAATATTCATCTATACCATTTAGCTGTCCAAAGACTGCATCAGGAACATCTGTACATGTAGAAAGGAATTGCCTGAGTTTTTCTACACTTGAGATAGCTTCTGCAACAGTTAATTTTGGCTGCTCCAGCAAAGAGACACCTTCATCATCCTCACTTTCACTTCCACCTTCTTCAGGACTTGTACCAGTCATCATGCTTTCAACAATTTCCATATCTGTTAACTCACGAGATATAAGTAAATCATTATCAGCAGTTACAAAGTCCTGAAAAGTAACCTCATTTGGAACACATGTGGCAATAGCAACTGAATTCCATAATTTTTGAATTGCTATATCTGGTTCATCATCTTCTTCTGGATCAGCATCAGTAAATTCCATTGGAATTATGCCTGCTTTTTGCCAGCACTTCACTACTGTGGATGGTTTAACTGACCACCATGCCCCTGCTATCATATCAATAGCTTGTTTAATGTTGATCTTTTCTTTTTCCTCATTATTGTTGAGGTTGAGAAGAATCTGTTTCAAGAGTCGACTCCTGTATAAAACTTTCACGGTGTGAATTACACCAAGATTCAGTGGCTGTAAAACAGCTGTACAGTTTGATGGGAGATAGCCAACTTGAATTCTTTCTAGACGAGGCAGCATGTTATGTGCAGAACAGTTGTCGATCAACATGAGAATCCTGCGTTCTGCTTGTTTCATCTTGGCATCAACTTTCACTAGCCACTCATTAAACAGATCTCGAGTCATCCATGCCCACTGGTTGGCACGGTAATCACAAGGAAGTGAATGCACATTCTTGAAGCATTGTGGGGTAGCTGTTTTACCAACAATCAGGGGTCTCATTTTTTCAGTTCCTGATGCATTACAACAAAAAAGTGCAGTCAATCGCTGTTTGGCCTTCTTACCTCCTCTGCAGCAATCACCTTTAACAGCAAGCGTATGCTGTGGCAACAACTGAAAAAACATGCCAGTTTCATCAGCATTAAAAATATCATCTGGGCTGTAGTCAGCAATCAACTTTATAATTTCACCAGCATGCCATTCATTAACCTTATCTATTCCTATACCATTCATTAATTTGTCATTATCTTCTCTGCAGATTGCTTTTAAAGCAATCCCATGACGATCACGAAATCTATTAAGCCAGCCAACGCTTGCTTGAAAATTGTCATAGCCTAGCATATTTGCCAAATTCAATGCTTTTTTTCGAATCACTGATCCACTTACAAGAATGTTTTTTGCATGAACTTCCTGAAACCAAGCAAACACAGCCTTGTCAATGTCATCATAGAGTGCATTACGCATTCTTTTGCGTTGCGGTCCCACAGATGCTTCCCTTACCTTTTCTTCAAATTTAGCACGATCTTTTAAGAATGTGGATAACGTGGAAGGAGTGATGCCAAATTCCTTTGCCACATCTCCTTTTCGCTTGCCAGAATCCACTGCTTCTACTACTTTCATTTTTTCCTCCAAAGAAAACTGCCGGCGTTTTTTGTTTCCCTTGTTAGCCATGTCCGCGGGGTGAGGTTTAGGCCACAACTAAGCAATGCTGTGTCCGTTCCTCCTCGCGTTTGCACTATGCCACAAGTATAGGAAACTGAGAAGAAAAAAGGAGGGGCTGTCATGAACCAAAAAAATATGGTTTCCATCAAAATAACCCTGAGTCAGATTTTAAGATAGTAACTAATGACAAAGAATGTGTTTGCATGAGTGTAAGGGTGCAGGGAATAAGAATTTATAGTAAATTAATTTCTAAAAGTTCAGTGATGAAATATTCATTCTCTGTTTTGAATATTTTCATTTCAGCTTTTCCAAGAAAGATGTTGACCTATTCTATGAGAGGCAAGACCAAAAACAAACAAAGCCCCCCAAATACTGGCTGGGGAATCTAGACCAGAGTCTTTGTCTTGGCTCTATTATTTATCAGGGCTGTGATTTTTGGGCAAGGCATTTCAGTTGAGTTTCCTCAAATGTAAAATGTTACCTAAACCTTTAAAGTTCTACTCTCATGCTTTTTTTCTTTTTTGGGGGGGGGGGGTTTGCAAGGCAGTAGGGTTAAGTGGCTTGCCCAAGGCCGCACAGCTAGGTAATTATTAAGTGTCTGAGGCCAGATTTGAACTCAGGTACTCCTGACTCCAAGGCTGGTGCTTTATCCACTGTGCCACCTAGCTGCGCCCCCCCCCCCCCCGACGCTTTTGGTGGTAGATAGGGAAGTGCCAATTCCTTCAAAAGCTGGCCAGAAGTAAATAAGACCAACCAGGTCCTTAACTATGCTGGACAAACTTTTGATCATGAATCTGAAGATGAGTAATCCAAATTAAGCCTACTGTTCGAGAACCAGTTTGGGAGTTGGCCTCCAGCCTGTGTACTTGTGTCTGGGAATTTTGAAGACCATCTACTAGAAGGTGAGAAGGACTGTGATTTATGTTGCTGGAAAGTATATTCATACCAAAGAAATGATGGATCAGGGAGGCAGAAAATATGAGAAAATCCTTGTACCACTTGCCTAGCTGGATTGTAGTGGCTGAGCAAACTAAAATGGGATTATAAGGAAAATGGAAAAGGAATCTGAAATGCTTCTGAAGGGAGTTATATTTTATTCTCTTTTTTTCTACTGTTGTGTATTTTTAAACATTAAATGTTAAGATAATTTTAGTTATGGCAAAAGGAAAGAATATGGGCACAGGAAGCACAAGGTGGAAGCTATAAAGGCAGTTAGAAGGGTCAGGTGTGCACGGGCGGAGCGGAACGCCAGGGGCCGGGGTTGTGAGTTCCGGCTCCGAGCCTCAATGGGCGGGTTCCCAGCTCCGGCCCCGGCCGCGGGGCCGCGGGGGCCTGGCTCCCCTTCCTCTCCGGCCGGGATCTCCCCCATCCCCGACCCCGAGCAGAGCCGGTCGCGGGCCTCCGCCTCCCCAGCTCCGCCCCGGCCCGGTTACCTCAGTGCCGCGGAAGTGCCGGGGAAACCGCCGGGGCCGTTAGGGAGGAAAAGTGGCCGCCGGCGCCGCCGCCCTCCCCAGCGCGGGCGCCCGCCGCTCCCTGCGGCCCGCTTGGCCCGCTGGCCCGGAAGTGCTCCATCTCACTCAGCGCCCTCCTTCCGAAGGACAGGCGGTCCTCCGAGACCGCGGAGGGGGAAGGGGGCTGTGCGCCCTCGTGCGCCTGCGCCCGCCTCAGCCCCGCCCCTCCGCTCCTCACTGGCCGAGAGGGACTCTCCCGCGCCTGCGCCGCGTGCTCTCGTCACGTGCGGAGCGGCCTTCTTAGCGCGCCGGAGGCGGCTTCCGGCGCGGCGCGGGGGCCGCTGGGATCGATTTCCTTGGTGATTGGGGTAGCTGGAGTGTTTGTCCCGGCTCCGGCGGCCGCCGGCTCTCCCGCCCGACTGTGCCCCCGCGGCGGCCCGCTCCAGACGGCCGTGGTCCGCCGAGAACCGCCCTCCCCTCCCCTGCTCTCCTCCCCCTGGGCCGCCACACTCCCTCGGGGAGAGAGCGAGGGGTGTCGCGCCTCCGGCGGCGGCCAGGGGCCGGGGGAGAAGTCCCGGCGTCCCCGGGATGCGGGGGCGAGCCGGCGTCTCCCCCCTGCCGCCGCCGCCGCCGCCCCGCTGCGGGGAGCGCTTATGCCCCAGCCTGGGCAGCTGGCCGGGGACCCGAGCCGCCCCGGAGCCCGGCGCCCCCGGGGATGTGACCCGCGCCTCCCGCCCGCCTAGCGCCGCCCCCGGGAGCCGCCCAGTGAGTATGCCCCCCGGGCCCCAGGCGGGGGGCGCACCCGGGGCTCCCGCCTCGGGGGCTTAGCGCTAGGAGGGTCGTGGTCCCCGCGTGGGCTCTGCCACCCCTGTGACCTTGGGCAAAGAATCATTTCCCCGTGCCAGGCTGTGAAATCGCGGTGCCCGGTGTTAGCTCACCGAGGAAACGGAATTCCGACACAAATGGAATCATTCCTGCCCCCCAGAAGTTAGGTTCTGCGAGCAATGCGACGCATTTACATCTTAGTAATGGAAGAAAGCGCTCAGCCGGTGAACCAGAAAAGGACTCGGATAGGAGGATGCAACCAGCCTGTACCCTGAAGAGAACGGCAGGTTTGATGAGGCAAAAGATGAGGAGCCAGTGCACTGCAGACCCGAGGATCATTTGTGCGGCGGCATGCAGAAGGGAGATGGAATTTTATGCACAGACCAAAACGATTGAAATCCACTCAGAAGTATAATATGAAGATAAGGGAGTCGCAGTGTGGAGGTTATGGGAAAGGCTAATGAAGGAGTTGGAGAGGAGAAGCGTGCAAGATGTTTGGGGGAGGGGTGCAGGTGTCAAGACTTGGCAACCGATTTTGTAGCTAAAGATTGAGACAGAAGGAACGATCAAGGATGATGCCAAAGTGGTGAAAGTGGGTGACTCGAGGTCAACAGAAATAGGGGTTCATATTTATAGGAGAGGTTTTTTCTTTTTAATTTGCAGAGAGTTCCATTTTGGAAATGTTACATTTGCTGTCCAGATGAGATATCCATGTGAAACTGACCAGGAATTAAGGAGGGGAGTGTGTGTGTTGATATTTTGTGGATTCTGCTGCATAAAGATGATTGACCCTATAAGAGCTATTGGAGATTACCAAAAGAAAGAACATAGACAATAGTAGAGCACAATGGACAAAGCCTTAGGGAACCCCCACACTTCTTGAGGGGAGGGTGATGATTGGGTTTAAAAACTGAGAAAGAATGGTTGGACAGATAAAGAGAAAAACCAAATTAAAGTAGGATCCAGGGAGTCAAGGGAGAGGAGAGCCTAGGGTGAGCCTAGGAAGGTTAACCCTTAGTGTTAAATGCAGAAAAATGAAAAAGAGAACTAAAAAGATTTTTGGTTTTTGAATTCAGGGTGTCTGAAGTTTGAATCCTAAGCTATATAATGTATGGCAAATCACTTAAACTAGCAGTACTTCAGTTTTCTCATCTGTGAATAGAAGTGAATGAATAAGATGGACTGTAAGGTCCCTCTTAAATCTCTGATTTTATTATCTTAGCAATTAACTTTGGAGAGAGTAGTTGCAGTTAAGAGGTGAGTCAAAAATGAGATTGCAAACATTTGAGAAGTGGGAAGTGATATACTGGAGGCAACAATTTTAAACCATTGCCACTTGAGCCCAGAATTCTCTCTCTTCACTTTGAAGTCATTTCTCTTTTCACTACACTATGCCACACCACTGTCAGCATTACTATTAAGGTTTTTCTTGTACTAAATCAAACTCTTCCTTTCTCTAATTTCCACCCATTACTTCTAGTGTTGTCCTGTGGGATAAAGTCAGATAAGTCTAATTCCTTTTCAGTTTACATGTATTTGAACAAAGAGCCTATGTTTTCAAGGGACTTTTATTATGTCAAGAAAAAACCAAATTTGTTAATGCAAATGAGTAGAAGAAAATTTGAGGAGAGAGCAGTAAAAATGATGCCGATCAGGAAAAATTGACCATATAGAAGGTAGTGTCTGAGCTAAGAAAGCTAAGGACACTAAGAAGCTGAAGAAGGAGTGCATTCCAGACATTTGGGTCAGGCTGAGCAAAGAAATGCCCAGTACCTGAGACAGACTGCAGAAAGCATGCAGGAAGGGAAGTTGAAGCTAGATTGTGCAAAACTTCAAATGCTGAGCCGACATGCTTGTACTTCATCCTAGCGACAACTAATTGGGAGCCATTGAACATTTTGAGTGGGGTTGTGACACCTAGCTGGAATCACAAGCATGAGTGACATTGATGAGGAAGGCATTTATTAAGCATTATGTAGGTGCTAGGCATAATGCTCAAGATAAAAGGTCAAAAAAGAGACCATCTTTGCCTTTGATGGAAAGAGAAATATATTTCTAGAAGTTAATATGAGGAGGCATTATTTTGTTATTTGTATATGTATTCCCAGTGCTTAGCACAGAACCTGCATAGTATATGCATTTAATAATTGCTTGCTGATTGAGATATGCAAAGTGATGGGGGTGAGGTTCTGACAACTCAGGTAAGGGGAAGTTTTTTGAAGGAGTTAGTCTTTGAAAGGTAGTTTTGGAAGGAGCTAGTGGTTCTAAAGGGGGGGGGATTCTGTAGGAGAGCATTCCTGAAATGGGAGAACAACCTGTAACTGGGGCATGGGGAAGGGTGGTGGAAGATGAAATGTCAAGTACAAGAAACAGCATGTGGGCAGGTTTTTCTGGCATGTACAGTACTTGAGAGGTACTAGAAAAATAGACTGGAGCCAGATTCTGAAGGACTTTAACTGCCAAACAAGAAGAATTTGCATATTATCCTGGAGCCATTAAGAAGAACATGATCAGAAGCCCTAGAGCTTTTCTACCTGAGAAGTGACTTAGACCTCTTCTTTAAGAATATAAATTTGACAGCTGATTGAGTAATGGAGTGGTGTGGAGTCATCATTTAGGCAGCTATTGAAATAGCCTGCATGAGAGTAGGTGACCATAAGTCAGAGATGGCGCAATAATTTATGGAGCTTGGACATCAGGACTTGTGCACTGATGGGATGTGGAAAAACTGGGGAATCGGATAATGACTATCACACTGTGAACATAAGAATAGGTATCAGCAGAATTGGAAAAGTTTGAGAAAGAGTCAGTATTGAGGGGAAGATAATGAGTTATATTTGGTTATGTTGAGTTCTTTACTCATGATGGTTTTTCACATACTTGAGATATACTGTCTTTTTTTTTGGCAAGGCAATGGGGTTAAGTGACTTGTCCAAGGTCACATAACTAGGTAGTTATTAAGTCTCTGGGGCTGGATTTGAACTCAGGTCTTCTTGATTCCAGGACCAGTACTCTATCCACTGCACCATCTATCTGTCACTGATAATGATCATGTTCTTTCCCTCCCCACCATCCCCAGTTTCCTTAGATAGAAGCCCCTTTATCAGTTCAGTTCATTGTGTTTAAACCCCCTCAACCATGCCAGATGTGAGAGATACAAGGATAAAAGAAGAAAATGGTTCCTTCCCTCAGGATTTACATGGGAAATGCCATGTACATAGAAAAATAAATACAAAATGTACACAAAGTAAATACAAAGTAATTTCAGGAAAAGCAGGGAGAGTACTCACAATAGGTGAGGTCAGAAAAGATCTTGTAGAAAACAACCCTTGATTTGAACTTTGAAGAAGTAGGGAATTCTAAGAGGAGGAGATGAGGAAAAAGCATTTCAGCATTAGGGGTATTGCCTTTGCAAAACCATGAAGACAATGTGGGGAGCAAACAAACCAATTAATCAAGACAGTGGAATGTTTAAGGGGCTGTAATGATAAATATTCAGAAAGACTGGTCAGTGACAGATTATGTATAGGAAAGTGGTGTTTATAATGGTAATGTATCTAAGAGGCAATAAGGAACCACTGAAACTTTTTAAGCAAGAAGTAACACTGTCACACCTGTGCTTTAGGACTTTCACTTTGGCAGCATTATGGATGATTGGGGAGAGATTTAAGGCAGAGGGATCCTTGAGGAGTCCCTTGCAATAGTCCCAAGTGAGAGATGTGAGTGGAGAGAAAGGAGGGATAGTTGCAAGAGCTCTTATAGAGATGAACTAAAAAAGCTTCGCCACTAATTAGATCCTGGAGGTAAGAAAGGGTGACTAGGTCTGGATAAGTATTACTTGACTAGAAATGGATGTAACACTCATTAGAAATAGGAAATTAGGAAGAAGACTGGTTTTAGAGGGCAAAATGACTTGAATTTTGAGATATACTTTTTTTTGAGATATATATTTTATATATATATATATATATATATATATATATATATATATATATGCGCGCCCATGAAGGGCATAAATAAGGAGGTAGTGACTGAAACTCAATAGAGAGGTCTTAATTCTGTAAAAGTCATCTGTGGATAAATTGATGAGATCACCAAATAATGTAGATTGAGAAGAAGGTCCAGAATAGTCTCCTAGAGTATAACCATACTTAGGGGGAAAACTGAATAATGATTCAGCAAAGGAGATTGAGATGTAATAGTCACAGATAGATTGGACTAGAAATAGGAAAAAGGAGTGTCCAGAAAACTCTGAAAGGAGATGGTGGTCTACAGAAAGATGAAGACTAGATTTAGCAACTCAGATCTTTAGTAATCTTGGAGATGGCAGATTGAGTAACTATCCCAATTGCTTTCCTCTAAAATGCTATGTCCAGATTGGAACACTGTAGTCCAGATATTTGACCAGATCTAGGTGGCAAAGTAGATAGAGCACTGACCTTTGATTCAGAAGGATGGGAGTTCAAATTCAGCCTCAGACACTTGCCATTTATTAGCTGTGTGACCTTGGGCAAGTCCCTTAACTCTGGTTGACCATCTCCAGTTGTCCTGATTCATGTCTGGCCACTGGACCCTGATGGCTCTCTAGGAGAAAGCGCTTAGTAGAGCATCCCCCTCTCTCAAATACAGTTCATGTGCTTGTCATGGTGTCACCTCCCTGATGTCATGGTCTTCTCCAAAAATGAAGGGCAAACATTATCTTGCTAGTTGTAGATTTCTTTAAAAAGAATTGTTTTTTGTCTCAGTTATCCACTTTAATTATTATTGCTTAAATCAATATTGTTGAATTTCATATGACTGAATCATCATCTCTTTAAAATAGTCACTTAGAGTGAAGGTTGAGGGAAGATATCTCTTGAGAGTGTGTTTTAACTTTCAGACAGAAATTATTCAAATTGTTCATTCAATAATAATTATTTTATCCAAAGCACTATAGGTTCTTTTCTACCTCATCTTCCACAAAAGAAAGTTTTATTATCTACATTTGAGTCTTGGTGGATAGACTTCCCTTAAATCTGGTTCAGAATTTTCTCAGTTTTTAAAATCTTCTGACAAACTTTTAGTTGGATTAGATCAGTCTGCATTTATTACTTGCTTGCTGTGTGCTTAATATTGTGTTAAGCCTGAGAATACAAATACAAGTACAAAAAAAAAAAGAGTCCCTTGTCCTCTAGGAGCTTACATTCTCTTGGGGGAAGACAACACAAAAACAAAACTGAAAGGGAGAGATGGACTTGCTTGCTACAGTCCAGAATGCACACTTTTGAAAGACTAACAGGTGACTGACCTTTTTACCAGTTTTTTGCTTCTGGTAGAGATCTGAGATACATAGTACTTTCAGGGTGTGAATGATAGGCCTAAAGTCATCTTCCACAATGAGAAGAGGTTTCTGGGGCATGATATGGAGAGGTCTAGGTTTTCAACGTGGTGCAAAACTATTTCCTGCAAAATTGGAGATTTTACTAAGTCCTTTAAGAGTTTTTTCATCATGTCTTGGAGAATTTTCCTGAACAACTGTTTATTTAGTTTCTTGACAAATTCAATAAGTGTTTGCTAGTTACTACAAGGGACAAGGGGCAACTTGGTGGCACAGTTGATAGAGTGCCAGCTTGGAGTCAGGAAATCTTATTTTTTTGAGTTCAAATTTATCATCACATCCTTATTAGTTGTGAGACCCTGGGTGAGTCACTTAACTCTATTTACCTCAGTTTCCTCATCTATTCATTGAGGAGATGGCAAATCATTCCATTATTTTGCCAAGAAAACTCCATGAGTGCCACAACATGGATATAACTGAAATGACTGAATCACCAAAAATAAGGGACAAGTCATCTGCATTACTAGGATGCAAACAAATAGTCTTAAAAGTTTTATAGGATGCATCAACTGATATTGTTCCATCAAACTGAATTTTGTTTTCATATTTTACTTTCTGACTCTCTAGGGATGGATGCTCCATATGATGGTACTGAGGTAACTGTCGTTATGGAGGAAATTGATGATACTTACTCTTATTCCTCTCCTGGACCACCCAAGAAAAAGAAGAAATATAAAATACATGGAGAAAAGGCCAAGAAACCTAGGTAAGGTAATTTTTCTGACTAAGCTTTTAAGTTTCCTGACTGCAGTTATATTTCTGGAATTCCATACGTTCTTTGTCCTGAAGTACTCACTTGGGTTGAGCTTGTGCAGTTCAAGACTACTATAAATCTTAGTGATTATTCAGAGGTCACCTAGTCTAACCAGAACAATCTCCGATTCTGTACCATAGTAGAGATTATAGAGCATTTTCTCCACAGGTATCCTTGAGAATTTGGAATCAAGAAACCTACATTTGAATCTTGGCTCTGATGTTTTTAGCTGTGTTGTAAAACTTATGCAAATCATTTAACCATTCTGAACCTCAGTTTCTTTGTTTCCAAAATACAAAGAGAATAGTGAAGCTACCTGATTGACAAAGTTGACAGTGTGCCAGTGTCACAGAGAATCAGAGGAGATAGTATATAGTACTGTTCCAACAATAAAGGCCTTTAGAAGTGTAAACTGTTGTTACTATTAATACTAATATTAGCCATCTTTTACTGCTGCTGACAAATCTCACAGACATTTTCTGTCCTGCTTATTTTAAATTATTCATGATATTTTACAGATATCATCTCACTTGCTCCTCACAGAAACTGTTGAATAGGTTATCCTTCTTATCCCTATTCATAGGTGAGGAAGCTGCTGTTTAAGAAAGCTAAGGTCACATAGCTTATAAGTAGAAGAGCTAGAGCTTAAAGTATGACTCCATGTCTAGGGAGCCTATGTCTTTTCTATTATGTTTCATAAATCACTGTTATCCAATAGACCAATTAAATTTTATTGGTCAATATTAAAACATGTAATGCAACTCTAAGCCATTTGCTGTCATTACACAATTCTTCCCTATGATTCAAAAGTATTTCCAGTAAAAAGTAGAATTTGATTGGCAAGCTACCCAGGCAGCAACTTACTCTCAACGATATTTTCTTCCTGCAAAAAAAAAAAAAGCTCATTAGGAAAAAAGTGGGAAGATCTCTTCTCTAGATATCTAATTTATATGAAATTACTATGGAAAACATAAAGTACAACATAGTTTTTTTTTCCCTCCTCCCCTTAAACCTTTTACCAAAGCTGTTGAGGAGGATTTTTCATATCCTTTCCTTTAATTTGAGTGGTAATAATGCCTTATGGGCAGAATGAAGAATGATAGAGGAACAAAAGGTTTGGATGATCTATATATTGGATAATTGATATCCCTGAGCACTGCCTGTGTCTGAGTTCCTCCACCTATTCATGTGAGATTTGATCTTGGACTCTGAAAGCTAGCTAACCTACTTTGCTATATTTAAACTGTGATCTATAGAAAACTAAACCAGCTTTCAAAATAAAAGGGGCATTTCTGTCTTATTGGTTTATTCCTCACTTTGACACTTAATCATATACCACCACCATGAACTAGGAACATTTGAGGTCTGTATGTCTCTGTCACATATAGTAGAAGGAAAACTTAATTTGGGAGTCATTCAGTTCTGGTTCTTAAAGATACTTTGTGGTTTTAGGCAAGTCTTTTCTTTCTTTCTTTCTTTCTTTCTTTCTTTCTTTCTTTCTTTCTTTCTTTCTTTCTTTCTTTCTTTCTTTCTTTCTTTCTTTTTCTTTCTTTCTTTCTTTCTTTCTCTTTTCAAGGCAATGGGGTTAAGTGGCTTGCCCAAGGCCACACAGCTAGGTAATTATTAAGTGTCTGAAGCTGGATTTGAACTCAGGTACTCCTGACTCCAGGACCAGTGCTCTCTCTACTTCTTTATAGGCATCTTTTTCTTCCCCTATAAAATTTGGGAATTGGATTGGAACCCCCCTGGAAATCTGAATCAAGAAGATTCATGAATCTAGTATCTTGAAAGCAGAACCTAAGCTTGTGTGTGTGTGTGTGTGTACATATGTATATGTATATTACAGCAATACCAATACAGTTAAATAGAGTAAGAGGTATGGCATAATGCTTAGGAAGACTGATTCAAATTTCATATCTGACTGTAGTTCTGTGACCCTGGGCAAGTTACCTGACTTCTTTCAACTTCATTTGCCCCATTTGTAAAATGAAGTGAAAAAATGTACCATTTATCATTTCTTTGTTTTGGTTTGTTTTTTGGGGGGAGTTTTGCAAGGCAATGGGGTTAAGTGAGGCTAGATTTGAATTCAGGTCCTCTTAACTTTAGGGCTGGTGCTCTATCCACTGCACCACTTAGCTGTCCCTGTAGCATTTATCTTAAAGAGTTTTTGTGAGAGTCAAATGGGATGATCAATGTCACTTATTACTGTTAGATGCTTCTTACTTAATGGTTGGCTGAGTAAATGAAAACTTTAAGGACTTGTTTGTGTTTCAGATCTGCTTATCTTTTATACTATTATGACATTTACCTGAAAGTGCAGCAGGAACTTCCTCATCTTCCCCAGTCTGAGATCAATAAGAAGATCAGTGAAAGCTGGAGGCTTCTTAGTGTGGCTGAGAAGAGTTACTACTTGGAGAAGGCCAAATTAGAGAAAGAAGGTTTGGATCCTGTAAGTTATTTTACCTACCAGTATATCGAATCCTTAAAATATAATATTAATGTAAGCTACTACTACTACTAAACGCATACTCTGCTCCAAGGACTTTGGGGAAGAATAAACTCCTGGGTCTTCTTTTTAGTCTTTGCTTTCTTTAAAGGTAATCTGAGTGACTATGATGTGAGTCATTAAATATTTTTAAAGATCATAATTATTTCTTCAGAATCCTTTTTTGATTCTGTCCTAACATTTTTCAGTCATTTTGGTTGCAAAAGGATATTAGATCATTGATTTTGGAGGATGTCTAGGATGATTCCCCCATTTCCTTTCCTAGAGCCCTTAAACTTTTCCTAGATTGACAGCATTTCAGCTAATAATTGAAAGGACTCCCCATTGTAACATACCAGAAAAGTGATAAATCAATCTCTCTCTCTCTCTCTCTCTCTCTCTCTTTCCTTAAAGACCTAGACTTCTTGAGATAGCCAGTTCTATTTTTGTATGACACTAATTGTTAGGAACTTCTTCTGACACCAAAACTAAATTTGCCTCTGTAACTTTCAGCCATTTGTCCTGGTTATCCCCACCTAGACAAAACAAAACAAGGCTAATTCCTTTTCTACATGATAGTCTTTAACTCAAACAGCTATCTTTTCTCTCTTAAACTTCTCTTTAGGCTAAAATATTTCCAGTTCCTTCAAACAAATTTCATTCAACATGGACTCAGAGCCCATCCTTTTTGCTTTTTTCTAAACACTCTCTGGTTTATTAGTATCCTCCTTAACCTATGGAGTCCAGATGACATCTTCCAAGAGAAGAGCATAGAGTGACTGTCATTTCCTTATTTTTGGGAATCATGCAATTAGAAAATCTCCCCCAAGATCACATACATTATTTTGGCTCTTACATCATATTGCTATCTCATTGAGCTTGTGTCTATCAGTACCTCCAGATCTCTTTGCAGTTCCACCATGCCTCTTTCATCTAGTACTTAGGAAGGTTTTTTGTACATAAGTGTGATAGTTTACATAAGATCCAGGCATTTGTCTAATTTATCTTTTTTAGAATCTTTTAGTCTTATTTACTATGATAGCTATCATTCCTATTTTGAGTCATTTGTGAACGTGATGAATGTGCCTTCTGTGTCTTTATTCAAGTAATTGATAACAATGTTAGGGGCAGCTGGGTAGTCCGACAGAACACTGGCTCTGGAGTCAGGAGGACTTGAGTTCAATTTGACCTCAGACACTTGATAATTACCTAGTTGTGTAACAACATTAGGCAAGTCACTTAACCCTGATGCCTTGCCAAAAATAACCAAAAAAGATAATGTTAAACAACATTGGATTAGGGTACTCAATTATAGATTTGTCACTTTGATGTCAAACCATTAACAACTACTTCTCTCCAGTCATCTATTGAATTCTGGATCAGTCTAATTATATTTCATCTAATCCCTCTCTCAGTCTTCCCTCTTCAAAAGAAGAATATGAAATGCTTGATTTAAAGTTTTGGTAACATCTTGGTAAGCTATATCTTATCCCATTCTCATATACAAATTTAGAAACTCTGTCTGAAAAGAAAATGAGGTTAGTTTGGATATAGCTTACATTGAAGAAACCTTGCTATCTCTTTGTAATCACCACTTCCCTTTCTTGATATTTGCCAGTAGTTTCTAGAATTTTCTAGGAATCAAAGTCAAGCTCACTAAGTATAGATTGCAAACTCTGTTCACTTCCCTTTTTTGAAAATCAAGATATATTTGCCTTTCTCTAATGAAGAAATACCTGTCCTGCCTTCTATAATCTTTCAGGTTTTACTATCAATGGTCCAGTAATTAGATCTGACAGTTTTTTAGTACCTGAAGATGTTTATCATCTGGGCCAAGTGACTTTAGGTCATCAAGGGCAAAGAGATGTTTTCTTGCCCTATCTTCTTACTTCTTGAATAGCAACTCCTTGTTAGTCTTTTTTGTTGTGGCATTTCCAGATCAGAGGTTATTTTCCTTGACAGAGAAAACAGAAATAAAATAAAAATTGAGCAGCTTTTCCTTCTCTGTTTTGCCATTATCATCCCATCCACTATCCAGAGGTCCTTTTTTTCTTTCCAGTTTAGCATTAACAAAAATCCTTGTTTTCCTCAGTTTTTCTTCTTGTAAGCTTTTGTTCATTTGTAGATTTGTAATTCCTAACTCTATTTTTATGGATCTTTTTTTTTACATAATCAGAATTTCTCCCAGGATCCTCTCCCCTTCCTTTGCAGAGATTCATCCCCTCTAATAAATATTTTAAGGAGAAAAAGAAGGAAAAAAATAAGCAGAATTGACCAAAATATCCAAAATTTCTGAAAATAATGTGTAATATATTGAGCCTGTGGATCTCAGGCACTTGTTTTGTGATGGTTCTTTCCATTTTCATTGTTGTATTTTGTTGTATCCATCATATATACTGTTTTCTTGGCTCTGTTTACTTCATTTTACATCATATCATGTAAATCTTTTGATGCTTCAATGTTTTCTTCATTGTCATGGTATTTTATAGCACAATATTTCTTTATATTTCTATATCCTAGTTTATTTAGACATTCCCCAATTGATGGAAATGTGCTTTGTTTCCAAGTCTTTGCTACTATTAGAAGGTACAGGTATAAATACTTAGTTGTATTTAGAACTTTTTAAAATTTGTGACTTCCTTTGGAGTATGAACCTAATAGGGATATCCTGACTCATTTTTAGAGGATCACGGTATATTTTTATACATCTTCTGTTTTGTGGTCTTAATTCTATCTCTGTAAATTTCTTCTCACCTATCCCCTACCCTCCAATTTATTGTTTATTTTTAACATTCTTTTCTTTTTTTAATTTTGAATTTCAAATTCTTTTCCTCCTACCTTCTTCCACCAACTGGAAAGGCAAGCAGAATATTAGAATATTTGTTTTCATATTAGCCATATCACAAAAAAAGCCAAAAAAAAGAGAGAAAATTTTGCTTCAGTTTGCTCTCAAGAGTTCATCAGTTCTCTCTCCAGAGATGGATAGCAATTTTTCAACATGTCTTCTTTGGAATTAACTTTAGGTCATTTTATTGACCTTAATAGTCAAGTCTTTCATAATCGATCATCTTTGTAATATAGCTGTTACTGTACACAGTGATCTCCCAGTTCATCTCATTTTATTTTGCGTCATTTCATATAGGTCCTACCGTATTTTTTCCTGAAACCACCTTTCAGTCATTTCTTATAGCACATTATAGTACTTCATCACAGTCATATGGCATATGGTATATTATGACTTGTTCAGCCATTCCTCAATTAATGTGCATCTCTGCAATTTTCAATTCTTCTGTCACTACAAAAAGGGCTGCTATAAATATTTTTGTGCATATAGCTCCTTTACTCTCCTGCTCCCTCTCCATCCTTAATCTCTGTGGGATATGGTATTATTGAATTAAAGTGTGTACAGTTTTATAGCCCTTTGGACTTAGTTCCAAATTGTTTTCCAGAATAGTTAGATCTATTCAGAATTCCCAACAGTTCATTAGTGTCCCATTTTCTCCATATTCCTTCCATCATTTCTCATTTCCTTTTTCTGTCATATTAGCCAGTCTGATAGGTATGTATTGATACTAAATCAGTAGCAATTTAGAATATTTTTCTCATAACTATAGATAGTTTTGATTTCTTCTGAAAACTATTTGTTCTTTTCCTTTGACTATCAGTTGGGGAATGATATTTATTCTTATAGATTTGATTTAGTTCTCTCTCATATATCTATATGAATTTATATTTATATATATAAGGGTATACATATTTATTTATATGTATAAAATGAGGCCTTTATCAGAGAAAATTTCCGGGCAGCTAGGTGGCACAGTGGATAGAGCACTGGCCCTGGAGTCAGGAGTGCCTGAGTTCAAGTCTGGCCTCAAACACTTAATAATTACCTAGTGTGGCCTTGGGCAAGCCACTTAACCCCATTGCCTTGCAAAAACCTAAAAAAAAAAAAGAAAAAGAAAAAAGGAAAAAAAGAAAATTTCCAACCCTTTATTTTAACTTTGTATGTGTGTCTTGTTGATTCAAGCGTGTCTCTTATAAAAAGCATATTGTTGGATTCTGATTTCTGATCCATTCTACTGCTTGTTCCCATTTTATATATGAGCATTCCATTCACATTCACAGTTGTGATTGTTATGTTTTTCCTTCCATCCTATGTTCTTCTGTTTATCCTTTTTATCCTCTCTCCCAGAGTATCTTTTTATTCTTATTCTTTTCAAAAGTCTATCTTGCTTCTGACCACTGCCTCCTTTAATCTGCTCTCCATTTTTATCATTTCCCCTTCCCTCCTATTTTTCTACTGTTTGAATCAGTTCTGATAAGAATAAGGTTCATGCATTGCCTACTCTGTCCTCCATTTCCTCCCTGGATCACTGCCTCATTGTGGCAGAAGAATTTGGGTAAGTCAGTGTCGTGCAGGGTTACCCAAGATGGATACTCATAATAGAGAGTTCTGACAAAAGGGGATCAACTGGAGAAAGAAATGGCAAAGATACTGAAGTATTTTTACCAAAAAACCCCATGGAGAGTTCTAGAATGATAAAAGAAATGATATCCTCAGATGTGCTCCTCAGGTGGGAAGATGTCAGAAGCAGTATAGATTAAGAAGTAGCAAAAAATAGACTGAAGAACGATATAAGAAAGATCTTTAACATCATTAATAACTACAGAGATGTGGTTACTGATTTAGATAGAGCCAGACATACAGGAGAATGAAGTCAAGTAGACCCCTAGGAAGCAGTGCTATCAGTAAGGGTAATGGAGGTTATAGAATTCCAACTGAGCTAATTTAAAATTCTGAAAGATGATCCTGTTCAAGTGCTGGACTCAGTATGCCAGCAAATTTGGAAACTCAATAATGACCCTGATTTGTAAAAAAATAGTTTACATCCTATTCCTAAGGAAGGACAATATCAAGGAATGTTCAAATTACTGAACAATTGGACTCATTTTATACACCAGCTAGGTTATGTTTAAGATTCTGAAAACTAGGTTTCAACAGTATGTGAACTAGGAATTATTAGAAGAGTAGGCTGGTTTTTCCAAGAGGCAGAGGAACTAGAAACTAAATTGTCAGCAGTCACTGAATTATAGAGAAAGCAAGGGAGTTCCAGAAAAACAGCTACTTCTGCTTCATTGACTACATGTAGCCTTTGACTATGTGGATCATAACAAAGTCTGTTAAACAGGAATACCAGATCATCTTACTTGTCTCCTGGGGAACCTATATGTGGGCTAAAAAGTATCAGCAATCTCAGTTCTGCAGACAATACCACTCTTGATGGCAGAAAGTGAAGAGGAATTAAACCTCTTCATAAGGTTGAAAGAGGAGTTTAAAAATTGTCTTAAAATTTAACATTAAAAAAAACTAAGATCTTGGCAACTGGTCCCATTACAAATAAAGGGAGAAGAAATGGAAGCAGTGTCAGATCTTATATTCTTGGACTCAAAGATCACTGCAGATGGTGATTGCAGCTATGAAATTAAAAGACACTTGCTCCCTGGTGGGAAAGCTATGGCAAATCTGGAGGGCATGCAGGCTGACAAAGGATTTTCAGTAGCAT
This sequence comes from Macrotis lagotis, assembly GCF_037893015.1. Taxonomy (NCBI): domain Eukaryota; kingdom Metazoa; phylum Chordata; class Mammalia; order Peramelemorphia; family Peramelidae; genus Macrotis; species Macrotis lagotis. Next base: position 401,450,796 of record NC_133658.1, on the reverse strand, counting down.
CGTATAGGCTGTGAGAGTTGGACTGTAAGGAAAATTGAACCCCATAGAGTTGATGCTTTCAAATTGTGATGCTAGAGAAGACTTTTGAGAGTCTCTTGGGCAGCAAAGAGATTAAATCAGTCAATGCTTAAAGAAATTAATTCAGGTTCTTCAATGGAAGTTCATATACTGAAACTGAAGTTTAAATACTTTTGCCATGTAATGAGAAGACAGGATTCATTAAACCTGATGTTGGGAAAAATTGAAGGCAAAGGAAAAGGGGACAGCAGAGGATGAGGTAGTGTCATGAAAACAAATATGAGCTTGGACAGATTATGAGAAATAATGGAAGACAGAAGAATCTGGAATGCCATGGTCCCTGGAGATCACAAATAGACACAACTGAACAATTCACCAACACCACCCTCATCTCTCATTTTCCCTTACACTATAAAAGTTGTTCTTTTTGAGTCTCTTTTACGTGAGAAAATTTCTTCCATCCTAGCTTTTCCTTCCCCCTGCTCCCAGGATCTTCATCTTTCATATACCTTCAGTTTTTGTTTTTTTGAGATCATCCCAACATAATGAACTCACTCTGACTTCTTACTGCTCTTCTAATGATCAAATTCTTAGGAGTTGCTTATATTGTCTTCCCATATGGAAAGTGAACAGTTTAACTTTACTGAATCCCTTATGATTATTCTTTCGTATTTACTTTTTATGTTTCTCTTGAGTCTGGTTTGAATGTCTGTATTTCTTTTTAAAATCTAAGTTGGTTAATCAATATTCTGTGCATTCAAATTGAGCTCTTCAAACAAATTCCATTTTCTTATTGAAATAAGTTTCCCTTGTGTCTTAATAATTTCTTTTTAAACATCTCCCAATATTCCTGGATGTTAAATTTTATAAATTCCTTTTTATCTTTCCTTGAAACCTTTAGAATGTGCTTTCCTCAAATTCAGAATATATGAATTTCCTTTCTTTCTCTTTTAAATACTTTACTAATGAGTGATCACCACTCCTGAGAATTTCCATCATTTCCTCCCAGCAACTAGTTCCTTTCAGTGAGACTCCAGTTCAGAATAAAATTTACCTTTGTTGGTTTCTTCACCATTTTTAAAATCTTTTTTTTACTGTTTTTTGGGGTGAATTTTTTTTTTTTGCACAAGGCAATGGGGTTAAGTGACTTGCCCAAGGCTACACAGTTAGGTAATCATTAAGTGTCTGAGGCCGGATTTGAACTCAGGTACTCCTGACTGTAGGACCGGTGCTCTATCCACTGCATCACCTAGCCGCCCTTTTACTGTTCTTTTTTTTTATTTTATATTATTACAATAATCTTGTTGTAAGAGTAATCATAAACCCTCCCTCCCCCAAAGGATGAGAAACCTCAGGAATAGAGAGAGAGAAAAAAAGTGTACTTAAGTCTGTGTTCAGATTCCAGTGACTCTATCTCTGGGATGAGTTGCGTTCCCCATCATATCCGCCAGAGAAGTTGATTCAAAATTTTTCCCATAGTTGCTATCACTAACTGTATTTCTCTCCACTCTGTTCCTTCCTACTCTCAGCTATTCCATTCTCTCTCTCTCTCTTTTCATCCTGTCCCTGTCCAGAAGTGTGTTATATCTGAGTTCCCTCTCCCACGATCTTCCCTCTCTTCTATCACTTATTCCCCCCTTCCCTACCTCTGTCCCCCCTTATCCCATCCCTTTCCTCTCATTTTTCTCTAGGGTGAGATAGATTTATATACCCTATTGTGTGTGTGTGTGTGTGTGTGTGTGTGTGTGTGTGTGTTATTTCCTCTCTGAGTCATTTCTGATGAGAATGAAGGCTCACTCATTTTCCCTCACCTTCCCCTATTCCACTCCATTGTCAAAGCTTTTTCTTGACTCTCATGTGAAATATCTTAGCCCCTTCTTCCTCCCAGTACTTTCCTTTATCACCCATTGACTCCATCTTTTTACTGTATTATACCATTATATTCACCTCCTTCCTCTGCCTTGTCTATATATGCTCCTTCTAACTGCTCTTATAAATGAGAAAGTTCATATGAGTTATCAGGAATACATTGCTATGTGGATCATAACAAAATCTGTTAAATAGGAATACCAGACCATCTTCCCATGAAGGAATACAAGCAGTTTTAACATCATTAATTTCCTCATAGTTAGTTAGTCCTTCTCATCTACCCCCTCTGTGGCTCACCTGAGTCCTGTACTTGTAGATCAAACTTTCTGTTCAGCTCCAGTTGTTTCAATAGGAAAATTTGAAAGTCCCCTGTTTCATTGGAAGCCCATTTTTTCCCCTGAAAGAGGATGTTCAGTTTTGCTGGGTAGTTGATTCTCGGCTGTAAACCAAAATCTTTCGCCTTCCAGAATATCATATTCCAATCCCTATGAGCCCTTAATATAGACTCTGCCAGATCCTGTGTAATCCTGTCTATAGAGCCATGGTACTTGAATTGTTTGTTTCTGGCAACTTTTAGTATTTTCTCTTTGACTTGGGAGTTTTGGAATTTGGCTATAATATTCCTGGAAGTTTTTCTTTTGGGATCTCTTTCAAGAGGTGACTGGTGAATTCCCTCAATTTCTGTTTTATTCTCTGCTTCCAGGATCTCAGGATAATTTTATTGTATTGTTTCTTGAAAAATGAAGCCTAGGCTCTTTTCCTGGTCATGACTTTCAGGTAGCCCAATAATTTTTAAATTATCTCTTCTGGATCTGTTTTCAAGGTCAGTTATTTTTCCAATGAAATACTTCAAATTTTCTTCTAATTTTTGGCTTTTTTGGAAGAGTTTTATTTCTTCCTGAGTTCTTGCAAAGCCATCAGCTTCCTTTAGTTCCATTCTATATTTGAAGGAGTTATTTTCTTCAGAGAGCTTTTTTATCTTTTCCAGCTGTCCAGTTCTGCTTTGTATTTCACCAAGTTGCTGACTTGGTTTTCATGATTTATCTGCTTCGCTCTCATTTCTCCTCCCAATTTTTCTTCTACCTCCCTTAATTGTTTTTCAAAGTCTTTTTTGAGCTCATCCATAGTCTGAGCCCATTTTCTATTTCTTTTGGAGGTTTTGGATGCAGAAGCTTTGATTTTGTCATCATCTTGAGTATGTTTTTTGATCTCCCATGGGACCAAAGTAATTTTCTATGGTCAGATTCTTCTTTTTCTGTTGTTTGCTTATTTCCTTAGCCTATGACTGACTTTTACTGCACTTGCAAGACTTTGGGGACACCCCACTGGGACATTTATTCCTCCAAAGTCTTATGAGAGGCTCTAACTGGTCTCTTGCCTGTGTTCAGTTCCCTTCGCTCTGCCCTGGAAATGTGAAGATGGTCCCTGCTCAATTGTGGTGATGTTGTGGGGACCCAGACTGCAACCTGGATCTGAGTGTGGGCAAATAGCTGAGTCCGGCCCCAGGAGAGCAGAGAGACCTCTGTAGTCTCCCCTGCCCCCTTTACCATCTGTGGCCTGAGAACTCTGGATGTGCTGGGTGACTGCCAACTCCTGCTGCAGATTCTCACCACAGGGCTGCTCTGAGACACAAGTTCTGCTCCACACTCACTCTGGTCTGGCAGAGTTCTCTCACTACCCCTTCTGGCTGTCCCCAATGATTAAACTGCCCCCTCTGCTACAGACCTAGGCACCTGGCTGATTCTGTGTTGCCACTGCACTGCAGCTTTTTCCCACCCCCAGTCCTGGTGAAACAGACTTTTCCTGTGGAACTTCTAAGTTGTCTTAGAGTGGGAAATTGTATTCTCAGTCTTTGTGGGTTTTGCCCCTCTAAATTTTGACTAGAGTCATAATTTAATGGCTTTTGGGGTTTTTTAGTCAACAAGTTTCCAGGAATTCCTGCCTTCATGCTGCCATCTTATCTCTCTCTCTTTTATAAAAATCTTTTTTTTTTTTTTTTTAGGTTTTTGCAAGGCAAATGGGGTTAAGTGGCTTGCCCAAGGCCACACAGCTAGGTAATTATTAAGTGTCTGAGACCAGATTTGAACCCAGGTACTCCTGACTCCAAGGCCGGTGCTTTATCCACTACACTACCTAGCCTCCCCCTTTTTAAAAAATCTTAATGGTATTTTTCCAGTTACATGTAGAAATTCTTTTCAAGATTCATTTTAGTAAAATTTCCTACCTCCTCCTCTCCAAGACAGTAAGTAATGTGATATAGATTATACCTGCATAAACATGTTAAATGTACTTCCATGTTAGTCAATGCTTTGAGCTGCATTCAGATTCCATAGTTTTTTCCTCTGGATGTTGATGATATATCCATCACAAGTCTTTTAGATTTGTCTTTGATTATTTTGTTGCTGAGAAGTACTAAGTCTGTATAGCTGATCATCACACATTGTTGTTTTTATTATATACATTGTTTTCCTGGTTCTGTTCACTTCACTCAGCATCAGTTCATGTAAGTCTTTATCATTTTTTTTCTGGAATCTCCCTGCTCATCATTTCTTATAGAACAATAGTATTCTATCACATTCATATACTACATCTTGTTCAGCCATTTCCCAATCACTGGGCATTCCTCAATTTCCAATTCTTTTAAAAAAAATTTTTTTATTTTAAGGCAATGAGGATTGAGATTGACTTGACCAAGGTCACACAGCTAGGAAATTATATCAAGTGTCTGAGACCAGATTTGAACTCGGGTCCTCCTGACTCCAGGGCTGGTGTCCTATCCACTGCACCACTTTGCTGCCCAATTTCCAGTTCTTTATCACCACCAAAAGAATGGCTATAAATGTTTTTGGATATGTGAGTCCTTTTCCCTTCTTTATGATTTCTTTGGGATGCAGACCTAGTAGTGGTGTTACTGGATCAAAGGGTATGCAAAGTTTTATAACCTTTTGAGCATAATAATAATGGGCCTACAGAATGATTGGATCAGTTCACAATTGGTTTCTCCACATTTGGAGGATGAAATTATCTTTAAGGCAAGTCAAGAAATAATTAACTGCTCTGTTTTTCAGTGGGGGGGGGGGAAAGAGATAGAGATATTAGAAGGTGTCTGTATAATTATATCTGGTCTCTGTACCAGTTTGTGACATTTTCTTCGAGTCCTCATATACTAACTTTTTATGGTTGACTCCAGTGATAAAATAACTTGTTTTTCCTTGTTTTCCTATCCAGATATCCAAATATCATATTTTCCTTGCTCATTTCTAAGCTTCCTCATGTATAGGTACACCTTAATATAGAATGATATCCCACCCCTTCTCTACTTTTGCCTTTTCTGTTTCCTTTGAATAAAGTATACAATTCAGATTCAAATTCCAGTCCTAGGTCTTACTCCACCAGGTCTCAATGATACCTCTGAGTTAAAATTTGTCATCTTGCATTAAAATTGCTAGCTTCTCTTGTTTGTGGGCTAAACTTTTGAGTATTTGAATATATAGATTTCTTACTCTGTGGTCTCTAGATAGAGGAATATATATAGGTAGTTCTTGTCCCTATCTTTTTTCATTTAAAGTTTTTTTCTTTAGATTTGCAAGACACCTGGCAAAATCTTCAGTACTCTAGCAAATCTGCCCTTTAATCTTGTAAAGCTTTTCTCAAATTCTTTCATAGGTCTTCTGCAGATACTCATCACTCCAAAGGCCTTTTGCTACTATGTTTTTATCTTGAAATATTAATTTATCCTGGCAACTTTGGCATTATACTACTTGGGAGAGGTTCATGTAAGCCTTAGAGATTTAATTGTTTATCTTTCCAGCTAAAAAGTTTATAAACCTGTTAAATGAAGCATTTAACATTCTTCCTTTGAGGATCTATTCTTTATATTTCTTTAATGAGAGAAGTACCCTTTTATTTCTGTTTTCAAAGATATCATCTTTTTTATCTGAAAAAAAGAAAACTTCCTTTGCAAATTAGCCAAGCTTTATTTTTCTAAATATATAGGTAACCTTGATGTTAAAGGAAATACTTATTTAAAATTACAAAAGTAGTATACTTCTCACACCTAAGATGTTTACTTAACCAAACAAAAAATAAAGATTAAGAAAAATATTTAATTTATAAAATAATTTGTTTTATGTTTTCTGAATTAATACACCTAGAATAAAAGGGAAGCAATCAAATGGAAAAAGTAATTTTTTGTATCATTTCTCTGATAATGTTTTAGTGTCTAAGATATATGAACTATATACAACTTGATAGTTAATTTTATTACATATATAGTTATACACTATAATACATATACATATCGTAGTTATTCCTCATTAGATAAGTGGTCAAAGGAAATGAACAAACAACTCTCAAAAGAAGAGAGGTGCAAAATAGCAACAATCACACGAAAGAACTCTCCACACTCCTTAATAAGAAAAATACAAATCAAGATAATCCTGAGATTTCACCCAAACCCTGAAAATTGGCAGTAATGAAAAAAAAGTAATTAGTGTTGGAGGATTTGTGAGGAACACTAATACATGATGGATCTGTGAAATGGTATAGCCACTTTCTTTTTTTAAATTTTTGCAAGGCAGTGGAGTTAAGTGACTTCCCCAAGGTCACATAGCTAAGTAAGTATTAAGTGTCTAAGGCCAGAACTCCGGTTCTCCTGACTCTGGGGCTCTATCCACTGTGCCACCTAACTACCCCTTACAGCTGTTTAAAGATGGAAGGTACACAGTGTGACATATTACATGTTTTCATACTTTTTCAGTATATTGATCAGTTGTAGTGAATTTTTTCTTTATTTTTTAAATATTATTTTATGGGATGATTCTTTGGGAGGAAGACAGGGATGCTGGGCGAAATAATGGGAAAAAAGTCATTAAAAACGTGCTAAATAATGTGTTTCACTTTTTTTCTAAGTTGCCTTTTCACCTTCAAAAAAGATGATTTTTGTCCTTCATTCTTTTTTTTAGGGTGTTTTTTTTTTAAGTTTTTGCAAGGCATATGGGGTTAAGTGGCTTGCCCAAGGCTACACAGCTAGGTAATTATTAATTGTCTGAGGCCAGACTTGAACTCAGGTACTCCTGACTCCAGGGCTGGTGCTCTATCCACTGTGCCACCTAGCCACCCCTGTCCTTCATTCTTGAAGAAAACCGTGACATTGGGGAAGGTGACACCATGACAAGCACATGAATTGGATATGAGTGAGGAGGGGCTATGCTAAGTCATCACCCCACTTTCTCCTCCAGAGCCATCTGTGTCCAGGATCAGATATGAATGAGGATGATTGGAGATGACTCTGGATGCAAGGCAGTCAGGATTAAGTAACTTGCCCAAGGTCACACAAAAAGAATAACAAAAACACCCTCCTTGATGAGTTTCATTAACTTGTTTGATCTCTAATTTATTACTTTATGTTACATGTGGTCACTTTATTCTCATATCCTTATTATTTAAATGTGAAATCCTTGTTCTCTTTATACAGTAATATTTTCATCCTATTATGCCACTCATAGTCTTCCTTCCATGTAGCACTATATTGTCTTCTATTTGTTTAGTTTGGTCCTGGCAGGATTGCATCCTATTGATCCATTTCAAAATGGACCAAATTTCTAAGAACTGCTTCATTTGTTGCTTAACATTACTTTTTCCTTGTAGTTAAACATTTTCACTTTACATCAGTATTGCTTTATAGTTCTAGACTGATTCAGTTAGGCTAAGGCGTAATTCATTTAAGATTAAAGGTTCTTTGGGGAAATTAGAGTAAAGAGCTGGGGATGGCATATGACATTTTCTGTAGTCTTATGATAGATTTTGGAATTTTCTCCCATTTCTTTTTTGAAAATTGTCAAGTGAGAAGATCCTATCCTCATTCTATCAATCTATTCTGTTTCTTCCATTACTACATTTTAAAACAAATTTTTTATTGCAATATTTGTGTATAAAATTTTTTCATCATTAATTTCTCCCAGTATTCTTCTCTTTTCTATCCCAGAGAGCCATTCCATATAATAATAATATTTTTCAAAGGAGGAGGGGGGAGCAGGATGAGGTGAAAAAAATGAGTAAAATTTTGCTCAGTTCATAGAAAAAGGGTAAAAATAATATGCATCTACTACCTCTTCAAAGGAAAGTGATAATAGAGTATCTTCTTATATTTCTTCTTTGGAGCTATGTTTGTTTTTTATAATTTTACAATATCCATTTTTGATTGTTTTGTGGTGATTCTTTTCATATACATTGTTGTCACTGTGTTTCTTATAGCATATTAATATCCCATTATATTCATGTACCACAATTAACTTAATCATTGTCCATTGATAGACATCCTACTTTGTTTTTAATTCCTTGCTACCACAAAAAAAAAAAGAGCCTGCCTTAAATATTTTGGAGTGTTTTGGATCTTCTTATCAGTGACCTTATGGTTATAAACCTAATAGTGAGATCTCTGGGTCAAAGGGTCTGGGACATTTTAGTTACTTTATTTGCATCTTTTTCCATTTTTTAATCCTCAGAACTCTAAGCTATCTGCACTAACTGCTGTGGTCCCAGACATCCCAGGTTTCCGAAAGATCCTTCCCCGATCTGATTATATCATCATTCCCAAGAGCACCCTTCAGGAGGATCAGAGCTGCCAGCCCTTAGAGCTATGTGTTGCTCAAGGCCCTACCAAAGGGATACCGGTTCCCTCAAGGTCTACTCAGGAGGCACTCCCAAGCATTCTGTCTATGGAAGCCAGCCAGGCAGGTGCAGCAGAGCAGTGCATCACCATCGAGGGTCTGGCAGAGGAGGTGGGTGCTCAGCCTAACAATGTCCAGGAGATGGTTACTTCAGAGATCCTTTCCCATGATGTGGTCCTGGAGGAAGCTGCCCTAGAGGTAGGAGAGAACCACCCTTATCAGACAAGTCTGGTCATTGAGGAAACCCTGGTGAGCAGTTCCCAAGACATCCCCAGTGGCAGTCTGGCTGTGTCTCACCCACAGGTGGGGGATAATGTATCTGTGGTGGCAGTTGTAAGGGTAAGTGAATTAAGTCCTGATTTCATATATTTCTGTCTTAACTTATTACAGTGCTAGCCACAGTTGTCTAGAATGATTCATGTAGGAAAAATAGGCCTATGTTTAATAATGTTTTGAGAATGCTATGGAATTGCAGTTTCCTATATTGGAAATGCTATGGAATTTATCAATTTGCTTGTTGAAGGACATCAAAACCCTTATATTTCTTGATCTTTTAATTTTCAACAGCTTCCCATTACCTAATTTAGCTGGAATTAGCTTGATTCCTTTCAAAAAAGACATAAACATAGTTAATTACTATCAGTCTTCTCCTGAGATGTTCATTTAATGCAGTCTTACATGTCTCTAAGCCAGGGTATATATCCCAAGGCCCTGAAGCCCCCAGTATTGTTTGTGTCTGTGCTCTTGCTTTTAACATGGATAAGTAACACCTCTGGAAACAAAACTTTTTTTTTTTGCAAAGCAAATGGGGTTAAGTGGCTTGCCCAAGGCCACACAGCTAGGTAATTATTAAGTGTTTGAGGCCAGATTTGAACTCATGTACTCCTGACTCCAGGACCAGTGCTCTATCCACTGCACCACCTAGCCACCCCAACAAAACTTTTTAAAAATAAACTCGGCCAGGAATTTTAGGGAATAGGCAGAAGTTAAGCAGTGAAAAAAAGAGGTGTTTTTATCTTAGGTACAAGTCTCTTTTGAGGAGATAGGGTCTGAGCCCCTGAAAGGAAATCCCTTCTCCTAGTCTTAGATAGTAGAATCATCTGGTTGTTAGGAAGTTGCAGTGTAATCCCCTTAGTACCTTTCTTCCTGTGCAACAAAAGTGTAAGTATCCCCAAATAGACTGAAAGGACTTGAGAACTAAGCTCATTTTTCCCTTGAGTGAATGGAACATTTTGTTGCTATTTAGTGGGAAAGAAAGAAATCTGTGTTTTAACCTGTCACTGCATCTCCTATGTTTTCTTGTTATAACAAAGATTTTTGGCGATCGAAGTATATTGCATATGACTGTATTCTAGAAATTCCCCTTTCTGTTTTCTGTTTTCATTTTGTTTAGGGGATAAACTGAGATTTAATCTTACACTTCTTTTATAATTTGCTTTGTGGGAGGCAATAGATGTTACTTGTTCCATTTTAGTATTAGAAATCCTGTAATTTTCTCTTTTGTTGTTGTTGTTGTTTTTTGAAAGACAATGGGTTAAGTGACTTGCCCAAGGTCACACAGCTAGATAATTATTAAGCATCTAAGGTCGGATTTGAAGTCAGGGCCCTCTTACTTACTCCAGAACCCGTGCTCTATCCACTGTGCCACCTAGCTGCCCCTAATCCTGTGATTTTCTTCCCTAACTTTCACAAGGGTGATGTAGTAGTAGTTAGTAAGAGAATTTCTTTAAAGTTTCCAGAGCTAAAGAATGACCAATATTAGATAGAAGAAAGAGCTGTAGACTGGGAATTTGAAGAAATGAGTTTCAATCCTTTTTCTGCCATATAACCTCTTTCTGATGTGTTTTTGTAGGACTCCAGTGAAAGCAGTCCCTCAGCACCAACAACACAGTTTATCATGCTGCCTTTGCCTACCCACTCAGTTGTGGAAAACTCTGCCTCTATCAAGCTGGTTAGTAGAGGGAATGGTTTTATGATTATTTGTTTAGGGCAGGAAATTTATTCTTGGTCACGACTATTGTTGTTGATGATAATATGAATTTACTGCCACCTTTCTGGGAAATAAGAAAACCTCTGAGACTAAAATTCAGGACCTTCAGCTTCTAGAACTCTTTTTCTGCTCTGTTGTGCTCCTTCTTGGAGTCACTTTTTCCTATCTTTTGATATCTTTTGAGGTTATTCTCATTTACCTTTTCTGGATTGTCATATCATAATCTGTTTGCTATTTGTCTGAACCAACCTGTTAATTAGTAGCTTTCCATCTAAAAACCTGCTATTGATGAATACACCTAATAACTAGGCCTGAGAAGAAACAAAAGAACAGTCCCACAGAATAGATATACATCTTTAACTTTTGCTGCTGCCACCATTCTTTGTTCCCTACTGGTATCACATATGCCTAAGAATCTCTCAAGTTTTCCCAAAAGAAATTCTTGGATTTTGATCAAATTAAGAGCCAAGAGCTACAAGAAAAATAGTGTTATCCAAACTGGGTTTTGTTTCAGTCTCAGCACTACCATTAGGTAGCAGTATGACATTGGACTAGTCACTTCCCTAAGCCTTCATTTCTTTTATAAACTGACTCTCTTGAGTACTTTCCAATTCCAATATTCTATGATTAATTGTACAAGTGACATCCTTATGTGAAATAATGCTTTAGTTATACCCGTAGATGAAACCAAGGCTCATAGAATTCAGATAGTCTTTTTCCTTCTCTCCTTCCAAGACAACCACTTACACCCGCAGGGGCCATGGGAACTGCACTAGCCCTGGTTGTTCTTTCACCTATGTCACCAGACATAAACCACCGAAGTGTCCAACATGTGGCAACTTTCTGGGAGGAAAGTGGATCCCAAAGGTAAGGTCTACTAAATACTTTTTAAACTTGGGAAGCTCTAAATTCTTTATTCATAGGGTAACATTTTATTTATAATAATTTGTTAGGGACTTAGCTTTAAAGATCAACACCAATTGCATTTAAAGTTCAGTTGTTCGATACTTATTAGTGTAGGTACTCTGTCAGTGTAGATTGCAATGACTCACTTCATAAATGTCAGTCGCTAAAAATTCAGCACCTTGCTTACCAATATGGTGGTGAACTTCAACATACAAATATCTCCTAATAATTTAATGGTTACTTCTTCTGGATCCCCTTCATTCTTCTTTGTTGAACAGCACTCAAATCAATCATTTAAAAATTTCCTTGCATTGATATAGATTGCAACTCATCCATTTCTGTCTTCATTGTGTGACTCCCATAAGCTTGACATAGAAGGTTCATCCCATGTGTTTGATTTCCCTGCTATCTAAAAGGTTCAGAACACTCTAGCTGTTCCCTGTCATCTCCTGTTTTTACTACATGTCCTTGAACTCATTACTTTAACTAAATTTTCTTCTACTATTCACTCTATTTTTTTCAAAACTTTTTTTTTCCCCTTCTTTTCTCTTTAGTTCTAAGAATTCTTGTTGGGCTTGTATCCAATCTACATTTTTCTTTAAGGCTTTGCTTTTGTAGATATTTTCATGTCATTGTCTTCTTCTAAGTCTGTGTCTTAAACTTCCCTGTCAGCATGGTAACTTTTTCTGCACAGATTATATTGTTATTTGTTCATTTTTTCAGCCTACTTCTTGATAGAATTGAACTTTGTTCATTTCTCTGGAGTAAAAGGAGTGCCTTTTCCAGGCTTTTGGCTTTTTCATTTTGGTGTTTTCATAGCTAGTTAAGGAAGGCATCTTAAGTTTTCAGTGCTTGTTAGGTGGTATTGAACCAGGGGAAAATGTGACAGCGGCTCTCCTGATCTGCACTCTGGTCCTTGCTTTCTCTCAACATAATTCTTCTCTTATAGAGCTCTGACTCATATCCTTGTAGTCCTCTCTGCCCTGGAACTGTGACCTGGAATTAGAAAATGGCTTATGGAGTTGCCACATGGTGCCTAGTCCTGTGCCTACAGCTATCAGGGACTCCCCAAAATCTCCCAAGGCCTGTTACATACCAGAAGAAGCTGTATTAATTAGAACCTGAAGCTATATTTCAAGTATGCTGTAGACAGAGCCTCTCCCTTTGGGGGGGGGGGGTGCGATGACAGAGAGACAGGGCCCACATGTTCATTTCCTTGGGGCACTGGGAGTCACAGGAATTGTTGGGGCCAACTTAGTGCTTGTACATCCACAAAGAGACTTTATAGACCAGAGCTAGAAAGAAACTTTGAAAAGTAAACACAGGAATCAAGAGAAACTTAAAAAGATAAATATTTTGAATGTTTGGAGCTAATCAATGAATAAGTGCTTACATTCTAATACAATGAGAAAAGGCAAGTATTCCTTAAGAATCCCAAAGCATTCAAGGATCACAGAGGGAAACAAGAGACTTAGAGTGTGGGTGTGACTGTTCTGTTTTGTTGGTTTTAAGAGAAGAAATAAAAAAGTGGGAAAGGAATATACTAGAGAAGAACCAAAAGGAACTTATTCTAGTTTGTGCAGGTATACAAACATGGAAGAAGGGATTGGAGGAATCTCTTATCTGAAGTGGACAAAGGAGGATGACACATACATGTTTGGTATAAAACTCAATAGGGAAACAGGTAAGGACAAGGAGAGCAGAATGCAAACATTTTTTGCAAAGATGAAAGTGAAGAGAGGAAAAGGGAAAATTTGTAAGATTATGATGGAGGAAAATACCCAGTTATCAATGAGTTATAACTGTGAGTATAAGTAGGACAAATTCACCCATTAAGTTGAAAGAGGGTAACAGGATAGATTGTAAAGCAGACTTGAACAGTATTTTGTTTATAAGAAACACATTCAAATAAAAATTCACAGAATTAAAATGAGTGAATAGAGTAGAATTATGGTTCAGGTAAATCCATTAATAAGCTAGTGTAGTAATTACAGAGAATAAGCAAAACTAAACAAGATATTAAAGCAAGGTATAGTTTTGAATTTAATATATTTGCATAAAATTATAATAACTAAATATTTAAATAAGTTAATTCATTTAAAAGTATAGATAAATAAATTCAGTTTGTTCCTTTTAGAACTAGAAAATTGATAAAAAGATAAAAAGTATTGGAAAAAAATTTAGAAATATAAGATAATTTAGTTGTCTGGTGATTATTGAGTAGAATTGGAAGGAACATTCATATTTCTAATCTGAGTGGAATCTATACAAAAATTATCATTAAAAAATTTTGAAAATTTATTTAAACTTGAATAGCAACTAATTTAATCCCAAAGACTTGGTGCTTCAAAGAATAAATCATAGTAATAGTAATTTCATCAAAGAAAATAATAAGACAATATGAGATAACATTGAAAATGTTGCCCATGCAATCCTTAACAAAGTATAAACTAGATCAATAGATTTAAGCATGCAACACAGAAAAACCAAATGAACACAGATGTAGAAATTTTGTAAAGCAAAAAAATAAAAATGATTGAAAATAGTAGATAAGTCATAGCAAATCTTTTTTAAAGAGAAAGGAAAGCTAAATGATCGTCTTTTTAAAGTTTGACAATTTATAACAAATGAATATAAAATTATAAAATTATTAGAAAAGATTTTGCCCATTTGTATACCTTCAAAACTGATAAATGAATATTTATAGGAATATAAAATACCTAGATTAATAGAACAAGAAATAGAGAGTTTAAATAGCCTAATCTTAAGGGGGGGGGAAGAAATTGGACAGGTTATTTGTTTTTTCTCTCATTAGATTGTAAGACCTTTGAGGACAGAGATTCTTTTGCCTCATTTTTTATCCCTAGTTCTTAACATAGTGCCTGGCATATAATAGGTGCCTAATAAATGTTTATTATCTGACTGAACACATCCTAGGAACTTCTTTTTTGAAAAGAAAAGTTAATTATTTTTATTTTCAGGTCATGCAATTTTAAAATTAATCTTTCTTCCACTATCCCCTTTGTTCTTCCCTCACCCAACTTCTCATTGAACAAATATATATTTTTAATACCTCAGTTGTTATTGTTATATGCTGTACAAGACATCCTTCTCGCTTGCCTTTACCAGAATCATTTTATCCCAGGGCCTGATTTGTAGGATACAGGATTATTGGAGATGATCTGGCTACTGCAGGAGTCTTTTGGTCTTAAATGGTTTTGATTCCTTACATATCAGTGAGGCACCGTGGCATATCAGCACTTCTGGGCAAAGCACTGGTCTGTGCTATGTGATAAAATATACAACAACCTGTACATTCTAATGCTGACTCTTCCATTAGGAGGAGGACATGTTTATGTCCTATTCTTCATGACCCTATTTGAGGTTTTCTTGGCAAAAATACTGGAGTGGAGTGGTTTGCCATTTTTTCTCTAGCTCATTTTACAGATGAGGAAATAGAGATAATCAGGCTAAATGATTTGCCCAAAGTCAAGACTTGTAAGTATCTGAGACCGAATTTGAACTCAGGTCTTGACTCCAGGCCCATTGCTTTATCCATTTTGCCATCCAGTTGCCTAATCCTTCAATGCGTAGTTTATAGTCTAGCAAAACAAATTCCCATTTTAGTCATGTCTAAAAATAATCTCTTTCTGTATATAAGTTAATCATTTCTTTGTCAGTAGGAAAGTGGCACATTCTATTGTCATTCTTTTGTACTCTTTGTTCATTGCATTAATAAAAGCTTTAAAGTCTTTCAAAATTGCTTTTCTCTATGTTATTGTGATAAAAATTATTCTTGTTCTTTCTACATTCTGCTTCAGTTTCCTCTGAAATTATCATTTTTTGCACTATAATGTCCCATGTTCATATTCCACAATTTGTTAACTTGTTCCTTAGTGGGAAGACATCCTCTCTTGACACAATTAGAACTGCCATAACTATTTTTTTGCATGTTAAATCCTTTTATCCTTTCTTTGATTTCTTTGCAATGTATAGGCCTAATAGTAGTATAGCCGAATAAAAGGGTATGTACAATTTGGGAACTTTTGGGGAATAATTGCAAATTGTTTTCTGGAAGGCTGATCCAGTTCAATTAGTCAACCAGTAAGCAATCATTTAGCACTACTTTGTTCCAGACCCTGTATTAAGTGCTGAGAATACAAAGAAAAATAAAAAAAATAGTCTCTACTCCTAAGTAATTCAAAACCTACTGGAGGAGCCAACATTAAAATGTACCAGGTTGTTGTATATTTTATCACAGAGCACAGACTGGTGCTTTCCCCAAAATTGCTGATGTGCCACAGTGCCTCACTGATATGAGAGGAATAGAAACCATTTAAGGCCAAGAGACTCTCACAGTAGCCAGACCTTCTCAATAATCCTTTATCCTACAAATCAAATCCTGGGATGAAATGATTCTGATAAAGGCAAGCAAGAAGTATGTCTTGCACAAAATACACCTCACTATAATAAACATAATTGTGCTACCCACACCTCCAATCATTTGGTTGTTTGGTGTGGTTTTCATTCTTCGAAGGAGCAGCAGCAGTAATAGTAGTAGTAGTAGTAGTAGTGGCGGCGGCAGCAGCAGTAATAGTAGGAGTAGTGGTAGTGGCAGCAGCAGTAGTAGTTTTAGTCATAGTAGTAGTTGTAGTAGTAGTAGTAGAAGTAACAACAAGGTATATACAGGATAATTGAAAATAATCAATAGAAAGATGACACTGGAATTAAGAGGGATCAGGAATGACTTCTTACAGAAGGTTGGATTTTTATCTAGGACTAGAGGAAGTTGGGAGGTAAAAATGAGGAAGGAGAGTATTCCATGCATAGAGTATCAACTAGAGAAAATGCTTGGATTTCAGAGATGGGAGAACAGTAAGGAAGTCAGTGTCACTGGGTCAGACTGTAAGTGAGAGATGGAAGGGTTGTTAGGTGTAAAAAGACTAGAAATTGAGAGGGGAACAGGTTACAAAGGGCCAAGAAATGCCATTTCACAGTTCTAACAACATTTTAGCATACTTGTTTTTACAAAACTCTTCTAATATTTATCCTTTTCTTTTTTTGACATTTTTGCCAGTCTGATAGTTATGGGATGAATTCTCAAAATTGTTTTTATTTGCATTTCTCCAATTATTTTTTATTTATAACATTTTAAAATATGGTTGTTGATTGCTTGGACTTTTTTCCTTTGAAAACTAACTATTCACAGTTTTTGACCATTTATATACTGGAGAATGACTCTTGGTTTTATAAATTTGAACAGTTTCTCATCCTGAAAATGAGACCTTATCAAAGAGACCAGTTGTAATGATTTTCCCCCAATAACCCTTCATTCTGTTCTCTATATTAATTTGTGAAAGCACTTTAAAATTTTATATAATAAAAATTGACCATTTTATTTTGTCTGATCCTCTCTTTCACTTGTTTATTCATTAATTCTTCCACTATCCTCATAGATCTGAATGGTAATTTTTTTCTTGTGTCTATAATTTTTTTTATTACGACCTTTTATTTATAAGTCATCTATCTGTTTAGCTCTATCTTGGTGTATGTTGTGAGGCATTGGTCTAAACCTCATTTCTGTCAGACTTCTGTCCATTTTTCAGATGTTTTTGTTAGAGAATGAATTCTTCCTCTCAGTAACTGAAGTCTTTGGATCTCTTTGGAAAATTAAGGAAATCTTTGGAAGTTAAAGAACTTAAAGGAAAAAAAAACCCTGGACTAAATAGATTTATAGGTAGAATTCATGGAGTTATAAAACATTCAAAGAATAATCATTTCCATTATTACTCAAATTATTTGCTAAAAGTAGGGAAAGAAGGGGCAGCTAAGGTGGCCCAATGGATGAATCACTAGCCCCAAAGTCAGGAAGACCTGAGTTCAAATGTGGCCTCAGACACTTAATATTAACTAGCTGTGTGACCTAGGGCAAGTCACTTAAGCCCATTTTTATTGACCTCTTCTCATGTGTATACTTAAATCCAAGATATGTCACGACCCAAGTGACTTATCTTAGACATGGTAGAAAAGAACCAGCCAAGACATGGCATCATTCAGAATCATGCAAAAAGGCTGCTTAATCATGTCCTTGTTTCACTCACTAGTTTCACTTTTGCTAGAAATTTTCCTCTTAATTCTGAGTTTTTAAGGCTTTGAAATGAAGATATTTCTTCTTTCTAGGAGAAGCCAGCCAAAATCAAAGTGGAATTGGGCTCGAGTGTCTCCCCCAAAGTCCCTGTCACTAAAAGAAGTCAGCAGCCAATCACCTTGGATCAGGGGTCTATGAAGGAAAACCCCTCCAAAGTAACACTGGAGAACTCAGAAGCTGTTAGCCAGCTCCTGAGTGTGGTACCTGTGGGCGAATCAGTCCAGGAGGGAGAATGGGAGGAAATCATCATCTCTGAGGCTCACATCCTCACTAACCCAGGGACACCAGGTGAGAGTGGGAATTCAGCAGTAATGACCTTGTCAAGCAAGCATAGTTTGGAACATGAGGCTTCCGCCGGGTCAGAAGAGAGAGAGAGCTCACAGTTCCATGCACCAGCATTGACTGAGGGAACCAGGACCTCCAGCCTTCCATCATCCACAGCAAAAAAACCCTCAGGGTAAGTTGTTCTGTGTCTTTATAAGACTACATAGATTATTTTATTATAGAAATGATTCCAAGTTTCCAAAGACTAACCATTGGAGTGAATCCTCCAACAAGTATAGCCAGGATGTGTATTTGTCATCAGAGGACCAGTCTGAACTAAATATAAAGAAACAGTCTTCAAAGGCTGAGCTTTTTGTCTTGTTTTGGGCTTTTCTGCCACAGTAACCCAAGAAACATCACCTAATGTGTAGGAGAGATGCAATCTGATAAAACAGATTTTTTGAATTATTGCAATGAGTGCATATTTATAAAGAAATCCTCAAAGAGCTGAAAATACCTTCAATACTTATTTTCTTTTATATTCTTATAGCATTGCCAGGAGGTAAGGAAGGATAGGGCACAGTTCCCATTTTATAAATGAAGAAATTGAGGCCTTGAGAGATCTAACAAGCATTTAAGCATATGCAGAGCACTAGGTGTTAGAGACAGAAATAAAATGTTTCTGAATAGACATTGTATAATAAAAATGTTTCCTATGGTTACCTAATAAGTGACAGGTGAAGCTTGAGCATACAGCTCAGCTTTCCAGGTTTTAAGGCTTTTGCTTGTTCCACTGTATTGTTGCTCCAGTCCTCCATATGTTGTTGACATTTCCAGTGAGTTTTCCTTAAGACCTTGGGTATCAAGCCTCCTATCATGATCCTTTCAGTGAGAAAATATTGGCCCTTTTTACCAAATGTTACTTCCCTGGTGATGAGATTTCCCCTTGTTCCATTTCTAACCTTTGTGAAGAATTATGTGAGATACCTGCCACTTCATTATGACTTCCATCCTTTTCTCCTGCAAATCTTACTGGTTTCACTGTTGAAGTACTACTGTGACCTAGCTCATCAGGCTGCTTAGTAAGTCACCAGTTAACAGGATTAGGCCCCTGGGAAGAGACCTTAGCAGATGCTTTCAGGGTGGGTTCCCAAGATTTGGTTGCAGTTTTTGTTTATTTTTTTGACAGATTTGAATTCTTATTTGAATATCTTTGCTGTAGAGTAGCTTTGTTTAAGTAATAAATTAGTAGATATGATACTGTATTTTCTCCAGAGAAGAAATCTAGTAATTTAGATTTCCTTCTTTGGTTATCTCCAGACCCCCAATGATTCAAGACCAAGTTGAAAATTGCCCTTCTTTTCTTTCAGAGTTGATTTGCCAACTGTTGGCCACAGAACTCAGGAGTTAAAGAGTAGAGTACGAGGAAAACCTTCCTTACTGGCTGCAGCAAGACCCATGCGAGCAATTCTTCCTGCCCCAGCAAGTGCGGGGAGAGAGAACAGCACTGAACTGCCAAGGATCAAAGAGTATTTTTCTTTAAATGGTAAGGGCTTCCTGAATGCAGGGCATTCTTGAGTGTGAACTAGTTAGATCCTGTAAGTAGTAATAGTAATGTGGGAATAAGATCGGGGATTTAATTATCTTTACTTAGTCAAGTGGCGAAAAGTATTACAAAATGTTTCTCATTCTTCATCTCCATTCTTTTCACAGATAAGTCTTCCTTAGTGAGGACTTCTGGCTTGAAGCCAAGTACAATGAAGCAGTTGGGCCACCCTGTCCAACAGCTTTCTGGCATCAGTGAACAAAAGGTGAGTCAAAATCCTTAAAAGTAAAGTCTTTCACTGGTCTTATGCTCAGAACTGGCAAATGTTTGTGGTCCACATTAAACTAGAAAGTGAAGAAATTGCACATTTTGTGAATCTCGCATCCCCTAGATTTAGGATGAGTTTTCTTTTAGAGGAATGAACAAATTCTAATTTAGAACCTATAATTCATAATGACATTTATTTTTTTCCCATTGGAAATTACCTATTAGGAATGCTTTCAGGATTTGTAACCCTAGCAAGATACTACATATAATTTGGAAATATTAAAATACATTGCAGAAGTTTTTGTTTAACCTACTATGTTCTGATCCACAGCTACTAAGCAGTCCTTCTAATAAGACATCTCAGGTGAAAGTTGTAGAAGTCAAACCGAATATCTTCCCTTCTTATAAATACAGCTGCACTGTCACTCTGGTGAGTGCCTCTTTATGCATGAGGTTTGATATAGAGATAGGTTTGGGTCACAGGGGTGAGAGTTGATTATTGATAGCGGAGACCCAAGGGATTCATTTCATTATCTGAATTCCTTCAGGAAAAGCTTCAAATGACTGTGACCTAGAGGCAATATTTAAAAGATGCTACTAAATTTTCTGCCTGGGATAAGTTAAGTTGCAGATCAGTTGAAATCCTTGGCTTTACTGGGAGTCATCAGTTGTAGTATTTCATTCCAGCTGCACCATTGAATAACCAAGAATTGACTTTTCTCTTATATCTCCAAAACACTAACTTAGCCAAATACTTCCCTTGTAATAATGACGTTGAGCATATCGATTGATGGTTTGATTATTAATTAATCAATACTAATATTGCTAGATCTTCTGGATTTTTTGACTGCCCCTCTGGAAAGTGCAAACATTTTAGAAATGAGTAAGATCTAGTTCTCTAAGGAGACTATGTTCCCAGTCAGTGATTTTACTCAGGTCTTCTGTTTGAACTGTCCTCGTTCATTTACTATAAAAACTGTTACACTGAAAGTAAAGTAAGTGCTAACAAAAGAGGAGTATGACTATATGGAGCATTTTGGGAGCCAAGTTGTGAGCTCACAGAAAGTCGTTCTGCAGCTTTTTTTTTTTTTTTTTTTTTTTTTTGCTGTAGTTGTTCCCTGGAGGGGTGTCAGCCTAGTGGAACTAGTGATTTCTTGTCATAGAATTCTTGCTTGTGAGAATTACAGGAATTTATTGTGAAAGATAGGATGTTGGAGTTAGATAACATCTAAATCAGACTTTTTTTGTGTCATGGACTCTATTAGCAGGCTGATGAAACCCAGGAACCCCTTTTCAGAATGCTTTTAAATGCATAAAATATGTAGGATTACAAAGGAAACCAATTGCACTGAAATACATTGTCAACATTTTTTTAAAAACTAAATTTGTGTACCTCAGATTAAGAGCCCTTGATCTAGACCAGGGCTGTCCAACCTTACTTTTAAAAGTTTTTATTGAAATAACAGGCAATATAATTTGATTTGCCGTTTTAATGAGAGTTCTGCAGTAGACTCTGCTTGATTTACTAAAGCATTTAATAAACTCACAGGTGGGCCGCATAAAATCATATGGCAGCTACATAAAATCACACTGCAACTGCAATTTGGACATTCCTGATTTAGACCAATTTTATTTTACAGATTGATATGCTGTGTCCCAAAGACGTGCCCAAGGTCACATTTCAAGTTAATGGCAAAGTCAAACTGGGGTGTTTGATTAGATTTGAAGGAAGGCTGTGTGTGACTGAATTTCTTGGGAATGAAAAAAATCAGATTATCTTAATTTGAATTTAGCAAATATTTGAATGTCATCTTTTTCTCAGGACCTCGGCCTGGCAACGTCAAGAGGCCGGGGAAAGTGTAAGAATCCCTCTTGTAGTTATGTCTACACCAACAGACACAAGCCACGGATTTGTCCTAGCTGTGGCTACAACCTTGCCAAAGACCGAACAGAGAAAGCACCCAAGTCTGTTGTGAGTTCTTTTTCTTCCCGCCTCCTTTGGATTTACTTGCTGATCTTGGGTTGAGATTTATTATAGAAAGTCATAATTGTATCATACTTCAGAATGTTCTACTTGATCACCATAATCATCTTTTAATAGTAAGTGTAAGGCTACTAGGTTAAGGGGTCAGTTCACATTGGCCAGGTAAAGAACATAGGCTAAACCAAAGCAATGAGTTGTAGACTAAGCCCTGATATGGGACTTGGGGGGGGGGGGATTAATTTTTTTTGTGTTTTCTGAGAGGGGATGGTGGAAAAACAAATCAAAATTTTTGTAGCACTGGAGGATTTCAATCCAGTGCTATAGAATTCTTTTGAATTAAAACATCCTATATTCCATTTAGACTTCTCTTTCACATTGGTTTCTTATATAAAACAATATCTAATTTTATTTTCTACATGGAAATTCTTCAAAATGTTTGAAAAGTTATTGTAGCTTGTTTTGACTTACAGAAAAATGCTTCACCTGTATCACTAGCTTTTAAAGCATTATAAGTTCTCACACTCTCACAAGGGTTTGTCTTATTCACTCTTTAAGCTTTTATTAATTACTGACTGTGAGGAAGGCACAGTGGTAGGCACTGAGGATACAAAATTTAGATACATAGCTCTTGCCTTCGTGGAACTTAGAGTTTTGGAGGGGTAAATGAGTAGCAAATATAGATAACTCTAATGCACTTCCATAATAGTGAGAATTTGGTACATAACAAATTGAGGTCTGAAATGAGGAGTTAGTTGGTGTTTCAAGCATAGGGAACAGTGAGAGGAGCCAGAAAAGAGTCCAGTTATTTGAAGCATTGATTATGAACAGAGGGATAATATGAAATAAGACTAGAAAAGTGACCAGGAGCATGATTATGGTGGAATCAGAATAAAAAGCAAAAGAAGATTAGCTTTTCTTCATCAGACAGGATTTTGGTGTCTCACTTAGATCAAAATTAGGAAATTCTCTGACTTATTCATTCTTTTAATTAGTATGGTATACTTGTTGCTAGGCAAAGCAGATTTGGCGTGTGTAGAGTTGAGAACTACACACTGACCGAGTAAGCAAAAAAGGAGGAATTCAAACTTTGGATCATAGATTTTGGAATTGGACAGGATCTTAGAGACCATTTCATCCAAACCCTTGATGAATTGTGTATGATGATCAATGAAATGTACTGTCAACCAGAAACAAAGAATCACTTAATGTATAAATAGTAGAAGCACTTTTTGAACACTGTTCTCTAACTACAAATCTCATATTCAAAAAAAAAGTAACTCTGATCAAAGTTCCTGCTATTCAGGATAAGCAAATAATTTTAAACCCTTCTCTCTAACCTCTTAGTGCTGGCTGCCTTCCCCTTTGATTATATAGACTGTACCAAATAAATTGATCCTTGCTTTTAAACAGAGAATTTCTTGTCTGAGATCAGGTAGAAATTATAGGAGATACCCATTTTGTTTACCCCTGGGACCCCTATCTAGATAACTGCAGCATGGAGAACTACTTTAGTCCTTCACTGCCCCTTGGATCCATCTTATTCCCTCACTCTGTATTTCATGACTTTGGAGATATGAAAAGTAGTACCTCTTCATAAAAGTCTAGGCATTTGTGCTCTTTGTCCTTAAGATTCTCCTTGAGACTCCAATGCATTTTAATACTAAAACTCCAATTTTTTTGTATTAAATTTCAATGCAATTTATTGTTAGCTATTATTGAGATCAAGTAGTTGTTTTGTTTTTTTTAAACCACACTTGGGATCTTGTAAAATGCAAATTAAATTAGACACTGGAGATGAGGAACTAATCCTTTTGAAAAATAGGGGGAAAGTGTTATATTCATTACCAGCAATCTAACATTTACCAAGTGCCCATTATGAAGCCTTGTTTCAGCTGAATGACTGATTGTGTTAAGATTCAAGGAGAAGATAGCAATGTTCATAATATAGTTTTGAACATGGAAACTTACCCCTACCTTTTGATACTAAACTCTAAGTCAGTAATAATTTCATAATGAATTTATAGAACTTTGTTCCGCAACAATGCTGGAAAGAGTTAGCTTTATTACTTTTAGAGTTGTGGGGCAGGAAAAGGCAGTGCTGATGTTTACTTGGGGACTGGCCCTTGAATCTATTCCAGAGAGGCTTATAAAGCAATTGGCAGCAAAGACCCAAGGTCCTGGGCCTCCATAACTGGGTGTACATCCCAGAGTTGTCACATTCTGCCCTGATGACCTGGTGAACAGTTCCATCTCATCCCAGGAGGTGAGCTCGCCATCCCCCGATGTGCTGAATACAACTGAGCCCTTGAGCCAGGCCCAGAAGGAGATCCAACGCCAGTCCACACTGCAACTATTGCGCAAGGTCCTGCAGATCCCAGAGAATGAGTCGGAGCTGGCCGAGGTCTTCACCCTGATCCACGAACTCAACAGCTCCCGACTCATCCTGTCCAACGTGAGTGAGGAGACGGTCACCATCGAGCAGACCTCTTGGTCGAATTATTACGAATCTCCATCCACGCAGTGCCTCCTCTGTAGCAGTCCTTTATTCAAAGGGGGACAAAAGTAAGAGCCCCTTTTAGCTTTATCCTGGCCCCTGCTTAACTCTTAGTTCCATGATTGTATCCTACCTTTCAAAGGCTTTTTTCAAGCCCCTTAATTTTGAAACTTCTTACTTTACACTCAAGTTTTCCAGAGGTTCCCTCCATAGAACTTATTTTCATAGAATTAGGTATTAATACAGTATTTATTCCAGCCTTCCTAGACCCTAAGCAACATTTTGCCCAATTTGGAATTAACAGGACTGGAACACACAAATAGAAATAGTTTCAAAAGCAGTTTTGGGGCTTAGTTGAGTCTATGATGGGGAGGAACAGTTGACTTAAATTTAGTGGTGATGAGAAAGTGAATTTATGACTAATCAGCATATAGACAGTCTGGAAATCTTTTAGAGCTGGAAGCTTTCAAAAACATTTCCTGTTTTTTCTACCAGTTCTTGTAAACATCATCCTTGGTTTACTTAGCCTTGTAACTTCATTACAAGTTGGCATCTATTCTGTCGTTCTCCTCCCCCCCCCCCTTTTTTGCTTTAGCTCCTTGGCTGGACCACAGGAGTGCTGGTTGCTTACAGCATATCGATTACAGCTGGTTACTGCCCAGGTGAAGATGTGCCTGAATCCGCAGTGTTTGGCTTTGCACAGCTTCACAGACATTTACACAGGTATACAGATCCTTTCTGCTCTAGCTGAGTCCATTCAATGAGTTCTGGAACCTAATGCCCTAAAACATTGAGGACTGGTCAGCCCTGTGGTCCAGTCCAGCTACTGGATCAGTGTTCTTCCCCAGGGTGTTGATAGGCCTTGAGTCCAAGACATGAGAACTCATTGAAGGAACTGGGTATGTTTAGACTGGAGAGAAGAAAAATTGAGCTGAGAGCAAGGGGTGGTGGCTCTCTTCAGTTGTTTGCAAGGCTGTCATAAGAGGGAGGGTCTGGTCTGTTTGGTCCCAGAAGACAGGACTAGGAGCGTGGAAGTTGCAGGGACAAATTAAGTATTGATGTCAAAAGCATCCTCATACTTAGAACTGTCTGGATTGGACGGGCCTGCTCCTGGAGGTATTAAGGTGCCCTTCCTTGGAGGTCTTCAGGCAAAGACTGAACTAAAATTTAGGGTTGTATTCAAGAATTTCTTTTATATGTTGACTGAACTAGATAGGTGAGTGATTGAAGTCCCCTTTAACTTTAAAATTCTGGGACTTTGTGACAGATCCTCTGGCAAGTACACCAAGTAACATGGGGGGAATCATGGGTCCTCCAATGTCTTTGTTTCTCTTTATAACTGATCATCTTTGCATCCTTCTAAACTCATCTTAAATATATTTTCTAGTTTCACCCTGAACCACTATAAGATGGCACTCAAAAGAAAGCAAAGAAGAGGCTGGGAAGGGAGGAGAGACCAAAGAAATCCAGAGTGAGTGTAGCTAGAGAGCAAGAATGAAGCCAGAAAAAGCAAAGAAGAAACACAAAATGAACCCTCTTGGTTCATTCCTGTGTGAATTTCACAAGTTTAGTTAGAGAGGTACAGATTTCTGTCTTGAAGACTAATCGGTGTTAGGAATTGAAAGGGGAGAGAGAGAGATTCCTAATATGCACTCTGTCCTAGACTTTGATTAACCTTAAGATAGGCTAGCATTTAGGCTGTCTGGCATTCCTGATTACAATCCAAGACTTGACTCCTTTTTTACCTCTTAACTGGCAGGTCTCTTTAATGTGGGAAGCAAACTGTTGGTGAGTTTGGATCTGCTTTTTGCAATCAGAAATCATATCAAACTGGGAGAAGACCCTAAGGTGGCCATTAGCACTGTCTTGGAATCAGTCCAAGAACAGACAGGTGAGGACTAACTGAGACCTGAATTCAGGCCTTGAGCAGCAATTTGGGGCTGTGGATGCTGATTAGGAAAATCACTTTGGAACTGCTGATACATTTGAATGGAAAAAGCAGTCTGGAATTCTCTCAGATCCTACAACCACGAACTGGATGAAAGTTTGAGACTTCTACTTGTGATAGATGATTAATTGGATCCCTATTTTATTCTGATCAGTATTAATCTGTTTAATATGATTCCATAAGGTTGATGATTATAAGTCCTGATTATAGGCTTAGAGCCTTGAATTGCAGAGTATAAATTCATTTACTAGGAAACTAACTAGAGGATTTTCACCCTTGTTTTTCTTTTTATGATAAGCATACCCAGTATGATGGAAGTAGCTCAATTACATGGAAAGCTCCCCAGCTATTTTTGTTGCCCCCTCTGTCCTTTGTCATGCCTTTATTTCCCAACATGGAAAGATGACCATGAACACATTGTCAGTGAGTGATCCTGGTTGCCAGCTTGGGTCTGCCTTTCTACCAGCCCATACTAGAGAGGTCTGTTCTCTATAGTCAATTTATCACTCAGTTGGCTTCTGTGTTTTGTGTAGACCCTTTTAGAGGGTTAGGGGCAAGGTCTATCCACTATTTCTGGTCTGCTCCAACTCTATTTTCTAGGTATTAAGTCCTATAAAAGTAAGACCCTGGAGGAAGGGGGCATCTCAGATCATGAGAAAGTTCTGAAGTCCATTTCCTTAGAGGGGGACATGCACCCTTTAAAAAAGTACTATTGGCTCAGAACTCTACCTCGCTATTTTTTTCCCTTGCGAATTAGACAATTTTGAAAATCCTCATATACTTGTAATATAAGTAAATTCCAGAAGGAATAAGTTAACATCCATGCTTATACTTTGTAGTTACAGAGCTGAGCTAGTCTTTCTGTTGACACCCCAGACTTTGAAAGCTTCATCTTTTAGGATTGCTTGTCTGGGACGTGTATAGTATTGGCATCATCTAAAATGCAAAACATATGCCAAGAATCCTTAACTCAAGTCTCTTCGAGTATGGGTCAAGGGATTAATGGTCTAGAAACTGGAAGCATTTGGGAAGTATTCTCCTTGTATTCCTTTATGTGCCCTTTTTTTTGTCTTTTCAAGAAACTAAGATTGGTCCACATTTCCACCTAGCCTTCTTTTGACTTTCCCAACTGGATTAAGGTTAGCCCTTCAAATCAAAGTGAAGGCAGGCTTCCTGAATCTTAGAAGACTAGTTTTCAGTAGAATTGGATGGGAAGAAGATAGCCCTCAGAACATATCACTGTGCCTTCTTTCCAGAAAATAATTCTTGTTCCTAAGGATCAGAACTGATTCACACTTATTTGCATTGGAAGACATCTAATGTTTGCTTGAAATTCATTGTAATCTTGTTCTCATTCCAGAGAAAACATTGAGTCCTGAAGAACTGAGTCAGCTTCAGGAGTTGCTCTGCAGTGGCTACTGGGCATTTGAATGCCTTACTGTCCGAGACTACAATGACATGATCTGTGGCGTTTGTGGGGTAGCCCCAAAAGTAGAAATGGCCCAGAGAAATGAAGAGAATGTTTTGGCTTTGAAAAATGTGGAGGTAAATTAATGAGCTCTTTGCTTTGATGCTCATCTATTTTTAACTAGGAAGCTCTTGGTGTCCTCCACTATAATGCTCCAGTAGGAACCTTAAGAGTCCTTCAGCTGCTCAAAGGAAAACCTGCTCTGGCTATGGTAACTGTCTGCTCCAAGACAAACCAAAGAACTTGACTAAGGTTCTGTCCCTAAACCTACTTTTGCAACAGAGCTGATTTATAGGGAAGAACAAAGCAAAGAAGTTCAAATGAATAACCCTTAGAGCACACTGAAAGGTTCTGGTCTGAAGAGTGTTGAACTTTTTGATCACTCATGGTATACTGAATGACCAGAAGGCATATCCAACTAAACATATTCAAAATTAAAATTCCTTTTTTTAAAATTTTTTTTAACTTAACTAAAAAGAATTTCCTTACACAGAGAAGAAAACAGAAAGAAGATTCTATATGAAGTTTTGTAAGCTACATTTCACAGTACTTGCTTTCTAAAAATTTAGCATATAAAGTGTGTAAAATGTAAATTCTATTTATTACTTTCAGAACCATCCTACATTTCTGAACTTCCTTCTGTTATATGATTTTTAAAAAAATGTTTCAGTGGCCCTCATTTTTTTGGCTTTGGGTAATTTACCCTCCCTCTCTCCCCCCTGCCCAGTTAAATGGGGGGGGGGGGGGGAACACTTGTAACAAGTAACAAATCTGTTCAATGGCCAGTACAGAAAGAAATATGTCTCTTTCTGCTCTTTGTGTCCATAACATCTCTGTCTAGAAGTGAGTGACATGCTTCATCATAGATCCTCCGAAGGTCTGATTGGTCATGTATGGTTCTTCAGTCTTTCAGAGTTGGGTGGGTTTTTTGTTTGTTTGTTTTTTGCATTGTTATATATTCTTGTTTAAAATGTTCTGATTCTGTTTATTTCATTCTGTATTAATCTATTTTGTCGGTTATGGGCAACTAGGAAGCGTATTCAAGATTAGAATCAGATTGGGGTCAGAAAGACCTTTTAGAGGGCAGCTATAGGTGGTACAGGGGATAGAACATTGGCTTGGAGTCAGGAGGACCTCTTAACCTCAGTTCCCTCAATTGGGATAATGGGAATAATGACAGCACCCACCTTCCAGGGTATTGTAAGGATCAAATGAGATCATATTTGTAAAGCATTTACCCAGTGCCTGGCCCATAGTAGTTGCCATATAAATTCATGTAGTTGTTGTTCATTTGTCATTACAATTACTGATATTATTTTTCCACTCTACCAAGGATTCTCTGAAACTATTTATTCCTTTTTTTAAACCATTTATTGCATTTTTATGCCACAAATTGTTCAGTCATTCCCAGTTGTCTGAGTGTCAATCTTAGGTGCCCCCTTAGATTCTATTGCATTTCTTCCTTATACCCCCCCCCCCTTCAATTCTCCCCTTCAGGATCATCAGCAAGTTAGTTTTGCTAGCGAATATTCCTTCCCCTTGGTTATTCATCCTCTTAAGCTACCCTCTCTCATCCCTTCTTGATATATTATTGAGTTTAATGTATTTTTTTTAACAAACTGTGTGTACATGTGCATGTTCAACTCTTCTCTGTCACTTTCAGATAAAAGAGATTTATCTAATGCTCAGTTCCCCTGACCTCTTTCTCTTATGTCTGTGTTGTCTTCTCACACACACACAAATTAAGAGAAATAGCAAGTTCCGTCCCATTCTTTTCCTTTCTACTCTAGTATATTCCTCCTTTTACCCTCCCTTCTCTTTTGTTTCTTCAAATCTTCAGCACAGCATCATTCTGCCACTACCACCACTACCACCATCCTCCATGATCTCCCTTTTTAGTCCCCTCTCATTTAACTCCCTCAATATCCTTTGAAGACATCAAACTTCTTAAGGGTCACTTGTGGAGCAACTTTTATCTAAAATTATATGACCTACATTTAAAATATAAACAAAAAATATGATTTAAGTATTACTGCATTAAGTAAGCAAAAAATGTATTATTGCAAAACAAAACTGTAAGCTGTGCTGATGATTTTTATTTTTTTTATCTTAATATTGTAGTCCTTTCAGGGTTTAATCACAGCTTAGGCCTGTCTTTTCTTTTGGCATCCATCCTCCTGTTGGCTGCTTGTCAATGAGCATGTTAATTATGCTCACTAACAATTTCTCATTACTCTTATTTGTTGGTTTAATCAGCCATCCCTGGCATCAAGAAACTGCTTTTGATTTTTATAGACAAAGATCTGCTTGGTTTAAAATAACTGCCTCTTTAATTGTCTTCTCAATAGGTGGAAAAACTCTTCTTTCCTCACTATGTCTTCTTTTTTTGCTAACACCAATTACTGTTTTAATAAGGATCGTATTTGTCTCCTTCACCCCACTTTTTAACAACATTATCTTTACTCTTCTCCAAAATAAGTTAGTTGGTGTATGCTGGACCTCAATATTAGAACCTTATAATTATTAAGTTTTGAAATTCAGATAATTATGTGGCTTCCTTGTTAAGATTAGGCATCTACTAATTGAGTGACCATTTTCAAATTTACCTTTTAGTTCACTTGGCCAGAGTTCCTGGGCTCCAGTGAGGTGAATGTAGAGGATTTCTGGTCCACAATGGAGACTGAGGTGATTGAACAGATGGCATTCCCTGCCAGCATCCCTATCACCAAATTTGATGCTTCTGTCATCGCCCCCTTCTTCCCACCATTGATGAGAGGCCCTGTGGTTGTCAACACTGAAAAGGACAAAAACTTGGAAGTACAGTCAGTTCCTGGTAAGGCTGTCTCAGAACCAAACATTAAAGGCTAGGGATTTTGTGATCCTTTGGAAAACCAAGTTGAGATCGTAGATCTATCTCTTTAGGGCAAACTAGTGATAATGCCCAAAAAGTGTTTTTGATCCCCAAGTGGATTATGTCTAGAGCATCTAATAATATTTCTGGCAAGGTAGTGACTACTGAAGGGGTCTCTGCAAGTATTCTTCTACTTCTTCAGCTTTAAAAGCAGAGGTTGTAGAACAAAATTACATATGGAAGAAACTTCTGAGTGGCACTTCAGAAGTTGAAGTAGGAGCATTGAAACCTTTGATGTCAACCTTCCAGGTATTCTCTGACTCAGAGATACAAGTCAAAGTTATATGAGTTATTTGGCCAGCTCAGTATTGATGATGGAGTCTGGTTTTCTAGTTAATGACTAGGAAAATTGAATGAAGTAAGAATTCAGCCCCTTGGGTAATCATTTGCCCTTGTGGGCTTTCTGTTTTTTCAGGGCCTGGAAATAGGAAATGTAATATACCAGCATGGCACTAATCTGGGTCTCTGGCTTGATCCCATCTCATTGGGAATCTAGTCATACAGATATGTTTTGAAGTACTTAAAATGGGAATAAAACTCTAGAAGAATGGCGTAATGGTTGGTTCCTGCCATCCCTTCAACATAAGGAAACGCTGTTTTTCATTTCTTTTAACTGCTATATGAACCCAGAATGCTTCCTGTTTCCAGTCTCATTATTTTGCTTGTGACTGACAGATATCCTTTGTCTTTCCTTGTTACCTACCCTTCTTCCTTTTACAGGTAATGGCAGTTCCCTGGTGAGGCTGCTTCAGGAAGGCACTTTGAATCTGGAAGATATTGGCTCCTATAGCAAAGAACAGCTGCAGCACCTTTTGGGACTGTGTGGTATCCCCTGGGGGGCAGAAGACACGAAGGTGAGCCGAGTAAAAACTTGGATGCTTGCTTGCCTTAGTCAGAATGAATGGTTTTAATTGAATTTAATTGTTTAGAAAAATGAAGTATACTTTTCCTTAGTGAACAAAACCTTGTCTTTTTCCAGATACCCTTTTCCCAGGGCTATTTTCTAAGGAATTAAAAAAAATTTTAAGATAAAGAGAAGAAATATGTCAAAAGAAAAAGCCCTAGTTTAGCTTTCCCAAGCACAAGAAAGACTATACAGTTTGCTTCAATGTAGCCTTTGACACCATTATCTTCTTCTGGATATACTTCTCTCTGGATTTTAGTGACACTGCTCCATCCTGATCCCTCCTCAGTCTCCTTTAATGGATCTTCATCTAATCATGATCTCTACTCACAGATGTCCTACAAGGACCCTAACCCAACTTCTTTTTTCTCTCTTTTGTTGATTTCCTCAGCTCAGCTTCCATGTGTTCAATTAACATTTCTGCAAAGATGATTCCTAGATTTTTCCATCCAACCTTCACCTCTACTGAACTCTTCTTGCTTCATTTACAAGCCTTTTGAACATCTTAAACTCCCAAAGACAACTCAAATTCAACATGCTTCTCCCCCCCCACCAGCTCACTCTTTTTTCAAACTTCATATTCTTGTCAAGAGCACCATCATCTTTCTAGTAACCCAGGTTTGCAAACTCTGTGTAGTCCTTCATTTCTCCCTTGTATTCACTCCAGATATGCAATCTATTGACACATCTTGTCATTTGGCATCTCCCTAACATAACCCCTCTTAGATTTTTTATTTATTTATTTAGATAGAAGAGGCTATTCTTTGCCTCATTTATTTCTTTCCCAGCCTTAATCACCCAATGGGCATTGCCTCAGTCAAACTGAGACTTGGGAACCACAGCCAGCTCTCCCAACTCCAGTCATCCTGATCCATGTCTGACCACTGGACCCTGATGACTCTGGAAGAGAAAGTGAGGCTAGTGACTTTGCACAGCCCTCCCTCATTTAAATTCAACTCATTTGCCTGTCGTGACTCCATTTCCATGATGTCCTGGTCTTTGAAAAGAAAGGACAAACAACTAGAGTAGCCACAGTTCTGGGAGATGCTCTCATCATATCATACTCAGGTAGTTTCAGCAGCCTTCTGCTTAGTATCTCTTACTGTCCTCTTGTGCTTTACTCCCCTCCATATATATATTCAACAGCACTGGCCTTCTTGCTATCTTCTGTATGTGACACTCCCATCTCCTGACTCCATGTCTTTTTACTCCTCACTGTAGCCTTCTGACTTCCTTCAAGACAGCATACTGGTTCATTTAGCAGTTAAAAGAAATGAAAACCATAGTGTTTCCCTATGCTGAAGGGATGGCAGGAACCAATAGCAAACCATTATGCCATTCTTCTAGAGTTTTATTCCCATTTTAAGTACTTCAAAACATGTCTGTATGACCAGATTCCCAATGAGATGGGATCAAGTGAGAGACCCGGATTATGTTGACTAACTGCCTTTCAATCAGATTTTCTGAATTAGACTTTGTTTCTACTTCCTGTTGTCATACAAATTTACTCTTCTTGTCATACAGACTTTTCACATTGTACAAATCTCGTTTTCTTAGCCTGAATAAAACTTATGTTTAGAATTGCCATTTCCTACAGGTCTCTTATCTAGACAAAATTTATATCCATTGTCTGTCTAAATATGAATTCAAAAAGTATTTATACATTAAACTAGAGACAGACAAACAGCAATGGTTGGAAATATACCACATTTGCCATTTATATACTGACTAGGAACCCTTGACCCTCTTGGAATTCCTAGAAGAGCAGGGAATGAGAACCAGTAGTCCTATGTCAGATCTCCAATACTGACATGGGAGTTTGGGAAATCTTTCTTTTTTTCTTTTTAAGAACATGTCTGGTTATCTGTTGGATTTATATTGGTGTGATTTAGCAGTCATAGAGGTACTCTTGGAGACCACAGTGTGTAATACATAGGGAGCTATAGGCAAGGCCACAGACCCTTAGTTTTTATTTTTGTTTTTGTTTTGCAAGGCAATGGAGTTAAGTGACTTGCCCAAGGCCACATAGCTACGTAATCATTAAGTGTCTGAGGCCAGATTTGAACTCAGGTACTCCTGACTCCAGGGCTGGTGCTCTATCCGCTCTACCACCTAGCCACCCCTATGACACATAGTTTTAAAATGCTCACCAATGTGTCTGACAGACCTATATGAAATGACCAGATGATGTGAGTTCAACTTGATGAGCTCTCTTCCAAAGAGCTTTTCTAGAGATTGCAGGTCTCTCTTTCAGCACTAGAGTTTTGGGGCACTGCCAAATGAGATTGGTCACAGCATCAAAACTTGGAAAAGAAATGAACTTCACTAAACAGAATGAATCTTCTTTCTTTTGTAAACTTTAGAACTCTTCATGTTTTGATAAGGTATTTTGCATCCAAACCAGCCTCAGAATGTTCCTGCTAATGACCTACTAGTAGGAAAGAATTCTGGTGAGCAACATTGGTGACACTTGGGGCTTTGGCTGCAAGGCTGTGACCCCCAAGAAGATTTTAGGTGGTGGCTCTGAAGCCAACCAAACAATTATTATGGCATATCTCATGTGAGTTTTGTAGAAATAAAATCCACAATATACAGATATTTCATTTTTAGTGATTTAAAAAAAACACTTAAGATTCTTTTATATCCCTGGTTCCAAGTCTCCTATTTTCTTATGCTGCAAAGCACAGAGTATTGGTAAAGAGAGTATTATGGTTTATATGATGTGAGACAGAGCAATGAGTTAGTCCTACAGCAACCAGGGCCAGAAGTTTATATAAGATCTTTTTTGTTTTTTTGTTTTTTAAAGGCAATGGGGTTGAATGACTTGCCCAAGGTCACATGGCTAGGTAATTATTAAGTGTCTGAGGTAGGATTTGAACTCGGGTCCTCCTGACTCCAGGATCAGTGCTCTATCTATTGTACCACCTGGCTGACCCTAGATAAGATCTTTAGAAGAAATCATCACTAAGCAAGTCCTGGATCCAAATTCTGAAGTCACGATTTCTATTGTCTTTCCTTTTGTTCTCCAGGATCAACTCTGTTACGCCTTGTTGACTCTTTATGAATCTATACAGAATGGGGGTGGAGCTCGACAACCTCCATCCCACCTCACAGGGGGCAAAATCTACAAGGTGTGTCCTCACCAGGTAAGGAAACCATCAGGGTCACTAGTTGGGGGAAGGGACTCAGTTCCTTGATTGTAGGGTCATCCGCAGTTGTAGCATAATGACGTGAGATTCACCATCTGGTCTTTCTGCAGAGATGTCAAACTAACTCTTCTAGAATAGCATAGAATTGGAACATGGCCAGTATGAGAGCCTATGATAGCATTTGCTTCATCATGCCACTAGATGGCTCATAAGATTCAAATCTAGTAGCTTCACTTAGAGAGGAAACTAGTTAGGAGGGAAGAGTGGAAGGAGGGTGGATGCAGAATTTGTACTGATTTGAAGCCTCTCTCTTCAGATTTGATTTTTTTTTTCAATTTTGGAAAGTAGCAACTGTTTTGTATATTCATAGTCCTTGCTCTATTCCTTAGACTGATTCTGGTAAAGTGTTCCCTCATCTGGGTCTTATGTCTTCTGACCTCAGGTGATATGTGGTTCCAAGTATCTGGTTCGAGGGGAAAGTGCTCGTGATCATGTGGACCTCCTAACCTCCTCACGCCATTGGCCTCCGGTCTATGTGGTGGATCTCGCTACACCAGTGTCCTTGTGTGCTGACTTGTGCTACCCAGAGTTGACCAACCAGATGTGGGGGAGGAACCAGGGCTGCTTCTCCAGCCCCACAGAGCCTCCAACAGTGAGTCAACTAAGGGACCCTGGGCCACAAAGAACCAATCTGCCTGGGACCTGGTTCAGGTTGAACCCAATTATCAACCTTTAACCTTGTCTCATTTCTTCTGGTTCCTTTTGGGTGCAAAAAGTGACTCAGCCAAGATCATACGGTCAATTAGCAGCAGAGCATGGCTATCAAGAGAACCCACGTTTATTGACTTTCATTCTAGTTACTTTTCCATTACAATATACTGTTACTATATGAATTTTTAAGACAGTAGAGTACTAAGAACAGAGCTTGTTGCTTGCTTTGTGGGATATTGGGAGTAATATATGACAGTCATTCCATAGCTGATGTTTATGCTAAATATTTACTAAGGGACTCAGGTGGAAGCACAAGTCAGTCAGTCCCTCAGTTTCATGCTAAATTTCCTTCCCCTTTTTGCCCTTTCTCATTTCACTAGTAAGACACAGTGCAATGATACATTATCATCGTGTAGAGGGGACTCTCAAAAATTCTTCCAAAAGAATGTCAACTCTGGCAGAAAAGTTTATGGATACAGGCAGAGAGCTGACAAAATTTACTTTGGCTGCAGCAATTCATATAGACTATTTTCAAAGGCATGAAGAAGTTAGAATCAGCAGTGGGAGGAAGAAATGCCTACGGCAACTAAAACCTAGTACCATGAAGTATTAAAGACATACTGATGTAGGTTGAGGATTTCTACCCCCACCCCCCACCTATTTCCTCCCTTTCTCTACTCCTCCTCAGGATCTGACCCAGCCTAGGGAAGAACATATCTATCTAGTAAACATCTTTCCCTCTTCCATTTTGTCCTTGGCCTGAATTTACTAATAATTTTCTGTTGTGAATGTGACTTTCCCTCTGTGTTGCAGTACATGTCCTGCCCAGAACTTTTGGACCGACACTACACTGTGGATATGACAGTAGCTGAGCACTCAGTCCAGCACCCCATTACCAAAACCACCACCCGGCGCATTGTTCACACTGGGACAGATCCAAACAACCCCAATGACCCCAGCTCCAGGCACCACTCTCTCTCCCTCTGCCGAGAGTTGGAACCTTATGAAGCTGTCCTCACTGCCATTGCAGACAGCAAGACAAGCAACATTCGCCAGAGGCCTGTCACCTTTGATAATGCTACTCATTATTACCTCTACAACCGCCTCATAGACTTCCTCACCAGCAGAGAGATTGTCAACCGGCAGATTCAGGACATTGTTCAGAGCTGCCAGCCAGGAGAGGTGGTGATCCGAGATACTCTCTATCGATTGGGGGTGGCACAGATCAAGACTGAGATTGAGGAAGAAGATTTGGATCCTCAGGGGGAGGAAAGGGAGGCTTCTGAATAAGCATTCATCCCTGAAGGCACTGCTTCTTCTGTCTCAAGCCATAGTTGGGGGGATGCCCCCAGGCAGATACATCTGGTGGGATGGCAGTGACTCCCCTCCACCTTCCCAGAAGAGAGAGGCCATTTGCCTTGGACTGCTTGTGATGACCAAAGAGCCATGTGCTTCTGTCTGTTCTCCAGGCAGGCAAGAAGCCCCCTGTAGGGACTGTTTCCTTATAGAGCTATATACCACCTTCATTTGTTGGTGGTAGATGCTCCAGAATCTACTTCCAGTCATGGAATAGCACTTAGGATGTCAAAGCCAGTCTGTAACTGTGAGCCTCTGCTCACCTCCAATCCCCACCTCCTACCCTAGGAACCCAGTTTTCCAAGAGTTGGACTCCCATCTACATAATGGGGGAAGCAGTGGATTGGATAGGAAGCCAAGAAACAGACTGTTTCTGAGGGAGTCCTTCCTGCTGGGGTGAACGTTTGCTATCCCAGACTGGCCATGTCATGGCCCTGTTTTTAGGAAGTTTCCCTTAAATATTTTTTTTTCCATTCTTTGACTTTGAGAGAGGACGTCTAGAGACCTGCAGGGCTTTTGCATGGTTCAATCAGGCTTGTGAGTGCTGTGATTTCCAGCTTCCACCCCTATGGGCACTTTATTCTTCTGGTGCTATGTCTTATTCATGGCCTGAGTCTTTTCTTAAAATAGAAACCAAATCTGGAAGCAACTTTAGGGAGCAGCAGTGGGAAGCCAGAGAGTCCTCTCCTGAAAGAGGTCTAGGAGCTGGCCTAGGAGCACTCAGCTTCACCCATTTCTGTTTCTTGGGTCTGCCTACATCATTCCCAACTGTAGCTTTGAGGAAGAGAGAATCCCCCCACTTCCTTTTCTTTCCAGCTGCATCCTCCTCTACATTCCCATATCACTCTGCTGATGGGGACTTAGCCACTGATCGTCTAGGGTTGCCATGGGACCGGAGGATGGGGGAGGATGAGGTCAAGGGCAGAGAAGCTGTGGCACGCATGTTGTGCTAGTGAACATCCCTTCCATGAAGGGGAAGCAGGCTGGACTGTAAGAATGGCAGAACTGGTCCACACATCTGAGGCCATTTTGGTATGGGAATCTGTCATTTTTTGATTAATTTATTTGAGGAGTTGATTTTTTTCCCAAATGATAAAGTTTAATAAATTATCCATTTTGGGGTGAAGCAGAAGTCAGATTGTGATCTTTGTATGGGGAAGATGTCACTCATGTGGGAGCTATGTTGGTAAGTGGGTAGCCCGGCACCAGGGATTAGGATGGATCACATTGAGCCATTCCCAAAGGGACAGAGTGATGTTTATACCTATATAGAAACTGGACCTAGGATCTGAGCCACCTCTAGGTTAACTTTTTTAACCTTGCAGACACCTTATCCCTTCTCAATAGGTTGTCTGTGCCAGTGGCCACCCTAGACCTAACATTGTGTTTTATCCTTTGGAATTGTGGCAGTTATTTTGATAACTTAGAGGGTATCACCAGCATAAAGGGTCAAGATTAGAAGGAACTGTATATGTACCTCCAGGGGAAAGGACCAGACCCAGTAGGAAGGAGTTTCAGCCTTTGGGAAAAGAGTAGAGATAGGGCTTGCTTCATGCTTCTGTTTTGTTTTGTTTTGTTTTTTTAATTTGAAAGAAATCAAGAGACTTGATTGAGTTAATGTTGTTAGTTTAATCTTGACCTTGACATCCTGTGAGGTGACTGTTAGTTAAAAGTAAGCAGCTTAGTTTAATGCTTTTAGATACATTTTTTTTTTTTGCAAGGCAATGGGGTTAAGTGGCTTGCCCAAGGCCACACAGCCAGGTAATTATTAAGTGTCTGAGACAGAATTTGAACTCAGGTACTCCTGACTCCAGGGCCAGTGCTCTTATCCACTGCGCCACCCAGCCGCCCCTTTTAGATACATTTCAGATCTTCCCAGCTAACTGCCAAGGTTAGCTAGTCCTCAAAGCAAGGGTAAAGAGTGTAAGCCCTAATGTTATTAAACCTTGGACTTCGTAATGCCAAAGTAACCCAAAGAGGGACTAAAAAGCTATGGAAGGAAGCCTAGGAGTCCAAATAAAACAACAAAAACAAACTATCTCAAAATTAATTTGCTATGTTGCCTCTCCAAGGAAATGCATCCCTAGAGTTATTTGTGGCAGAAATGCTACATTTAAGCTTTGAACTGAGGTGGGGGAGGGGGTAGTGGGGAAGGGGATGGTGATAGGAAGTATGGCCTCTTTGAGAACTGGCCTTTGCTACTAGTGTTGCTTGCCACTCTCTGATCATGGTGATTTCTTTCTTTACCCTGTATCCTGCCTATCCAGGCCTGTACCTGTTCCCATTGGCTTGTAGATTTATATATATTTTTTATTTTTAGGTTTTTTTGCAAGGCAATGGGGTTAAGTGGCTTGCCCAAGGCCACACAGCTAGGTAATTATTGTCTGAGGCCAGATTCAAACTCAAGTACTCCTGACTCCAGGGCTGGTGCTCTATCCACTGCATCACCTAGCCACCCCTGGCTTGTAGATTTAAATCTGGCAGGAATTTAGGAGTTAATAGAATCCAACTTAATTTTATAGATGAGAGAGCAGTTCTTTGTCTTGGGCCATATAGCTAGGAAGTGTTTAAGGTAGGGTTCTATTCCGGGTCTTTCAGATTCTTCATCCCATGGACCTTAAGGCCATGCTCCCTCTCCAGCATTGATTGGGCCTTGTATCTCACACCCAATTAAGTAGCTTTACAGCCTTCCATAGGGAATGAGGAGAGGAATTCTTAGCCATGAAGGTAGAAATTATTTACTGTTTTGGGGATGGGGGGTCAGGGAGGGGAGGAGAGGAGAGGAGGATAAAGTTGCTGGGATGATATTTAGCAATAGCTGGTAAAATATAGGCTATTACAGCACCACTGGGTTGAGGAGGATGTAGACAAGCACTGCCTCCATATGCCACTCTGATCCTGGTATGCAAAAATCACCAAATTCCCAGGGGAAAAACTAGCCTTTTTATATACCTGAGCTTCAAAATTGGACCCAGCCCCCTCCATGGAATAACTGAATCATTGAGTGTCTCTTCATGCCCCAAGTTGACCCTTTCAAAAAGGCACTGACTTTCTTAACAAAACTGATAGTTGTTGGCCTGCAGTAGGGGCTGGCTGCTGTCCACTTGGTCACAGCAGTCCAGGGGCTCACTGACACTGTCTTCCTCCTCACTGCTGCCACTACTGGGCAGGTTGGCATAGTCCTGAAGAAGAGGAAGAATTAGGAGGAGAAAGGGTTAGTCCTGTTTAAGTCCACCATGGTACCACTTTGGCCAACCTTCCTCCTCTGGCCCCAACTTACCTGCTTTTTGCTAGTGGCATCCATCGCTTCTTGAAGAAAGGAACAGATCTGTTGAAAGGTGGGTCTCCGAGTGGGTTCCAGGTCCCAGCATGCCTGCATAATACTGTATCTGATGGACAGGAGAAGCCCAAGAAAATTTCACCTTTGTCTACCCCTCCCCCCAATGCCTATTCTAGATCTCCCCACCAACACTACTGTCTCCCATCCTTCTCAAGTCTTCCTCATCCTTCAAGACCCAACTCAGATCCTTCAACTCCATATTGAAGTGTGGAATAAGCTAAGTAGGCACAAAAGAGGATAAAGAATAGAATTCTTGTGCTGCATTAACATTTACAAAGTAATTTCCTCTCAACCACTACCTATTGTGGAAACATGGAGGAAGAAGATACTAGGGAGGCCTCTAAGAGGAATCTTGAAGGATATGTCAGGAGGTTGGTATGTGTAAATACCTAGACTGGAAAAAGGTGCAAGGCCTTTTGGGTCCTTGTTGAGTATTGTCCTAAGAGAACAATGTACCTAAGTCCTTCCTAAAATCTGAACTCACATATTTGGTGGGGAGAAGTCAGGTTGGGCCATCTGATATCCCTCTTTCACCAACTTGTAGAACTTGCTGTTCACCAGGATGCCAGGGTAAGGACTCAGACCTGCAAAAGTCAGATCCTAAGGAATAGTGGTAGCTACTTTGGGTCACATACCTTTCTCACCCCGTTC
Source organism: Macrotis lagotis (assembly GCF_037893015.1). NCBI lineage: Eukaryota > Metazoa > Chordata > Mammalia > Peramelemorphia > Peramelidae > Macrotis > Macrotis lagotis. The sequence continues at coordinate 401,410,201 of NC_133658.1, read as the reverse complement.
ACACATACACACCCACACACCCACCCACTTGGGCACTGGGAGAATCAGATTGGAATTGAGTTTTTTTATTGTTTCTGTCTTTCCCAAAATCAGTCTAAAATTCAGCAAACAAATGAGTGATGGCATAATGGGCCCTTTGGACTGATTAACCTCTGGAATGGAGTATTCCAAGGACAGATCCAGAGAAGGCTCACCAGTTTCTCATACAGGACCACCATACATACCCAGTGAGAAGATTTCCCAGAGCAAAATCCCATAGGACCAGACATCACTCTGCACTGTGTAGACACAGTCAAAGATGCTTTCTGGGGCCATCCATTTCACAGGTAGGCGTGCCTAGACACAGGGAGTTGGTGTCAAGGAGGGGCCACGGGAGCCTGGGTCTGCCCTCCATAGATCTCAGATCTTTGACCTAGGCCTTTCCCACCCTCCCTTTGACTTAACTCACATTGCCTTTGACTACATAGTTAGTGTCATTCATGATGTCCCTTGCGAGCCCAAAATCACCAATCTTGGCTACACGTCTACTGGTCACCAACACATTTCTGGCAGCTACATCCCGATGGATACACTGCAAGAGTCAAGGGCTCAGGATTACCCTCAGGGCATTGGGCTTCTGGTGACAGAGGAGACCTTGGCTCTGTCCCCAATCACTTCAGAAGTATTTTCCTGCTTATTTCATTGCTGAAATTCCACCCCCCCCCACTAGATCACATGTGTATGCACAAACATTAGTGCCAATCACTGCTAGATGATAGAAATAAAAATATAAAGAATGAAACAATGGCTACTCAAAAAGAATTACATCCCATATTTTGTGGCCCTCCCTCTTTCCCATCCTCCCTCATACCCAATCTTTTAGGGAGAGTTCCTGCTACCTAGTAGGCTCCTTGGCTTGAACCCAAGCTAGCCTAGTCTTGGCTCCCTCTGCTGTGGAGATGAGCCATGCAGCTAGAGTCAAACCTTGCACACTCACGTTCTTGGAAGCGAGGAAAGCCATGCCCTGGGCCACTTGGCTGGAGAAGCGTAGCAGGTCACAGAGCTCCAGAGGCCGCCCATCCTCCTGGTCTAGATCTAGGAACAAAGTAGCTTGCTGAAGGGGCTGTTCCCTGCTTCTATCCCTATCCCTTCATATCCCTGGCTCCCCACTTCCCTGTCCTGTAATCCTTGATTCAGCTCCTCTCTTCACCCAGGGTTTCCCAACCCCAGCCCTCTCCTTACCCTGCTCAGAGAAGGAGCCAGAAGAGGAGGAAGACACGGGTCTCATCTCCACGTAGGTGTCCAGACCTTGACTAGAGAAGTAATGACTACCTCAGGCAGATAGGGGCCATGAGGACAAAGAGGGCCAGTTCAGACCCCACCCTTATCCCCCATCTTGCCATTATCCTTCAATCCCCTCCAAACACCTGTCCCAGATTCAAGTGATCTGGGGCTCCAGGGTTTTTAAGGAAATGGCCATTTAGGGCAATTTTCTACACTCAACTGACCTTGGATTTAGTTAGAAGGAAAGACTAAACAGCCAGAAGAGACAATAGGTGTGTTATATACCCACTCAACCTAAAACTTACTCTAAGCAACCCATCATCAGTATTACCACTCCCACTTCTGATCCCCTTCTCAATATATTCTAGTCAATGAGAAAAGACTTGGATTAACTAGTATTTGGGATATTTATTAGACTTAACTTTTTTAGGTCAGAGACTTGAATTATTTTTTGTTTTTGAACCACCACCCCACCCCTCCAGCCAATGCCTGGCATATAGCAGGTAATTAGTAAATGCTTGTTGATTGATTCATTGATTGAGTCTCTTCACTGGCACTGGAAAGTTAAGTGTAAGCTTTATGAATTACAGTAACTATCCCTCATAGTAGAGATGGGGCATCAGATGTTGGTAAAGCCTTGCCTTTTTCTCTCTTCCTCAGGCCTCACCCAACCCCATGCCCCTCACCCAACAACATGCCCCTCCCCCAGCCTCTGCCCCTTTCTAAGATGTCTTGTTCCCTTACCCATGGATGTATTTCTTCTCCAGATGGATGTTCTTGTACCCTGGGCCTCCGTCAGGCTCAGAACTTAGACTTGACACTAACATGTCCTCTGCCTTACGGCGCAGAAAGTTGAGCAGGTCACCATGGTGACAGTACTCTGTGATGACCAGGACTGGACCTAGATTTGGAGGGACCAGGAGACACTCTCAGCCTTGGGGGATGAGGAGGAGGAGGAGTCTGATGTTCAAAACTCTTGAGGGAACTTGAGGCCTCATGGTGAATGGAAGACTGGAAGCCAGGAAAGATAGGTTTAAGTCTCTTCCATGCTGCTAACTAGCTACACAACCTTGATGAGGTTGTTTTTCTTTTACCATTATGATATGGCTTTAACCTGTGATTGTATAATTCTAAGATTCTCTGTATAGGAGATAGGCAGAGCTCTCTGTTATCTCTGAATAATGATTCCTTTTCCAAGAAGGAGACCCTGACTGGCCTTGGAGACTGTGTGGTCCCTTTGTGTAGTGTGTATCTCACCTCCATGGGTACAGGCTCCCAACAGGTTGACAATATTCTCATGCTGCCCCAGGTGGCTCATGATCTTCAATTCAGACATGAGAGCCTCCTTCTCGTCTGCATGAGCACTGGCTGGAGGATCAAGAAGAGGGGTCAAAGCAGAGCAAGGAAAGGGGAAAGAGGGAAAAACATACAAAGGACCCACCTACAAGAAGAGATCCACACAGAGGAAGAAATAGCCAGAGACACAGAGAAGTAAAGAGAAAGGTATGTATAGGCGACATACAGGGAGACAAGAGAGGGACAGATAGAGACATGAGAGTCACCAAGAGAGGGATTGTGAGAGAAAGCAATATAAGATGAAAGTGCTACTGTGCTCATAGGAATCATCAGAGGCCAAGGCTGGGCGTATGGCTCTCATTCACACAATTCAGACTCTGTCTCCTAAAACCAGGGTACAGCACCCTGAGAAGGTAGCTAGAAAAGGGGCGTCCCCAAGCGAGAGGAAAGACCAAAAGCTGGCATATAAGAGAACTCAAAGTATCTGACCTCTAGTTCCCACCAAAATGATCTTTGGGTATATATTAAGGTCAAAGGAGACAGGGGCCAGATTAGATTCTACAATCTAATCACAAGGGAGAGAAGGATGAGACCAAACTCTTGAGATGACTTCTGAAGACCCAACCTTTCTCAGGGTGGAAACCTCAGACCCTAGCCTACACTCTCTGCTCAACCAATCCCCATCCTTCACATTGGACTCCCCCAAACCTCTGCCTTTTCGTCCTGGATTCTCCCCTATTCCTCCCTCTCACTTTAAGTTACTCTTGGACCTCTCTGCCCCTTACCCTGAATTTCTCTAGGTCTTGAATTCTATCTCGAATCCCCCAGTGCCCACCCCTCCCTTTGGGATCTTGCTTACACTTCAGCATCTTCACAGCCACCTTGAGGACAGCATCATCCTTCCCCAGTCCAAAAGCCGTGGCTTCCACTACTTTCCCAAAGGCTCCAGCTCCTAGTGTCTTACCTGCCACCAACAGAAAAGGTTCAGAGCTCTAGTGGGGAATAGGTGGGAGAGGAGGAAGGAAGTATACATGGGGAGTACAGAGGTGAGATGAGCAGGGAACAGAGCAAGTTTCCCAGTCAAGGAGCTCCACTCAAATCAATTCTGTGGAGGTAAGCTCAACTGACTATCAAGCAGAGATGCAATGGGGAGGGGAAGGGAGAGTAAGAGATGAGAGGTGTGACCTACAAACAGTCTGGGATTGAAGAACAAGATACAGAGCTCTTGAAAATAGTTCCTAGAGGAAGAAGACTCTCTGAGAGCTTAAAGTACAATTCCCACATTTTACAGAGGAGACTCAGGGAAGGCAAGTGATTTGCCCAAGATCACACAAGGATTTGGTTCCAGACATGGAATATGACTACATCTATTGGCTCTTTCCTAGACCAATGCTCTGGCCAGTCAGTCTTATGTTAGATGAGTCACTTTTATTTTTTATAAATACTTTCATAAATACTTTTTTATAAATACTTTGATAAATACTTTTTATCCCTATCTTCAAAGAGAAATATCTACTTTAAAGTAGACACAATCATAGTATGTCTCACAGTGGAACTCCATCAGACTATCCTTATTGCATATATCCTCTCTGGGCAGTAGTAGTAGTAGCCTGTTGTGAATAATTTGAATACACCTGGGGATATCAACAGGTGACAGTAACCAGGATCAGGTGTGTGTGTGGATGTGTGTATTTATATACATATTATATATAATATATACATACATATATAAATTCAGCAATGGGAGGTGGGGTGAGGAGAATCCTTAGGTCCCATTTCCCTCAGGAACTCACCTCTCCCCCTATCAGTCTATACCCAGGAGAATGTCTTGGGCTAAAACTTCTTTCTTTACTAGCTCATGGGGTCTAGCTATCATCTTGAGTCTATAATCCAGATGGATACCAGCCCATCTCACCAAACTGCAGGTTATTTCGAGGAAACTCCCATTTCTCATTATAGGGCAGCTGTGTGGGATCAATGAAGATGTAGTTGTTCCCTTCACAGGCCTCAATGATCTTCCAGTGCACTTGGTACTTGGGTTTCTGGAATGGCAGAAGAGAAGGCATGAGGAAGGCATGGACATCAGTAAGCTATGATGTGTTGTGGAACATAAAAGGGAGCACAGGAGAGTGTAATGGCAGCACTGTTAAATAGTTGCAGTGACCATTCTCATGCCAAAGGAAGTGATAGAAGTAGGGACTGGGACCCCATGATTCACTGATAATAGAGAGTTCTCATATGAAGAAAGGAGAGAGAGGAGAGGAGAAAAGAGAAGAGAAGAGGGAAGAGAGGAAGAAGAGAAGAGAGGAAAGGAGAGGAGAAGAAGAGAAGTGGGAAGAGGAGTGGAGAAGAAGAAAAGAGGGAAGAGAGGGAGAAGAGAGGAGAAGAGGAGAGAAGAAAACAGGAGAGGAAAGGGAAAGGGAGGAGAGAAAGGAGAAGAGGGATGAAGAAAGGAATCCTTCTTTCTGGAACCTTTATAAGAATGGAGGGATTCTGGTACAGACTTAAGAGGTAAAGAATATGGGTTTTTTGTTTGTTTTTAAATAGAATTATGTCCCATTGGAACTGAGGAGGAAGATTCTGGCTCTAGCTGTTTATTTGGCATTGACTAACACGCAGATGACCTCTCTAGAAGCTGATCTCTAACATTTTTTTCTCCCTACTTCTCCTTTCTCTGCTTTCCCCACAGCTGGGCCTGAGTCAGCGGCCCCCACCCCCATGTTGGGGAGCTAGGATTGCGTGTGTGCATGCATGTATGCACATGTGTGTGTGTACATGTGCATGTGTATGTGCTCACACACACTCTGAGCTTGGATATGCACGCACACATTAGGGAAGGGGAAGAAAAGGGAGGGAGAAAGCTCTTTGGGGAATGAGAGCACTTCAGAACTGGAAGAGACCTCTGAGGTCATCTAGTCTAACTTTCAACATCCTTTCCACAAGTGACCCTCAGTCTGCTTAAAGATCTCCAGTGAGCCCCTCCCCTTCAGGATTAGCCTGTGCCATTGTTGGGCAGTTATAATGGCTATTTCTTCCTTCTGTTTTCTGAGAAACCAACACAGGGCAGTGTGTTAGATTTGAGTCAGGATGATCTGAGTTCAAATCCTGTCTCAGATACTTCCTAGGCAATTGGCTTGATTTTTCTCAGCCTTAATTTCCTCATCTGTGAAATGGGGATTAACAATAATATTTTCTATCTCATAGGTTGTTGTAAGAATCAAATGACATGACAAGTATAAAGTATTCAAAAGAATCTTAAACTACACTACTTACTACTACTAGTAATAGTGCTAATAGCCTCACTACTACTACTACTACTACTACTACTACTACTACTACTACTACTACTACCACTACCACTTCTAGACTACTGTCATTACTACTACCATCACCACTACTACTACTATTATATGGAACAAGAACCTTCCTCCAGAGATACCACTGATCTAAGTTGTAGGTTCATAGAGAGCAGGCAGGAACCAACCAGTCTAATCCTTTCCTTTTACAAAAGAGTAACAGTGAATTGCCTAAGGTAAGACTAAGGCAGGAAAGGACAGAGTTAGGATTCAAAGCAAGATCCTCCAAGTACAAATCCTATGTTGTTGGGATTTTTTAATGAATATCATTTGTCCTTTTCCTAGAATGATAGGGGTCTCACTATCTTCTCTTCAATTGCAATGTTTATGTGATCAACACTCAATTGAGAAAGATTAGGGTCCCAGGTTGTTTCCCCCCAATAGCTTGGAGCATTGGAGAGAAACAAAACAAATCCACGGAGAAGTCTAGCTAGGCCAAGTGGAATCGTGTCAGTTCCATGTTCAGAACTGACAGTGCATTTATAAGGATTGTGAACCCCTTTTGCAAGTGAGAAAATTTAGATGGTATTATAGCTGCTCTATAAATGGGAATACCTGGAACTGAGAGGTGAAGAAGAAGCAGTTTGACTGCTTGGACTACTGCCAAAATGATTTTATGATTGTAGCTTTAGAGGTGGAGGGAAATCTTCTAGTCCAACCCACTCATTCAAAAGAAAATGAGGCTCAGGGAGATTGGATGACTTGTCCAAGGTCACACAGGTAGTCAGGATTTGAATCTAGGTCCTTTAACTGCAAACACTTTATACCAAAATAACTAGTAGTTGTGGGGTAACTAAGTGACTCACAGTGGATAGAGCATTGAACCTAGAGTTAGGAAGACCTGAATTCAAATGTGACCTCAGATACTTACTAGCTGATTCACTCTAGACCTAACCTTTTTTTTTGCTTCAGTTTCCTCAACAATAACAAAAAAAAAATGTTCTGTCAAAGGGAATGGCAAATTACTTCAGTATCTTTGCCAAGAAAACTCCAAAAGGAGTCACACAAAGAGTCAGGCATGACTAAAAATGACTACAAAACAACAACCACCACGGGATCACATATATTCAAGGCTTAAAAAAAAGACAATTTCTGTTTCCCCACCCCCACCCCAATCCTCTCACCTACCGGCCTACTTTATTATTCCTTTCTGCAATTCTGCCCAACTAATAGCCAATTCATGTTCAAGTCAAAATATCACTCTCATGATGTCATTGGTCCTCTTTGAGAATAAAGGATGAACAACAACAGCTGGCTTGGTATATTTAGGAAGTAGAGACTTTCTTTGTATGCTCTTTGGACAAAGAATGGGGACAAGAGGGCCAATGGAAAACAATCTCACTAGAAGATTATTAAAGATAATTAGATAGCCACTGAAGTCTCTTCCCACTCTAAAAATCTAAGATCCTGTGAATTCTTCTGTAATCTGACTTCCAGTCTCCCCCTTTAGAGCTGTTTATATTCCTGGACCCTCTTCCTCCCAAACAGGAGACTTTGGCTCAGGCATTTAGCCATTCAGCAACCTTCTCACTCTCTTCTCTGCCCTCCTTCTCTCCCTGCTTGCTGACTTAGACTCTTCTCTCTTCCTTCTCTGCTTGCTCTGCGGTCACCCTGGTGGCTAGTAGTCTGATGACTCAGCCTCTTGGAGGGAACTGCCCTTGAAACAGACTGGGTCTTTTCTGCATTTGTCCATCTCTGATTCCTCAGACCAGATGGAAGGAAGCTTAAGCAGAGGGATGAGTACTTCCTATCTGGTATCCTGGAAGGATGGGGAATCCTGTGACTGGGGTCAATACTGTTAGTAAGGTACACCCTAAACTCCAAGCAAGGGGAGCATGAGGAGCTAGAGGCATTTCACATTGTCCACTATCCCATGAAAGAATGAATCTTGTGTGGACACAGTCACTGAATCACAGCATTTAGAGCTGGAGGAAGACTTGAAGATTATCTAGGTCAATCTCTTATTACAGAGGAGGGCACTAAAGTGCAGAAAAAGTTAAATACTCATGGTCACCCAGGTAACTTAGAAGAGATTACTTCATATGCCAAAGAAATTTTAAAAAAAGGAAAAGGACTTATATGAACAAAATATTAATAGCAGATATTTTTGTGATGGCAAAGAATTAGAAACTGAGGGGATGCCCATCAAATGGGGAATGGCTGAACAAGTTATGTTTCATTATTGTGATGGAATACTATTTGTTTTAAGAAATCATGGGCAGGATGGTTTCAGAAAAACTGGGAAGATATGAATGGATGCAAAGTGAAGTGAGCAGGAAAACATTGCACACAGTGACAAACAGCAACATTATGCAATGATTAAATATGATGGACTTAGTACTCTTCTGATCAATACAACTCCAAAGGACTCATGAGGAGAAATGTAGTCTACAGTTATCCCTTCCACATTGCAACTTTCACCAGAGCAGTTTTGATTATATTACAGGTCAGAATAAAGAAATTAAATGGAAATTTTGGGGAGAGTTTTGTGGAAACCGCAGGTGACAGACAGCCTATGAGGAAATATTTAACCCAAATTTTACAAAGACATACTCCCATAAGAAAAAAAAATATAGACTTCTTCCCTGGTACAAAGGAAGGGTTAAAATGGGGATTTTACAGAACATGGGAGTGCTGTGTGCCAAATATGGTTATGTGGAAGGGACAATTGTACAGAGAATCGATGATTTCTAAGTGCAGATTGAAGCATACTTTTTCACTTTATATTCTTTCTTTTTATTGTTGTTGGCTTTGTTTTTTTTCAACCTGACTAATGTTTTGCATGATTTTGCATATATAGTTGATAGCATATTGCTTGCCTTTTCAGTGGTGGGAGGAGGGGCAGGAGAGAAGGAAAAAATTTGAAAGACTATTAAAAAAACAAATGTTAAAAATAAAAAGTTAAATTAAAAAAAAGTTTTGCTTAACTAGCCACACACAGCAAAAGCCAAGTGAATGAACAATAGGCTGTTTGAAGGGACAGAAAATGCTTCTTGGACATTTCTTCAGGGTATTGTGGAACAGATTCTTGTTTTGATATAGATTAGAATAGATGATCAATGAGGGTCCTTTCAAGTTTGATATTCAATGATTTTGTGAAAGAATAGGCTAGAAGAGTAGTCATTAAGAGTTCAGTTGTCCTGGGGCAACTAAAGTGATACAGTGAATAGAGCACCGGCCCTGGAGTCAGGAGGACCAGAGTTCAAATCTGACCTCAGACACCTAATAATTACTTAGCTAAGCAAGCCACTTAACCCCATTGCCTTGCAAAAAAAAAAAAAGAGTTCAGTTGTCAACTTAAAAAGAGGTATCTAGTAATGACTCCAGGAACTGCCCTTGACCCTGTACTGATTAGCATTTCTATCATTGATTTGGAATTTCAGATGGTACAATGCTAAGTGGGCCAACTAATACACAGGATGAGAGAATCAAAATTCGATAAGAGAATCAAAATTCAATAAGATATTCATACTGGGCTGAATCAATACATTGATATGTGTATATGTGTGTACAAATATATATCTATATATACGTAAACATACATACACACATATATATATTATATATACTTATAGATATACACATACATGCATATCCATGATCACATTTGGGTTAAAAATCAAATTTTCAAGTACAAAATGGAGTGGATCAAGATTAGACAGATATTGGTAGACATTGTTAGATAGATATTGAAAAATATCTGGTATGTATAGTGGGTTGTAAACTCAATCTGAGTGAATAGCATGATAGAATATGCAAAATAGCAAATTTGATCTTCAATTGCATTAAATGTGGCATAGTGTCCAGGTCTAGGGAATTTACTAATATTGCTGTATGCTGCCTTTGTTAAATCATACTTGCAGTGCTGTGTCTGGTTCTAGGCACTGTATTTTAGGAAGGACCTTAATTAACTAGAGAGTATGAGGTAAGGATGGTTAAAGGCCTCAAGAAAATGCCACATGAAGATCAGATGAAGGATATGGATATGTTTAAAGTAAAGAGTAGGCTTAGGTTTTATCACAAGGAAAAGGCTGTAACTCTGTCTATTAGGAATCCCCAAGGACAGAGCTGAGAACAGTGGATAAAAATCAGAGAAACAAATTAGGTTTGAAGTAAAGAAAAGCTTCCTAACAATCAGAGATATCCAGAAGCAGAACTGGATGCATTGCAGGGGAATAAATTCTCCATCACTAGATGTCTTCAGGCAAAGGAAAGATGAAAACTTGTCAGAAATGTAAAATAAGTGATTCTTGGTCATGAATAGGTCAAACTAGATTGCCTCTGAGATCCCTTGCAGGGTTTGACATTCTATGATTTAAACCCAATTCCTGATTATGAATTCAATGGAGGAAAAAAATGAGAAAAAGGATCATTATATGTCTTATTACTCAGTAATTTCAATCAATTACTCAGTAACTTCAATGCAAGGGGAATGTAAGCATAAGAGAGAACAGCAAAAATATGCCAGAAAATATGGTTCTAGATCAAGAAATAAGAGGGGCCAAAAGTTTGTAGACTGTACAGGAACTTCATGCTTCTTTGTCAGAAATGTTTTCTTGAAGAAAAGGATGAAAAAGTGCAGGACATGGTGAGTACCTTTTTTTGGTCAGAGAAGATTGACAAACCTGTAATTTCATCGGCATAGGAAACTTGGTTTGGGGAAATTCCTTTACCTATTCAAGGTAGTACCTGATTTATAATTTGTATTTTTCAAAGGCTTTACATCCTACAGCCAGAGAGTATGTGTGCATACATAATATATATATATACATATATATACACATTTACACACACACACACATATATATATATATATGTACATATACATGGTCATATTTGGGTTAAAAATCAATTTTTCGAGTACAAAATGGGATGGGTCAAGATTAGACAGATTTTGGTAGATGTTAACCATGCCACACTGCTTGATGAATTATATCTTGACATATGGGAAATTACTAATCGTTGATGTGAGGAGCATTTCTGAATCACCTTTTTATAGTCAGACCCTTGAATTATTAAAACAACAATCAAAATCAGCATAAATTTAGAGAAAAAATGAAAATGAGAAGATAAAATTAAAAGAGGGTTAACGACTTATTTAAACAAGTTACCATTATAAAAAAGAGAGAACTGATTAAAAGAACATAGACATGGGGGCGCAGCTAGGTGGGCAGTGGATAGGGCACTGGCCCTGGAGTCAGGAGTACCTGAGTTCAAATCCAGCCTCAGCTGTGTGGCGTTGGGCAAGCCACTTGTAAGCCTTGTAAAAACTTAAAAAAAAAGAACATAGAAATGAACTTTCACTATTTCCAAATGGATGCCAAATAAACCCCACAATAAGAAATACAAAAGAATCTAGAAACTACCTTAGCTGACATACACTTGATCTCCTTGCCAAGTGGAGAGATATAGCAGGCAAAGACAACATTGGCTTAGAATATAAACTTAATTGCAGAATCTTTGAGGACAAGATACAGGAAGACTATATGCAGTATTGCCCTATAAATCAAAGAGCAGCAGGAGACAGCAAATGAAACTGTAATTAGGAAAACAAACAAAAGAAAAATAGAAAGAATATGTGAAGATATCTGTAACAAACACTTTTTAGCCATCAATGATAGTGAAGTCTCATAAATTAGCCTTTAACAGTAGAGTCCACAATGTATGTGTAAGATAGTAGAAATAGTATTAAAGAAAACAGAGAAAGGACAGCTGGACAGCACCACATATACACATGGAAGATCCTTGTTACAGATGGTGCAATTTTAAGATTGCTCAAGATACATTAACAAGAGAAGATAATAAATGGAAAAATGATGAAGAGAAATAAATCATTTCATTAATAATAATAATAATAAATCATTTCATTGATAAGCATATATTGAGCTCTTTGCTATGTATGTATGTATGTATGTATGTATGTATGTATACTGGATATACATAGACAAAAGAGAAACAGTTCCTGTCCTCAATCAATTTACATTCTGCAGGGGAGTTAGGGGGTGGGGCAGTCTATATGAAAATATGTATATGCAAAACACATGTAAAATATGTGTTACAACTTTGTGGAGCAATGCATGAGTTGGGTCAGGTAGGTGGTGCAATGCATAGTATACTAGCCTTGGAGTCAGGAGGACCTGAGTTCAAATCCAATTTCAGACACTTGATACTTACTAGCTGTGTGATGTTGGCAAGTCACTTAGCCCCTTGCCTCAAACATATTAAAAAAGTTCAAGAGAAATGCAGGAAAAGCTTTGTGAAGGTTGAATTTGATCTGAGTCTTGAAGGAAAACAAAGACCCCAAAAGGAAGAGGTGAGAAAGGAGAGTATTCTAGGCTTGAGTATTGATCAATTTAAAGACTAATTGATGTAAGGGACAAAAAAGGATGGGAGAATTGTGTTAAGAAGGCTGGAAAGGTGGGATGGGGATCAGGTTGTGAAATACTTTAAATTATATTGAATCCTAGTGGTAATAGGGAACCTACTGGAGTTTATTGTTCATAATTATATGTTCAGATCTGTATTTTAGAAAACTCACTTTGGCTAATGAGTAAAGAATGTATTGGAGTAGAAAGAGACTAAAGGCAGGGAGGCAGGGAAATCAATTCGAAGATTACTGTAATATAATCCAAGAGAAAGGTGATGAGGGAATCATACCAGAATGGTAGCTGTATAAATGGAGAGATTGAGATGAAAGGTACACATGTTAATATTTGGTAATGGATCTGATATGTGGGTTGTAGAAGACGGGGAGTGAAGGATGACCCCAAAGTTGTAAACCTGAGTGACTGGGAGGACTGAGGCACTTTGGTAATAATAGATAAATGCAAAAAGAGGGGAGGGTGTAGGAAGAAGGATACTAAGTTCTATTTTGAACATTTTGAGTTTGAGATGCCTCTGAGATAACCAGTTTGAAACATCTACTAAGCAATTAATGATGTGAAAATGGAGTTTAAAAGAGAAACCTGGTCTGCATATATAGATCTGGCAATTGTCTATCTCTAGAGAGTGTATAATTTAGTCCATGGGAGTTAATGAGAGCACCAGTTAATGAGAAAGAATATAGGAAGAAAAGAGGGCCCAGGAGAGAACCTTGGAGTATGAGCATTTTACACACACACACACACACACACACACACATATATATAAATATACAAATATATACATACATATATATATATATAAAATGATGCAACAAAGGAATCTGAGAAGTGCATGTAATTAGGGAAAAAAATAACTTTTTTAAAAGAAGTGATCGGATAGAAGGAGAACAAAGGAAACAACCATAGAAACTCAGAGAGAAGAGGAAAGTCTTTAACAATGTCAAAGGTTGAAATGTTCAAGATGGCAGGGTAGTGTGCACCGGTCTTGGAGTCAAAAAGATCTGGGTTCAAATCTTGCCTCTGATCTTTTACTAACTGTGCAGCCTTTTAACTTTTCTGGACTTTAGTTTGTTCATCTGGAAAATGAGAGGATTGAATTAGATTGCTCTTGTGGTCTCTTTTACTCTAGATCATAGGATCATGGATTTAGAGTCGAAAAGGATGTCTGAGATCATCTAGTCCTGCAGTTGGAAACTACAGCCTGAGAGTCAAATCCAGCTCATCTGCATTTCTATAGCTTACTAAGAATGGAATTTTAAGATGTAAAAAGTTATAGCTTGTGGCCACACAGAAGCAAGCTGAGGACTGGATTTGGCCCACTGTCATCCCCTGATATAGTCTCTAACCCCTTCATTTTGCAGATAAGGAAACTGAGGCTCAGAAAGTTGAAGCTCTTCAGGTAGGAAGTAGTTGAGCCAGGATTTGAACTAAGGTCCTGTGACTCCAAGCTCAGCTTGCTTTCCCCTGTATCACACTGCCCCTGTCATTCTATGTCACAAACTACAAACCTCTGGACTTATTTGCTCATTTCTACAAAATCTCTGTGAGAACAATTCATACAAATATTGAGAGCATCTTTGATGAAAAGTAGAGAGACTTTCACAGATGACATAGAGCAGACTATATTTTTGCAATTCCACAACTGACTTTAAATATAAACTTGAAGAGTTCGCTTTGCTCATTTTATTGTCCATTGATGAAAAAAAAGCATTTTTCTCTAGCTTTGTTACAAGATTATCACCCATGTATCATAGAATATATGTTGAGTGATACAACAGATACAACTTTGCAAGTCACAAACCAGGAAGATGTATGCTTGTCAAATGACTACCACTTTCATAAAGGATGCTTAGTGTAATTTAAAAATGGAAGGATTGCCTAGAGGACTGAAGTGCTACATGAGCATCAATTCAACATCCAGGCTGTTTAACTATTATCTCTCACTTCAGCTACCTGCTTACAGCCTCTTTCATCCATAAATTTCTTTCATATCTTGTATGTAATTTGTCCTGGGTGACATTTGTGACATTTTATTACTTCACTGGATATAGGGCTTGACACAGTAAATATGACATATTGATATCCAGAAACATCTGGATTTCATCCAGATTTCATCACTTAGAGACAATTCTTTCAAATGTAATTTACCCTGTGTATCCTTTATGAAAGACCAAGGCTGAATAAAAACTTTGAAATACAAACTGAAGATAAAGAGAAACACGAAAAGGTGAATAAATATTTGAAGATGAGACAGACCAGGTTATGACTTTGTAAACTTTGAAAGATTGGAAAAACCATCAGGGGTCCAGTAGCTAGAGTCTATAGTGAAGTTTCCCAGAAGCAGCAATTGCTAAATTCAGTGAGGAACTAGTTCTGAGAAGTGGTCTGATTGACCTAGCATAGCAGTGAACTGACCTGGTAGTTGAGACACAGTGTCCTGCAAGTAAGGAAGAAATTATCCATTGCTTATGCCAGTGAAGAAGTGAAATTTGTGAGAACCTCTACAAAGGGAGAAAATACTTCCAGGGCTAACCCCTCTTTATATATGCTCCTTAATTGTGTGTTTCGATATCTTAGTTTTTTTAGTTTTAGGGTTGCTTTACCCAAAGGCATTGTGATTATGTAGGAATAAGAGTGTGCCTTATGGAGTGTGTGTGTGTGTGTGTGTGTGTGTGTGTGTGTGTGTGTGTGTCTTTAAGTGTTTGATTTCACTCTCCTTAGGGAATGAGTGAGTTTATGTGGTGGAGATCCCAGATTTCAGCTATATGTTCTCAGTAAAACTTTAGAAAAGTTACTCAAAAAAGAACTGGATCTTTAGTGCAATGAGAACTGAGGAGATTGAATTTATGGATCCTAATGACATAGAAAAGCAACCTTTCACATTATATTTTCTGCCATTGTTTTTATTAAGAAGATCCTTGTCTATTTCTAAACTGAAAAGACTATCTAACTGTAAATTCAGTATTTTTTATAAGCAGGTATTATGGACTAAATGTAAGGACATTCTTAAATAAATCCCATGATTCCTTTGTACAATCAGGACATATTATTCAAGCAAAAAAACTGTCTTAAGTAAACCACAGATCAGAGGTAAGGAGGAAACGGGAACATTTAGGGTTCCTGAGAGTGCAGTCCCTCAACTGTCACCACTGCCCTTTTCACCCTGGCCCACCCAAACTAGAGAGAAACAGAACCAATATGGGATAAGACCAGGAGACCATGTGGTCTGAATTCCAGCAATAGGGGACATCAAACTGAGCAATTAAAGAGCAGTCACGTGAGTATGTACATGCACTATGTATGTTGTTTAATTCATATGAACTATGATGCAGCATAACTCTATCTTCCTTCAATAATTAATTTCTTTGCCTAGGGGAAATCTAGGAAAGCATCTGTTAAATATTTTAAAATGTTCAAATGATACCTCATTTATTTTTATTGCTTGCATTGTTTTCTTGTATAATTGTTTTTATAAAAATGATGCCCTTGGGTCTCAGTAGCTAGAATCTGGAGTAGTTTCTCTAATCCAACCTAACAGAGCATCAGTTCATAGGAATGAGGGACTATCTGTCTCACTTTTGTATTTGTTTTTGAACCAGTGTGGCTCAGAGTCTGACTTCTGTGCAATAAATCAGTGCTTATTGATGGATCAATTGACTTACTTTTCAAGAATCAATGACTTTGACTACTAACAAGCAAAGGTTAAAAACTAGCTCCCACTGGAGGTTAATAATAATAATTGCTTATATGTGGGCAGCAAGATGGGTGTAGTGGATAGAGACATTCGCCTGGAGTGAGGAAGGTTTGAATTCAAATTCCACTTCAAACACATCAATTGTATGACCCTGCACAAGTCACTTACAACTATTAGCCTTATTTTCCTTATTTCTAAAATGAGCTGAGAAGGAAACAGCAAACTTTTTCCATATTTCTGCTAAGAAAACCCCAAAATGGGATCATGAAGAGTAGGACTCAAATGAAACAATTGAACAACAATATGCTTCTCCTTCATTTAGCAGTTTCCCAGCCTTTCTTTGAGACTTTGGTCAAGTCATGTAACCTCCATAAGTCTCTGTTTTTTTATACCTTAGAGACAGAGGCAAGGCTAAGGATCTGACTGCAGTGGAGGAAAGTGAAGGGAGCTGGGCTAGGTGGCCTCAGAGTTCTGTTGAGATTTAAGATGCTTATCCCTTTTGATTGGTAATCATTTCGTGAGATAAACAGAGCAGGGATAATTAAATCTATAACAACAACATCAATAACAACTCATAATTCTGTAGCACTTTGAAGCATATAAAGAACTTTTTTTCCTATAGAGAGTACAAATAGTATTACTTCCTTTAAAGATGAAATTGAAGCTTGGAGAAGAAAAGTCAATCATGATCACAAGAGGGACAAAGGGTCACGGTAAGTTTTCAACCTGTCTCTTGTTTCTTTTCTCCCTATACCACCTTGCTTTTTAATCCCCATCTTATGGAAGAAGAAACCAAGGCAGAGAGGGAAGAAGTACAGTTTCTTTGCACAGCGGAGATGAAGCAACCACTAAAATATTGATTGAATCAATTATGATAGCTTGCCAACGTAGGTAAAACAAATTGTGAATGTTTAATGAGTTCCAGAAACAGGAACTACTCTTATTGGACAGACAAAAAAAAATTTAGGGGATTTTTAGGGTTTCCCAGGTCAGCTCTCCTTGTGTAAAAAATGCATAGAACTAATTCACTGCTAGAGGAATTGTTAGAGAAAACTGTGGAGATACAGGAGAACGAGAGCTGACTCTGGAGACAGGTTTTTTCAGTTGTTTTTCAGTCATATCTGAGTCTTTGTGACCCCATTTGGGATTTTCTTGGCAAAAATACTGGAGTGGTTTGCCATTTTCTTTTGCAGTTCATTTTGCACATGAGGAAACTGAGGTAAACAGGGTTCAGTGACTTTCCTAGAGTCATATAGTTAGTGTCTGAGTCCAAATTTGAACACAGAAAGATGAGTCTTCCTGTCTTCAGACCTAGTGCTCTGTACACCATGGTACCACTTAGCTTCTCTTTTTGGAAGTCAGAGGACTCAGGTTCAAATTTGCCTGCCTCTAATGTTTACTATTTGTGTCTTCTTGAGCAAGGCTCTTAATCTCCTGAGCTTCAGTCTTATCAATTATAGACCAAGGATGTTGGGTTAGATGATCTCTAAGGATATTCTAGGAACCAAGATTTATGATTCTGTAATTCTATGACCCTCTGAATCAGAGATTCCACTGCTGGAACTATGTCCAAGGAGGCTTTGGACAGAAAGAGAAGACCCATATATACAAATATGTCTGTGATCATATTATTTGGGATAGTTAAATGTTATAAAATGTCTTGATCACGAGGAATTATCTTATTTTCTTCTTGGGGAGATGAGAGTTGAGGAAAGAAGGAAGAGAGAGGGAATTTTGGTTGGCCCACTCATCTGTATACTCAAGGATGATCCAGCTTGAGGGGGGGAATACAGGAGGTAGATAATTCTTCTGTCAGCCCCCACACTTCCCATTTTCCTACTGAAATCCACTCTGCCCTTCCATCAGCCCCAATTGCAATACTTACCTGTTTGTATTTGTACAGGAGAAGAAGGAGTAGAAGAAAAAGTAGGGCCATGGTGACAGTGCAGGCTGTGACAACAGGAATAAAGAGACTGTCTTTGTTAGGCCGAATGACAGGTTCTGGAGATGATAGGAAGAAAAAAAGTGAAGGCATGAACACAGTGCCATTTCCTTCTCTCTCTCTCTCTCTCTCTCTCTCTCTCTCTCTCTCTCTCTCTCTCTCTCTCTCTCTCTCTCTCTCTCTCTCCGTATCTCTAACCCTCCCAGCACAACAGGTAATCTTTATCCAAGGATGATGTGGGGAAAGGGAAGCCAGGGAGAAGATTTCAGTGAAGATATAGTAGTCAAAACTAGTGTCCTTTAATCCCAGGTCCTTCTAAACATGTCCTTCTGCTCAAAAATCTTATGTGGCTCCTTACTGTGGGGATAAAGTCCAAACTTCTTTGCCTAACATCAGAAACCTTTCACAATCTATACCTAGTTTTCCTTTCCAGCCTCAACTCCCAGAGAAACATGGGCAGAAGTAGGACACTACAAATGTCACTTTGGCCATTGAGTGAAGAATAGATTGGAAAGGGGAAAAATGGGGCAGGAAGGTCAGTTGGGAAGCTATTGCAGTATTCTAGAAGAAGGATGATGAAGGTCTGAAGGTAGTAATAACCCCGTGACTAAAGAGGGGTAGAAAGGATTTGGGAAATGTTATGGAGGCACAGTCATAGATATTTGATTATTGATTGGCCTTGAAGGGCAAGGGAAAGTGAGGAGTCTAGAATTACTCTGAACTTGTCTTCACTGCCACCCTGACAAAATGATGTGAGAGGCAGCCCCCTGTTACTGATTTCCATTCATTCAACCAGACAAGTCACTAAACTTTGTTCATTCAATCAATGAATATGTATCAGGTGTTATGCTTGATTGTGATGGATATGACTGTAATGTAAAAAATGGATATGACCCAGACCCTATTCTCAGTCTGTTAGGGAAAATGATGTGAATACAAAGAATTAGGATCCAAGGGAGACTGAGACAGATACAAAATGTCAGTCCAGGCATAAGGCTATAAGAAATGTAAAGAGAGAAGGATCTGGCAAACTTCAAAAAACGCCAAAACAAACTGATCTTTAAATGGTCTTTCAAAGTTTACCCAGTGCTTTATGTACTAACACAATGAAATGGAAATAGCACCAATTTAGTGCCAGAGGACCAGGGTTCAAATCCTAGGTCTACTTCTTATATCACCTAGATCAAGTCATTTCCTTCTCCAGGGCCTGTTTTTCCATCTATAAAAATGAGAGGGTTGGGTTTAATGGCCTCTAAATTCCCTTTGATTTCTAAAATTTATGGTCCTTTGAACATTATGAATTATGTTCTACAGATGGTTTCACCATTTTAAAGATGAGGACACTGAGGCTCAGACAGGTGACTTTGCTATTCAGTGTTGGAGACAGAATTCATACCTCTTCTGTCAATGCCAAACTCATTATCATGATCCAATATGCCAAGCTGCCTTCTTTTTTATTTTATTTTATTTATATTATTTAAATTATTTTATTTTAGTTTTATTTTATTATTTTATTTTTATAAGTAAAACGGGGTTAAGTGGCTTGCCCAAGGCCACACAGCTAGGTAATTATTGCCTGAGGTCGGATTTGAACTCAGGTACTCCTGACTCCAGGGCCAGTGCTCTATCCACTGTACCACCTAGCCACCTCTTCAAGCTACCTTCTAATCTCTGTCGCCACTCTTCTTTCTCAGAAAAAATGTTAATGCCACTTTCTCACCTCTCCCTCCATTCTATGGCATCCCATACTCCTTCACAAGAGGAAGTCACACTTCATTTACATCATACATACTATCATAGGATTCTTCATGTGGGAACTGAGTCCAAGAGTTATTTCCAGGACTCCCTGGAAAATTTTTCCCCCTTGCTTATGTTTAATTTTTCCCTAGAACTGATAAAGAATTGCTATTACCCCTTTCTGACTTGAGAAGGTTGATGGGAGGGAACAATTACATGGGCAGAGCAGGGCAGCATCTATGAATTTTGGAGCACTTAGGGGTATGGGGCAATAATCTGGACTTGCAAAGAAATAGGGGATCCAAACAGATTGCAGGACAAGACTTGAATAAATCATCCTCTTTCCTTTTTTAAAAATAAGTTTTATTTATGACAATGGATTAAGTGACTTGCACAAAGTCACACAGCTAGGTGATTAAGTGTCTGAGGTCAAATTTGAACTCAGGTCCTCCTGACTCCAGGGCCAGTTCTCTATCCACTGCACCACATAGCTGCCCCAGATCATTCTTTTTCCTGCCCAGAGCTTCAAGGCTAAAAGGAGATGCCAGGCTGAGGCACTGATTCATAGAAACAGAGTTAAACAAATAGGACTTGGTACAGATACTAGAAGTGGCCCTGGTAGCCTAGACTAAGCCCAAGAGTTTGGAACCCTGAAGGAACCAAGCCAAATTTTAGGGGACTAGCTAGCTGTTCCTAGAACAAGAAATGGTGCTTAGAGTCCTGAGAAGCAAAAAAGAGAATTAAAAAGGTGCCCAATTGTCTATTCCCTAAATCCATTGCTAGGAGTATAAGCTACCAATTCTCTTCTAGCCAGATATTTTCCCTTCATTGCTCCTGCAGTTTATGTAATGCCTCTCTGAGGGATCAGTCTCAGTCAGAATTGATCTGAACCCCTTAAATCATTAGCTTGTGTCACTCATATCAGGGCATTTTCACATGCTATTCATTCCTTTAAAGTGTGAATTCTTGAGGATTGAAGCTTATTTATCTTTGTAACTTCCATGATGTCAACCTTAGAAGTCTACATAAAGAATTGTTAAATGAAGTCATATTCTTTGCTCCTTGAAACTACGTTGTATAACTTCGCATGTATTTATCCACATACAAGTTACATTTTCAAAAGAATGTAAGCACCTAGAGGGCAGGTACATTTTTGCCTTTATCTTTTTATCTATACAATCTAGCACTGTACCTTGAGCACAGAAGAGATTTAATAAATGTTTGTTGAATCATTGAATTAATTGTTCTTTGTTGCACTTACAGGTCTTGTCTTTCTAGCTATCCCAAGCCTATAAGTATGGGGACCTTGTGCTTTTGCCTCTGAAAGCAGCACCTTTTCCCCAAAAAGTGCTGACTATTCTACTTGTACTCTTAGATCTTACATAGAAGAGTTGATGGGGAAAGTTGAGTCTGGGAAAAATTAGGGATGCCTTCTGAGGGATCATAGGGATGCTCACCATCCCCTCACAGGGAAGTATGCAGTATTCTCACCTCTCAGGATGGGCCAGAAGATGTATGAGTTGTTCCCAACCTTGTTGCTGGCCATGCACATGTAGGTGGTGTTTTCCATCAGGGTTGGGATATGAAAGATACTTTCAACGATCACTTTATCAAAGGACCTCTGGCTTAGCAATGAGGTATTAGTATCATGCCACAGCAACTCTCTGCCTTGGTTGCAACTGGAAAATGGAGGAAGGGGATGTGAGTCGAAGGGAGGGAGATGAGAGCTTCTCTAAGCCTCTAGGATGAGAATCAGTGTTCAAGGAGTACCAAAGGAATACTATCACCTCAGGGCCATCTAAGGCTAGCCAGGAAAACTGAGTTTTCACTTATGGTCTTGGCCTTCAGTACCATGATTTGAGTCAGTATGTGACCTACCTTTTTTTATTGCCTGAGCAGCGGTACCATGTAATTTCAGGGGCTGGATACCCTGAAGCAATGCAGCTAAGGACATTAGAGACATTATGATATGCCTGCTGGACTTGTGCTTCTGGGGGATCTGAGAAGGGAAAATGGAGTGAGAAAGAATAAAATATATCAGGGGACTTTGTATACCTAAGACTCTCCTTTGTACCATTACTAAGAAATACATCTGCTATGACTATGTGAGAAGGGAGATTGCCCAGACATGGGTTAAATCCTCACATTCAGCCTGTCCACTCCTCCAGCCCTCCAATTCCCTCACTAAGCTTTCTCCCCTTCAAAGACTGCTCACCCCTTCACAGAATTCCATCTCCCTCACTGAGTCGCCATCCTCTTAATGTTCCTCCATTTTCTTGATAATCCTCATAGTCTTCCCTTAGCCCCTATGCTTTGCACCCAATTTCTTAGACTCTTTACTAAGTGACAATACCCTCATTGAACTCCCTCCTTCTCTTATTGAGTCTCTATCCTTACCCTGCGCCCCCAGTTCCTCAAAGATCCTCCATCCTCTTCATGAATTGCCATCTTCTCAACGATCTCCCATCTCTTCTATCACCTACTCTGCTACACTGAATTCTCAGACCCTTACAGTGATGCTCTAGCACCTTTGCCCCTCACTAGTTAGCTGATTCCCCAGTAGAAATAACTTGTTATTACAAAGTGTAAGGCACTGAAAGAAATCCTTTCTGTTTGGGTAGTGTAAATTGGGGAGGGCATAAATAAAAGGTCAGGAAAAAGAAATGAGAACAAGTAGTTAAAATGACCTGTCACCGGAGCAGGGGCCTGAGGCTTTTCCTTTTTGACCCTTTGTGGGAAGAAACCAATCCTTGGACCTGTACCTCTATATTTTCTCTTGTTACTTCAGATAGGGTCTACTTTTCAGTCATCCGAGGGTAGATACACATACAGAAGGATCTGCTTGGTGTCTAGGCAGTTCTTTCAGCTGTCCCAAGACCATCTAGGAATTTCCCATTCCCAGGTAGTTAAGCTTTATGAAAATAGGGGATTCTAGCTTCATTTCCACTCTGATCCCTGTGAGCTTTCCCTTCATTTCCTGGAAGTACTCACGGTATAAAATGACTTCAAATCTGAGGGAAGCCTTAGCATTTGAGTTCTCAGCATGAAAGGTGTAGTACCCAGCTTCTGAATCTTTCAGCCGAGATAGAGTGAGGGTTGTGCTGAACCTAATGGGGGAAATGAACACAATCTAGCTGAGAGAACTAGCAAGACCACAGTCCTGGAACCTTCCTTTTTCCCAGTAGTACCTAAGACTTTTCCCAATCCTAAGGAGCATGCGGTTGTGTGCTCCCTATTCTGCAGGTATGACCATAAGTCACTAGGATAAAGTACTTACTATATACCCAAACAGACACACAATGGACAAGCACAAAATGCCAACTGGCGATAGTGACCACCATTCTCTGAGATTTCAGAAGAACACAATCCCACAGGAATGATTATTCTTTACTATATAACCTAAGCCCTGCTATAGGGGAAACATGACTTGGGTTGACTGTGAGTCACCAAAAGAAGGCAAATTTGCTGAAACATATCAAAGTGCTTCTATTTGGTGAACTCCTTATTCTTTTATCTGATCTTCTCATCTCTGTTTCCTGACTTCTCAAGGAAAATTCTGCATTTTATAGGAAGCCTTTCCCAATCTCTTTTAATTTCCATACCTTCCCTCTGTTAATTATTTCTTATTGATCTTGGATATAGCTTGTTCATTCATAATTATTGACTTATTTTCTCCCCCATTAAATTGTGAACTCCTCCAGGACCAGGATTGTCTTCTGTCTTTCTTTGTATCGCTACCACTCAGCTGAGTGCCTCATATATAGTAGGTCCTTAATAAGTGCTTATTGACTGAATAATATTAAAACTTAAGAATCCTTTAATAGATGTCATCCTACAGAATACTCATAATTTCCAAACTACATGGAATAAAAAGCTTTCAAAATATAGAGAACATATATTATTGTTGAATTGTTTTTCAGCTGTGTCTAACTCTTTATGACCCTATTTGGGTATTTATTTGGCAGAGATAATGGAGTGGTTTGCCATTTCCTTCTCCAGATCATTTGAAAAACTGAAGCAAATAGGGTTAAGTGACTTTCTTGTAAGCATCTGAGACCAGATTTGAACTCAAGAAGATGAGTCTTCCTGACTTCAGGTTTGGCCAGCACTCACCAAACTACTGCATAGGAAGAAATTATAACCCCTTGGGAAAAGAATGAGGTACATGTCATCCTTAACAACATTAGAATTTAAGCCTTGGTCCTCTGACTCCCATTTCACTGTTCTTTCTACTACACTACGATGTCACAAAAATAATTAATGAGAGGCCTGGGTGTCCATTTGGTGCTAAATTTTAAAGGACTTTAAAATACTTTAGGATATTAGCAGACATTTCTACTGGATGCTTTCACTGCCTGGAGAAAGAAAGAAAAGGTGACAATCAGGGAACCAAATATTTCTAGCTGGGTAGCAGAAGAAGGGAACCAAGAAGAGATTTTTAAAAAACAGAAATTAGTGACCTGAGGTAGGAGCAGGGAAGAGGAGTGTGTATTGAGATAGACTTCTCAACAGTCATAACCAGGAATCCTGGTACATGGGGCAAATTCAATTTTGCAAGGAATGGATAGGGTACTGTGGACCTTTCCTCAAGCGTCTGACCCATGACTCAATGAGGATTAGTGGGGAAGGCAACTGGGTTGAGGAAAAGATAAATCAACTGTAGGTAAAGTAGTAGGAAGGAGTAAAATATCTCTTTGCCCAGTTAGCCCCAGATCCTACTTCCTTGCCCTCTCCTGGGTCCTACTATACTTTCCCTATTCCCCCCCCCCATAATCCTTGTGGGGTATGAACCATTATACTCTAAAGGTACAAAGCTTAAAGATTTCAGCCTTTGAACTTCAATGGGAAGGAAGCACATTCCCTCAGATATTAGTACTTTGGACATCTTACCCTAGTTGCAGTTCTGCTTTTTGGCACTGAGTCCAGACTCATGACCTCCAGAACAAGAAAGACTTAAGGGAACAGGACTGGGAAGGTTTATCCCTTAAAGTAGATTTTGAAGCCATTCAGGTAATTGTATTTTTTGACCTGTAAATGAGCTTTCTTTAATGTAATCAATTGGCCCCTAACAATGGGGCCTAATTAGACTTCAGAATGGAAGGCAAAATGGCAGCATCCTTCAACTTGTATTTTTAAATATTTTTATAATGACATTTTAATATAATTGATTTCCTTTATAATCCTTTGCATTTATTTTATGTGTTTATAAACAATGGTACGCAAAGGGAATCTGTGGGCTTCACCAGACTGGCAAACAGGACCTTGACTTGAAAGGTGAGGACTCCCAACTCAAAGTCTTTTCTGACTCTTAGATTCTACAATTCTAGGAAACATAACCAGACCTCTGGAGTCTTCCTCTTTTTAAATCTACTATTCCCTAAGATCCTATTCCTTGTGCTTCTTGAGGATGAAGAGAAAAGGAGAAGATTTGGGTTAGACTCTATGGAGTTAATCACTTTAGGGATCCACTCCATTTTCTTCTGTTCTGGATCTGAGGTCAACATGGACAGAAAGGGAAGAGTAGAAAAAGAAGCAATTACCTGTAGTTTTCCCCTGAAATGGAGGTTTGAAGTTTGGGGTGGGAATTGTGAAAGGAACCATCATAAGTCCAGTTCCAGTGAAGCAGCTCAGGATAAGTCTCAATATTGACCTTCAAGTCCAAATTCTCCCCAATAGGCATTGCTATCTGGACATCTTGCTCAGAGGACAGGTTTATATACCCCTTCTCTGAAAGAGGGAACATTTCAAGGTATAACACTGGTGTAGAGATATTTTAATTAATTCATTCAGTTGACAATCAAGTATTCGATTCATTTGTCCACTTAACAAACATTTAATAAATGCCTACTGTTTGCAGAAGACAGGGATTGGAGTAGTCTAGGTGTGACACAAAGATAAACAAGACATGGTTCCAACCTTCATGAAACTCATGCTCCAATGCTTATTAAATTCCTGATACCTTCAAGACATTTAGGTAAGCCTTGCCTCTTCCTGGCAATAGTCTTTCTAATCCCTTAAATCTTGTCTCTTGCCGACATTCCTTGGTTCCAGTCAGCACAGGTTGCCTATTCCTCTTAAAACACCTCTTTGACCATTTCGTTCTCTAGTCAAAAACCTTTCATAGCTCCTCACTAACTAATCCTCAGCCAGTATTCATGATCTTCCAAGACTGGATCCTAATCTATCTTATCTCCTAAAATTCCTCTACACAGAGCCTCTACTTCTAGTCCATGATTGGAAGAGGCCTTTGTTCATGTTATTGCCTCCACTCCCTTTCAGACAACTCTTTAAATTCTTGGATCTCAGCTCAAGGCTTGTGGAAGTTGAGACCTTTCTGACCATGGTAGCCCAAAGAGATATTTTTCTATGGACTCTGTTCATTTGGTGTCTAACTTGCCTCATTGTTATCAGACAATATTCATTGCATGAGTCTTGCCTTTCCACCTAAGGTTTGTCTTTTTTTCTTTTAAATTGGTTTTAATTTGTGTCTTTTATTTTTATACAGTCATAGTTTTCCCCATGTCCTTTCCATTTTTCTTCAGTGACTACTTAGCTTTCATTTCACATTATGCATCACCCCTAGGATAAGTCCATCATCTAAAATCCCATTACCATCCAGACTAATTCAGTTTTTGATACTCAACACCTCAACTCCCTCAGTTGTTTGTCCCTTATGACTAAGAGTAGATCAATAATATATGCATAGGCTGATTTAATCTAGAAGAGACAGGAGGGAGGGAGAGAGGGAGAACAAGTTGGAATTCAAAATATTATAAAAACGAATGCTAAAAATTTCCTTGATATGTGATTAGGGAAAAAAATAAAATACTATTTAAAAAGAGTTACAAAGGCAGTAAAAATCCCAATTCAAAATGTGGCACATTGAAACCTATTCCCAAGTCTAGTTTTACAGAAGGCTCAGAACTTTTCAAGTAACTCTCCATTTTCCACCAATAGCTTTGCTTGGTTTTTCACTCTTTGAAGTCTCATGCCTTTGCAACAAGTATCCCCACCCCCCATATCTTTATCCTTTTCAACTTCCTTTTGAATGTTAATTGCTAAACTCATTGAGAATAAAGGACCATTTTTTTCTTTTCTATTTCCCCAGAGTTTAGTATAGTGCTTGGGACACTATAGGCACGTAATAAATGCTTATTGAATTAAATTATTCCTTCTCCTAACCTCCAGAGAATTATTTCATATAACAAACAGTATTTCATTAAAAAACAGAAAGAAAAAGAGGGGGGAAAATCAGTACAATTGATTAATACAGTGGAAAAAGTCTGAAAACATACAATACAGTAGTAGTAATAATAGTAATAATATAGTAGTTGTAGTAGTAATGGTAGTAGTAGCAGTAGCAGCAGCAACAGCAGTAGTTGTAATATAGTGGTAGTAGTAGCAACAGTAGCAGCAGTAGTAGCAGCAGTAGCAGTAGTGGTCATGGTCATAGTAGTAGTAGTAGTAGTAGTAATTCTTCAGTCTCAAAGAAGACTGTGGCATCAATGAAATGGCATGCATGCATGTCATGACATGCATCTAATTTGAATTAAAGTAAAGGTATGTTGGTGCAAAGACATCAGCCTCACTCAACCATGATGGTATCTGATTGTCTTCAAACCTGACTTTTGTCTTTGATTAATGAAAACATTCTTGGCAATGTGCAACAACTGTGGACCTCACATCTCCATGAAAGAGTGAGATGGCCTCCCCCATGCAAATTTGAAGACTCACAAACATAAGTAAGCCTCAATGCATTTTAATTATCTTGATTTGAACTGAATAAAACACCATCCCCTCCTCTATTCCTTCTGGTATTAGTTTTCTTCTCCTGGGCCTTCCTGATGCCTTTCCTCCTTACTTCATCATGAACATCCTTAGTATTTTCAAAAATGCATCATCTTCCCCTCACCCTGGCTCCCTAGTGACAGTACAGTATCCAGGAAACCCAAAGTCACACACCATCCCACAGTTAGATGTCATGTTCAAATTTCCTTACCTACCACCTTTAGAACTGTGAAAGAAATACTCGAGCCCAAATGGTTGGAAGCCTTACAGAAATAGGTGCCACCATCCTCAGGGCCCACAGCTGGGATGGTGAAGTTGATGACACCTTGATAGTTGTCACCGATAAAATTAAAGTTGATTTTTCCCAGGGAAGTATTCTGCAGATAAAACAAAGAGCTGATGAGTATCCCAGACATTAGTGGGCTCCTAAAAGCATATTCAGAGGAGTGAACTAAGGCAGATTAATTGAATTTATAAAGTTGGGGAAACTGGCATCTTGCTTTTCCAAAATATTCAGGGATTTTGTGAATGCTTTATTCAACATGCTATATTTTGAGTTGTGATCTCTACTCTCTGTTCTTTTTCAGATTAAATTAATTTATTATCACTACTCTTATTAACGATAACTAATAGAGAGGCAGGTAAAAGACAGAGGACCCACTTTAGACTCAGAAAGACATGGGATCAAGACTGATCTCTTGACACAGACTTAACTGTGTGATCTTGGAATTGTCACTAAATTTGAACTCTTTGAGAGAGAGGAGTCCCTCATCTATATCCTCACCACATGTTCCCCAAGTAGTGAAATTGCAGATCAGTGCTATGACCTCTCTCACCAAGAATTAAATATAATATTAACTCCAATTCACATAGAGCTTTAAGGTTTTAGAAAAACTATGAGATTTTGAAGATGAAACTTCGCAACTGATTTCTCCAAGGGGTCACTGCTTCTATTCCCCATGTTGTAGTCTAACCATATTTCAGAAGGTCCCCCCCTTGTAAAAATAAGAGAAGACACAATACAAATCGGGGAGTTGGAAGATACTTTGTCATTAACTCATTGAGAACCTTCGATAGTCTATATTCTCTGTCCTAAGATCTCTTCTAGAGCCAATGAGCTAGTACTTTATATATGTTATTCCCAAAGGTAACTTAAATCAAGATTTTTAAGAAAGATAAGTCATATTTGAGAGTGATGAAGTTTGAATGACTCATGGGGATTTGGGAGCATGTCCCTCTCTAAGTACTTCCAGAGTCTGACCATGGGGTTAGATGATCAATGGTCCAACCCCATACCTTTAACCTTTAATTGTTATATTTTCTGAAGTACCTACTGTGTACAAAGCACTGTTAAGTACTGGGAAAGATGGACAATTTATACAAACTTCAATTCTTTTCCCTATAGAACACATAGTCTGGTAGGATCTGGTGCTTTGTCCAAGGACATGTAGTACTCACCTTCTTCTGCTGGTGTTTGAGAACAATATTAAATTTTATATCTGGATCAGTTGCTTCACAGATAATCTGGGCAGGTTCTCCTTGTATCCGAACTAGCTCAGAAGGTTCTAGCCTCAATTTTGGAGGTCCTAAGAGGACTGAAGCCAGCATAAAAATTATGATCTTGGGATTAAGCTGAAAACAGTCTCACCATTATCACCCTCATTTTACAGACAAGAAAACTGAGGCCCAGAGAGTAGAGTGACTTTTCAAGATCACATACTAGTTGTAAATAACTGAATTAGTCAAATCCAGGTCTTCTGATTTCCATTATAATTTTTTTTAAGTATATTGTGTACTACTACAGAACTCAGAGTCAGAGGGGAGGAGTTGCTCTGGAGCCCCATTAGCCCAAATATTGGAACTACCCAGGAGGCAAAGTCATGGAGTAGAGGAAAATAATAAGAATAGTCAGTATGTATGTAGATACATATACATATACATATATATATTTACACACAATTATTTAGATCTATGTAGTACTTTAAGATTTGTGAAGCACTTTACAAACATTAACTTATTTTTTCTTACAATAATTCTAGAAGATTTAGGTGCTGTTATTATCCTCATTTTATAGCTGGGGAAACTGAGGCAGATAGATTTTTGTCTGTAACAGAGGGCTGGGCAGTATCTTGCCCAGTGTTACCCAACCAGTAAGAGTATGAAGCTAGATATAAATTAAGGTCTTCCTGACTCCAGGTCTAGTATTCTATTATCCAATGTATCTACCACCTAGTTACCTCTGAATTCTTTCTCAGATTTAATGGGACAAGGTCTGTCCCAGGCCCCTTTGGAATATTTTCCATTCCCCCAAAGTTCAATTAGTATTATCAATCATACCCTCTCTCTGAGCCCTCTGCCTATTGTTACCTCTTTTGGGGGGGGGATTGCAAGGCAATGGGATTAAATGACTTGTCTAAGGCCACACAGCTAGGTAATTATTAAGTGTCTGAGGCCGGATTTGAACTCAGGTACTCCTGACTCCTGGGCCAATGCTCTATCCACTATGCCACCTAGCTGCCCCCATTAAGTTACCTTTTTCCACAATCACTCGGATCTTTGAGGAGATCCTGGTCTTCCCTTCAACCACAGTCTTACAGATGTATGTATCTCTGTGGATAAACTGGATCTTGCTGATGGTAAAACCCTCCCAAGGGTCAAAAGTGATGTTGGCCTTGACAGGTTTATCATAGATTCTCTCCAGAGATGCTGAAGATATTGCTGTGGGATCTGTGATCCGACAGGGCAACAATGCATCACTGCCCTCCAGGACAAGGACAGTATTGTCAGGGACGCTCCAAAGATTTTCTGGATCTGTCCAGAGAAACAACTAGGTCAATGAATAGAGCAGAGAGGCAGAGAATATGAAGATTCAGTGCATCAGGAAAATAGCCTTGGTAGCCAAGTGTTAAAGTATTGGCAGATTAGGGGCTGCCCATAGGATTTAAAGAGATTCCAACTCTCTGTTGATTCTCTTCAGATGTCACAGAGCACTTTAGTTCACAATGGTCTAAGGCACTCAATGTATATTAGCCTAGTAAAAAGATGAAGTCAATGGGTGAAACAAAAGGAATGTACTGGGAGAAAGGGAAAGGTGACATAGAATGAGCTAAGATATTTCACATAAAAGAGTCAAGAAAAAGATTTACAATGGAGTGGAAGGGGGAATGAGTGAACCTTCATTCTCATCAGTGTTTCAGAAAGGAAATAACATATGCACTCATTAAGGTATAGAAATCTATCTTACCCCAGAGAAAAATGAGTGGAAAGGGATGGGAGAAGGGGGACAGGGGAAGGGGAGGGGGAGAGTAGGTGATTGATAGAAGAGAGGGAAGATTGGGAGAGGGTAGTCATATGCAACACATTTCTGAGGAGGGACAGGATGAAAGGAGATAGAGAACAGAATAAATGGGAGTGTGGGGAGGAATAGAATGGAGGGAAATAACAGTTAACAATAGCAACCATGGGGAAAAAATATTGAAGCAATTTCTCTGATGGACTTATGATAAAGAATGCAGCCCATCTCAGTAGACAGAGCCAATAGTATCAATACAGACTGAAGGACAATTTTTTTTCTCTCATTTCATTTCTCATGAGGTTTTTCTATCTTTTGGGGGGGGGAGTTTGTTTACTTTCTTAATAAGATTATTGTAGTAATGGGGAAAATAAATAAATAAATCATTGAAAAAAACAATGTATGGGGCAGCTAGGTGGCGCAGTGGATAAAGCACCGGACCTGGAGTCAGGAGTACCTGGGTTCAAATCCGGTCTCAGACACTTAATAATTACCTAGCTGTGTGGCCTTGGGCAAACCACTTAACCCCATTTGCCTTGCAAAAACCTAAAAAAATGTATATTAGCCTTTTCCTGCATCAAATCCTTTGTAAGTATGGTTATGGTGGAGCTAGGAATTGTCCATTCTTATCACTTCGACCAAGGGCTACAGAGTGAGTGACAAGAAGTGATCAGCTGAAGAACGACCACTGATCTAAAGATCAGCAATTAAAGCTGCCCTGGAAGATCACGGTCCTTAGTAATTTCTTCTTCCTAGGTAGAATCTGTTCCACCAAGGCACCAAGAAAGTATTGATTAGTGAACTTGTTAAACCTACAGAACTTTGAGGTCTCAGAGAAGAAAAAGAATTCCTGTTCCAATCTACCACAAAATATCTTTAATGATAATCAAGAGTCTTGAGAGTGGTGGATTAAAGAAGAAATATGGAGATAATAGAAAACAATCAGAATTTGAGAGCTGGAAGAAAGTAATGGGATGGAATAGAGACCTAACTCTTCTAAACAAAATTTGATCGTTTGGTTTAAGGCCCAACTCCTGGTCCCTTTTGCCAGGTCTATGCTCATATCTGAGAAATACCAACTCTTTTAACAGCTCTTTAACAGAACTCAATACTGGGAAAAATCCAAGGGAGGAGCTAAGTTTAAGGATTAAATTCTTCAGCCCCATACCTTTCACATAGAGATGCAGGGAGACAGCAGAGTTATCTCCATTCAGGTTTTCTGTCTCTTTCTCCAAACATTTGTAGGTACCTGTATGATTAAATGTAGTGTTTTTGATACTTAATATGTTGATGTTGCCTGTGGGTTGCTGAACACAGCCAGTGGTGGTGTTGCAGTTTGCATCATTGACCCAACTCACGCTGGTATTGCCCACACAATAAAGTGTTACTGTTGATCCATGTTCTACCACCATTTCTGGAACTTTGGGTTCAATCATGGGAACTGCCTGACCTGTAGACAAGAGAAGTTGTCAGTCCTTAAGACAGGGGAAGTGAACTCTAAAGTGTCAGGGATGTCCAATCCCCTTGAAAGAGAAGTAGTATGGACAGTTAGAGACAGTACTCCTCCAAAAGAGTTATTGTGTGCTATTTTGCATCATCATCATCATCATCATCATTATTATTATTATCTATCTGTACCACAGAATTAGGCAATCTTTAGAACTGGAAGGGATCTTAGAGATCATATAGTACAACCCCTTTATTTTATAGAAGGAAAGTGAGACCCAGAGAGGAGGAGGAACTTGCTCAAGCTAAAAAATCCAGACCTTTTGATATATAAATTCTTTGTATGTGGGAGGTCCTCTAATCCTCTAGTTCATGAGCTCCATGAAGAGAAGGATCATTTCTTAATTAAGACCAAGTTTCTATGTTTTCAAGATACCACTTGCTCCAGGTTCTTCTCCTACATGCTTGAATACTTCTTAATCTTTTTTCTGGTTCATTCTTCATTAGACTATACCTCAAAGCTCTTACCTCTTCTTTTCTCTATACTCTCTATATGACCTTACCAGTTCCTATAGGTTTAATTATTTCTATGTAGAAAAACTCATAAATCTGTATATTCAGCACCAGTCTATCTCCTGAACTCTGTCATCAACTGCCAATTAGACATTTCAAATGAATACCCCAGAGACAATTTAAACTCTACATGTTCATAACAGAATTCTTTATCTTTCCCTCCTGATCCACCTCTCAATTGCACTTTCCTATATCTCTTGAGGGCACCACCATTCTTTCATTCTCTAATGTCCATAACCTCAATATTATTCTAGACTCCTCACTCTCCTTTACCCACTCACCCCCATTTCCAATCAGTTGAAAAACTCTGCTATTTGTATCTTTACACCATCTCTTGCATCTGACTCTTTCTCTCTACTCACACTGCCTGCACTTCATTTAAAGTTGTTATCTCTCATCCGGGCTATTGTGATATCCTCCTCATTGTCATTCTTGTTTGGGATTCTCTCCCCAATCCAACCCATCCTCCACACATCTTCAAATTGTTTTTCCACACTTCTTCAAAGTGATTTTCTTCTCACAAGTTAATTTTTAAAAATATTTTAAACTTAAATACCCCATTCAATACCATTCCAATTAAATCACCAAACCTATTTACTGTTAGAAATAATAATACAAAATTCATTTAGAAGAACAAAAGATTGATAATATCAAAGATCTAAATAAAACATGTAAAGGAAGAAGGTTTAGTAGTACCAGATCTTAAACTATGTTATAAGGCAATAATTATCAAAATTACCTGGTATTGGAAAAGAAATAGATCAGTAGAACAAAGTAGATATACAATTCACAATAGAAAATTACTATGGTAATGTTGGGTTATAAAATATAAAGGTTTAAGTTTTGGGTATAGGAATTTATTATTTGGTAAAAATTGTGGGAAAACAGTCTGGTAGAAATTAGGCATAGTCCAATATCTTATACCATTTACCAAAATAGGGTCAAAATGGATACTTGACCTAAATATAAAGAAAGCTATTACATGAAAATATGAAGAAGATGGAAAATAGTACAGTGCAAGGTGGAAAAATGGATCATACCATTTACAGCAAGTGAAAAAGGATTTTGTAAAAATAAAACAAGTGTAACCAAGATCAAAAGAAAAACAGAAAATTGAGGAGGGTGACTTATAAACAGTTTCTCAGATAAAGATTTCATATCTCAAATATATAAAGAAAAAACTTTGTCAAATCTATAAGAAAATGATTCATTTCTCAGTTGATAATGGTCAAAGGATATGAACAGACAGTTTTTGGATGAAGAAATTAAAACAATTTATAATCATATAAAATGTTCTAAATTATTATTGATTGGAGAAATGCCCCTTAAAACAATCTTGAGATATAATTTTATAACTATCAGATTGGCTAAAATCATTGAAGGAGAAAGCAGCAGATGTTGGAGGAGTTGTGAAAAAATTGTGAAACTAATTTACCCTTGGTAGAACTTTGAACTGATCCAACTATTTTGAAGAGTAATCTGGAATCATGCCCAAAGAGTTATTAAACTGCCTATATGTTTGACCCAGAAATACCTCCACTAGGTCTGTTTCCCAAGATGATTGGGGAAAAGGAAAAGAACCTAAGTTTTCTAAAATATTTATAGCAGCTCTCTTTGTGGTAGCAAAGAACTGGAAATTGAGGGGATGTCCATCAATTAGGAAATGGCTGAGCAAATGATGGTATATGATAGTGATGGAATACTATTGTGCTGTAAGAAAAGATGAGCTCAATGATCTTAGAAAAACATGGAAAGACTTGCATGAAATAAGGAAGAGCAAAACTAGAAGAACCAAGAGAATGTTGCATACAGTAACACAACTTGAGTAACCAAATCATTTTGAATATTATAAATACCTTAATTAAGTTCAAAGGAAGTAAGAAGGAAGATGCTATCTGTATACAGAAAAAAGCAAACAAATAGAATGATTTTATGAAAAATACACACACACACACACACACACACACACACACACACATATATATATATATATACACACATATACATACATACAAGTATTTGTGTTTAATGGTAGCCATCTCTAGGGTGGGAGAGGGGAGGAAGAAAAATAGAAAAAGAAAGTTACATGATAATTTTATTATATATTTAAAAGAAATAGCACGTTGTACATAATAGATTTGCAGTTTCATGTACAATCTTTTTTTCTATTGTACTATGTCATGAAAATGCTTGTTTTATTTCTTTTGTTCAGAATAAAATAAATTAAAAAAAATAAAATACAAGCTTGACCATTTCACTTTCCTACTCCATAACCTTCAGTAGCTCCTCGTTACTTTTAGGATATAATACAAATTTCTGTTTGACTTTATACCGCCTCTAATATACTTTTTCAGTCTTCTTACACTTTACTCCCTTCTTCATACTCTTATGACTTAGCAGCACTGCCCTTCTTGCCATTTCTCCCCAGATGGCAGTCCATATCCTGAGAAAGCATTTACATGGTGTTCCTCCATGCCATACTCTTCCTCCTCACCTTTATCTCCTCAACTTACAACTTTTTTTCAAAATTTAGCTTAAATTCCACTTTTTGCAAAGAGCCTTTTCTGGTCAGTTCCATTACTAATATCTTTGGTCTGAGATTACCTCCCCTTTCACATTGTATATGCAAACTATCTACGCACATTTGTTCAGTTGTTTTCAATCATGACTCCATGACTCCACTTGCAATTTTCTTGGTGTATGAAGATAATGAGGCAAACTGAGGTTAAGCTACTCGACCAGAGACACCCAGCTAATCAACGTCTGAAGTCAGATTAAAAGTTGGGAAGATGAATCTTCCTGATTCCAGGCCTGGTGTTCTATTCATTGCATACTGTCTCCCTATTTAAATGTAAGCTCCTTAAGGAGCAGGTATTTTTGCATTTCATTGTATCTTCAGTACTTAGTCCAGTGTCCAGCTTATAAGAAGCACTTAATAAATGCTTATTAATTAACTGAATGAATTTATAGTTGCAGCTGCCAGGTGCTGTGTTATCCTGACTTGTGCTTTTTTCCTGGATACTTCCGATATATACATTTTTTTATTTTCATTTCAAAGGCTAATTGACAAATTCTTTCTGACTTCACTTTGCTGTATGGTTTGAGTATGAATGAATGACAAAACCAACTGAATATTTTTCATTTATGTGTTGAAATATCATATCTAAATTCCTTTTTAAAATAAAATCACGGTTTTTCAAGGAGTCCAATGATTTTTTCCAATGAATTTTTATCAATATCTTTTGATTATTTTGTCACCTAAGTTTTCCCCTATAGATTTTTTAAAAAAAGAAAAAGAAGAAAAAGTCAATGAAATTGATCAAAACGTCAAAAAGTCTGATGATATATGTAATGTTCCACATTGTTTGATCACCTCCTCTCCATCTCTGCAATGCAGTTGCTTTCTCATATCTAGAGGGATACTGGAGCTGCCTTAAACTGGCTTATGAGCCAGCAATTATTTTCTTTTTGATTGTCTAGCGTTAAGAAAGAGGAGAAAATATTAATAATTCATATCAAATTTTTAAAGTGTGTGGTGCCTATATGTTTTTTTCCTCAAAGAACTGATTCCTAAACATTTACCAGCACACCATTTTCCACATTTCTTCTTTGGGGTCACATTTGTTCTTTGTAATTTTGCAGTATTTTTTTTATTATTTTGTGTTGTTCCTAGTTGTGTTTCTGGCAACCAGGTTTCAGGGTTAATTCAGGGGAGGGAGAAAAGTAGAGGCTGAGAGGAAAAAGCATTTAGACTTAGGAGTTTCTTTTTGTTTTCTTTTAAGGAACTTTTCTTGAAGGGAGAAAAGAGAACCTGAAACCTCTGGTTCTGCCCTTTAGGGAGAAGGACTTATTCTGCTCCGAGTCAGCACTTTTGGGGGGATTTATTAGGGGGAGGATAAGCACTGCCTAAAATTAAAGGAGAATTGGAGGAAGTGAGAGCTGAATCAGTGCCTTGGACAGGGGCTGCAGAATCTTCAAATGCCTGCTTTAGGGCCGGAAGCACATGGCCTTCCTCTAGATCTCTGAGCCTAAGCTTCAACTCAGCCCCATAGCACTTCCCACACATTCTCACTTCTGCTTTGAGCACGCCCCCTCCATGCAGCCCTGAGCCCACTGTTTGTGCTCCCCATGCATCCCCCTCTGAGCTACAGCCAGCACAAGCTCTCAAAAACCCATATTCCTGACCCTGATGTCAGGAGGCATGGTAAAACCCCCCAAGGAGCTAAACCTGTCGGGCAGGTGAGATAAGATGATGCAGAAGGGACACAGGCAAGGGCCAGTCTCCTACTGATGACCCAGGCTAACCCAAATAGCAAAGTTGGGGCTGTCCTGGGAATAAAGAACACTTTGGGGCTTCTTGAGAAAGGACTTTGGCTAATAGTAAGTCTACCTGCCAACTAAATCTTGCCACTAAGTCTTGTGACCTTGGGGAAATCACTTTTCCTCTTCTGGGGTAAACTAGAGGTGTTTCTATTTCTTCCCAGTTCTAATTCTTGGCTTCCTTCACATCTCACCTAAAATTCTATTTTCTTCA
Organism: Macrotis lagotis; assembly: GCF_037893015.1. Classification (NCBI taxonomy): domain Eukaryota; kingdom Metazoa; phylum Chordata; class Mammalia; order Peramelemorphia; family Peramelidae; genus Macrotis; species Macrotis lagotis. The sequence continues at coordinate 401,372,897 of NC_133658.1, read as the reverse complement.
GGAAACTTTTCCCAGTCCCTCTTAATATTAGCTTGTGACTTTCCTTGAGATTACTACAGTTTATCCTATACTGCCTATCTTATTTGAACACAGTTGTTTGCCTGTTGTCTCGCTCTGCCCTCTCCCCACTCCTAGTCTCCTTCCCTACCTCTTAGATTATGAGTTTCTTGAGGTCATAGGCTGTTTTTTGCCTCTAAAAAATCTCTCTCTCTCTCTCTCTCTCTCTCTCTCTCTCTCTAGATATATATATATACATATATATGTATATATATATGTATGTATATATATATATACATATATATATATGTATATGTAGCATAGTTCCTGGTTCATAGAAGGCACTTATTACACTCTTATTGACAACTTCTGATATCTAACTGATCCCCTGGTGCTTCCTTTCTTCTAGAGTCTTTGGAAGACAAGAAAGGAACAACTACAGACCTCTTTGGCCCTCCATTGTCTCCATTTTCCCTGTTCTCTTCCTCAAAATAAAAGAAGCTGTCTGGGCTTGGTTGACTTCCTGTCATATTCACTGAATTTCAGTTGTGTCCAGCTCAGAAAAAAACCACTTATGAAGAATGAGACTGATGTGTTATGTTTGTCACTTAAAACTTAATCCTCAATTCCTTTTGTCTTGTCTTCCCCCTACTCCTCCATCCTGATTTAAGGAAGGAAAGGTTGGCAAGTCTTTTTTTCTCTACATTGGACTTGTCAAATACTGACCACCTCTCCAAATTCAACTTCTCCCCACTTATCCTACCCAGGACCCCAAACTTCATTCTTTCTCATTTTCTCAAATTGCCTGTTCTCTATTCCCTGAATCTCTCCCCCAGTCCCCAACAACTTACATAGGAACATTTGGCCAGCCTTCTTCTAGTTCCTTGATTGGTGGTCTAAGAATAAGGTTAAGAGGGGAGCTTCATCTTATAGTGAAAAGAGAACTGGTCTTATAGTTAGCAGACTTAAGTTTAAATCCCTGCTCACATATTTACTAGCTGTATAACCCTTAGTAACTTGTATCACTTTTCTGAACCTCAGTTTCCTCATCTGTAAAATAAGTATAATGTTTCCATTACCTACCTGATAGGGTTCTTGTGAGGGGGGAAAACGAATTGTGAACCTTAAAGTGCCATACTGTCCATTCCCCTCAACTCCACCATCTTTCTAAGCTCAGAACTGAAGAACTCAAATTTAAGGTAAAGGAGATAGAAGATAATTCCTCTAAGAACCCAGTTAATCCATACATTTTCACTCTCTTATTAGAAGCAAAGTATTTTAAAGTTATAAGGGATCTTTGAAATTATCTAGGGGTGGGGGGCAGCTAGGTAGTATAATAGATCAAGTGCCAGTCTTGGAATCAGAAATATTCATCTTCTTAGACACTTACTAGCTGTGTGACCCAAACACCACCACCACCACCAACAACAAGCCTTGGTTTAAATTCCAGCTCTGAAGTTTAAAACTTGAGTGACTTGATCTCAGACAAATCAGTTTTCTACTTTGGGCTTCAGGTTCCTTTTTAAATGAGAATCTGAATCACCATACTCCCTGAAAACATGATTTAAAAAATAAGAACTAAGTATTCTTTTGGCTCTAAATCCTATGATCCAATCCATGAATGATCATTGACTGCCTAGTATCAGGCACAGGGTTAGGCAAAATGCCTACCTACCTAGACTGATATAATGGATAGGGCACTTGACTTAGAATCAGGAAGATATGGATTCAAATCCAACCTGATATTTACTGCAGTATGGCTCTGAGCAAGTCACTTAACTTCTCTGTGCTTCACTTTTTTCACCTGAAAAATGAAGAGATTAGACCTGTTAGCTTCTAAAGTCTTCTAAACCATAATCATGTGCCTATTCCAAAGTGCTAAATATATAAATAGAATGAATGAAATTATCCCTATACACACACACACACACACACACATACACACACACACAAGCTTCCCACTGGATGGGTCCCTTTGGAGCAGAGCCCAAGGGCTAGGAAAGCTCTTCCATTCACCCCATTTTCTCTTGTACACTGATTTCTGACAAAAAAAAAAAACAAACATGAATTTCTTCCAGTCAAAACTAGTTTCATTACTTCTCCCCAGGCTTTTGACATACACCACACCCATGTTCTTCTAGGGCTTAAAAGGACTGTGGCTATTCTAAAAGTAGCCAAACTCATGGACACTCAGCCTTTGGGCAAGTCTCTTGATAGAGGAGCCTCTTTTAGGAAAGAATGTCTCAGTTCACAAAGACAATGCTCAGACCTCTATCTGCTCTCTCTATTCCATCTGACTTGCTTGCAGCCAGACATTCAAGGTCTCCACATCCTTGGCTTATCTAAGGCCCTCTTCTCTCTTCTGCACTGCTGCCTCTTCTCCAGTTCTCTTTACTCAAAACTCTTTCCACTTCCAAATATCTTCCCCTAAAGCCACAGAGAGTCAGAACTGGAAGAATCCTTAGACCTGAGACACGAGGTTCCTAACCATTTTTATGTCAAAGCAGTGTAGAGAAGTTTATGGAGCCCTTCTCACAATGTTGGCTTAAAATGCATAAAATAAAATATATAGGACTACAAAATAAATAAAAGGTTAGTGAAAAAAATATGATTTTTCTCATTTAAGTTCACAGACTCCTCAAAATACATTCTTTGATCCAAGTTCCTCATTTTACAGAGGGGGAAACTGAGATTCAGAGAAAGAGACTGATCTAACGTCCCACAGCCAATTAGTAGAAGTACTGGGACTAGAACCCAAGTCATCTGCTATGTACCATCCCTCATTCTGTCTCTGCTCTCCTACCCTGGCTCGCACTAAGCTGGTCTCTCTGCAGAGTATCAAGCAAGACTGTCAAGTCTTGCTAGAGAAAAGGGAATTCCATTTTATAGATGACTTTTAGAACCTCACCCCAGGAACAGAGAACTAGAGTCTCAGAGACACCTCAGGAGCCTGCCAAGTAGTTCTTGAGGCTCCATCTCCCTGCCTTGCCCCTACTTCCCATGACAGTTCTTCTGTAACTTACTGTGCCAGATGACCACGGTCAGCAGTGGTATCAGGGTTCCAGGAGCCATTGCCTCTGGAGAGAAGGTAGCACTGGGTCCAGAGTTGAAGGTGCTCGAAGCCACCTCCTTGCCCGAGGTGGGCTGGTGGAGATGAGAACCGAGGATTTGCCTTGACACACTATCAGTTTTTTGTTACTGACCTCCTCCTTCTCTGAGAAACTTCTCCTTTTTGTGCTGGGCTGTGTGACCACAAGGTTTGGAAATTGAGTCTAAGAAGAAAAACAATCTTGGAAGTACTACCCATGACCCCAGTGGGAAGTGGGCTGCCTCTAGGGTGGAGCCAGGCTCTTTTTCCTCTCCTTAGGACCTCCTGGGTTAGGGGGAGACTTAGACATGATAGACCCCACTCCATTTCTACCAGCCTCATTGGAAGGATGGGAAGGGGACAGCCTGGCAGACCATCATCCTGGGTGTCAGATGGGGCTGCAAGGGACAGAACTGTAACAAACACCTTGAGGCCAATTCCAAGAGTCAAAGACACAAACTTAATCCTTATCATAGAATCTGTAGTGAGAAATTGTGCCAAACTATCGACTATCAGAGGGGCAAGGAACCTGAAACAGATTTAGGAAAAAAAAAAAAAAAAACAATTTTCCCAAGATACCATAGCCAGTTCATAAAAGAACTAGGATGAAAACCCTGGTCTTCTGATATCCACCACTCTACTCTGCCTCCTTCATTCTGTCTTTGTTCTCCTCCCCTTGATCCCACAGATCCAACATCCCACAGACAATTAGTAGAAGAACTGAGACTAGAATCCAGATCATCTGATATCTATCACCCCTCATTCTGTCTCAGCCTTCCTCCCCTGAGGTCTCTGCAGAATATCTGCCATGCCCCTAGCTGTTACAGCTTTCTGGAGAAAAGGTAGAAAGTGGGACCTAGACTGAAGGAAGTGACAGAGCTGTAAGAGATTCTAGAATATAGAATGTTAAATGTCAAAATTGGGAGGATTCTAAAGAGTAGAGTCCATCCTTGGCCTAGAAAACAGGCTCAGATCAGGGAAGTATCTTACTCAAAATCACATAAGTTAGAAAGTATAGGTTATGTAAAGACTATCAAACTGCCTTCTGTGGGGGTGGGGTGGAGGGAGGGACGTGAGAGTAGAGGAAAAATTGTAAAATTCAAAAAATAAAGTATAGGTTATATCAAATAGAGTTGATTCTTAGTTCATAGTTCAGTATTCTTTCTAGTCTTACCTTCCTCTCTCTCTTCATTCCTGTACTGACAAACATACTGTCTTTGGTACATGAAATCTATAAATGTAAAAAAAAAAATACCAAATCATAGATTTAGAGCTAAAATGGATTTTAAAGGCTGTTGAGTTCACTTCCTTCATTTTATGGGTGAAGGTCACCCAGAGAGACACAGACTATGACATATCCATGTCTTTTCTTACTGTAAAATTATTGTTCTTGGACTTCCATGGATCTTCCCCAGACACTCTCCTCAATGCCTCAGAATCTAGAAGGGGGGAATGGGGAGGAAAGACTCTTTCAGAACCTTCCTGGAGAGGCAGAGAATGACACATAGAACTAAGAACTAGATCTGTGATTTCCTTGATTTAGGGAACTTCCAGGGAAGGGAGCATCCTCTACCATTGCTGACCTCCTTGGAAAAAATTGGTCCCTCTTTCTTGGGTTGAGGTGATATCTCACTTCCAGATAAAGGCTTACTCACTCATATATTCTTTGGTATATTCTAATCTGTATAACTTCTTTGATTTGTTTGAATATGAGTTTACTTAGGGCTTACTCACTATTCACTATTGTAATGGCCTTTGTAAATATATGTTTGTTGCGAAGAAACTAAACTGGAGAATGGAAAATAAAGGCTATTCCATCACTTAGGAGGACAACTAAGTAACATCATGGATAGAGTGCTGAGCCTGGAGTCAGGAAGACTCTTCTTAAAATACAGTTAAAATCCAGTCTCAGACACTTACTAGTTATGTGATCCTAGGCTAGTTCCTGCCTCAGTTCCTCATCTGTAAAATGAGCTGGAGAAGAAAATAGCAAACTACTCTAATATCTTTGCAAAGAAAATCCTAAATGAGGTCATGAAGAATTGGACATGACTGAAAAATGATTCAACAGCTGAACCACTAAAGAAGTACCAGGGAAGCAGATTTCCTTTTGAACTAGACACATCACTAAATTAGACCAGAGATTTTTGAGAGTGCAAACAGGATATAATTCTAGCCTGATAGAGATAGGCAAGGGAAGGAACATGCACCCAACCACAATCCTCTTGTTTCCCTCAAGTTAGAAATCACCTTGGAGAGGTGTAAATCAGATTTCAGAGATGTCTATATTTTCCAGCTATGTTCATATAATTATACCATCCATGTGGATACACTTATCTTATGTGAACCTACATTCTTACATTTAAAATGAGAAAACTGAGCTAATGGACCTCTACAATCTCTTTTAGTTTTAGATTTATGATCCTTTGTGATACCTGCCACCAAATACTAGTTTCTGGTAGGGATTACCTCTGTGCTCATGGGCAGAATCAGAAATATTGGCAATCATGAGAGCCAATGAAACTTTCACAAGGATTCTGGTCTAAGAATTGTGTTAACTCACTTTATTTTTGGTCTGATAATTGGCAGAAAAGCCATGGTTGTCCAAAACCCTAACTTAGATTTTTACAGAGCACAGTTTACCAAGACAGAAAAATTTCCACTAGCTGTAAGACAAGGGTCATTTCCTTTGAGTGAATCTAGGAGGGAATCCAGATGTGAAAAGGCAACTCAGCTTAGGTACCCTGCAGAGACAGGAAAGTGCAATTTGGGAGGTTGGGGTTCATCTTTCTGAATACAGGGTATTCATGCTCTTCCCAGGTGCTTCCTGGAATGTGGAGAAAGGAAGGGAGGGAGGGAGGAAGAAGCTGCTCAGGTTGCGGAGGAACCCCAGGAACTTTATCCCACCTTGGAAGAACACACACACACACACACACACACACACACACACACACACACACACACACACACACTCTAGAAAAACTGAACACACTTTGTAGCCTAGGGACTGACTCTTAGAAAGGAAGAGGCATCTCTCTTTTGTAGGAATCTTAGCCCTATCTGTAGGCTACTAGCTTCTTATTTTGTAGAAAGACTTGGCAATAAAGAGAAAGCAAGAGGGTAGAGAAGAAAGTGGGTGGTAAGGAAGTGGAGGTAATGAGCATAACTTTGTCAAGAAGTTTGATCTTAAAAAGGAAGGGAAATATGTGACTGAAATTCTCAATGCAATTCTGTTATAATACTAAGTTTTTTCCCTGACACAAGATCCCAAATGCAATTTTAGAAATGCCTCTCACAGATCTCTAGCTTATTTCCTCTCTTAGAGATACCATAGTAGTGACAGTATCTGACTTCTTTTTCTCCCTAGAAAGGAGACCTTAGCTCCTGTGCAAGCACTCCTGTGCAAGACTAACAAGAACATTAAACATTGAGAAGACAGGTAATAGAGAGGATGGAACACTGTATATGGGGGTATGAGGATCTGAGTTCAAATCTTGATTCAGATACTCTATTAGCTATATAACACAGGACATATCATTTAACCTCTCTTAATTTTAGTGTCCTCTTCTATAAAATGTTAATTATAATAATATCTATACCCAATGGTTCTTGTGAGCTTCAAATGAGGTGATGAATATAAAAGCACTTTAGAAATCTTAAGGTGCTAAATAGATAATAGTTATTGTTATTATTATTATTATTATTATTTACATCTAAAATTGTATCAGGAATTCATATCTCAGCCAAAGGGTGGGGGATCTTAATCTGGAATATGTAGACTTCTAATTGTACTTCACTATAACTAAATTCCTTGTAATTATCTCTATATTTTATATAAAATATACATATATATGTACACATGTATGTATGCATGCATGAATATGTAATTTTATACATTTAAAATCTGATTCACTCATATATTCTTTGGTATATTCTAATCTGTATAACTTCTTTGATTTGTTTGTTATTTGCTTGGATATGAGTTTACTTAGGGTTTACTCACTATTCACAATAGTGAGTGGCCTTTTGTAATCTACGTTTGTTGGGAAGAAACTAAACTGGAGAGTGTAAAATAAAGACTGTAAAAAACTCTAAGAAGGGTATATAGATTTTTAAGAGACTGCCGAAGAATCCAAGGAAAAAAAGTTTAAGAGCCCCTGGCAGACCATCTTATGAGGAAGCAACTTCTCATTTTGCAAAGAATTTAGGGATTGCCCAGTTCTTTACTCTTTTTGCTCTGTGAAGATCAAATGCTCTCATTCCTTTTCAAAGTGAAGAAGATGCTCAAAATCATCTTTTTGTTCCCTGGCCTCCATCTGGAGCCCTTGATTTCATTCCTTTCTTGACTCTCAAGAGCAATTTCCAGCAGTTCCTTTTCATTTGTCCCTAAATATATTCAGAGCTCAACAGACCTTAAGAAAACTAAAACATACAAAACAAAATAAAATAACATCACTAAAAAACCCTAACAAAAAGCACTTATCTCAACTTTTTTTAAAAACCTATCTTTTGTTTTTAAATTACCAGCATTTCCAACTACATTCTTCTCTCCCTTCATTTCCCAGAAAGCCATCTTTTATAATAAAAAATAAAAAAAGAAATATGGAAAAATTTAGCAAAATTACAAGTTCATCTTCTGTGTCTACTTTCCACACCCATAAGTTTCCTTTCTCTTCAAAGTGAAAAAGGTACATTTTTTCAACTTTTTTTTCAGATCCTAGTGTGGCCATTACAGTTAAGCACTGTTCAGTCAGATTGAGTGGGTTTTCATTCCATTTATATTGTTGCAATGTATAAATTGGTTACTGGTTCTGTTTATGGCATTCTGTAATCTTTGAACATTGGTGATATTGAGAGAATGAGCTGCCTTCTCTCAACTCTTACATTCCATCAATTTTCAGTCACATCTCTCCCTTTTTAAGATCAAACTTCTTGAAGAAGTTATGCTCATTGCCTTTACTTCCCTCACCACCCACTTTCTTCTCTACCCTCTTGCATTCTGACCTTCATCCAACCCACTATCCCAAATAGCTCTCACCAAGCTCATTAATGACATCCTAGCATCAAAGCTAATAACTTCTGCTCAGTCTTCATTGCTCTTATCACTGCAGTAAATGAAACTGTGGAATACTCTCCAGAAACTGTCACTTTCCTTGTAGTAAGTGACATAAACTCTCTTAATCCTCCTTCCTACTTCTCTGATCTTTCTTTACCTTTTTTCCTCTATCAATTCCTCACTTTCTTTCTCTCTCTCTGTCAAGATGCCCCAAGGTTCTGTCCTTGGCTTTCACTTTAGTTATGCAGTTTTCTTCATTTATTTCTTCCCCACCCCCCTACTCTCTCCCTTTGTGACCTCACCCACCAAATGGCTTCAGATATTACCTTCCTACTGATAACTCTCAAACAAACCTATTTTTCCACCTCTTTCTAACCTCCCGGTCTCCTATCTCTATCTGTTAAATATCCATTTCCACTTGTATTTCCTCCTAGTACTTAAAACTCAACAAAATTGAGCTCAACATCTCTGGCCAAAAGACCTCACTTTCCTCTCATTGTCCTGGTTTTTCTTGATACCACTACAATCCTTTCAGGTTCTCACCTGGGCTTCACCATTATCCATTTCTCTTCTTTCCCCCTTATTCATTCAGCTCTCCTGTGGCAATTTCTACAGCATTTATCCTTCCTTTATATTTCTGTTGCCTACTTATTTCAAACCCTCATCTCTTCTCACCTGTACTATTATAATAGCCTCTTTTAAAAGATATATATATATATATATATATATATATATTTAGTTTTTGCAAAGCAATGGGGTTAAGTGGCTTGCCCAAGGCCACACAGCTAGGTAATTATTAAGTGTCTGAGGCTGGATTTGAACTCAGGTCCTCCTGACTCCAAGGCCAGTGTTCCATCCACTGCGCCACCTAGACGGCCCCATTTATATTTTCTGTTTCTTATATGACCATAGCTATCTCAAGCATCCATCCCTTCCTTCTGAATTTCAGAGAATCATCTCACATGATAAATAGTATGTTTTAACAGAGGAAAAAATACAGAACAATTCATCAATATATTGAAAAGTCTGAAAATATGTGCAATGTATAACAGTAAACTTCCCACATCCAAAAGAGAGAGTTTGGTTTTTTGATCTTTCTTCAATCAAGAGCTGCTTGATCTTTATAATTTTGTTGTGTTTACTTTTGATCTTTTGGTATATTGTTCTTTTCATTCATATTGTTGTACTTACTATGTACATTGTTTCCTTGACTTTGCTTACTTCTCTCTATATCAGTTCATATTTACCTTTCCATAGTTCTCTTTATTCATTACATACCTCATTTTATAGCATAGCAATACTCACTTGCTTTCATGTACCTCCATTTGTTTAGCCATTCCCCAGTGAATGGGCATCTACTCTATTTCCAATTTGTATAGTAGTCATTTAACTGATCTTTCCTGCCCTCATTTTATCCTCTTTCAAAAGTACCCTTCATGGGGGCAGCCAGGTGGAATAATGGAGTCAGGAGGACCTGAGTTCAAATTCAATCTCAGACACTTAATACTTACATAGCTGGGTGACCTTGGGCAAGTCATTAATGCCATTGCCTTGCAAAAAATTATCCTTCACTCCACTCCCAGTTATCTTCTTAACATGTCATTCTGATATCACTTCTCTACTCAAAAAATTTCAGTTGCTTTCCAATGCCTAATGAATAAAACGTAGACAGCTAATCCTGATATTCAAGACTCTTCCCAAGCCAGCTCCAATCTACTCATCCAGTTTTAGCTTACATTTATCCCATTCAGAGCCATTACATCTAATGTGGACTATTCTCTGAATTGTGATTTGTGTCTTACTGTCTCCTGTCTCCATGTCTTTGCTCACACTATTCCTTATGCAGGAACGACTCTCTTCTTTCTTCTCTCTACTTTAAAAGGCCCTTCTTTCTTCAAGATCCAATCCACTTATCATCTTCTCCACGGAGTCTTCCTTGATATTCTATCCTCTAGTTGAAAGCAAGATCCATCTGCTTAAATTTCACAGATCATTCTTCAAGGACCTTTTCTTTCTTTTGTTCTCTCCCTTATGTCATAGTTATTTATATGCTTGTCCTTTCCCCATTAGATTACAAACTCTCTGAGAGCAGAGTCTTTATCATATCAGTCTTTTTGATGCTTCCACTATAGAAAATACAATGTCTTACACATAGCAGGTGCTAAAAATGTGTCTGGCTAATTGAATTAAGACATTCAAGTGGAAATTTCTAGCAGGCAGCTGAATATGCAGGACTAAGGTTTTAAGGAGAAACAGGATAGAGATGGAGATTTGGGGGTCATCTCCATACAGATGATAGAATGAATGAGATCACCAAAGGCAATATGGATAACTTCCAAAGGGAGATATCTCTTATATAAAATGAAGTATTTGGGAATGGAAGAGACTAGCTAATCTGACCCTTTTTTTTAAAAAGAGAAAGAAAATGATGCCCAGGGAGGAGGTGGGACCTATCTAAGGTCACAAAGATATTAAGAACCACCAGGGCAGCTAGTTGGAATAGTAAATAACACACTTGGGTCAGGAGGACATGAGTTCAAATCTGACTCAGACACATTACCTATGTGACTTTGGGCAAGTCACTTAACCCTGGTTACCTCAAAAAAAAAACCCAAATCTAAAAAATATAGCCCTGATTCTAAATCACTTGTTCACAGGCAGAATGCAAGGAAAACAGAAGAATTTAAGTGATTACTATGTGTCAGACACTGTGTTAAGCTCCAGGGAAAAAATACAACTCTTCAAGGAATCTTATATTTGAAAGAGAGAATAAAAACAGAAAAAGGAATTGAAAAATGGGTGTCAAGTGTTTGAGGTGGGGAGAAGAGAAGAATTGAGTGAAGTTACAGAGAGTCAGAAAAACCAGGAGGGAAATGAAGTTCAGTTGACCTGGGTCCATCCCCCAAAATGAAGGCCCCAAACAGCATTTTGCTTATTTTTTCAGGGGTCTTCTGGAGACAATTCTTCATTCCAGAAGAGTGATTGGCATGTATATACCTCTTAAAAGTTTGTATAGCCCATGCTCACATCTTGCCTTCTTGTCCTTTTAAATTTTTATACTCCTCTGGATCTGGGTGTGAGTTTGAGAAAAGAGTGATGACAGCACAACTTCCATGGATTATGTTCACATGAAATATTGATAACTTTTCTGTTTTGGGAGTCTCAAGGAATTCTTGCTCAGATACAAAAAAGGATGACAAGGGAATGAGACCTATAGGTTGGCATGTAATAATCAGTTACCTATTTTGCCTTCTACTGCTTTTGAGATTTGGACTTTCTGATTAACATGCAGGCCTCATTAACTATAGATAGAATTGAAGTTGCTGATCAACATGAAAGTGAATATGGGAGAAAAGTAGCTACCATTGGACTGGGACTGTTGGGCTTCTATGAGGTGGTCTAGAGTGTCTGTGACTATAGCCCAGGACACCATCCAGTCACTGAGACTAGACCCAAGTGTGGACAACAATGCTGCTGAAAAGATACTCATCCTGAAGCAGTATTGGAGATGGAAACTAAGAAAGGCGGGGATACTGAGTGCCAAGGCTTACACCTGCTATGAATCCACTGTGACCCTACTTTAGTATCCTCATGGAGAGTTTTGGATGTTCACATATTCTCATCCCTTTCTTCCTTCCAAGAGCTGCCAGTGTGAGTGGTTTGGAAAATTCCTTCTGCCACCCCTGAAGAGCTTGGCAAGCCAACAGGAGGAGGTTCATGGAATGGCTGGAGGTACATGATTCCATGTAGGTATGACTGGCCTATTTCTTTTCCATTTTATTATGTCCAATAGACTATATATTCTTTGTATATTAAATATCTGATTCCTGTAGCTACAGGGAGAGTTATAACCTGAGAGGAGCCAAGAAACAAGTTGGGGAATCTAGAATTTGAAATAGACTGTATATTTAAAATTCACATCTCAATTTTCCATTTCATCCCCTAGATTAAATTTTGTATGGGGTCAGTGCCACTGATTAAAGTTGTAGGCAAGCTAAGTGCTCTCTGGTGGTCAGTGTGTTATATACTTCAGGCTTTAAGGAAGGATAGTTCATAAATATGCCAGAGAGACTCTAAAGATACCACTGGACTGGAGACTCAAGAAGAGGACCCACTGATGAGCCCTTCTACATTTTCTCACTGCATAATTAATACAGTGACATTCTACCTTTCTACAGGTTTAAAGAAAGCAGCATATAAGCTGCATTGGACTATTTACAGGGTCATAATTGTTATAGGTGTTATAAAGTTCTTTTATGTACTCATCTCATATGTCCTTTAAAACAATACTGAGAGGATAGTATTATCCCCATTTTACAGATAATTTTGCTAAAGTTTTAGAGGAGAAAGAGACTTTGGTGAAAGGATTGGGAATGAAGAATAGGAAGGTCATCACAAAGCATCCTGCAAAAGGATTTATTTTCTACCTTAGCTATCATTATCTTCCATTTCACAGATGAGGAAACTGAGACCCAGAGAGGTGATGTGAGGATCATACTGAAAAATTCAAGATTTGAGTCTAGGTTTTCCTGCCTTCAAGTAATGCATTCTGCCACACATACACCCTAAAGGTACTGGCAGAGACCAATAAGATGATCTGGACCTCTCAAACCATAATATATAGAGAGCCTCCCCTTTTCCTTTTCCTACTTGACCTGATACCTCTTACAAGGCTCATAACTTCCTTTGTTTGTTCTGGTTTCCAGGAACAATTGTGCTGACTAAGCCAAGTGCTCCTAACAACACTGCTTTACTAGGGAGATAGTGAGTAATAAAAACCTTTCCATGTGTACAGTGTCTTCAATTTGGCATAGACTCCTGCCTTGAGTCTCTCACATGCTCAGAACAACAGCTCCTTTATCTATTACTTACCAGGGACCATACAGTTAATAAGTGTCTGAGACAGGATTTGAACTCAGGTCTTCCTGCATCCAAGTCTATTCCCTCTTTCCATATGGCACCCAACTGCTAGTTTTACTAGCATTTCACCCAGAGGAGTGAAATGACTTGCCAAAGGCAAGTCAGTCAATAAATATTTATTAAGTGCCCATTATGTGTGGCATACCAGACTGTTGTTTGTCTTTCATTCTCTTTTTTTTCCTTTTTTCCTTTTTTTTTAGGTTTGTGCAAGGCAATGGGATTAAGTGGCTTGCCCAAGGCCACACAACTAGGTAATTATTAAGTGTCTGGGACCGGATTTGAACCCAGGTACTCCTGACTCCAGGGCCAGTGCCTTATCCACTACACCACCTAGCTGCCCCTTGTCTTTCATTCTCAAAGAAGACCATGATATCAAGGAAGTGATAGCATGACTTGCAAGTTATTGGATTTAAGTGAAGGGGCACTGAGCAAAGTCACCAGCCTCACTTTCTCCTATGGAGCCATCTGGGTGGTCAGATATGGATCAGGATTACTGGAGATAGCCTTAGATTCAGTGTGATACCTTGACTTTTTAAAGATAAGTTTTTGCCAGTTCACAGTTTGACTAAAGCAATACCTATTTAATCATGAAGATTAGGTAAGAGAGATGAAGCAAAGTGCCCACTTCCAAAAAAAAAAAAAAGAAAAAATTATTGGGAGGGTAAGACCCTCTGGGTATCTCAATGATGGAGGCAAGTAAGAAACAAGAGAAGCAAGGAGCTTCTTTTGCATAGCCCCCCCCCCCAAATCAATCTGTTTGAATTCACTCTAAATCAAACAGGCCCCAAAATAGTCAAATGGGCTTAACCTGAGACCTATTCTTGGCCAATCAAGGAGAGCCAGAGCATGCTGGTGGCAGAGTAAATACAAGGATTCATGATCTCCATTATCCCCCCCTCCCAATTTCAGGCTTTTCTCATGGTCAATGGCAGGATAATTAACAAATAGGTTTAAAATATTTTCTCTATGCTTAGCTCTAATCTATGAATAAGTTGTGGATCCTGCCTTCATTGAGCTTACATCTGGGGGCAAGATGATGTGTGTCCAAATATGTAAAATATTATTGAAGGTTCACAAAGCTCTTTTCTTACATGGCTAGTAAGCCTGAATTGACCCAGTTGGAATGATAATTGATAATATGGGCATTGTTTTGACCAAATCTGTGACATCAATGTAAAGAACTGCCAGTGAAATATAGGGGGCGGCTAGGTGGCTCAGTGGATAAGAGCACCGGCCCTGGAGTCAGGGGTAACTGAGTTCAAATCTGGCCTCAGACACTTAATAATTACCTAGCTGTGTGGCCTTGGGCAAGCCACTTAACCCCATTGCCTTGCAAAAAACTAAAAAAAAAAAGTTAAGAATTGACAGTGAGGAAATTCTCTGTACTAATGCTGATCAGAAACTATTTATTGTGTCTGTTTAGTCATACAGTTGGGTCCAACTCTTTGTGATCCACGGAGCATATCACATTAATACTAGCCCTGGGTTTGGTTTGGTTTTGGCTTTTTGGAAAGATACTGGAGTGCTTTGTCAATTTCTTTTCCACTAAATCAAGGCAAATAGATTTAGTGACTTGTCCAGAGTCATCCAACTATTAAATTAGATTTGAAAACTGGATTTGAAAGACTGAATTTGAACTTGGTTCTTCATAACTCAGAAGCCATGCTGTCTTTTTTGCATATTATTAATCACATTTTTAAAAAAATTGGAGTTCAGAGGTTCAAGTGACACACTCATGATCACACTGCTGCTTAATGTCTTCAGCATTAATGACTTCAGACATAGAACTCCTGACTCCAGGACCTGAACTTTCTTACACTATGCAGCTTCTCAGCTAAAATTTAAGGCAAACAATTGTACCTATAATAAGAGACATTCAAGAGATGAAGAGATAGTGTCTAAGTTGGAGAGTGGAAATATCAGAGGAGGCTACTCAGAGAAGGAAACATTTCCTTTGGGCCCTGAAAGATGGGTTGGATTGAAGGAAAGGGTAATTCTAAGTGTCTCTTGTGATGATTTGTGATGAATTCTAAACATTCATCTTTGAATGATGTAACAGTTCAGGTGGTGTAGTGAGAGAGTGCTGGCTTTGGAGGAAGGATAACCTGAGTTCAAATCCTGCCTGAGACCCTTACTTAGTTGTATGAATCTTGGCAAGTCATTAAACCCCTAGTTTCCTCATCTGTAAAATGGGGCTAATAATAGTACCTACCTCACAAGATGATTGTGAAAATAAAATGAAATATTTATGAGGTGCTTTGCAAGTCTTAAAGTATTATATCAATATTAACCATGTCTCTCATTCAATGTCTCCAAGGAGGCAGTCATTTTCAGGATGGGGAGGGAGGAGGGGAATAAGAGAAAAAGAAGGGGTACCAAAGGCCATCAGAGTGCCAGATAAGGGGATAAAGGACCATTTTTGTTAGGGAGAAACTGTTTTGGAAGAAACTAGGGTTTTAAGGTTCTGAACAGGCAAAGGTCAAGGGTATTGGAACCTGGGTTGACTGGAACTCCTCCCTGCATGAATGAAGAGGAACTACAGTCACAGAGATTCCATAAACTATTGAAGAAGCCAGACGCTAAACCCAGTCAGATGACTTTTAGGCATAATATTTCTTGGATGTTTTTGGAATATTTCTGAATTTATATTTCCCTTACAAATTTAAAGTGGTCCAAGTTTAGTCAAGAAGCAGGGAAGGGAATTATTGCAGCTAAGAAGTCTGGAAAGAGTGACAGTGAAGGTTGTGAGGATAGGGCTACTATGGATTCATTAACCAGGGTTTCAGCTGGCAGAACCACAAAGCTCTGGTCTCTTCTAGGTTTAAAGTATGAAAAAATAATTAACTTGGAAGTGAAGAAATGCATTGGCTCCAGGATGAGTAAAAAGAAAAGGGAATAGTATTTCTTTAGCTCCTACTGTGCTAAGCATTTTTTACACATATCTTATTTAATCTTCATAACCCTGCAAGGTAAGTATTATTTATTATTATTATTCCCCATTTTATAATTGACTAAACTGAGACAAGCAGAGACACTGATCATTCAGATTTGATCTCAGATCTTCCTGACTCCAGGTCCAATTCTTTATCCATCCAACCACCTAGCTATCTCAGGAAGATGTGTTCACAGCACCTTGAACTTAACATGTCCCAAAATGAACTGAACATGCCCTCAAATCTACTTTTCTTTCTGAGGCTACTATTTCCCTTGGTGGTAGCTCTTTTGATACTATCTTCCAAGTCTGAATCCTTAGTATTGTCTCTGGGTCTAGGTCTATGAAGCGATGCCCCTATAATCTCGGGTACAATTCTTCTTCATTCCACATATCTTTAGCCTTCTCTCTACTCTCAAATGAGAGAGTAGCCCAGTTACCAGCATGGAACAAGCTCTTAATAAATGCTTCCCTTGACTTGTTTTTCCTTCCCTTGCTTTTATTTCTCTTCCTTTCTTTTTCTTCCCCTCCCCTCCCTACTTATAATGTAGAATAAAATAGAATGCAATAGTATAATACTCTCGTTACCACCTGTCTGGGCTCTTGAAATAGCTTTAGAACATGTTGTTCCACTTTCACTCCCTCCCCCCACTCCAATCCATCCTTTAAACCACAGTCAGAATAATTATTCTGGAACATAGGTCTGGTTTTATGAGATACCCAGAATAGATGAAAAAAGGTTGAACTTGGAGTCCAGACTCCCCAGAAGCCCTAGATTCTTCCAGTTGGGAGATCATAGCCTCTCTGAGTCTCATCTTTCATTACTGTAAAATGAGGATAAATAATGCCTGTATTATCTGGATCTAGGACTATTGTGAGACTCTGACAAGATACTATATAACACTGTTACATAAATGTGTCATTCCTCAGCTTGAAACCTTTAAATCCCATTACCCCTTGGTGAAAGGATAAATTCTAAGCAGTCTAGCCCCTAGTCTACTTCTCCTATCATATTTCACACAAACCTTCTCCCTTCTTTGCTGTAGCAAAGAGTATAGTCATTCTTCACTGTAAATGTCCCCCCATACTTACCTGTCTCTCTTTGCATTTAAACTGATCTCTACTTATAGAACATACTTCTTCCCTTTCCCTTCTTTTCCATTTTCTCCTCTGAAAGTTTACTTGTCCTTCAAGTAAAGCTTAGATACTATTCCCTCTATGAAGGAACAAAAGACAAAACTATAAATCTTAAGGTTCCACAAATTACTTTAAGGAGTTCAATTTTTACCCAAGAAATAAAGGTCTATATCTTCAACATCAGTATTCTAGTTGCAATGTTATCCAGATGTAAATCAAAGTATATTCCATTCTCTAAAGTAGAGGTGTCAAATATGACCCTCTTGTTCACATCTGAGACAGCTAGGTAGCTCAGTGGTTAGAGAGTTGGGCCTTTAGTCAGGAAGACAAGTTCAAATTTGACTCCAGCCACTCACCAGCTGTGTGATTCTGGGTAAGTGACTTAACTCTGCTTACCTCAATCCACTGGAAAAGGAAATGACAAATCACTCGTTTATCTTTGTCAAGAAAACCCCATATAGGGTCAATGAAGGGTTGGACACAACTGAAAGACTGAATAATAACAAGTCAACTTCTGACCCGCAGTACTCCCAAAAGCAACCCGAATCAGAAGAAAAGATCATTGTGAAATATTTAACAAAATAAACAAAAATACAATAAAAATTATATATCAAAAGTAATTCAATAATTGGTCTGTAGGGGATCTTTATGTATGGATTAGTATATTTGAGTTTGACATGACTCTTCTGAAGATTTAAAGAGTATCACTCAGAAAAGCCTGGAGAGTCACATGACTGGCACAAGCATTTTGGCTCATATTTTAAACAAGGAATTAATTACTAAGGAAAATTAGAGTCTAGAGTGTTATTTTTTAAAAAGAGAGCAAGGATAACCATCTGAATGGTCCAAATCCTCCACAAATGTGAAGAGAAATGGGGGGGAAGAGTTCCAACCCTTGTTGGGTTAGCCCTTGCTATAGCAAACTTATGGGAGGACATGAACAAGGGTCTTCTGGGTGGTCAGACACAGACAGGTTGGAAATTTATATTTTTGCATTTTACATTTGCATTTCCTCTCATCCAGATACACACTTCAACCCTTCCATTGAAAAAATTTCAGTGGCTTCCTATTCTTCACCAGAATCAAATATAAAATCCTCTTTAAAGCCTCATCTTAAAGCCCTTCTTTTAATCCTTTTTAGCTTTCCATATTCCCCCTTTATGTTCCCTTTGAGCCTTGACACTGGTCTACTTGTTTTTCACGCAGAATACTCCATTTCCCAACTCAAGGCATGTCCTGTTTCCCACACCTTCCTCATTTCTGCCTCCTGGTTTCCCTGGCTTCCTTCTTTCTCCAGTTGCTTTTAATTCTTCCCTCTGTCACTGTCTGCAATTTATCCCATGTATTACTTATTTGTTCATAATCATTTACATGTTACCTCCCTGATAAAATGTGAGTTCCTTGAAGTCAGCACTTTTTTCCTTTTTTTGTATGCTGTTGTTTCTTCTTCCAATTGTGTCCAACTTTACATGGCCATAGTGACTATATCAACACCAATATTGTACATGGGGTTTTCTTGGCTGATTAGTGGAGTGTTTGCCATTTCCTTCTTCTTGGTTTAACCAGTATTTAACTCATAGTAGGAACTCAGTAGTAGATAACACATTGTAGGTAACACACAGAAGATACTCAATAAATGCTTATAGACTTTACTCTTTGAGTACAAAAATTGTTGCATTTTTATCTTGGTGTCCTCTTCAGCCTTGCACCATGACTAATATATAGGATATACTTAATAAATATTGATTGATTGATGATAGATCTTTGCAAGGAGTATGAACATTAATGAGATGGAAGATTCATTTGAATACCAAGAAAGGTACTATATAAAATAAAAGCTATTAGCACTAATGTTTCATTGGGAAGTACCCTCTCCCTTTTTCTGATATTCCTCATTTGCATCTCTCTAAAGTAAACAATTCTCATTTCTAGAGTACTTTGAGTTTTGCAAAGTACTTTCCCTCAACCACTTGTGAAATAGGTAGTGAAAGTTAATTTTTCATTTGAGAAAAAAGTCTCAAAGAGTTAAAGTGATCTTCCCAGTAGCACACAACTGGCCAATAACAGAGCCAAGATTTGAGCTCTAGTTCTCATGACTCCAAAACAGTAGTTTCTCCACTACTCTCTGAGTTGCATCTTTTAAAGTAGCATTAATTGCAGATATCCACCCCCCCCATTAGAGGAAGATGACCAAGTATGGGATGGATAGAAGGACAATTATCCAGGTGATAAAAACCATCAAATAAGGTGGGAGAGTGAAAGAGATAATTGATGTAGAAAAAGGTGGAGATAATCACTTAAAGGTGGTAAAAGCCAAGAGAGTAGCCTTTGAAAAAGAAGAAAGAACTTGTTGAGAGATGGTGAAAGAATAGGACAAATGGGGCATCTTGGTCTCCAACTAAAGCTACTGTATCTCCTACATCAGACCTGTGACACCATACAATCTCTGGAGGAAATGAATCCACCCAGCTTTAGGACTCCTTTAACTGGTAAATGAATTCAAACCCAAGATCAAGCCAGCCCCAAACCAGGCAGTGTTTCACCTCCCACCTAGCTGTCAGTCCAGGGCCATCTTTCCATTTGTCTGCTGTTTTGCATGGGATTCCCTTCCCCAACCTCCCCCTTCCTTTTCTCTGTCCTGGTTATCAACACTATTATATATGAATCCATGGATAACCTTGCCATCCTTATCAAATTTCCTGATCAAATTTCCTTCCTTGGCAACTACTCCCAATGTTTTCTTTCCCTAGTAGAATATAAGCTCCTTGAGAAAGTTTCATTTGTATAGTGATTAGCTCAATGCCTACCACTTAAAAAATTGTAAATCAATGTTTTTTTTTCCCTTCATTTACACTTTCATTCATTCATTCAACCCAATATTGGAAGAAGTAGTGGGATCAAGGAGCATAACAACCCCTCCTCTTGGCCTTGACGGTTCCGAGGTAGAAAGAGAGTCTATCAAAACAGAGGTTTCTGAGGCCAGTTATGTCCTCAGGGGGAAGCAAAATTTCAGTTAAGCAGCAAAGGTGGAAGGAACATCGGAAAGAGGGGGAAGTCTGCTCCCAGAACAAAGAGCTCAGTGGAGGGGACTGACTGGCAGAGAAGCAGACAGGGGTGGAGTTGTCTAGAAGTGAAGAAGGAAGACAAGAATTGTGAAATACCCCAAGTTCAAGATCCATCAATTTCTCCCTCACAATCAATCCTATTCAACTCCAGCTCCTGCCCGCCAGCACAGCTAGTTTCCTTTCTCTGCTTCTTCTTCAGCTCGTGGCTGAGCCCCAAGGAGGTAGGAGGCTTTCAAATTAGCTTTGTTTCATCTTCATTAGGAAGGAGACTGGAAAATGCTGAAGATGATGGAAGGGAAGCAAGTAGAAACATTGTATAATTATGGATAAAACACTGGACTTGGAGTCAGGAAGACCTGACCTGAAATACCATTTGAGACATTAACTAGCTTTGTGACTGAGCAAATTTCTGTCTCTGTGCCTCCATTTTCTCAACTCTAAAATGAAGGATTTGGAGGACTCAATGGTTTCTAAGGTCTTCTAGCTCTATACAATCATCTATGATTCCATGATGCTCTAGAATCGAAAGTTTCCTTAGGCATAATTAGTCTGATCCTCTCATTTTAGTGATGAGGAAACTGACAGGTAAAGATGGGCAGTAAACAACAGTCAAGATTTGAAGTCAGTTCCTCTGAATTTGGAGCCAGTGCTCTTTCCACTATCCAGTACTTCTTCTCTAGATTGGAAATTAGGCACCTTCTAGCCCCAAATAATTTTATGAACAACCTTGGCCAAAATTCCCTCCTTTCTCCAGCTCTGCTTCCTCCTGTCAAAAATGATCCAGTTGAGCTGGGTAATCTCTAAGGATATTCTAGCTCCCTGTCCATGAACTAGAATTTATGTACAATTCCCTATGGTATTGGATGACACAACTCTAATAAAGAGGATACAGGATCATTCCTAACCTGGACTATCAGAACTGGGCCACAGAGCCGATGAATTAGTGGTATAACACCAATGGGGCCTATCACTTAAATCTCAGAGCTTAAGTCTCAGAGCAAGGATTAGGAGCAGCTGACTGGCAAGAAGAGGGCATTCCTGAGGAGATTGTGCTAAATTAGCACCAAAGTATCTTCTCTGCTTGAGAGTTTAGGGTTCTAAAGGGGTGGATGATGGGTCTATCCTCTCTAACACAGAGAGGGGGCTCAAGTATCAGCAAACCTTGTGTACAGTGTCTAGTCCCTAGGTTCTTATTGCTGTCCCCTGTGATTTACCATATTGTCTAAAGGAGACTTAAAGACAGTTGTCTTCCATTGGGAAGTTTGGCATGCAATTGTTATCTTAGCCACACAGCTCCCAAAATAATGTCTAATCCATCTTTGCCCCCTGCTTCCCCTCTGGCTTTTCCTCTGTCCCACTTCCCTTTTCTCATCCTTCCACCCTGTCCCTTCACTTGCCACATCCTCTCAATGACTCATATTTTAGTGCCATCTTCTTTTCCAGAACCCTATACCTGGAAAGTGAGTTGGCAGCAGTGAGTCAGAAAAGCTTCTTTATATATCTCCTTGTTCCTTTTCTTTGCAACTAGAGCCTGCTCCATTCCTGGGTTTGGACTTTGGCTATCTTGATATCTTTAGGATCTTGGAATGTTCTTGAAAGGGAAATGAGATTCCCTGGGATTCCTCAGTGACACCCAAGCCCAGTGATACATGGTTACTATAGGAAGGCATCTTTCAGGCAGCAGTACTGGGGACATATTATCTCCCTTGATGTATGACCTGGGTGGGTGGGGGCAGAACTGAACCTGCCTGGGATTCTGAACAAACATTTTAGGGGTTACTTGCTGAGTATTTAAACTGACTGGAGGAACCTATGTCTGACCTAGAAAGGAACTTTAAAATTAGAATATAAGTTCCTTGAGGACAGGGATTTTCCCCCCTTCATTTTCTCTTTGTATCCCCATCACAGCAAAATGCTCTGCATAAAGTATAAGTAATAATCACTTTTGGATTAAATGGTCCTACCATGATTTTACAGATGAAGAAACTGAGGTTCAGAGAAACTAAATGACTTGCCCAAACTCTTAAGGGAATCTATACTGAAGGCAAGACTCTCCCCAAGATTGTCTCTCCCCAGGTCTCTGGACTCCCAGGAAAATGCTATTTTTCTTTGTATCACATTGTCTCCCCTGTGACCTAAACCTTCAGCATTCATATGAATATAAAATCATGGATTTAGAGCTAGATGGGACAATAAAGTATCCTATTTTTTTTTATAAGTGATAAAATTGAATGGTTGTAGTTGTGACTTGCTCAGGGTCACACATATACCTGTTCAAGGTAGGATTTAATTCCAGTCTTTCTAATTCCAAGTAACTTGTTAAAGTCACTATATCTCTTATGATAGGACCACTCTCCTCTCCACCCTGCCTGAACCCCCCCCCCCCCAAAAAAGACCCAACATGGGTTAGGTTAGTTTTCCCCTAAAAGGTAGCAAAACTGATCTGGGTCTTGATTAGTTGGAGTGGGAGGGCAATGACTGCTGCAAAGGCTTAAGCCATTTCCCTGAGACTCCCATTATTTAGATTCCAGGTAACACCTGGCTTTAATGACATGGCCACTGAATATAAAAGGTTTCAATCAATTAGAGTAATGTCTCTTCAGACTTGGAGGGTATCCATAGATTACAGTCCTGTTGACCAGATACATTTCCAAATGCATCCTTGTCCCTTAATGAATATACTTTCTTGCTTTGGTTAAGCAATTTTTCTCCTGTTAACTGGTGAATAACTTATGAGCATCCACTTTGAGATAATGTTGGAACTGAATTAAGAACATGCCAGCCTGTGTCAGACCTTCCCTAATATCTCTACTCTTTTCTCTGAAAGGGATTCTAGTGGATTATAGCTCTGGAACCACTAGACAGGTTTGGATCAAACTGGTACCTAGAGAATCCCCTACCCTCAACTCTCCACTAATTGCTTGTGTTCTCCAGGTGCTGCACCCCCATCCTCACCCTCAATGATAAGAAGCTTGGCATGCATGTGTGTTGGCTGGGCTAGGGACTCTGAGTGGCCTGACCAGAAGAGAAACTGCAATTTCTCTGGTAAGAACAGACACGTCTGGACAGACCAAATTGCCACCACTTCCCTGATTCAGATCCAGTGGTCATGTCCAGAAAGGATCATGACGTATTGCTGTTCTGTTCTCCATGAATGGGAATCATCACAGTGCCCACTTTAAGTATTGCTACCCAGATTCAATTGCTGTCTGACCCATATAGACCCCCCCTCCCACAGGGGTCCATTCTAATTATGCTACCCTTCTTTTCCCTCCTTGGCTCCCCTTCTATTCTATTTCCTCCTTCTTACTCCTTACTCCTCTCCACACACACACACACACAGACAAACACAAACACACACCCTTACTGACTCACTCTTTAGCTCCTTCTTCTTTTCCAGGTTCTGAGGCTTCCCTCATCTACTCCAACTCTGACCTTCAACCACAAGCTCAAGCCGGAGAACTTCCACCAGTCGTCCCTAGGGATTGCCCAACTCTTGCTAAGTCTCTGGAGCTGTGCTTTAGTATAAGCTGAAACACGAGGGGCACTGGTGAATGCCAGGAGAGAGCCATGAAAGTCCTAATGGGAATCAGGAAGAAACCAAGGAAAGACCCTCCCACTGATTGGTAGCTGTATTATATTTTGGCATGAAGGATGGAGAGAGGAGCAGGTCAAGTGACCTACAGGACCACTTTCCTAAGCACCACCAAGATAAGCTCCCAATTGGCAAGCACCAACAGCCCACTCACACTGCTCCAGGAGCAATCATCAGTTGTAGCAATAAAAAAAAAAATAAGACAAAATTAATAAAAAGACAACCCCATGAGGTAGAAAAAAATGTTAGGCTAAACATTAGCTATGAGTCTTGTGTTGGTGTCATTTGCCACCAGACAATGCCTCTATGTGATGTGGGGAAAATTATATTCCTTCACTGGACCTCAATATCCTCCTGTGTAAATGAGCAGATTTGACATGATTGACTTTTCTTTACTCTTTTTTTGTGTGTTATGGACCCCTTTGGGACCTCTTCACTCCTGGTGAAGATTCTCTGGATAAAATGTTTAAATACAGAAGATTCCAAAAGAAACTAATCATAGAAATAGTTATCAAAATATTTTTTCAAAAAGTTCATGTCCTCTAGGTTAAGAATTCCTGTTCTAGATCTGTCAGTTCTCTTTTAGCTCCATATTCAAAGTTGCAAAGTTCCTTGAATATTATGGAATATTGATTAAGTTGCCTTCAAGTTTTGTCATTCTTTGTCCCAATATCCTTCCAATTCTGACATTCTATATTCTGACAGTTTTATAGCTCATTATCTTCCCTCAAAAATCCACCTATTTTTTGAAAAATTTTTCTGGGGGAGTGGGAGAGATAGCATCATTCTTCCAGTCATTCAGGCTCAAAACCATGAAATTGTCCTCAACTCTTCACTCTCATTTAAACCCAATGTCCAATTTGTTGCCATAATGTGTTGCTTCTACCTTCTTTCCACTCATATAATCACTATCCTAGTTCAGGCCTTCATCACCTAGTCTCTCTGTTCTCCAATCTATTTTCCACGCAATTGTTAAAATGATTTTGCTAAAGTTCCAAGTTTTTTTTTTTAGTTTTTGCAAGGCAATGGGGTTAAGTGACTTGCCCAAGGCCACACAGCTAGGTAATTATTAAGTGTCTGAGGCCAGATTTGAACTCGGGTACTCCTAACTCCAGGGCCGATGCTCTATCCACTGCACCACCTAGCTGCCCCTAAAGTTCCATTTTGATCATGTCTCTTCCCTACTCAAAAAATTGTAATAACTCCCAGCTGCTTTTAGAATCTAATTTAAACTCCTTGTTTAAATTTAAAGATCCCTAAAGATCCCTACAATCTAGCCCCAAGCCAACTCTCAAGTGTTATGACATGTTATCCTAATCCTGAAACTGTCACTGTTGTTCAATCGTATCTAACTCTTGGTGACTCTGTTTGGGGTTTTCTTGTCAAAGGGACTGAAGTGGTTTGACAGTTCCTTCTCCAATTCATATCACAGATGAGGAACTGAAGTAAACAGGGTTAAATGACTTGCTCAGGGTCACACAACTAGAAAGTATCTGAGGCCAGATTTGAACTCGTGAAGAGAAATCTTCCTGACTCCAGGCCTGGCACTCTATCCGTTGTTCCCCTAGCTGCCCTGAAACGCTACGATTCATCTAAACTGACCTCTTCCTCTTCCTCATCCTCACTTATGATACTCCTTCATTTCTGAAATTTCTCAGATTTTCTCAATCCCTGGGTTATACAACATCCTCACCTTTGCTTCTTAGAGTCTGTGCTTTCCTTAAAAATACAGCTTCACTGACACCTTCTCCATAAAGCCTTTCCTGATCTGCCCTACCCTGCCCCCCAAACTGTTAGTACTTGCCTTGAATTATATTTATTTGGGTATATTTTGCATATAATTGCAAACATATTTATTGTATCCCCCAAGAAAGCATAATATACTTGAGGGGTAAGGACTGTTCCACATTTGTCTTTTATTCTTCCAGCATCTAAGCTCAGTGTTGCCACATAGAAGATAATTAAAGTTTGTTGATTGATTCTGGCACAGAACTTCTATGTCTTAAGGTGGTTTGAGTTTTTCCTAGCTCTATTACATTGTTTGAGATTGTAGTTCCTGACTTTTTCAAGTATGAAAAATTCTTACTGATGTAATAAAAAAAAATCACAGACCCCCCTACCAGATAGTATTTGTACTATTAGTAAACTTTGACAAAATATTTGTATGTATGTATCTAGACCCTTTGTAAATATATGTATCTAGACCCCTTATAAAAAATAACTACATATCTCCCAGGGGTTCATAGCTCATGGATTGAGAACCATTATTTTAAGATTCCTTGTAGCATTCTATATTCTGGGACCCCTTCTTGTTTCAATATTATGTATTCTGGAATTCTGATAATTGCGTATTTTTACTCTGTATTTCTCAACTTTAAGAGAATTTTTTTACATCCCTGTGAGGGAGACAGATTAACATTTATTGTCTCGTTTGAGAGATATGGAAATGGAGGTTCAGAGGGTAGATGGGACTTGCCACGATTGCCTTGCAAGTTAGAAGCAAAACAGGGTCTAGAACTCAGTTCTTTGGTTTCCTTGTCCAGTGCTGGTAGAGTCCAGAGAGGAACCAGTCATCCAATCATGGTGTGAGTGGAAGAAAAAGGAAATACTAGGGTCTCTGGTAGGAAAGAGTTCTGTCTCCTGGAGAACTTAATGTACACAGCGCCTTGGAGATGTTACTGTGTTCTCTGGACATTTCTAAAAGTTAGGTGGCTCACTGGATAGGACAAAGTGGACAGATTAGGAAGATCAGAGTTCATATCCTGCCTCAATGTATTTACTAACTGTGTGATCCTGGGCAAGTTACTTAATCCCTGTCTGCCTTAGTTTCCTCAATTTTAAAATGGGAATAACGATAGCACCTATTTCCCAGGGCTGTTGTATAAAATATTTAGGACAGTGTCTGAAGCATGGTAGCCTCTTAATACCTGCTTCTTCTCTTCCTTTCCCCTCTCACAGCTACCATAACAACCTTCAGGGCAAGGCCCAGTAAAGAAATAACAAAGACAGAGGATCCAGAGCACCATGTTTAATATTAAAACCTTTCCCTTTAAAAAAAGAAGCAAAAACATATACAGATATGTAAAGTTGAGTGTGTAAAAAATAGTATCTCAGTTGTTTAAATGTGAGTTATTGTGAGTCTTAAGTATACACCTGTAAGCTAGCGGTGATGGTATCTTTGGTACCTTAGTGCCCTCTATTTCCCTTCCCTCCCATCCAAGATTCCCTACCTGTCTTAAACATAGGCTGACAAGGAGTAGGCTTCCCTCCAGGGGCTCAGATATAGAACTGAGATGCTCAGAGTGATTTTGCTCAGGGCTACTCTCTGCCTAAACATCTCTTGGGGCTCCTCTGGAAGAATGATTGGGGTGGGGGGAGTATGGAAGGAGGGAGGGGACTCCTATGTATATATGTCCATGTGCTGGCATACCCAACCAAGTCAGCTACCTACATCCTGTTCACCGACCCTGTCACTGCCCCATTTCCTGACCACTATCTAATCTAGACCCAGAGAGTTGCCTTCATTCTAGTCAGGGGAAACTTGATTAGGGAAACTCTGACTTTAAAAGTTCTCTTAGTCTAGGTTTAGCATGGACGGGCATGGGGATAAGAGGGGGCTAAGGGGGTAGGTGGGCTGAGGGGTTAGGAAGATCCAAGTCAGGTAATGCTGGGCACAGCTCTGAGCTCAATGGACAAGCAAGTGAATCAGTCAGTCACTGCTCAATATACTGAATCCCAAAGTCATATCCTTCACCATTAGCCATGAGGACCAGGGAAACCCTAATCCACTTATCCCAGCATTTCCATTACACTGTATATGCACAGGATTGGTAGAGAGCGGGAACTGGCAAATTGATCCTTGCCTCTCTGTGTTCATAGATTAAAAGTCAAATGATGGACAAAGAAGTTTCCCTTCATCTACTGAGAGGTTCCTCTACGCAACCCTCCTCTACTGAGAAGATTAATGAAGGAGGGGAGGAAAGAGTCAGATGATCTTGAAATACATTTCTTAGTGTAGATGTGAACTTTATGGTCCTAAGAGAGGACAATGAGCCGGAGTCAAAAAGAGTATACTCCAGGAGGCAGGAGAGCAGGCAAAATCATGGGTTTCCCCAACCCTTAATCACTGGTTCATGTTATATCCTCTTCCTCCACATGAGTCTGGTTGAAGCTAAACTATCTTGGGCATAGGAGAGAGCATGTGCCTATATGTCAAATGCCTTCAGAGGAGTAAGATAAAGGGAAAGGCCCCCACCTTTTGTTTGCAGGGTGTTGGGACTTTCCAAGCTTGGGATCCCCAACTGGCCTGAGAGACAGGGAAGCCAGTCTACTCTGGTTGGCTAAAGGAAGGTATGGGACGTTGGGAAAAAAGCCACATAGGACAGTACTTAACTTCAACTTCAAATGTAGCCTCCATTCCCTGTGAGTAAATGGAGACAATTGAAGGCATCACCCAGTTACATGGACAGGAGGCCACCTCACTGAGTGGGAGACTACCTCTGTCCAAGGATGTGGGGCAGATGTGTATATGGGGATCATTCCAAATCATCTTGCATGAGAACTGGAACAATCCTCAGAGGTCAACCCTTTCATGTTTACAGTGGAAGAAACTGAGGCACAAGGAAGCTAAATGGCTTGCCCAAAATAAACCAGGTAGTAAGCATCAGAAAAGCTGTAGCCTTTAAGCAGGCATCCCTATCTTGACTGCTCAGACACCAAGGTTTTCTCCATGTCCTTGTTGAGTGGAGAGAACAGCCTCACACAATTGGTTCTGCTAAGGACCCCTTAGCTAGAGGGAATCTTTAAATCTGAGAGTTGGTAAGGACTTCAGAAATCACCTAGTTCAACCTCCCATTCCCTGCAGGGATCCTCTTGACAACTTTTTTGTTGGATGGTCTTCCAGTCTCTCTCCAACACCTCTGGTGATAAGAAGCCCTTGAGGCAACTTGCTCCAGCGTGGGAGAGCTATGATCATAAAGTTCTTCCTTGGACTGAACTCAGATCTTCTTTCCTGAAATTTCCACCTATCAGTCCTGTTTTGAATCACCACCCATGGTGATGAAGGAGGTCTGGGATTTGGTCGGCACAGACTAGTGTCACCAGGGGAAACAAGAAAAGCCCAAGGAAAAGAGAGACAGCAACCTTGTAGGGACTCTCAGTCAAATGTCAGAGGGAAAATACAAAGGCAGTGGCCAGTCCAGCTGGCATGGGGGAGGAGGACTTGAGGGGAGGAATTCAAGGTTGGTTGTATGTTTCTCATGTACCTTTCTTCTCTTCCAGGGAGAAGAGATTTTTGTGGGTACCTAGACAAGCAAGCCTCTGGCAAAGGTGAGATCCTGGAGATGAACTAATCCTTGGGAGCTGAGTAGGGGGAGCACATAGAATAAGTTCATACTAGAATCCTATGTCTTCTGCTCTCTGACTTCCACCAGAGGCCAAATTCTGCAGAGACCCTACTCTTCCTTCCCCACCATTTTCTTCTCCCCAAGAGTCAGTCCCAATACAGTCAGAGACTTCATACATCCAGTGACTCAGGAAGAGGGAACAGTTGCTAAGAGTCTGGTCAAAGCATGACCACTATGTGGATCCATTCCTAAGCAAAGTCTGCAAGCCAGAGGCGGGTGTGGTCTGGAGGGATCAGCACATCAACCTGAAGATGCCCATACCTTCCTCTAATCTAAGGGCCTAATTCCAACACTGAGGAGTGTTCAGCAATGCCCCTCCTCTGTTCGTTCAACAGGATTAAAAATCCCCTAATTTGCACAGGGAATCTCTGTTTTGGGCATTGCCTGGGGCTGGCTGAAATAGGGAGGGGCAGGGGACCAGGCAGTCACATTCAATACCGGAATCTCTGCAAACCTTAACCTCTTTCCAGGGGAAGACTCTTGGCTAGGAAAGAGCTTGGGGCTCCTCCCTGAGGAAGACCAGTTCCTGCCAAATTTGGGCTAGAAGTCTTCTATCCCATAATGAAAAGGGCCAGCCTTCATCTAGGAAGCCAGCATTCATCTAGGAAGGAGAGATAGAGAGGAGAGTCCATAAAGCAGAGGCAGGATGGGGATGCCTGCTCTTCTCCTGGGTAGCTCAGCTACAGGAAACTATCCTCCACCTCTTGGTGACCCAGATCTGGCGTGGGCTCTGGTTCTGGCTCCAACTCTGACTCCAACTTTGGCTCTGGCTCTGGTTCTGGCTCCTCTGACTCGGGTTCAAGTTCCTCCTGTAGTTCCAGGGGGCTATCACAGGAGATAGTGGATGATGTGTTGGCTTCATTCAGGGTAGAGCTAAAAGGAAAAGCAGGCTAGTAAAAGACCAGTAGAGGAAAGTAGAAAAGTATGGTGGCTATGGATTTGCCCTCCTCTGAAATGCACCCACTTGTTCTTCCTAAAACATGATGCTCACATGATACTCCATATAGGAGCCAATAAGGGTAGATGACTACAGGATGATGGCCTTTGTTCAGAACCTTTTGCTTCTCTTCAGACAAGCTAAGATCATATTAGCTCTTTAGGGTACTATGTTCCCCAAGATGATTCAGTTTGAATTTGAGGTCACTAAGAAATCCAGATCCTTTCTTATGACCATTATCTAGTCAAGCATTCATTTGTCTTTCTATAGCACAAGAAAGAGTTATACAATTGGAGTGGGCTTTGAACATCATTCTGATTTGCTGTCTGATATCTGTTTCTTCCTGTTCCTCATCTATCATTTTCTTTGTATCCCTTTGCTCTGCCTAGACAGTACTCTGTCCATAGTAGAAGCCTAGGATGGATAGACTACTATGAAACTAGAACTTCCTTGTGGAAGATATTTGGCTGATAAGAAATGCTTAGCTTACCTGGCAAGACTGTGGGAACTCTCCAGTGGGGCTGCATTCGGTCCTTCAGGCTTAGGGTCTGGTAGAGGAATGATGTAGTCATTGTCCCCCTCATTCTGCTGCACAGCAGTATAGAGGACAGAGCTGGTGTCAAGGGGACCCCTTGGGCCACCAAAGGCAGGGAGTTGGGTTCGGGTACGCAGAATGGCTGGGTGGTCACTTCTCAGAAATTCTTCATCTACTTGCTGGTACTTCTGCTCTCATGGGGAGCAAGCAAAAAAAAAAGGGTGAGGTGAGTGGGACAGCATTGGTTGGAGATACAAAAAAATACTGAGACCCATTCTAACTTCACTATTCTGAGTGCTATGATATTAATAACCGCATTTTAAATCATCTCTACCTCTCACCTATGTCTCATTTTATTTGACTTCAGGGAAGGGGAACGTACAGAGTTCAGCCATGCTCTACTCAGTTTTCAGTGAAATTAGGGTCTCCAAAATAGCCACAGTTGGGGACATATGACCTAAATTCCTGCCTCTACTATAATGGAGACTCCCTCTCTGTGAAATGGAAGCAAAAATGGGAGTGGGGGTGAGAAAAGCTTCATTAATCCTTCAACCTTATCTGGGAGATAGATCTGGTCCAATCTATTAGCCCACTGCGCCGAGCACTAGATCTCCCGCCAATTTTACCTCCATCTACACAACTACTTAGTGAGACACAGGGAAAAAGTTAAATTCTCCCAACTCGTTTCTATCTATATCCTCTAGTTTACCTCTTCTTTCACAGAGGAATAAAGTGAGACTTCGGGAGGGGAAGCGAATCTGCAAGTTCTCAAGGATGAACCAGACTTACTGGCAACCATAGGACATTAACTATGGTGTATTTGGGGGGCAGGTGAAATGTGGGAGACTGTCTCAGGCACTGATACAAGTAGGGAGGGTCAAAAGTAGGCCTATATCTCCTCCCAACTTTATATTATCTTTATATATAAAGAGTGGAAGTTTTGGGGTGGGAGATCTCTTTCTAGGATGTCTTCCTTGGATCCCCTTATCCACATCCCCACCTCAAGCTGAAAGCGTTCTCTCCCTCTTCTGAAAGAATGAGTAGCAAAGCCACTGGCCACAATTTACCTTCTTGTAGCCCTCCCCCAGGAGGCCCTCCATCAGAATGACCAGCTGAGAGAAGGAGGGTCGAATCTCAAATTTCTCCTCCCAACACTTCTGCATGATTTCATAGCTGAGGGGGAAAGAAGGGAGTTTAAGGGTGATCCAAAAACTGCATTTCCCCTTGAATCAAAAGCTGGAGTTAGAAAGGGGTGGAGGCAGGGGGGTTAGAGGGGTATGAATTCCTTAGGTCACACTCACATCTCTTCTGAGGCATGGGTGGGCTTGGCCATGCGGTAGCCACGCTTGATGGCATTGTAGAACTGCTCATTCATGGGTAACTCTGGGTAAGGGGTGCCACCTGCCAGGGACACAAAGAATCACAGAATCATAAATTTTCAGGGCATCAAAGCTAGAGGTATTCTAATAGTATAGAACTGAGAATTGCAGAAGACCTAGAACAATCCCTTCATTTTACAGATGGAAAAACTGAAACCCAGAGAGATTAAGTGATTTTATTGAAGTCACATAAGTAAGAAATGCCAGGGTAATTGGAAATTAAGAATAACAGACTCATAGTATCAGGGTATCTAGTCTAATTCACAATCCAACACTAGAATAGCATCTACAATGTCCAGAGTCTTTGCTTGAACATTTCCAATAATAGGTAACTCAATATTTAATGAGGTAACCTGCTCCATTACTGATCGCTTAGGAAGTTCTCCTTTATCCTGACCTGAAATCACCTCTCTGCAACTTCCTCCCACGGTTCTCATTCTGTCTTTTTGGGGGTTAGTAATAGCTAATCTCTTCCACATGAATCTCTTTAGATTTTCGAAAAACCCGAGTCATGTACCCTCAAAACTTTCTCTTCTTCAGACTAATGGATTAGGGGTGCCTTTTTCCCTGAACAGATTAAGAGAAAGTATGCCTCATAATTCTGGATGTCCCCTAATAATCTGGATAAATGTGACCCTTCCAGAAAGTTGGGGGAGGTTGGAGATATAAAAACAAGTATGCAGTGGAGGGCATGAGGTGGGGATGAGGAGTCTCAGAGTAGTCTCCTTCTATGGAAAAACATCAGATACTCCTCTTGTCAGGGAAGACAAAGACTAGAGTCAAAGGTAGGTCCCTTGTTTTCTTGGTAGGAGTATGTCAAGGGAAAAGTCACAAGGAACATTCCAAGGAAGTGATGGACAGGCAGATCCCATACCCAGGGTGAAGATCTCCCAGAGAAGGATGCCAAAGGACCACACATCACTCAGAGTGGTGTACAGGCTATTGAAGATGCTCTCTGGAGCCATCCACTTCAGAGGTAGGAAAGTCTAGGAGGCAACAAGAGATCAAATTAATATGGAACAAATTTCTACTCACACCACAAATCTGTATTCTACCCAACAGAAGCCAGAAAAGCATTGATTTCATGGAGATCCTTCATCTTCATCAAAAGTAATGACAGTTCCTTACCCTCTAAACCAGAAACCTGGGAAAGAGGTGTCAAACATTTTCAGACAGAATAATCATAGGTTATAGAATCATAGATTTATACCTAGAAAGAACTCTCAAAAGCCATCTAGTTCAATCTCTTCATTTTACAGACGAAGAAACTGAGACTCATAGAGGCAGTCTGAGTCATTCTAAATCATAAGGGTGACACTCTAAGATGATACAATGAGATTCCAACTTAGATCATTTGACTCCAAATCCAAAGTTCTTACCACTGTACTGTCCTGCCTTCAATCCATGTGGAAAGTGATAGCTACCACTCATGATCACTTTTAGATAAGAAGATATTTCTCAAGGCTGGACAACTCTAGCTCTAAAGTCTCAGCTAATTCAGGAATTAAAGTGCCTCTGGGGACTGAGGACCTACCTTGGGCTTGAAGTTAACACAGAATCAGAGACTGGAGGTTACTGCCCTTCATCTCTGACCCATTTCATTCGGGGACCCTTTTCTGAGATTTCTAAAATATGGGGAAATTTCCTTTCTGGGAGCAGCTCTTTCATGGTTTATAGGAGTAAACTTTCTTGCCCTCCTGGAATAGGTCAGAGGGTGCCTGATAAATACCTCCAAGAAATCTCTGATCATCCTTTTATTTTTCATATGTATGTGTTGTTTCTCTTAATAGACTGGAAGCTCCCTGTGATCAGAGACTATATTTTTTTTGTTTTTGTTTCCCAAGAACCTGACACAGCACCTGGAGCTTAATTAATGTATCTTGATTGCATTCCCAATATTCCAATATTGATCTCCAAACGGAGCTCTCTTTGAGGCTATAGATGCTCAACCAAACTTGGGATAGCCCTTTTTTACTCCTTCAGAGAAATAAAGAGGGCTATCCACAACTTAGCTTTGTCCTCCTTGTGGAGATGGCCCCCAAAGGAAGAAAAGTTAAGGGGTAATGGATTTCATAACAGAGATATGAGTCTATGTTGCACCATCAAGACTAGGGCATAATGTGAGAAGTCTGAGTCTGATCTCTACTGTCACTGCAATCAGAAATGACCAGGAATCAGGAAGATGAGTTCAAATCCTGTTTCAGTTACTTATTGGCAATGTAACAGGGTCATCTCAATATGTATAATCTCTCTCTCTCTCTCTCTCTCTCAGTTTCCTAATCTATAAAATGAGGTTAATTATAAATAACAAATGAAATAATACCTATAGGGAAGCTAGGTGGCCCAGTGGAAAAGAGCATTGGTCCTAGAGTCAGGAGCACCTGAGTTCAAATCCCACCTCAGACACTTAATAATTACCTAGCTGTGTGGCCTTGGGCAAGCCACTTAACTCCATTGCCACACACACACACACACACACAAGAAATAATACCTATTAAGTGATTTGCAAACTTTAAAGCATGACAAAAATGGTACTGTTGATGTTATTGTTGTCACCCTCATCTCCCTCCACCCCTTCTCCCCATGAGGTTTCCCTGAAACTGAGCTTCAGAAACCCAGATGTTGGGGGGAAGCAGATCCCCTTAAGCAACTCAGTGCTGAAATTAGCCTTGACTAGAGGATTGCAGAGGGTTGAGGTTTCATTTCCTGTTGGGAGAGAATGGTAAACCCCATCCTGAAGACTGATGGGAAAAGCCCCAGGCTAGACAGCTGGGGCTTGTGGTTCAGGATGGTGGCAACTGTTAGGAGATGAGGTGGGAAAGGGTCCTGCTCTAATCTTACTCCCTGAGGGACTCCCCCAGAGATGAAATCTTCCTTAGAGCACAGAGAGAGCCATACACAGGTTTCTCATTGACAAATTTATCCCATAGGTCAGGGCTATTGAAGAGCCATGTTTAACTAAATCACATGGCTCTCTGGGTTACCTACATGTCACCCGTCACAAGGCAATAGGTGGGCACAGATCTGTATCCCTATTGTGAGAAATACAATTAGTTGAAGAGAATCGTATATGATTGTTACTGTACAAGAGGCGCTCTACATTGACTGTTTTGTGGTGGATGGTGGGAAGAGAGTAGCTCCCTGGTGGTGAAGGTGGGTATGGGGTTTAGGGTGTACTACTGTGATTCATTTGAACCTGGGTGTGGAAGTGGAGCTTTTGCAAAGGGGAAAAACAAATTTTGCTCTCCTCTGTCCCTTCTTCCTTCCCCATTTCCCCCATATAACTAGCAAATAGCATGAAGCATGTCCTCAAACACTATCAGTGAAATGGGTGTATCTGGGGGGAGTGGTCTCTGATCAGCTAGAGAAGGAAGGAAATTCAGAATCTAGTTGGTCATCTTATACTTTATTATTCAACTAATTATATTTGTTAAGTAAATGTCAAATTCTATTGTTTTAAGTGTTGAGAGAGAGTAAGAGCCATCAGAGCCCTTTTAAACCTTTCTACAGAACCTCCTTAGTAAGGCCTGATCACCTCACCCTAGTTAGGCTCTGGGAAAGCTCAGAAAAGACATCAGACTGAAATTAAAAATGGAAGAGATAGAATGGGTGAGGACTGAGAAGGAATAAGACAGATCTTTTAATTTTATTTGCCTTCCTTTTCTTCCCTTTCTTTCTTTATTTTTCTTCCTTCTTTCCTTTGTTCCTTTCTTTCTTTTTTATTTTTCCTTTGTCTTTCTTTTTTCTCCCTTCCCTCTTTCCTTCCCTCCCTCCCTCCTTCCTTTTTATTTCTCTTTCTTCCTTCCTTTTTCTTTTTCTCTCTAGCCTTTCTTTCTTTCTTCCCCTTCCTTTCCCCTCTTTTTCTTTTCTCTCTCTCTTCCTTTCTCTTTCTCTCTCTTTCTTTTTCTTTCTCCCTCTCTATCCCTCTCTCTCTTTCCTTCTTTCTCTTTCCTTCTCTTTCTCTCCTTCTCTCTCTCCCTTTCCCTCTCTCTTTCTTGTTTTCTTTCTTTCCTTCTCTCTTCTCTCTCTTCTCTCTCTCTCTCTCTCTCTCTCTCTTTCTCTCTCTCTTTTTCTTCCTATTCTTAACTTGACCCCTCTGTATTTTCCAGGAATTATGAGAAAGCAAAACAGGTCTTTTACCTGAAACTTCATGGCAGCAACCATTGAATGGGACCAAAGGAAAGTGATCAAAGAATATAGAGTTATAACTGGCCTTAATAAACACCTAGTCCCCCATTTGACAGAAGAAGAAACTGAGGCTTAGAAAGGGGAAGTGAATTATTCAACATTATTCAAGAAGCACCATAGAATCATCAAATGAAATCAAGGTTCTTAACTTGTGATTTTTTAAAAAAAATGATGACTATTTCACTAGAATTGATTTCTTTCATAATCTTTTGTATTTTATTTTAAATATTTAGAAATATTTTTTCCTGAAAAGGGATCCATATGCTTTACTAGATTGTAAAAGCATTCAAGGTACAGAGAACATCAAGAATTCTTGTTCCAAAGATATATGGAACCTCAGAGACTATCTCATTTAATATCCTTCATTTTATAAATGAGAAAACTTGACTTGGCTAAAGGAGAAGTTAAATAATTTGTCCTATGTCACATAGGGACTGGGCCAATGCTGTTTTTTCCCTCTGTTGCCCAGAAAACTGGTCTGACTTCCATGGACATGCTAAGGATATTTTAGGATAAGATCTTCATGTTCTGTAACTCATGAGTTCTGAATTTTGCAAATTTCTATATTTTTTTCCTTCTTTCTCTTAGCTCTTTTGGAAACTCCACCCTCTTTTTCTGATGACTCAGGGGAAAGAGACAGCTGCAGAGAGATGTACAGGGGGTGCCTCGACCCCAAATGCATTGGGAGGCAAGCCTTTCAGTAAGAAAGTCAGGAAGTAAATGGAAGAAAATTTAAGACTTGATTGGTGTTCAGCTA
The DNA here is from genome assembly GCF_037893015.1 of Macrotis lagotis. Lineage (NCBI taxonomy): Eukaryota > Metazoa > Chordata > Mammalia > Peramelemorphia > Peramelidae > Macrotis > Macrotis lagotis. The sequence goes on along the minus strand of NC_133658.1, from coordinate 401,335,906 downwards.
TGTAAAAGCCTATCTCTTTACTATCTGGGATTCAAACTTATTAGACATTGATGGGGATTTTATATATTTTATCTCTCTTAAAATTCAGATCTCAGAGAGGGAGACAAGGCAGGTATGATCTCCAATTATTAATGCCTATTAATTTCAGCTAGTATGACCTGGAGAGACCCTCTATTTGGGGCAAACAAATTTCACAGAATATTTTCAACCTAACCTTGCATAGTTTGGGGACTATCTTTGCTGTTGTTCTCTCCCCATACTTCCCCAACTTTAGGCTCTAACTCTGGAACACTGGACTCAGATAGGTCAGATTTTTCTTCATCTTGTGTGGAACCATTTCTCTATACCAATCCATGGAAGTATAGCCTTCTAACTTTCAGCTCTCCTAGATCTCTTGCCTTCTTCCATTATAATGTAAGCTCCTTGAGGTAAAGCTTGTATCTCTCTCTCTCTCTCTCTCTCTCTCTCTCTCTCTCTCTCTCTCTCTCTCTCTCTCTCTCTCCCCTCCTCCTCCTCCTCCTCCTCCTCCTCCTCCTCCTCTCCTCTTTCTACTTTCCCTATCTTCCCTATCCGTCTGTTTGTCTGTCTGTCTCTCTCCTCCCACTCCACTCTTTTTTTTTCTTCCCCTCCTCTCCCTTCCCCTTCAATAGCTTAGTCTGTAACTCTCTATATATATCTTTTTTTTCCTGTCTCTCTGTCTTTGTCTGTCCTGAAATCCTTTGGGATAAAAGTAGGGAAGCTACTCACACTGCCCTTGGAGATGTAGTTGGAGTCACGCATGATGTCCCGGGCCAGACCAAAATCACAGATCTTGACAAGTTTGCCCTCACAGATAAGCACGTTCCTGGCTGCCAGGTCTCGATGGACACACTGTCATAGAAAGGAATCAAGTTAAAGACAGATTTAAGAAAGCTTGGATACTGTCAGTTGATTTATCTACAAGAATTTAATAACCTTCTTCTATATATTAGACACTGTGCTAAGTATTAGGGCTACCAAAAAAGTAGAAATATAGCCCCTGCCCTCAAGGAGTTTGCATTCTAATAGCCTGCTGAACCATGTGAGATGAGTGTAAAGGATAAGGGAGATTCTGGGGTTCTGGGCTTCAGGAAGACCTGAAATGGTTAAAACTATTTCCTCCTACAGGCTGGACCACGGGTATGAGCTTCCATGGACAGGAACTTGTAGAGAACGCAGTCATATTCTATTACTCACTGGGCAAGTTGCTTCCCCTTTCTGCACCTTAGTTTCCTCATCTGTAAAATGAGTGGAATAGGACTTAATCATCACTAATGTCTTCCAGCTATAAATTCTATGATCCTAAGTAAAAACTCCTCTCTTGACATTTAGAGCTGAAAAGAATCTTAGAAATTATAGAGATCAACCTCCCATTTTGAGATGAGAAAATATGGCACTCACAACAAGGCCTGAATGGTAAGGTCCAGAAAGGAGAGGGGTTTTCTTAGGTTACTGAGATAGTACTTAGAAGAAGGAGGATTTGATCCCAGTGCTTCTGTCTTCAGATCTAATGCTATTATGCCCACTATACCACAGTGTCATTTAGCACTCCAACTTTCTCCTTCCTCCCACTATCCTTTGCTCCAACTAGCATGATACCTTTACTATCCCCACCAGAACACTGTTCTCTTCCACCACTGGGCTTACATTCATATTGTTCCCCTCTTCTGGGAAGTCCCTCCACCTCATTTCTTCCTATTCCACCCAGGCATCTGCTCAGGAAAGATTTCCCTCACTGGGATGCAGTGAGATGAATACAAACAAGAGTTGTTGTCAGGGTCAAGAGACCTGAACCTGAATAGTGGATTGGATGCTTATTACCTGTATGATATTGGGCATGTACTCAACCTTTCTGAGCATCAGTTTCCTCATCAGTAAAATGGAAACAACTATTTATAAGTGCTACCTTATTCACAGTGTGTGTGTGTTTGTATGTGTGTGTGTCTGTGTGTGTTAGAGAGAAAATAGCTTTCTAAATTTAAAGCACCATATATATAAGTACTTTGCAAATTTGAAAGTACAATATAAAAAAAACCTGGGATTTCTCCAGCCCACACCAATTTCTCCTGTCTCTAAAATCCTTTAGTACTTCTAATTTGTATTTATATATTTAAGAAGAAAAGAAAAGAAGGAAGGAAGGAAGGAAGGAAGGAAGGAAGGAAGGAAGAGAGGGAGGGAGGAAGAAGAAGGAAGGAAATAATTTTTAAAATGACTATCTAATATGCATCAGATACTGTGCTAAGTTCTTTATAAATATTATCTCATTTGATCCTCACAACAATCCTGGAAGGTAAGTGCTACTATTCTTCCTATTTTACAGTTGAGGAAACTAAGGCAGACAACAGTTAAGTCACTTGCCTAGAATCACACAATAAGTGTCTGGGGCAGGATTTGATTTCAGATCTTCCTGACTCCAAGCCCACTGTATCACTTAGTCATATTACCTTGCTAGCTTTGTGTTTCTAGATTATGGTTTTTCCTCTCCTAGATCAATATGCTTCAGAGAAATAATTGTGAGTTTTATTTCTCTTCTACCAAGTATCTATGTTGGCTACTGGCAACAGGAGGTGTTCAAATTCTAATTAATGATTGATTGATTTGTTGGTGGACATCCTTTGGGATGTCTCCTAGGGCAAAGGCAGAAGGGCAGTGTAGCCAACTGTAGGCAATAGGATTCTAGGAGTTAGAACTGGATGGAACCTCAGGAAGCATCTATTTTATCCCTCTTGTTTTGCAGATGAGATCATAGAGACAGAGAGGCTAAACAACATAGCCTAAGAGAGGTTTAAAGTTTCATAGGTAAGAGACATCAAAGATAGGATTTGAATCCAGAACCTTTGACTATGGAGACAAACCTCTTCTCACTCCTACAGTTTTCTCTCCATGGGTTACTTGTTATCTCTGGGTAGCACCATGACCAATGCCTATGGTCCTCAGGCTTAATGGCCTTATTCTCTAGCTGATCTCTAGTTGATCTAATTGAGATCACCCCCTCCAAAGCACCACATGATAACTCAAGGACAAAAAGAAAGTGTTAGGGTTATTGCTTTAAAGAAATAATGATTGGCCAGGATATTTTTGACATCTGGGTATATATGCAAGAGGGTGAGGGTATGGATGGAGGCTAAGGAGGATGTTAATGATGGATGCAATGGAAAGTCCAAAAATCTTGCAATCACAGGCTCACAGATTAGAACTGGAAAAGATCTCAGAGGCCACTTAGACTAACTTCATCATTTTACAGATCAAGAAACTGAGGCTCCAGGTGGTTAAGGAAGTTACCCAACATTTCAAAACATTAATACTTAACATTAGAGGTGGGATTTGAACTCAACTAGGTAGCACAGTGGATGAAACACTAGGCCTGGAGTCAGGAAGACTCGGTTCAAAGCTGACTTCAGATACTTAGTAGCTGCATGATCCTGGTCAAGTCATTTAACCTTGTTTACCTCAGTTTCCTCATCAGTAAAAATGATCCAAAGAAGGAAATGGTTAACCACTGCCAAAAAAAAATTCCAAATGGAGTCATGAAGTTGGACATGACTAAAACAATTGAACAACAGAATATAATATTCTATATAACATAACAAATGACTTAGAATTCCAGGGCCAGGTAGGCTTCCTTCTTCCATGCAGAAGTCATATTCTTATTCATATTCTCAGGTTTTTCAGCCTGAGTCGACAGAACTCAAGCTACTTGAGGGCAGGGACAGTGTCTGAACATTTAATAAATGCTTGATGATTGATTGATAGGATATGTAAAACACTTTCTCTGTTTTAAAGCTCCATGTAAATATCAACTTTTCTTATTTCTTTCTTAACTGAAGCCCACAAGACTTACATTCTTGGAAGCCAGGAACTCCATGCCATTGGCCACCTGGTAACTGAAGCCCACAAGGTCCATGTAGCTGAGGATAGGGGACTCATTGATCAGGGTTGCCCTGTAGGATCTCTCAGGAACTGAAGAGCAAAGAATGAGAGAGGAATATATGATTTTCTCAAATTTCTCAAATTCAAATGTCTTCTAGCAATTGGATCCTATGGAGTTGACTTCATCTCCCCCTAGTGTCTCTCCAAGGGTAAGACAAAGAGCTAGTAGAGACCATGAAGGGTTAGATAATCTACTTCCCTGACTTAAGACAAGACTACCTACTCCCTGGCTCATTGGTATTGACTTTTTAAAACTCTTAAAAAAATTCTGCCTTCTCCCTTGGTATCCATATTAGAGTTCCACTGGTTGAAATGTCAGAAAGTTCTTACTGATGACTATCCTCAATGCTCTTTGCTTCAACCTGAGTTTACTCCCTCTTTCCCAGGAACCCCCAATGCCATCCTCATTGCATCCTTTGGTTTCCCTTTGCCTTCACCTCGGTAGTTGATTCTTCACCTCAAGAAAGTAGAACCCTCCCCTCCTCCACTCCCCCCAGGCCCAAGAGATTTTTAGGGAGCTCCCTCTTTACCTACCAGAGGGTGCGTAGCTATCATAGGGTGAACTGTAGTTGGAGGACTCAATATCCACATACATGATCTCTCCTTTCATGCCCAGCATTGGAACATAGTCCATACAGTCATCCTTCCTCATGTCCATGTAGCCTCCATCACTCTCCCCTGATAGTGAGGTTTGTCTGGAGATAGCAAAGACAGTGATTCCAAAGAGTGGAAATTAGAATTGGATTCTTTGATCATTGAGAGCCTGTCTAACTCTCATATTCTATATTATACTGTTTATAGTCCCCCCCCCCCAGCCCTGGCATTTTATGACCTAAGCTCTTTTTCAATTGCAGCATTTTTCTTTGTTCTAAAACCTTTCTTAGCTCTGGTGTTCTAAGTTCAAATGCTCTCGTATTCTATGTTCTGTGTTCTAAGGTCTCTTCTAGTTCCAACGTCCCATGTTCTTTATTCTAAGTATCCTCTCAGCTTTAAAGTCTGCCTTCTAAAATTTTATTTGTATAATAATTGATTTTGTCTAGATCTGAGTATCATGGCACCCACCCCACAGAAATCCTTCTTGAATATTTACTACATGTGACATACTAGAATTGGAAATTCTTGGTACAAGAAGAACATGCCAGATCAGTACCCTAATGGGCCACATTCCCACATTTCTGGTCCTCTTTGCCTCTTCCCTGAAGGTCTACATTCAGGATGTAGGGCTAAGTAGATAAGAAGTGTATTGAGAGAAGGGGGTAGTATGCTTTCTAAAGATGGGTTCTCAGTACATTCCCTTTAGCCAAAGGTATTTAAAGTGACTTCCTACCCTGGGAGTACTAGTAAAAATAGGGATTGCATTCCCCAACAAAGCATCTTAGAATCTGAAGGTTCAGAAAAAAAATAGAGGGTACCTAGTCCAATCCTCTTTACAGGGCAAAATTCAATAGCATTTCCAACAAGACTTAATCTTGCTTATCTCCAAAGATGAAAAACTCACTCTCACCCAAATCAATTCTTTTATATTTTGGAAAATTCTAGTTATCATAGAATCTTGGAGCTGGGTAGGATCTTTGAAATCCCTTGGTCCAATTCTTAATTCTAAACAAATTTCCCTGACCTTCTATTGAGTTTAAATCCACCTCCCTATAATTTCTATTCACTGGCTCTGCTTCTGGTCCCTAGGACTAAACAGAATAAGCCAAATCCCTCTTTCACAAGAGAGCACTTCAGATATCTAAAAGGCATCTACCATACTTCTTGAAAAAAAACATTCCAGTTCCTCTAACCATTGCTCATATTCTTCAGTTCTTTCACAATCCTGGTCCCCTCCTTCCTCTTACAATCACAAAGCTTCAGGAAAAGTCTGATAAGGATGAGGATAAGAGAAAAGGAACTATAGTACTTTCTATGGTCCATACTCATTGAATTTAGACTGGACCCCTTCACCACTATCTCTAACCATACCCATTCTGACCATAAATATCTCAGTCTTTCCCAGCCTCAACCATATCCCACCCTGACCACCCTGGACTACAACCCAACCTGGTCAAAACCCTGGTTGCACCATATTCTGATACCAAACCTGGAACATGGGAGGGAGGAACCAAATTGGGAGCATATTAGAGTCAGAGAAAAAGAGAGGAAGATAAAAAGGAGGGAAGTTGAGGAGAGGAAAGAGTAGAATTTCACTTTTTAAGCACAAAGCAAGGACAAGAGGATCTGATTTGAGAGAAAGGGTGGTTTCTAATGTAAATAGAGTAAGAAGTAAACCTTTCTTCTCTGAGGGTAGGGACATGAAGTATTTGACTCACCTGTGCAAATGATGGTCAGGATGGTCCAGGATCTCTGAGGACTGGTAAGGTCCTCCTTTCTCAGGGCATTGCTGCAGGAATGTGTGCTTAGTTCGATGCAAGTAGTCCACAAGGTCTCCATATCGACAGTACTCTGTGATGATGTAGATGGGACCTGGGAAAGATGGGAGCTGATGGGTGTGTGTTCATGACTGTGTATGTGTTCACATGAATGTATATGTATGTGAACGTGAGTATATGTGCATGACTGTATGTGAATGAGAGTGTGTGTGTGTGTTTGTTGAGTTTGTGTGTGAATGTGTTTGGGTGGATGAAGAACTGAAAATTGGGGGCACACTTCCATAGGTCTTTACTACTTTAGGTTAAAATTTAGGGTTTCTTACTCCAAAAAGTAATTCTCAATTACTCTTCCCCTTTCTCTAATCCACCAACATCAGGCTTGGTCTGTTTCTCCTCCTCATTGGGTCTGTCACCAGGAGTTCAGGTTCCAACTTGGTTTCTACTCCAGGCAACATCCCTGACCATGCTTTGCTAAGTTCCTAGAACTGGTCCTGATACTCAGGACATGATTGCATAAGGGGTATGGGTGAAAGAGTGTGTGTATCTGTGTGTGTGTGTGTGTGTAAGGATATGTGCATATGGGTGTGTGTATGTGTGTGTGTATATATGGGAGTGCGTATGTGTGTATGGATGTGCTTGAGTGGGTATATGTGTGTATGGGTATGTGTGTGTTTATGGGTGTGTGTGATGTGTGTGTGTGTATGTGTGTGTGTATAAAATGGTCTTAAATAACGTATGTGGGGAGGGAAGGGGAAGCTAAGAGGTTATATGGTGTGTTAGATGGGCACTGGACTTGGAATCCAAAAGACCTGGGTTCAAATTCTATCCCATTTATTAGCTGTGTACATAGGTAAATCATTTAACCTCCCTGTGCCTCAGTTTCTTCATCTGTAAAATGAGTTGCATCTAACTCTAATCTGTGAATCTCCCTCACTGACTTAATTCAAGACAGGAATTCTGGTTATGCAATCAAAACCCAGATGAACTGGAAAATCCTGACAAGGGAAACCTAAGGATAGGAATCTAGGGCAGATAGCTATTAGTATTAATGATTCCTTGAATGTCATTCCTTAGAGACACAATCAAGACTAGTCAGAGTTTAATGGGATCCTTTGAATTTGGTTCTCTCTGTTCTCCAGGGAACTTCTCCCAGACCCTCTGGGTTGTATGGCCTGAGGTAAGGGGCAGGATGCCCTTACCTCCTTTGGTGCATGCCCCCAATAGGTTGACAATGTTCAAGTGGGGCCCGAGATGGCTCATGATCTTCAGTTCAGACATAAGGGCCTGCTTCTCACTGCTCCGGGCGGTGGCTGAGGCAAAAGGTTAGGAGGGAGAGAAAAAGAATAAAACAGTTAAGACCTAGGCATTTAGAACCTTTTCAGATAAGGTAACCCCAATCTAGGGCTGTGCTGATAAAACAACCAGCTCTCCAGAAAAAAAAAATTGAACCTACAGCATGATTTTAATTTAATACATCATTTGCATTTTGTCTGCATTCTTCAGATGAGACAATGAAGCAAGAAATCATTAGATGGTTTGTGGTATTTGTAAAGGTGTAAATGCTCATAATAAAAATTTAACAATCAGCTCTTGTGAGAGGGTTTGAGCTACCCTATCCTATCTTCCCACTCCTAGAGAAAGTTTCTTCATGACCCCAAAACTAGCATGACTGGAAACAAAGGTCCCCAAAAAAGATCTTTTATATCAGATCTCCTGCCTCTCCCAGGGCCATGGGAGTAGGAGGTAAGGGTGAGTTGGGAGTGCTTCTCTGAACAAGAGAGAAGACCCTAAACCTCCCCTTCCCAGGCCACAAGCAAGAAAAGGGGAAAAGAATAGGTGGATTTAGACTAGAGATGGATTCCTACAAGAAAGTAAGGAAGAACAATGCCCTAGAAAGATATGAGGAATAGGATGATAGAAAGTTGTCCAAAGAGAAGGCCAACAAAAATGAAAGTGGGAGGGGGAAGAGATTGAGGAAGTTAAAGGAAAAGAAAGAAGGAGAAACTCACATTTCAACATTTTGACAGCCACCTTCATTGTGGCCTGGGAGTGGCTCAGTCCGTGGGCTGTGGCCTCCACTACTTGTCCAAAGGCCCCAGAACCAAGTGTGCGACCTGTAAGGGAGACAAGAAGTTATTGCCTCAATTCCATCCCAAGATGATCAATATGGATCTGTTTATCATGGTTATAAATGCAGAGCCCATAACAGACTGCTTTCTGTTAAGGGGAGGTGACAGGAAAGGGAGGAAGGGAGAAAAATATAAAATTCAAAACCTTGCAAAAAAAAAAAAAAGATTGGTAAAAACTGCCATTGCATGTAATTGGAAAAACAAATAAATAAAATATTTTTTAATAAAAGAATGCTAAGATCAGGTCATAATGATTTAATACAAAACCCTGGAGTTATCTGTACATAAGACATTAATCCCTTTTAGCTGAAAGGGAGTTATTGGTGGGGAGGAATGTCCAGTACTGACCTGAACTCGATCATTATATTAACATGTAACTTAATAAGCAGATGATATGCCCATCAGTACCAGTGACTTTGGCATAAATAATTTGGCCTTCACTTCCACAGCTGAGAGGTCTTAAGTCCCCAGTCATCCATTGTGCCTGAGCCTCTGTCAGTTCTGTCCTAGGGCTGAGGCCATAAATTCAGTCCATCTCACTAAAGCCAGCAGAGGGCACCCCAACATAATCTGGCAGACGTGTTCACACCAGCTGCCTAATCTGGCTCATTCCTTGGGGTGGGGAACATGGAGGGGGAAAAAGGAGGAGGAATGAGGTGATGTGTGGATGGCAGAATTGGGTTGGGTTAAACTGGAAGACTGTCCCTTCCCATCTGTTGACACACCCTATCCCAACCCAATTCCTAGCCTAACACTGCAAGGGCTTTAAGAAAATTCATAAGACTTGAGTTGGAAAGAACCTCAGAGATTGTTTGGCCCCAATCTAATTTTTACAAAAGAGCAAAATAGACTCAGAGATATTTAATGAGCTGCCCATGTCACATAGATCTTAAAAGTACTGAGCCCAGGTTAAAACTTGGGCCTTCTGATTCCTAATTCAGTGATCTCTCCACTATCCCACACAGTTACCACAAAGAAAAACCTCCCCCTTCCAGTGTACTACTCAACAACTTTCCTCTCCTTTAGGTTTCAGCTTTAAGACTATAATTACAAGCTCAGCATTCAAATTCCACCTCAGATTCTAAATATTTGAACTTTGGTATTAAATTCTTAAATCACTGGCTTCCTTATCTGCAACTACAGTACCATTTCCCAGGGTTGTTGCATAAGAAAGGATCTCATAAATGAGCTATTATTATTATTTTGTGCCAGATAAATAGTAAAATGTTAAAACCTTTCCATTTGGTTCCCAATTTTACTTACAATCTAAAATTCTTTAGTTTATGTTGCTATTTCCAGCTTTATATTCTTCAATGAATATTGTAACACTTATTTTTCAATAGGATGAGTATGTTTTTATCTTTTAGGAGAATTGTTTTTGCTGAATAGTTGTAATTGTATGTGGTCCAGACCTGTATTTAGAATAGTTTCTATCCATCTATCTACCCTATCTATACTTTCTTTCTTTCTTCCTTCCTTCCTTTCTTTCTTTCTTTCTTTCTTTCTTTCTTTCTTTCTTTCTTTCTTTCTTCCTTCCTTCCTTCCTTCCTTCCTTCCTTCCTTTCTTTCTTTCTTTCTTTCTTTCTTTCTTTCTTTCTTTCTTTCTTTCTTTCTTTCTTTCTTTCTGTCTATCTCTATCTCTCTAGTTTGTCCATTTGTCCATCTATCTGTCTTTCTATTTTATCTCCATCATCTATATATCCATTTATTTATCATCTATATATTGATCTATCTATCTGGTGATGATGATGATGCTTGTCCTTCGTTCTTGAAGAAAACCCATGTCACTAGGGTGGTGATGTCATGACAACTCATGAATTGGATTTGAGAGTGGGGGTACTGTGCTAAGTCACCAGCTTCACTTTCTCCTCCAGAGTTGTCTGGGTCCAATGACCAGATATGAATCAGAATGACTGGAGATGAGCCTGCACATGAGGCAATCAGGATTAAGTGACTTGCCCAAGGTCATACAGCTAGTAAGTAGCAAGTGTTTGAGTTCAGATTCAAGCTTCCATCCTGTATCCACTGCACCACCTGGGTGTCCCTATCTATCTGTATATCTCGTGATAGGAAGGAAGGAAATACGCATTTATTAAGCACCTACCACATAGCAAGGTGGTAAGTGTTTTACAAATATTATCTCATTGGATAATAGAGTCCTGAACTAAGACCTGGATTCAGATCTGCCCTCTGACACTTATTAGTTATGTGGTCATGGATGGACAGTTCACATAACCTCTCTGATCTCTAGTTTCCTCATCTGTAAAACTGGGATAACAAGTACCTCTTGTCCTTCACAGGAATGTATTGAGGCTCAAAGGAAATAACGTTTATAAAGCACTCTGCAAACTCTAAAGTACTATGTAAGTGCCTTTTATTATTGTTATTAATTGTTGTTATCAATGTTGCTTTCTTCAAGGATCCCCCATGTCACTGGGTGTCCCCCTTTACCAACACAGGCCCTAAGCCCTAAAAGCCTCAGTAGGCTATAACTAAAAAACCATCACCTAGTAGCCTGTCTTATGGTGGTAAATCTCTTCATGGTTAGCTGGGCTGGGTCCTTTTTTGACACCTTCTCAGCTTGGTAGGACCTGGTAGAACTTATGCTCCAAGTTCATAAAGTCCCCAACCCACCATAACAAGGTGGAGAGTGAGGTAATTATGATCTAGGTAAGGGAAGGGGCCTCAGAGACCACCTCATTTGACCTCCTCATTTTACAGAAAAGGAAAATGAGTCCTAGGGGAGACTATCAAAGACAGAATCAGGATTCTTTGATTTGATAACCCTTGCTTTTCCCAATTTGGATCTTGGATCATAGGATCCCAGGTCAAAAGGCAGAAGAGAGTTCAGGGGCTATGTGGCCCAATCCCCTCATTTTAGAAATGAGAAAACTGAGGCTTCTGGGAGGATTATGAATATAAGAGGTGGGATTTGAATCTAGGTCCTCTAATCCCAAATTCTATAGACTTCAGAAGTCAATATTAAAAATAATAACAATGATAGTGATAATAATACTATCCACCCTGCAAACTACCAGCACCATCCTAGATCTGTCCATGAAGTCAGGAAAACCTGAGTTCAAATCTGACCTCAGACACTACCTGTGTGGCCCTGGGACAATCACATTATGTGTCTACCTCAGTTCCTCAGTTTTGAGATCAGAAGAATAGCACCACCAATAGCAAGTTTGCTGAGAGGACAAAATTTATATAATATTTGCAAAGTGATCAACCTATTGTCTGGTACATGGTAGAACTATATAAATACTTGTTCCCTTCCTTCGATGATGATGGCCTTTAATTGCTGCAGTAAAATGGGGGGATTGTTATGATTTTGATTATGATTTTGTCATCATGGACTCAAATAGTAGGGAGACTCACAAGATGACATTTAACAGGAATAAATTTTAAGTTCTAAATTTGTATTCAACAACAGGATGGGGTAGGTATGGGATAGAGAAGGGGTCATTTGAAAATGACCCAGGGAGTTTTAGTGGATTGCAAACTTGGTGAGTCAACAGTATGAGACAGCAAGCACAAAACACCACACCATAAATAGAAATGGTGCCCTGAACAAGGATGACCATTCTACTGCACCCTCTCCTGGTTAGACCACTTCTATTAATTTCTTGGTGTGACCCTTTAGGCAAGTAGGAAAACATACAGAGGTGGGAAACCCAAGCAGTGAAAGGAATTTTTGTCATAGATGGGTGCTCCTTCATTATTCTGCTTATATCCTTAGGGTCTGGAACTTATTTGCTGCTTAATAAATATTGATCAATTGACTAACTGGTTGGTTCTTTGACTGTAGGAATTAGGGATGTTTAAGCTGAAAAAAGAGAAGTTATGGGGGTTGGGGAGAAGGAGAGACACATAATAGTTGTCTTTACAAATATGAGGGACTGTCATGTCATGCTAAAGGAAGAGGGATTAGATTTGTCTGCTTGGCCTTAGCAGGTAAAACAATGGGTTAAAGTTGTATAGAGGCAGTTTTTGGCTCACTATAAGGAAAAATTTCCTAATTATTCTTTGGGGCCATAATTAAAGCAATAGGCTGTCCTCAAAGTAAGTCTTCCTTACAGGTCATTAAGTGGAGGATGGACAATCACTTAGTGAGTTGTGGTCGAGGACTTCTTTTCAGTTAGAGTTTGGACTAGAAGATTCCCCTCAATTATGAAGTTCTATGTCATCAGCTGATTATTTTAGTGTCAGCCAAGGATAATCCTGGGAAATCTGTTATGGAAAATGCCGTCCACATCCAGAGGAAAAAACTATGATGTTTAAATGCAGAACAATGCATACTGTGTCACATTTAAAAAAGTTCTTTTATGTTTTTTCTTTCTTTCTAATGGTTTTTCCCTCATAATTTTAATTCTTCTTTTACAACATGACTAATATGGAAATATGTTCAACATAATTGTACATGTTCAACCTATATCAGATTGTTCGCTGCCATGAGGAGTGCAAAGGAAAGGAAGAGGTATAAAAAATGTGAGACTCAGAAGCTTTGCAAAAGTTTGAACATTGAAAACTATCTGTATGTAATTGAAAAATAAATAAAAGAAAAGGAAAAAAAGGAAAAAATATTAGCTTCAATGCCACTTGCTCCTTTTCTTTGAATGTCTATTCCCTGAATGTAGAAACTATGACTCTATCCTTTCTTTCATGCCCTAAACTGGGTCAGTTCTTATCTTTAAAACTTAAAATCTCTATTGAGCCAACTTCTCTTTCCACTTATACCTGCAATCATTTTAGTCCAGTGCCTCATCACTACTTACCTGATATCTTGTGATAGCCTTGTAACCTATTCTCTCTGCCTTCATCCTGCATATAATCCATCCTGCACATCCAACTATGTAAACTTTCCTAAATCTGGGGTGCAGCTACATGGTACAGTAGATAGAGAATTGGCCCTGGAGGCATGAGGACCTGGGTTCAAAACTGGTCCATCACTTATCAACTGTGTGACTTTGAGCAAGTCACGTAACCCTGCTTCCTATAGAACAACAGCACATTTATAAGGGAAGCTCTACTTTTCTCAAACATCTTGCATGGTTCTTTGTGATCACATCATGAAATCCTAGGGAATCCAAGGCCTTTCATAATCTGATCTTTCTCTATATAGCTGGTCTATTACTAATTGTTCACCAACAAAAATGAGTCATATTGATCTCACTCTCTCACATTGGCCCTACTCAGCCTCACCTCCCTGCCTTTACTTATTTATAATGTTCCTCTTCCACACATCCTTCAAGACCCATGTAAGCCTTACTTCATTCCTTATTCCATTCTATATTTACCCCTCTCTAACCTCCTGGAATCACATATGGCAAATATCACGTAAGTGAACATCTGATCCTTGGGTTAAGGATCTTTAACATGGTGTTAGTTCTACCTTCCCATCTAGGTTCTCTGAGTTCCCTGAGGCCATTGCTTGGGTGTCCCTCTTATATTGTTGAATCTCCCACAGTACAGGGATGGGCCCTCAAGAAGGGGTTCAGGTTAGAGAATCAGGGTCTTTTTGTTCCCCTCCAGGGAAGAGAAGTTAGTTCACTGACCGAGCACAAGTCGTTCTCGGGGCAGTTCCCAGGTAGAGTCATAGGGCAGCTGCATGGGATCCACATAGATGTATTCATGTCCATCATAGCTCACAGATTCAATCACCTTCCAGCGGATCTCATAGCGGGGTTTCTGGGAAAGAGGGAAAACAGCAATAATAGGATCGTGGAAATTCACCTAAGCCAGGGCTTAATCTATACAAAGAAGAGAAGGTGCCAAGGACCCTCCCCAGGAAACCAGCAACTATGGACAACTGTAGAAAGTTTCAACAAGGACTTGAAAAGCTAGAAGCCAGATTTCTGCAGGTCCAAGTCTTTGTGCCTTAGACATTGGACAAGGGGATCACTTCCCACCAGACCATGGAGGTAGGGACTCTGGCCCATCTTAACTTGGATCCATCAATATTTAATATAAAATTCAATATGCATATTATTAATTGTATTTACGGGTTTTACAAATATATAATCTATATCAGATTGCACACTATCTCAGGGAAGGGGGAAAAGAGGGAAAACAAGATAGAATTTAAAACTAAAACTTAGAAAAACAACAAATGTTAAAAATTATTTTTTCATGTAATTGGGGAATAATGAATTTTTTTAAAAAAAATTAATCAGATTTAGGATAGAATAAAAGAATTTAAGTGCAAGGCTAAGGTCAGGAGTGAATGGAAAGATCTTAGGCCAGGTACACATGAGAGAAAGGTTACAGAATCTACTTACCTTCTGCCATAGAACGATAAGGATGACCATGGAGATGATTGTGAGGACCACTAAGGCCAGGATGGCTGAGATCACAACCACCTTGAAGGGTAGGGCTGGAAGCAGAGAATAGGTAATTCACCCTCATATGAGGTTATCACCAAACACAAAGATAAAATTCTGAAAAGTCCCCCCAGTCACCCTAATTCTTCCCACTTCTAGTCTGGACCCCTTTACCTTGTCCAACACCATTTGAGTCTGCCCAAGAAAAGATATTTTTTCCTCTCCAAAACCCCAGGAACCCATCCCATCCATCCCTAACCATCCAATCAATCCTACCATAAATGCCAAACCTAACAAACAAAAAATCTGTCCAGGAGCTTTTACTTTCCTGGGCAACTAAGGTTAAACCTTCAGCTTCTGCTTTTCAGTGTGAGATCCTGAATATTCTCTTACCAAAGTCAAACACTTAGCTTTCTCACCTCAATTTCAAGCTTTTAGCCTCCTCTCCCCAACATGAGAACCTTAAGCTCCCTCTCCCCAATTAAATTAAATTCAAGTCAGCTCAGTTCAATTAAACAAGTGTTTATTAAGTACCTAATATACACAGGACCCTGTACTTGGCTCTGAAGACAGACAGACAGACAGACACACACACACACACACACACACACACACACACACACACACACACACACACAGAGTTCTTACCATCCAGAAACTTACAATCTAATAAAGAGGATAAAATGTTGATGAATGACATATTCATGGAAGAGTGAGCTAAATACAAAGGGAAGGTCAAGGCAAACTCACAAGAAATTTAAAGAAAGAACATTCCCTTAGGAAGAGGAAGGAGAGTCAATTTTTGCTGGGAAGGGATTTTAACAGACAAAAGTGTTGAAGAAGCCTATTCTAGGCATGGGACAGCTAGTGCATAGTATACAGGCCTGAAATCAGGAATATTCTTTTTTCTGAGTTCAAATTCAACATCAGACACTTACTCGCTATGTGATCCTGGACAAGTCACTTAACTCTATTTTGCTCCTCTTTTCTCACTTGTAAAATTAACAGGAGGAGGAAATGGCAAATTACTCCAATATTTTTGCCAAGAAAACCACAAAGGGTGTCATGAAGAGTCAGACTTGACTGAAAAATGACTCAACAACAAGAAAATTCCAGGCATAAGGATGATTTAAGCAAAGATAAGAGTAGCAATGAGGAAAAATAGGATGGGGATGATTCTGTAAGATATCATCTTACAGTAAGATAGCAGAGTGGATAGAGCACCTGCCCTGGAGTCAGAGCCTGAGTTCAAATCCAGCCTCAGACACTTAAATATTACTTAGCTGTGTGACCTTGGGCAAGTCACTTAACCCCACTGCCTTGCAAAAAAAACAAAAAAAAGTATTATCAAGAATATAAACTATGTGGGAAAAAATAGTATGAATAAGGACAGAAATGTAAGATGGATTCAGAATGTTGAGTCCTTTGAATGCTAGGACAAAGAATTTAATCTTTATTCACTGGGTCATAGATTGTAGGGAATCATTTGAGGAGGAGGAGAGAGATATTATGAGACTGGACAATTTGGAAGACTGTCAGCAGGGGTGTAAATAGTGCATTTGAAAAAAAGAAAAATTGCAGGAAGGAAAACAATTGGAGGCAGCATAGTACAGAGGAAAAAGTCAGAAATACTGAGTTCAATTCCTACCTCTAAAACTTCCCACCTATGTGACCTTACACAGACCTCAATTTCCTCAGTTGTAAAATGAAGGGATTGGTAGATGGCTTCTGAAATTGTGGCCAGCCTTAAATTCATTTAGAAGACTATTGTAATAAATCTAGGAGGAGGCATTAAGGACCCAAACTAAGGAAGCACAGTTAAATATCAACAGAACCCTAACAATTTATTGGGGAAGAACCAAAAATATACTCTGATGTTTGAGTCTGTGTTTCTAGGATAGGAATAGAGATACAAAAAGGTAGCATTTGGAAGAAGATAGAACTTTTTTTCAAGTTATTTATTTATTTATTTTGAATTTTACAATTTTTCCCCTAATCTTACTTCCCTCCCCCCTCACCCCCCCACAGAAGGCAGTCTGTTAATCTTTACATTGTTTCCATGGTATACATTGATCTAAGTTGAATGTGATGAGAGAGAAATCATATCCTTAAGGAAGAAAAATAAAGTACAAGAAGATGGCACTCTAAAAATATAGTGCATCTAGTCTCAGACACCTACTAGTCATTTGACATTGGGCAAATCACTGGATCTGTTCGCTTCATTTTCTCTTCTCTAAAATGGGAATAATAATAACACCTATGTAATTTCCTTCTCCAGACCATTTTACATGAGAATGAAGAACAGAGACAAACATTTAGCAAGTGACTTGCCAAGGATCACACACCTAGAAGGTGTCTGAGGCTGGTTTTGAATTCTAGTCTTCCTGTCTATAAGGTCAGTACTCTATTCATTGTACCACCTAGTTGTGAGGATCAAATGAGATAATATTTGTAAAATTCTTAGAAAACTTTAAAAGCATTACATAAATGTTAGTTGCTGTTATATTTGGGGGAGATGATGATGAGTTCATTGTTGGAGAATGGTTAATTCAAGACATGTTGAGTTTGAATGGGGCATAAAGCTGATGGCTGGAGCTCAGGGAGACATAAGGATTAGAAATATAGATTTGAGAGTCACCTGTCTAGAGATGGTAAATGAAGTCTTTAGAAAATGATGCAGGGGGGCGGCTAGGTGGCGTAGTGGATAAAGCACCAGCCTTGGAGTCAGGAGTACCTGGGTTCAAATCCAGTCTTAGACACTTAATAATTACCTAGCTGTGTGGTCTTGGGCAAGCCACTTAACCCCCATTTGCCTTGCAAAAAAAAAACTAAAAAAATTTTTAAAAAAATTAAAAAAAGAAAATGATGCAGGAGAAAAGGTAGAGAGAGAAGACAATAGGGCAAAGGACAGAGACCTTGGGAGACTTCTATGTTTAAAGGACAATTAAAAAACAGAAATAAGAACATGAAAGAGCAATCTGAGAAGTAGAAAGAGAACTTTGCAAGTGTATTTTCAGAGAAGCCAGTGAGAGAAGAGCATCACATTTGCTATTATTGTTCAGTCATTTCAGTTATATCCAACTTTATGACCACAGTTGGGGTTTTCTTGGCAAAAATACTGGAGTAGTTTGTCATTTCCTTCTTCAGATCATTTTACATTAGAATGAAGAAACTGAGGTAAACACCTGGCAAATGACTTGCCAAGGATCACACAGATGGTAGCTGTCTGAGACTGGTTTTGAATTCAGGTCCTCCTGACTATAAGGGTCAGTGCTCTATCTATTGCACCACCTAGTTGCAAAGAGAGCACCACAAGAAGTCAAATCCTCCAGTAAAGTAAAGAAGGATAAAGAATGAAGTGAGAGTGAAGGAGAGTTAGAAAAAGAGATGTTTCAATAAAATGAGAAAATGACAGTCACATTACAAGGGACTGAAGAGTAAATGAATGGTGGGGAAGTAGAAGCAAGATTATTCTTTTTACAAGTTTGGCAGTGAAGGAAAGGAGAGAGACCTGTTGATAGTTTTAAGGCATGTAAGAGTCAAAGGCATGGAAGAGTCATATGAGGAAAAGAGCCCTAATGAAAGGGCAGTTTTGTTAAAGTCAACAAAGATGCCAAGTAAAGTAAAGCAATGCCAAATCCAGCTTTCTTTCCATCAGATTGTATTGCTTTGTGTCAAGGGAAGTTTGGTTGCATGGATTTTCTTCTTTCCTTCCTTCCTTCCTTCTTTCTTCTTTCCTTCTTTCCTTCTTTCCTTCTTTCCTTCTTTCCTTCTTCCTTCCTTCATTCTTTCTTTCCTTCTCTCCTTTCTTCCTTCCTTCTCTTCTTCCTTCCTTCCCTCATTTCTTCCTTCCTTTCTTTCTCTATTCCTTCTTCTTTTCCTTCCTGCCTTCTTCCTTTCTTTTTAAGGATTGAAGAGACCAGAATATATTTGAAAGCAGTCACCAACAAGCATTTATCAAGCACTCATTATACTCTAGACATATGACAATAGGAGCTAGGGATACAAAAAAAGGAGAAATATAGACAGTCCTTACACTCAAATCTCCTCACATCTAATGGGGAAGACACAAGCAGAGGAGAATGAGTCAATGGAGTTCAGGAAAAAGGCTGGAAATTCATGAAGGAGAGAAGACAAGATCTTAAAGGAGAGGAGAGACAAGAGCAAAGGTATTAATTAGCCTTAGTTAGGAGAAGGATTGATGAGAAAAGAGATACTGGTTTGGAATCATCATGGAAGGAAATGGAAAGAGTCAATAGGAGAAACAAAAGGATTATATGGTTTGGCAAAAAAGCTGATGTTGAGGTGAGAGATCATCACTTTGTGGTTGACCAAAGAAATAGGGTTTTGTGAATCACTTCTTATATGTTTGGTTGCATGTGGATGGGGTGGAGATGATAAAACTCCATTGTCAGATCCTCTTCTTTCCAGCTTTATTATTCCCTTCTTCTACACTTATCACACAAATTAAATCAGATTTAAATAACTGGGCAAACATCAACTGCTCATGGATAGGTAGAGCTAATATAATAAAAAAATGACAATTCTACCAAAACTAAATTACCTGTTTAGTGCCATACCAATCAAAATTCCAAAAAATTACTTTAATGAGTTAGAAAAAGTTGTAAGTAAATTCATATGGAGAAATAAAAAGTCAAAAATTTCCATGGATTCAATGAAAAAAAGTGCAAAAGAAGGGGGCTTAGCCCTACCTGATCTAAAATTATATTATAAAGCACCAGTCTTCAAAACTGTCTGGTATTGGCTAAGAAATAGAGTGGAATAGACTAGGAATAGCAGGAAACGATTATAGTAATCTGCTATTTGATAAAACCAAAGAGTCTAGCTATTGGGATAAAAACTCTTTCTTTGATAAAAAACTTCTGGGAAAATTGGAAGTTAGTATGGAAGAAACTTAGATTAGACCAACACCTCACACCCTATACAAGATAAGATCCAAATGGATACAGGATTTAGACATAAAAAAATACTATAATCAAATTAGAAGATCAAGGAGGACTAGTTTACTTGTCAGATCTATGGAAAGGGAAGCAGTTTATGACTAAGGAAGAGATGGAGAACATCACTAAAAACAAACTAGATGATTTTGATTACATTAAATTAAAAAGGGTTTGCACAGACAAAACCACTGTAACCAAGATCAAAAGAAATGTAGTGAACTGGGAAACAATCTTTACAGCTAATGTTTCTGACAAAGGACTCATTTTTAAAATATACAGAGAACTGAGTCAAATTTTTTTTTTAAAAAAAGCCATTCCCCAATTGACAAATGATCAAAGAATATATGAAAAGGCAATTTACAGATGAGATCAAAGCAATCCATAGTCATATGAAAAATTGCTCTAAATCATTACTTACTAGAGAAATGCAAATTAAAGCTTCTCTGAGGTACCACCTCACACCTCTCAGATTGGTCAATATGACCAGAAAGGATAATGATCATTGTTGGAAGGGTTGTGGGAAATCTCGGACACTATTACACTGTTGGTGGAGCTGTGAACTCATCCAACCTTTCTGGAGAGAAATTTGAAACTACGCCCAAAGGGCAACAAAAAATGTGCATACCCTTTGATCCAGCAATACCACTACTGGGTCTATACCCTGAAGAGTTGATGAAAAAGGGTAAAAACATCACTTGTACAAAAATATTCATAGCAGCCCTATTTGTGGTGGCAAAGAATTGGAAATCAAGTAAATGCCCTTCAGTTGGGGAATGGCTTAGCAAACTGTGGTATATGTATGTCGTGGAACACTATTGTTCTATTAGAAACCAGGAGGGATGGGAATTCAGGGAAGCCTGGAGGGATTTGCATGAACTGATGCTGAGTGAGATGAGCAGAAGCAGAAAAACACTATACACCCTAACAGCAACATGGGGGAGATGATCAACCTTGATGGACTCGTTCATTCCATCAGTGCAACAATCATGGACAATTGGGGCTCTCTGCAATGGAGAATATCATCTGTATCCAGAGAAACAACTGTGGAGTTTGAACAAAGACTGCGGACTATTACTCTAAATTTAGAAAAAATACTGATATCTTATTGTCTGATCTTGCTATCTCTTATACTTTATGTTTCTTCCTTAAGGATATGATTTCTCTCTCATCACACTCAATTTGGATCAATGTATACCATGGAAACAATGTAAAGACTGACAAATTGCCTTCTGTGGGGGGTGGGGGGGGAGGGAAGTAAGATAAGGGGGAATTGCAAAACAAAATAAATAAAATCTTTAATTAAAAAAAATTTTAAATAAAAAAAATTATTCCCTTCCTCTGAAAGAGCTCCCCTCATATCTGGACCCTCTCCAGACTGGTGATGCGACTTCTTTTACCCTACCATTCCATTTCCCCAAATAGCCTCTGGACAAACTGTCTTCTTCTTCTAAAGCTAGTCACTCAATCATTAGGAATTCACTGGTCTTGCTGTCAAAAGACTAGAGTGATTGTCTGGGCTCTGATACTAGTTCTCACTTTACTTCTCTATAATAAAACCTTATTTAATAATATTTGCACTACCTGGTTCACAGGGTTGTTGTGAGAAAGATGCTTGGTAAATCTTAAATGCCATATAAAGGTATGCAAATATTATTATTATTGTTGTTGTTGTTATTTTTATTAATGGTGGTCCTGTTATTCCCTGCCTAACAAAAAAAAAAGAACTCAAGTCCCCTTGGTATCCCTCTAAATAAGCAACTACCCCATCAAAAATATTTGTTCCTCTGTCTGCATAGAATAATATTTTTTAGGATATTTCTCTTCTATATCTGTGGTCTGTTTCAGCTAATTATTGCATCTCCTCAATTCACTCTATATAGAACTTGAGTGGTTCCTGATCTGGGCTTCGGCTGGGGATTGGAAGGAAAAATAATTGGACCTCTCAGAGCTATGCCCCTGTGTCTGGCTACTATGGCTATGGACCTTGGGACTTACAATGTGGAACAATGGTGACTTCCTTGCTGTCTCTCCCCAGAAGGTTGTGTACATCACAGATGACAGACAGTGGTTGGTCCACACGTTGCAAGCGCAGGATGCTGACTACCTCAAACAATTTCTCTTGCTCCCAGTAGGTAACATTGGTTTCCAGTTGGGTTTCCTCCTTGGAGCTGTTCCCCAGTGGAGTAGGCAGAACATCACGGGGACACCTATTTGGGATGGAACCCCAGCATAATCACTGTTTGTCCTACTTTATCCAGGTTACCAGACCATCGTTTCATCCACCAGTCTAACTACCCTTTCCTCCCAAATTTCCTTTTTGTCTAATGGTTTAGACTCCAGGAGTTTTTAACCAAGTGTCTCTAAATTTTTAAAAAATATTTTGTTATCTATATTTTAATATAATAATTTGTTTTCTTTGTAATCCTAGGAATTTTATTTTATGCACTTAAAAATATTATTCTGGGGAATCCATAGACTTCACCAGACCTTCCAAGGTGTTTATGTTGAAGAAAAGGTGAAGAATCCCTACTCAGTCAGTCAACAAGCTCTTTTTGCTATGTTCCATGTTAAGCAGTGAAAGAACAAAGAAAGGCAAAAAGAATTAGTCCCTGCTCTTGAGGAGGAAGAGGTATCCAAACAATTATATATGAACAAAATATGAATGCAGGATAATTTGGAAAGAATCAACTAAGGGAAAGTATTAACATTAAGAAGGATTAGTAAAGACCTCTTGTAGAAGGTGAATCTAGAGTGTCAGCTTCTATTCCCCTTTACCTCACAGGGGCCTTTTGGCAATGTCAGAGAGGAATAGTAGTTGCTTGGATAACCTGGTCTACTGATGATAGGCTTAAGGGAAATCTTTATCTCCTACAACTCCTTTCCTCAATTCTTCTATATCAGAACCTGTTATTGCTCAGCCCACTAGCTCCTTTATAAATGCTGCCCTTTCTTGCTCTCCCTCCAAGAGGCTCTCTTGGTCCCAGATGAATTGTTGAGCTATGGGTAGCCAAAAGGAGAAATTCCAAGGAGAAGAAAGGAGTTATGAGGAGTTCAGTTCTGCCAGCTCTCAAGAACTGGCCTGTTTTAGTGAGTGAATGAGCTTGTGCCTCTGATTAAAGGGCCAAGAGCATCTATAGAAAGAAATCACTTGGTAGCTGGATCAATGTAGAATAGATGAAAGGAAGAACTTTCCTTCAGTTTATAAGGTACAGAACCATGCTAGCTATAGGGTCTCTCTTTCTCAGTGTTTTGATAACAAAAGAAATCATCTCTATCTTGGGGCAATGAAAGAGCCAAAAGCAGTGGAATGGATGAAATGCTATTTGAGTTTATCTCCTTTTGGGCTCCCAGACCAAATTCAAGGGTTTGATGGTTCTATGTACCTTAGGAGCTTTGAATACATATTTCCCCAGCACCATTTAAATGTAAGTTCTTTAAGGGCAGGGAATATTTTTGCTTTTTTTTTTTGTATCTTCTGAATTTAGCACAGTGTCTGACTCATAGCAAACACCTAATAAATACTTGTTGATTGATTTCTCCTTTGTCCTGTAAGCTGAAGGCCTTAGGCACTTGATTGGGGTCTCCACTCACCTCTTAAAATCACTGCAACTGAACCAGTTAAGGACAGGCTGTGGCATTCCCTGGCTTCGGCAAGTAAGGAGCTGCTCCCCACTGCTGGGGTGGCTCTCGCTCAGATCCATCACTTTAGCAGGAACTGTCCAAAGTGGGGCAAAAAGAGGAGCATCAGTATGGGGGCAGAAGGGAAGAGGATGAGCTAAGTCAAGGACTGGGAGAAGGAGGTAGGGAGGGAATTGAGGGGTGTGGAAGGCTAGGGAAGGAAAAGAAAGAATGGGAGGGGGTGAGCCCTCTAAGGTACCTCTCCTCACCATTGATCTGCAACTGGAAGGAGAATGAGTCAGCATCATCATCATGAAAGGCTCTGAGGGTATAATGACCCCCTTCATTCACCTTTACTCGTACTAGGGTCAACTCTGACACATACCTGTGGAGAACCACACCCAGGAAGGAAACATTACAGACTTATGGAAGCTTAAAGTTGGAAAGCACCCTAGAAAACATCCCACCCCAACAGTGTCTCAGTTCTAAATTTCTCTATTCCTGTCAAAGGTACCACCATCTGTTAAGACATCTAGGTTTACAATCTTGGTGCTGTCCTTCACTGTTTCTTCTTACCCTTCACTTCTCCCTTAATACTATCAGTTGTGGGGGCAGCTAGGTGGTACAGTGGATAGAGCACCAGCCCTGGAGTTAGGAGTATCTGAGTTCAAATCCAGCCTCAGACACTTAATAATTGCCTAGTTGTGTGACCTTGGGCAAGTTACTTGACCCCACTGCCTTAAATAAAAAAAAAATACTATCAGTTGTGAATTTTCCCTCTTCAACATCTCTCCCTTTCTCCTGTATCACCCTTATTACCTCTAACTCAGAGTATTATAATAACCTCCTAAATGGTCTCCATGCTTAGAATCCCTATAGGATGCAATCCATCCTTTAGACAGCTGACTGCTCAAGAAATTTCAGTGCTTCCCAATTAATAATTTTCCAGACAAAATACAAACTCCTCAGTTTGACATTTAAAGCCCTTCATAGTCTGGCTGCATCTTTTCAGACTTATTTCATATCATTCCTCCCCATGTACTCTCTAGGCTCCAGGAAAACTGTCCTATTTGATTTGAATTTTCAAATCCTGTTGTCCAAAGTCATCTTCTGCCTCCAAGTCTCTGCATATAGCTGTTTACATGTCTCCTTTCCCCATTACACTGTGAGCACCTTGAGAACAGAGATTATCTTTTGCCTTTCTGTATATAGTCACCACAGACTGCTAAGTGATACAATGGATAGTGTTTTAGCCCTGGAGTCAGGAAAACCTGAGTTCAAATTTGACCTCAGATACTTCCTAGTTGTGTGACCACGGTCAAGTTACTTAACCCAGTTTGTCTCAGTTTCCTCATCTATAAAATGAACTGGAGAAGGAAATGGCAAATCATTCCATTATCTCTGCCAAGAAAACCCAAATGAGATATCAAAGAGTCATAAACAACAACAATATTTTCAGTACCATGCCTATAACAGGGTAAGCAATTAATAACTCTATTAACTGACAATCATTGTACTCCTTCTCACCCTGTTATCTCAGAATCCCTGGTTTCCTTTAAGCTTCATCCCAGGTTTTCCTTCATCCAGGAAGCCTTTCTTGATCTCTCTAGCTGCCTTTTCTAAAATTATATTGCATTTTCATGTCTGTGTAAATGTTGTATCATTGTCTTCTCACTCCCCTTCCCAAGCAGAATGTAAGCTTCTGGAGGTCAGAGACCATTTTTGTTGGATATGTATCACCAGAGTCTAATACTGTATCTTTCTCATAGTTGGCTCTTAAATGATTTATTGAATCTAATTTAGTCTAAACCTCTAACTTTAAAGATGGTAAAACTGAGTCACAGAGAGGACAAGTGTCCTTCCCAAAATACTATAGTGGCAGAAACAGTATTAGAATTCCAGTCTTCTGGGTCCTAAATCTAGATCTCTAAGATGCTAGTGCAGTCCTGTGCTTCTTTCTACTACACTAAGAGTTGGGATTCATCAGCTGTTATGATGGAACAAGGGCTCTGGCAGTGTGTGTGTGTGTGTGTGTGTGTGTGTGTGTGTGTGTGTGTGTGTGAGTGTGCATGCATGTTTTTATGGCTACTTGGTGGAGAGGGGGTAGAGGAAGCTATTTAGATTGCAAAGATAACTAAACCCAAGAACATGGTACTTAATCCATAGGCAGTCAAGTAGCTAGTGCAGGCATTCTTCTTTTCTCTCTTCTCCTTTCCCTGCTATTCCTCTCTCTTCTTCTCTCTCTGCTTCTAACCATTCTCACACCTTCCCACCTCTCTCCCCCTACCTTCTCTTTCTCTCCCCTCTTCTCCCTTTTTCTGCTCCTCTCTTCCTCTCTCCTCTCTTCTCTTCCCCTCTCCTCTTTACTCTCCCCTTCTCTCTCCTCTCCTCCTTTCTCTACTCCCATCTTCTTCCCTTTCTCTCTCCTTATTATTTCCACTTAAAATAACTCATGTCCTGGTTCCTACTTTATTGCAATCATATCTCTGTTTCTCCCCCTATCCTGGACAACCCTCTTTTGAGTAAAGTCAAAGCCTCCTGCTCCCAGTTAATGCCTATAGCTCTGGCCTCCACCTAGACATTGGTACATAAAGAATACATCTTTAGGAAAGGTGTCAGTGGCAGACCAGAAAGTATCTCTAAGGACTGAGGTCAAGCTGATGTTAGCCTAGGATCATGCTAGAGAAAGTGATGATACAAATTTCATCCATATCTTGCCTTCTCTTGTCAAGGAGTTTGGCTCACCTTGTCTCAGACAAATTCCTGGTAGAGATAGAGATCTCACTGGCAGTCCCAGAGCCCAGTGTCTGGTTGTCCTTGAGCCACACAATGGTGGGTGCAGGGTATGCTTCTATGAGCATCTGTAGTGTTCGACTCTTGTGCAGCTCGGCAAACTCCAGGTCATCCAAGTCCCCCAGAAACCTCACAAATCCTTTGTCTGAAAGAGGTCAAAGAATCAGAAGAAATGAGATCAGAATTTCAGAAGAGCCATGAGCTCAGAAAGGATGGAGAGGAGAAGATTTGGGCTCAGGGAAGAGTTAAGGAAATAGTGGCACTTCAAATATCATGAAATCTCCCAGAGATAGGTTCTGCATTTATACAGTAAACCAAGCATAGTTCTGATGCCTTGTTTCCCTCATTCTCAAGGGTGGTTCCATTCCCACATTTGTTTGGCCAGTGAGGTAAGAGTGAGGGTTGGACCTTTGCACTTACCAACCACAGTGATATTGACCCCTTTCATGTCCCTATGGCCGTTGTAGCTCTCTGAGACATTGCAGATGTAGGTACCAGAATCGCCCAGCTCAGCACTGGGGATATGCAGGATGGAACGGATGTCATACTCTACCCCTGACAGGAAGTCTGTCACTGGTTCCACCAGCCTCTTGCTCTGCAGAGATAGCACAGGAAAAGGGTCCCAGTTCCAGAGAAATCAGGGAAGGTTTAAAAGAAACCTTCAGGGTTAAATGGCATCAGAATAGGAAAGCCAATAGGCATGAATTTCCATGGCTTCCTCTATGACCCATGTGTATGAAGACAAAGAAGATATGCCAAAAGACTGGCTTATCTGACTTGGGGAAAGAATAACTAACTTCCAATTGAAAACTTCAGCCTACAGTATGACCAGGAAGGATAATGATCATTGTTGGAAGGGATGTGGGAAATCTGGGACACTGTTACACTGTTGGTGGAGCTGTGAACTCATCCAACCCTTCTGGAGAGCTATTTGGAACTATGCCCAAAGGGCAACAAAAATGTGCATACCCTTTGACCCAGCAATACCACTACTGGGTCTATACCCTGAAGAGATGAGGGAAAAGGGTAAAAACATTACTTGTACAAAAATATTTATAGCAGCCCTGTTTGTGGTGGCAAAGAATTGGAAATCCAGTAAATGTCCTTCAATTGGGGAATGGTTTAGCAAACTGTGGTATATGTATGTCATGGAATACTATTGTTCTATTAGAAATCAGGAGGGACGGGATTTCAGGGAAACCTGGAGGGATTTGCATGAACTGATGCTGAGTGAGATGAGCAGAACCAGAAAAACACTGTACACCCTAACAGCAACATGGGAGTGATGTTCAACCTTGAAGGACTTGCTCATTACATCAGCGCAACAATTGGGAACAATTTTGGGCTGTCTGCAAAGGAGAGTACCATCTGTATCCAGATAAGGAGCTGTGGAGTTTGAACAAAGTGCAAGGACTATTCCCTTTAATTCGGAAAAAAAAACCCAGATGTCTTATGGTTTGATCTGGTTACCTCTGAGAATTCTGTTCTCTTTAAGGATATGATTTCTTTCTCATCACACCCAATTTGGATCGAGGTACAACATGGAAACAAAGTAAAGACTGATGGAGTGCTATCTGTGGGGTGGGGGTGGGGAAGCAAGATTGGGGGAAAACTGTAAAACTCAAATAATATCTTTAATAAAAATTTTAAAAAAAGAAAACTTCAGCCTAATGCAGACCAGAAGGTCTCACTCTGAGGGTCCTTTGGAAGAAAGCATAGAGCCCAGTCTTTTATGACCCACCTCCATTCAGAGCCCTCCCTCCCTCATTGACATTGAGCATTGGCCCTGGCAAGAATGGCCACCCCCATCCCTTCTATCCTCCCTCTTTACCCTTGTGTCTGTCAAGACTGGACCACCTACCACCCTTCCCAAATCTCCTAATTGTTTCCTTACCTCCATTCGAGGATAGGTCCAGTCAAAGTTCACCATCTCATTACCCTTCACAATGCAGAGGACAGTGATGTTCTCACCCTTCCGTACCACAGTCTGAACTGCATTCACTGAGACATTGATGGATGAGACTGTGTAGAGAAAGAGGAAAGTGACCCTGAGCGATGTAGTCAGAAGTCTAGGGATTTGATATTTGATAAAAGATTTGAGATTTGGGAGGGGAGCGTCATCAGCTGAGCCTAATAAGATGAAATTGAAGAGGAATGAAGTGAGACATAGCAGCAGAAGTAGTATGATACAATGGGGAAAAAAATTCACTGGCTCTGGAGTCAGTGACTATGAGTTCAAATCCTGCTGCTGATGGTTACTGTGTTTGTTCTTCTACTATTCACTTAATTTCCCTGATCATTTCCCTCATCAGTTAAACCAAGGGGTTAAACTGATTGACTTCTGAGGTCTCTTCCAGTTTAGATCTATGACCTTATAATCTCCTCAAAGACATGTACAATAATGGACTGGATAGTAAGAAGGAATAATACAAAAGAGTATCATTATTGAATTGAACTGAATTGCACTGGCATCCAGAATCAAATTAAGTTCTATAGTGTATTGGATTGATACTTCTATGGAAAGGCATAGGCAAGAACAAACCCTCACATCAAAGACTCTCCACACATCAATGATCATTTCATCTCTTTGGGCCTCTGTTCCCACATCTATAAAATGAGGGGGTTAAACTTGATGAGTTCTGAAGTGCCTTGCAGTTCTAAATCCTAGAATTCCATGCTCCTAACCTTCCTCAATTTTTTCATGAATAAAATGAAAATAGCAATACCTGTCCCTCTCTACCTCATGTGATTACCATGCGATTCACAGAAGGTATGGAAAGTGAAACTTCTTTGGAAAAGACAAAATGATTGACATATGGGTGGGCTGATGATTATTACATGTGAATTTGTATTGTTAATATGGATAATTTATTAACTATTCATAGACGTGCTTAGAACCTGGGGACAGGCCAAGAGAAAACTATTCCCTGTCCTTGGTGCTGTAATATGACACTTAATTGGGAATGGGCTTTATGGGACTAAACAAATAGGTCTTCTTGCCTTTCTTCACATGATACCCCACCTCCCAACACCATACCTTTGTACAGGCTGCTTTCTAGGCTTAGGAATTAATTCCCTCTGTCCTATATAAGACCTTTCTTGATTCCAGTTGCTAGTGCCTCTTTTCTATCAAATTACTTTATATTTGTTGTGTGTGTATGTATGTATGTGTGTGTGTGCATGTGTGTACATGCCTGTTGGTTACTTCCAATAGACTAAAACTGCCTTAAGGACAGGGACTGCTTCATTTTTTATCTTTGAACACCCAGTGCTCAACAAAATGCTGTGACCACTAGATGGCACAATGTTTAGAGTGCCTCTAACTAGAGTTATAAAGATTTATCTTTTTTAGTTCAAATCTGCCCAAGATGTATTCTAGCTGTGTGACCCTGGACAAGTCACTTAACCATGTTTGCCTCAGTTTCTTCATCAGTAAAATGAGCTGGAGAAGGAAATTGCAAATCAATCTAGTATTTTTACCTAGAAAACCTCAAATGGTATCACAAAGGTTGAAGAACTATTGAACAACAACCCTTCTTTGTCTGGCACAAAGAAGGTGATGGATAAACACACCCTGATTTGTAGAAGGGAAAAGAGGTGCAAGGGAAGTTAGCCCAGGAGGGCAAGGTCCTCACCTTGGATGCGGTAGACATAATAGGTTTCTGAGTCTACCTCTCTCTCATCAATGATGGTTTTGCAGATGTAGGTCTTGTCCTCAAAGGGGCCAGTGAAGCCACGTTGGTGGTCATAGGGAACAGGTAGTGACACGTCCACCTTCTTCTCATGCAGTGTCACCACCAGGTTTGGATCAGTCACTCTACATGGGATTGTTGTCTCACTGTCTCCCGTGAAGAAGATGAACAGCTCTTCAGGATCCACAGGGAGGAAGCCCACAGAGATGTCTACAGAATGATGAGGAGACAAGAATGGGTTAAGGAAGCAGACAGGAGTGAGAATCCTAGAGGAAGAGTCAAATCATAATGTGTCCCAGAGACATTGGCTTCTCTACTGGGATTCCCTTCCACCTAACCCCTAAAACTGAAACTTCTGCCTTGCCAAAGCTTGAAAAGAAAGATTAGTAAATCCATATTGATGTATGGTGGCAAATGACTGAGGAAGTTCAACTTGATTCTAGATAGAGGAGTTTGGACATGATTCATAGACAATGGGGAGTCAGGGGAAATTTTTTAAACAAAGAAATAACAGGATTAGAAATATTAGAAAGATCAATCAAGAAGAATATGCTGGATGTATTAGGGAGGGAATAAATTCCAAGATGGAACCTTGATTAGGAGGTCATTACAGAGCAGCTAGATGGCACAGTGGATAGAGCACCAGCCCTAGACACAGGAGGACCTGCATTCAAATCCAGTCTCAGACATTTAATACTTACTTAGCTGTGTGACCTATGTGTCATTTAACCCCATTGCCTTGCAAAAAACAAAACAAAACAAAACAAAAAGACTTGCATTTAAGTCAGGCCTCAGACATTTACTAGCTGTGTGACTCTGGGCAAGTCATTTCACCCTGATTGCCTCAAAAACAGTATTCACAATAACTGGGTGACAGAGAGCCATCTCTACATGAACCTCACCAAAAAAAAGATGAGAATGGGGAAAAATAAACAAATAAACTTCAAATAGCCTTGAAGATTCAACAGATAAACTGAATTGGATCAGCAGAACTTTTCCCCACAGCTGTGCAGACATAACTCTGAGGAATGAGAAGTTAACAATAACAGTTTGAATAGCTGTTGCCTGAATACTCAAAATATTCAAATTGTATGGAATGAAAAACTGCAAAATATATTTAGTAGAAGAAATTTATGGGGAAAGGATGAATTCCTGTCATCCTGATTGTCAATGGGGCTGTCCCAAAGTTGCATGAGGTGAATCTAAAGAAGGTGAGCTCAAATCTCAATACACTTATTCAATCACAAAATGCAACCTTTTATCTAATTTCATAATAATCCAAAGATCATAAATCTATAAGCAGAATACAAGGTTGGGTTTAGATCTTTTCAATCTGAACACTTATCTCGAAAAGATGAAAAGAATGAAATCACAGTGAAAATAGTTATAATAATGATATTCCTTGGGCGGGGACAGCAAAGATCAGGATCCCAGTGTGTCACTGTAAGAAGTGGGCAGGGACCTTCACTATTGGACCTCAGAGCTACCACTCACCTGGGACAAAGATGTAGACCCGCTTCTGCCCACCAAACTCCAGTCCCTGAGAGCCATTGTAGGAGCATATGTACTCTCCTGTGTCGAGGCCAGTGACATTGGTGAGGGTCAAGATGCTGGAGAAGGTGCCATCCTGTGTCTCAAGAACAGGTGGTAGGGTCTGTTGGGGAATTTTTTCCCAGATCACTGGGGCATCCCCTGTGCAAGTCAGGACAAAGGTACTGGAGACGTTGAGGACAAACTCTGAGCCATGGGGAGTTATCTTCAGTGACTCAACCTCAGGCAACAATACCAACAGCCACAGCCAAGCTTGGAAAGAAAAGGAGACAAAAAGGAGTATAAAGGAGAAGATCTAAGATACCCCATTCAGAGCTTCTCCAATACATAAACTATATTTGGAATCAGAGGAGCTAAGTTTGAAACTTGACCTTGCTAGTTTTAACAAGTCACTTAGGGGCAGCTACATGGCATAGTGAATAGAGCACTAGCCCTGGAGTAAGGAGGACCTGAGTTCAAATTTGACCTTAGACAATAATAATTGCCTAGCTATGTGACTTGGGCAAGTCACAATTGCCTTCCAAAAAAAGTCACTTAATCTCTCTCTCTCTCTCTCTCTCTCTCTCTCACACACACACACACACACACACACACACACACACACTCAGTTTCTTCACCTATAAAATGGGATTGTGAGAGTAGAGAATTTTTTTAAAATTTATTTATTATTTCAAAAGATAGTTTTCAACATTTACCTTTTTGCAAGATTTTGAGTTTCACATTTTTCTCCCTCCTTCCTTTCCCTCCCCCTTCCCTTTGATAGCAAACAATCTGATAAAGGTTATACATGTATAACTATGTTAAACATATTTCCATGTTGAAACTAGATTATTTTTAAGAGCCTTTCTAACTGATGAATCCTTTGAGCTTATTACTGCTATTAGAACACAGGTCCTTCTGTAATCCCTCTCTCTAAGGATAATGTCTTCATTTAAAATAGCAGATGCCTCACCTTCTGCTGGTCTCTGGGTCAAGCTTCTCTATACTGGAGAGTGAGTTGAGAAGACCAACCCAACTCACTCTGGCATTCCCAGGATTGTCCCAGTACTTGTGATCACTGGTCCCCATCCTTTTTTACCTAATCTTGGCTCTCAAGGTTCCCCATCTGTCCAGGTTCCAGTTCCATAGTTCCCAGCAATGAAACCAGTTGAGAGCCAAGGAGAAGTAGTGGGAAATCCCCAGGAAACAATCTCTAGACTTCTGGCTTCCTGCATTGCTTCCTAGGCCATTTCCTGCCCTTCTGCCCTACTGCCATTCTCTTGCTTAGGCTTGGTTTGGGCCAGAGCCTATAGATCCAACTCCAGAACCATTCTGGAGCAGGGAAGGAGTTAGAGTGATTTGGGAAACTAAGACATGGACAGGAGGGTCAGGACATTGGCAGAAAGATGTACACTTACTATTTGAAAATCTTATAATAGTCACATAACAGCACACTTCACTTTCCTGCCCATCTCCGTGTTTTATTCATCCTTGACTCCACTAGAGTATCAATGCAATGTTGATTGTACTAAGTAGATAAATGTTTGTTTGATAAATTAAAGAATTAATCTGATCGGTTGTTTGGTTGATTGATCACTTTATTGGTTGATCCCTCAGTCTGGATTCCATTTCATACAGACATAATGTCTTAGGCATGGAGGTGAGGTATAGAAAAGAAACTATTGATAGCCTTTAGGTGAGGTGTGATAGGTTCAACATCCATGAAATGTATAAACCAGAGAACCTTAATCTGAAGCATCTGGAAAAGTGTTGCCATGAACAGGACAAACAGACAAATGACGGGTCTGAAGAAAAATTAGCGTATATAAAAGGATAGGAACTGGTTGAGGAGAGACAAGAAGAGCTTCATGGAAAATGTGAGTTTGGAGGATAAGAGGATGGTGACTTGGTAGACAAGTAAGTCATTCCAAATAAGAAGAATGTTAAGTGATGCAGGGGGAAATACAAAAGTCATAAAAAGCAAAGATGGGGGGCGGCTGGGTGGTGTAGTGGCTAGAGCACCGGCCTTGGAGTCAGGGGTGCCTGGGTTCAGGTCCAGTCTCGGACACTTGGTAATTGCCTGGCTGTGTGGCCTTGGGCAAGCCACTTGGCCCCATTTGCCTTGCAAAAAACTAAAAAAAAAAAAAAAAAAAAAAAAAAAGCAAAGATGGAGTGAACTCCTAGAACTGATCTGTTTTAAAGATGAGGAAAATGAAGCTTGAAATCACTTTGGGAACACAGTAGGTAAACTGAGTTTCCAGAATCCTGTGTACTCTCCTCTGTTTTGCACCTCTTTCCCCTACCCTGCCAACCTTTGCTGTAGGGTTTCTGATCCAATAAGCCATCATTTTGTTTCCCTCTCTCCATCTCAACTCATGTTTTCTTACTCCTCTCTCTCTCTCTCTCTCTCTCTCTCACACACACACACACACACACACACACACACACACACACACACACACACACACTTACCTAAGAGGACAGGAAGCATCTTCAGACCTGGAGGCAGCACTGGCTCTCTCACTGGGGCCCAGCTGGGGTCTGTCCTTGTCTTTCTGTCCTGTCAAAGAAACTTGGATCAGGATCAACACAGGAAGTAGCCAAGAGAGGAGGGGAGAAAGAGCAGGGGAAAAGACAAGAGAAAAGGGGAAAGGGGGAAAGAGGAAAAAAGGGAAGGTGAGTAGGGATGAGAAAAAAGGGGAGAATGAGGAAGGGGTAGAGAAAAAACTGGAAGTAGAGGAAAACAAAGCAGGGCAACCATGGAATATGTGTTGGAATAGTTTCTGAAGGAGAGATAAAAACTGTGGCCCAAGTTCCCTTGAAGAGAAGGGAGCATGAGAAATAAAGGAAGAGGAGAATCTCTGGATCTCTTTACAGAGATGCAATCCTATAGGAGCCTAGCTTGGAGTTAAGGTGACTACATTTCTTAAATATATGTCAGAGACACATGGTCTGATAAAGGAGACCCCCTCCAGTCAGACCTCATTAAAAGTGTTTTTCTTTACTTGAAATCAAGACTGTAGGGGGAAAATATCTCATAAGGTCATCACATCCCATAGGACCAGGCTGCCCCAATCCCCCATTTCCCATGCTTTCCAGTGCCACTGGACTTTGAGTAGGATCCCTATTTCCTCCTCCCTCCCTATCTCCCTTTAGCCCCAGCTGGGATAGCTCAGTCAGTCCAGATAAGGGAAGTCACTAGCTGACCTCTTTCCCCATCCCATTACTACTACCCACTTGCACTTAACAGCCATCAGACAACATACTCCCTCCAAAACCCAAGTCTCTAAGACCCTCCCCCTCCACCATCTCTCAGTCCCTGCCAGAGTCCCCTCACTAACTTTCCTAAGCACAATTCCCAGTCCAGACAATTTGGAAAAAAGATTTAAAAGATGTACTCTGGGGAGGGAAAATGGTGGGGGGAATTAAACCAGTATCCAAAGAGGTCCCACGGGGGAGGGGGAGAAAGCACAACAGGAAATGAGGGTGGGCGGGAAAAGAAAATAGAAGGGAGAATTCTGACCATCGGAATTTGATGGGGGGCAGGGGCTGTTCCTATCTCCAGGCCACAGCAAGGACCAGGAAACCCAGGCATAGAGTGATTAGTGGAGGAAAGGATAGTCTCTTTTTAGGAGTCCCTCCAAGCCCCTGACAAGGGTCTTGGCCATAGTTCTCTCACCTCCCACCCCGTCTCCCCATTCCCCCTTGCCAATGCCCCCAATCTCACAAACATTCCTCACAGTCACTAAGAGAATTTGTTGTCTCTTGGGTTTTCCCTATAAAGACTGAAGATCCAGTGGAGAGGATGGGAGATGACATCAGGAGGGGGAGGGAAGTAGGGACTCAGCTTGGAGGCTAGGATGAGGGCTGGGCCAGGAGGGGGGCTGCAATGAAGAGAAGCAGGTCAATTATTGAGAGTAGGGATGGCACTTTATTATTGAGTGTAGGACTGAAGTGGACATTGGAATCCTTTCTCATCAATTCAGTGTTTTTCTCTTTCCTTACCCCCAGCATTTAGCATAGTGGCTGGAGAGGAAGGACTTAGAGGAAATGTTTGTTAACAGACTTATTGGCCAAAAGTTTTGTAAAACTTTTTTTCTTTCATTCATCATTCACAAAGTTTGCTCACTATGTGTAGGAAACAAGGCTAGGTGTTGTTGGGGGAACAAAGATAAGACAAACAAGCTGCCTGCCTTCCAGAGTCTAGAGGAGAAGATGAGGCAGGCAGGGAGAATCGATAGAATACTCAAAAGTATTCCAAGTTCCTAGATGAATTCTAGGTATGTGCAACCATGAAAATCAGATGAGGTGATGATACATCACCCATCATCAAAGTGGGGACAATTGGGGAAGATTTCAGGGAAGAGGTGGGTCTTGAGATGTAGAATTTTCTTGTTGAGAGGGACCTTGAAAAGTGAATTAGGTTTGGAGTCAGGAGACCTAGATTTGTTTCCCACAATAGACATGTAATTAAGACACTAGACCTCTCTCAGTCTCAGTTTCCTCTTCTGTAAAATGAAAGGGTGTTCTATAAAAAGAGCACTGGTTCTGGAATTAGACTACCTCAGTTCAAATCCTATCTCTGATGCTTACTACCTTGGTGAACTTAGAAAAGTTGCCCTAACCCTAAACCTCAGTTTACTCATCTGTAAAATGAGAGGACTCTGAAGTCCCTCCTAGATCTAGATCTATGGTCCTAAGATACAATCCTTACTAAGTTCCTTTTTGCTTTAAATATGTGTTGAATCAAGAAATTGGGCTAGGGTTTACTATTCAACTTCAGACACTTACTGTGTTACCCCAAACAAGTAACTTAACTCTACTTACCTCAGTTTCCTCATCTGTAAAATGAACTGAAGAAGGAAATGAAAAATCACACCAGTGTCTTTGCCAAGAAGAGCCATTAAAAAGTTAACACAATTCAAACCACTGAGTAACAACATTATGCCAAAGGAGAAGAGGGAAAATGTGCATTCTGAAGAGGGGGAGGCCTGAAGTTAAAAGAGGGGACAATAGATGAGCCTTACCCTTTGACTCAACTGAGGGGAACCCTAACTCTAAAACTGAGGCTAGATCATCAGGACTCATGAACACCTACAGAGTTTGAACTCTCACCCATAGGGACAGTCACTACAGGGTTTAGAGTAGGGGATTATTTTATGTTGAAAGAAGATGAATCTGACAATGA
Source organism: Macrotis lagotis (assembly GCF_037893015.1). Taxonomy (NCBI): domain Eukaryota; kingdom Metazoa; phylum Chordata; class Mammalia; order Peramelemorphia; family Peramelidae; genus Macrotis; species Macrotis lagotis. The sequence goes on along the minus strand of NC_133658.1, from coordinate 401,299,352 downwards.
AAGGTTCAAAATGGGAGAGAAACCAGTGCCAAGTATCACACCGTGGCATAAAAAACCTTGCCCAGATAGAGTACTGTACTCTGGAGACTTTGCTGCTTCTGTCACTCAGTCTACTTGCCTCCTCACAAAATAAACAGCAGCTCTAGAGAGAAGGATTTTCTGGCATTTAGAAAATGTGCACTTGGAAAAATTCATATGAAAAAGTGTGCCTCATTGCATCCCCTTTCCTCCTTTCTTCCTCCTCTCCACTCCCACACAACTACCACCCTCTACTTCCAGATGAAGACATCTATAGATACAATTCAATTTAATTCAATCCAGTAAACTTTTGAAACCTTATCATATTCCAAGTCTATGCTGAGCACTGAGAATACAAAGATAAAAATAAAACAGTTCCTGCTTTCAAGGAGCTTACAATCAATTAAGGAAATATAATGCACATATCAGTCAGGAAAACAGGATTTTCTAGAGGGAGAAAATACTAATATCTAGGAGAGGGGAGATCAAAGGCTTACTAAAGGAGGAGTGCCTGAATTGGGCACTTTAGGGAAGTCAGGAATTCTAAGAGGTGGCGGTGAAGATGGAGTGCTTTGCTGGCACCAACACCATGGGTGAGAGAATTAGAAAACACAAAATGTCAGATTTTAATGAGATTTTATAAATAATCTATTCTACATATCTCCTGCTCATATCCCTTGTCACCTTGATTTAACCAAGAAATTATCGCCCAAATAAAGGAAGAGATTTGTATAAGAAAGTTCAAAGTGGATCCAAGATTTGAACCAAGGATACTAGACTCTCAACCTGGTATCTTTCCTTTTACCTCATGTGTCTGGAGACTATGCTTTTGCAAACTGTTCCATTTCTCAAGGAAATAAGAAAAAATATTTAGAGAAAATATAGGTCTTGGGAGTTTTGGATTTGCTTCATTAATTTAGAATCCCAATCACTGAGTGGAAAGGTTCCTGAGCTACTGAGTCCATTCCCCTGCCTCCAGTCAAATCTCGCACACAAACTATCTTTTGAATTAGAAGTCCCTGAAGAAGAGATTCCTAAAGCCTGCCATCACCACTGGTAGATAGATCCCATTAGAATGTAAGCATCTTGAGGACAGGGAATTGAGGAGGGTGCAAAAGAAACCTTGGATACTTAGAAAATGGTACCAATGTCAAGACTTCCCCAAGTGCTTTGCAATCTAATCAATCTATGATTCCCTGGCTCCATTTCTTCCTCTGTTAGCTTAAGTTCATTTCATCAGTGGCTGCCTTTAAGTGTTTGATGAGTGGTCCTGCCCCAAGCCTCATGAATACCAAGTTTAAATGTATCTTATCACATATGTATTCCGTATGCTTTTTCTTACTTGTGGCCCATAGAGATGAAGATGCTTGTATACAAGTTTAGAATGACTGGTGAGGGAGCTAAAACGTTTGAGATGAGACATTTGGGGAAAGAGGAAAATATGAGAATAGGAAAAGAATGGATAAATTAGGAAATTTGAGAGTAGCCAAGAACTAGATTGGTTCATACTGGAAACAGATAGGAGTCAATCTAGAGGCCCAGATCAAGAAGAGAAAGAGTATCATCCCTTGAAGGGTCAGGAATCTCTTTGTCACCTGAATTCAAGGAGAGATCTGGTGAGTCCAAACTGATAGAACTTTATATTTTAGGTGGGAGAAAGTGCTTTTCTAGCTTAGGCTAGGTGTAACTGGGAAAGGAAACCAGACTTCTTTGAGAGCTGAGCAGAAAACAAGTGGACTTTAGATAGTTGGACAGAGAGATTCCAGAACTAAGGAAATCTCAAATCTGACTCCTTTCCTAAATTAAATGAGGCTCACCCTAGCTAGACTGTCCACCTAGAACTGGCCTGCTTCAGTAAAAAGGGAATCCAAAGATTCTTTACCCTGCAGTAATGATCTGTTATGTTCTAACTGTGACTCCCCTAGCTCTGGGCAAGTGACTCACTACATATGAGAGGATCAGATTTAGGGCCAACAGCTGCCCAAAGAGGAATCTCTCTTGAACTTAAGATCAAGGAAACCAACCTTGCACTGGGTCACAGATCCTTTGCTCTATTAAATGTAATCTTTGTTTTCCCCTGTATGTCTTGACAACTAAGGACTACATTTTACAGTTGGATAAACCGAAGAGTAAGGAGTGAGGATAAATCAAAGATAAGGAAGCTAGGAATAGAATAGAAGGATTAAAACACAGACATGGAAAGTCTTAGGTCTGAGCCCGAGGACATAGACTTCTCACAAATCAGAAGACAGGTTGAATCTTTGGGAGATTAATACACTTGGAATGGACAGGAGAGGATGGTAAAATGGGTTAGGTCTAAATTCCATCAGGGCTGAAGAGGGCATTGTTCCCTAGGGGAATGGAGAAAGAAGAAAGAGAGCAGGGTAGCAAATCTGTGCTTTCCCCCCATTCTCAGGAGCTCATACTCCCTCCTAGAGCTCCACCTCCATCTCCACTCCCATCTAGCATGGTCCAGGGTTGTGCACCGATGAGTCCCAGCCTGGGCATCCACCCTGTTGAGTACACCACAGAGTGATTTGCAAATGTGCACATGCCTCCATCATTCTGTGACTGAGGGAGGAAGCACAATGCTGCCCAGGGAAAGGCTTAGCCAGGGATAAACCCAAAATCATGACTCTAACGATTTCACTGTCTGGGAAAGCTAGAGTATAGAACAGCAGGGGAGGGACAATCAGGAACAGTGGTGGAGAGATAGAGAGAGGACAGAGAGAGCCAGAGGAGAGACAGGATCACAGGAGACAGCCAAGCCCTGACCTAATAATGCCTTCTATAGTTAGCCTATTCTGTCTGCCCCAGCCCTTACTATCTACAGTGACTGCCTCCCTCCCCACTCCTGTCTGGACATTGTGGATAAGAATCCCAAGTCCTCTCCAGCTGGAAGCCACCAGGCAAAGCAGAATCTCATGGTATCATAGCAATTAAAGCTGTAAAGGACTTTGGAGATGACCTGGACCAACTGCAGTTGGGGAAATTGATGCTTGGAGAGGTTGTGACATGGTCAAAGACATGCAAACAGCAAGAATGAGTAGACTCTCACTAGATGAAAGGCAAATTCTAGAGCAGAGAAAGCAGAAAGCCTCTCCTTTCAGCTCTGTTCTCCATATTCTGTACCATACTCCTCAGAAGCTCCCCTCCCCCAGTCCCAGGGAGGCTGATCTGCCCTATGGTGCCCTCTCTCTCCTCCTCCCATATTCCTGCCAGGGGGGCCTGGCCAAGGGAAACCATTAGCAGTCTGGGGGGATGGGGCTTTTTGTGCGTCTCTCCAGAGCTGCACTGTTTATTATTCTAAAGCAGGAATTTGGCCAGAGCGTAGAGACAGGCGGTCACTCAGGCTCTGAGCCAGGCCCTGGCTGGGGTTGGCCATTGAAAGACATTTTCTTGGCCGCTGAAACCTGGGCCTTAGGGATTGAGCCCTCCAGGGTCATGGACCTTGGACCCTCCAGTATGTTCGAACCATTATACAGACCCAGAAATTGGAGGGAATTGAATCCAAGTTATCCTTGGTAAACATACTTTGGTTGGACCCTTCCTAGGAGATGCCTGAGGATGGGGTTGCTTTAAGGAAACCTCTATTATCAGAGATGGAAAGGTCTTTAGAGATGATCTAATCTGTTCCTTCATTTTGCAAGTAAAGAAAATGAGGCCTAGGGCAGTGAGAGAAGAACATACCTAAGGCCAAATAGTAAGCTGGAGGATGCTGCTTTGGTGAAGTAGAAAGACCTACAGTCATTACCTCTCTCCTGCCTCTGAAACTGTCTCTATAACTTCCTAACATTGACAGCTGAGTGATAAGGTGATCTTATCTTAAGAATCTACCCATCAATAGGGGTATCTGAGCAAAGGCTGGATGGCCATTTATTGAGGGAATTTCAGAGGGATTCTGCCTTAAGTTTGAGCTGCACTAGATCCCATCTGAGGTCTCCTCTACCTCAGTCTGATTTTTTTTAATACTCTGAAATTCCCCAAACTGTTGGGGCTCCAAAGAGCAGAAGCATAGGATGTCAAGGGTCTAGAAGTTGGAAAGTTCACAAAGATCCTGTCATCACTTTCTGTGGTTTGACCTTCACGTCACCCAACATCTCTTCCTAGTGACAATTCTTCCCTGAGTCGGGGGTCAAGTAGAGGATCTGACTCCTCAGGCAGGAACAGTAGGCATAGGTGAGATTGAAGTAAAGTCCTATGGCTAGGAACTTTTCAAATGTTACTAGGGCAAAGGGAAGAATTCTTGGGAAGCCTTGAGAACCAAGTTCTGCAAGGAGTGAGAAGGAAGGGGACTAGGACAGAGGAGGTATTTTTCCAGAATAGAAGTGGAAACCAATGTGAACTGTCTTTTTTGAGATGGGTTTAGAAGAGACATCCTGGAGTGGTGGAGAGAGCCCTGGTTTTAAGAGCCAGAATCCCAACCTTGATACTTCCCAGTCTGCCAAGGTGCAAGAGCCTGGGGAAAATAGAATTACTTACACTATATCTGAGGCATGAAAGAGTAAGAAAGAGGAGGCAGCTAGGTGGTGCAGTGAATAGAACACCTACTCTGAGGGCAGGAGGACCTGAGCTCAAATTTGACCATAGATATTTGCTAGCTGTGTGACTCTGGGCAAGACATTTAATCCCAATTGACTCAACAACAACAAAAATAATCTGTGTGTGTGTGTGTGTGTGTGTGTGTGTGTGTGTGTGTGTGTAAAAGAAAGACTTTGGATTTGAATTCTGTCTCTGATACTGGCTATGTGAAAAGTTCTTATTTGTAAAATGGGGATGAGAATATCTGAAGTTCCTTCTTTGCAGGGTTATAATGAGTTTCAAATGGGATAATGAAAGTAACATGTGCTTGCCCTAGATTCATATGGCCTTCCATTCATCTTGGAGAAAGGGGTGGGGGAAGAGGGGTTCCTGATCCTAAAGAGAAGGATCAGGTCTCCCCCTTTTCTTTAATTTACTTCCAGCCTGGTGGAAAACACCAGGAAAATCTCTAAAACAAAGTTAATGTATGGTCCATATCTAGGATCTCCCCAAAATATGAGTAGCAGGGTCCCTTCTAGAAATGTTGCACAATAGAGGCATACGGGATAGGAGAGTAGTTAAAATGTAAATGACTTCAAGAATAATTACAGAAAATAGACCCATTCTACTAAATCTACTCCCCTATTTCTTAGAAGCCTTATGATTGAATAGAAAGAGCACTGCATCTGGAAACAAAGGGCATGACTTGAATTTTGGTTCATTACTATTTGAGTGACTTTGGAGAAGCCAATTTACTTCTCTGGGCCTTGGTCACACTTACTAATCTTGGAAGTCCCTTCTAGTTCTAAATCTGAAATCCTAATTCTAAATCTAGATCTATAATCCCTTGGGACTAAGAAACCATGATCAGCCAAGGAGGACCTCCATTATTCACCAGGATAAGGTGGATCCTTTGGTTCAGGGAATGCTGTCTCTGGATCAGGAGGAGAGGGAGAGAGATGCAGCCAGCCCAGGTAAGCAGGAAACTTCAGAGGGGAACCAAGGGAGAGAGGTCTAGCTAGCCTCCTCAGCAGTTCCCAGGATCTTTACTTCCTTCTTCTATCCCCCTCCTACCCTCCCCCCCACCCTGCCCCCGCTCCAAGCTTCTGCTCCTTTCCCACCATTTTAATCTAAATAAATCTAAGCCATCTTGGCCCACATCCTCCCTTGCAACATCCCTCTTTTGAGGTCCCGGGGATCCCACGACACAGTCACGCCTCAGGGGCCAGATCACTGGCTCAGTGCCTGCATCAAGCATCTGGCTGATGTGGGACCACTCACACACAACACATCCATGTGACATATGCATATCCTAAAGACATGTGACCCTTTCTCACAGGTACATGTGTGGTCACAGACACACATCCTATCCATACACACAACCCTACAGAAAATCACACACATGCCCACATAGACACACATAGATTATATGTAGACATATATACCCACAATACTTTTCCCCTTGCTGATCTCATCAGCCACCCTGGCTTCAATTATCACCTCCAGGTCAATGCTTCCCAAATCTGGATACAGCCATCCTCTCTCTGAACTTCAGTTCTGCATTCCCACCAGGATATTTTACCAACTCCACAAACTCAACATGCCCCAATTGAGCCCATCCTTTATCTTCTACTCAAAAGCTGCCCTTCCACTCAACTTTCCTATTTCTGTAGAGGTCAGCAGACTTTTCTCAGGCCACTCTCTAGATAGGATTTACATTTCTTAAGCCCGGGGATGGTTTCAGCTTTATCTTTCATAGGATCATAGAGAACTAGGAAGGACTTCAGGGATCAACGAAGCCAACTCCCTCATTGTATGGATGGAAAACTCAGATGAAGTAACTTCAAAATCATTTCTTTTTCCTAGCAATGTGTCTGAAACTTTCCTTTCTATTGCTCCTCTTTGCCCTTGCATTGATTATTTGTGCACATCTTGTCCCTCCGTTAACTTGGAAATGCCTGAATCATAGGGTTTGTATTATATTGCCTACCATCCCTAGAGTCACTATGGCAAAGAGCACAGGTGGGGAATCTTCTTTCTGCCATTTCTGGATATTTATAACATTAGTCGTGGGTCATACAAAATTATCAACTTAAAAATTAACCATTGAGTGACTATGTGTATGCAGACAAGCCCACTGAGTCGACTATTGGCTGGTCTTAGGCATCAGGCCATGCTTCAGTTCCACATCCCATCTCACCATCTATCAAGTGTGTCATGAAGTACTCTCCCCCCCACCAATTAAATTGTAAGTTGTCTTGAAGGAAGGAACTATATTTGTTTTTATTTGTATTCATTCAAAATTTAGCACAGTAGTAGGGACTCAATGTCGACTGACTAATCCCCTTTTCCTTTCAACCTCTAGAACAAAATTCTTTCCCTTTATGACCTTTCCCCAACATATGGCATTTTCCCCTATTAAAATGTAGGGCAAGGACTATTTCTTTTTTAAAATACTTATATTACCCAGCACTTAGCACAATGCCTCACATACTAAGGATATAATAAATGCTTTTCATTCTTTCATTCAGCTTAACAGGTTCGAACAATAGACCAATCCAAATTTTATAGAAATAGATGTTGTCCTCTACTCTAAAACAAAGTCCTTCAAAAATCAGTTTTACAGATTCAGGATTAGGAAGACATGGCTAGATAAGCTTTCATGTGAAAAAGACTTGAGGGGGCTAGTGAACTGTCTGATTAATAAGAGACAAAGGTGTATCACGGCAGTGCCCCCCCCAAAAAAGCTAATGTAATTAGACAATGATAAAAGCATAATATTTTTGCTATCCCCTGCACTCTTTGGTTCTTATATGGAGTAGAATTTGGCTCTAATCATCATGTTTTAGCAAGGTCATTGACATGCTAGAGCCAGGCCATAATAGGGTAACCCATATAGTATTCGGTCTTTAAATATAACTTGGGAAAAACCTATGAGGGCTAAGAGAGTTGTCTTCAAGTATGTGGAAGATGCATTAGATTTGTTTTAACTTGACCCCAAAGAACAGAACTAAGAACAAATGAATAAGAGCTGCCAAAATGAAGATTTAGGGTCTTAATAGGAGGAAATCCTTCCTAATTATCATAATGACGGAAAAGTGATATATGTTTGGAGATGGTGTTATCCATTCCTAAAGAAAGAGAGTATTCAGAATATTCCTATTCAAGTTGAAGTTCAGGCAAAGAAACAATGAGTTAAAGCTGAAAAAGATATCAGAGGCTATCAAACCTCCTCATCCCCCATATTATGGATGAGAAAACTGAAGCCCCAGAGTAGTGGAGGTTCCTCAAACTTAGCATCTGTGATTCTCTGACACTTCCCACTGCTGTGAAGGACAAATGAGAGGATGGATAGTTTGTAAAGCAGAGTGCATTTAATTCAATTCAACTAGAATTTATACAGCTCCTACTATATGCTCTGCACCTAGGATTCAAAGCCAAATGTCTTTAGTCCCTGCCTTCAAGGAGATTACATTCTATTTAGGAGAGGGAGGAACAACACTCACAAAGTGATTGGAGGAAGCACTGACCTTTGGAGGGAATGGCAGAAGCTTTCTGGAGGAGTTGGCACCTGAGCTAAGCCTAGAAGAGAGCTTGAGTTTTCAAGAGGCTAAAATGAGAAGAGAGAGGGTCCAGTCTAGAAACAGACTGGGCAAGTCTCAAATGCCAAAGAAAAAAATTGCATTTATTTTAGAGGCAATTTCTGTTGAATTGAGTCCAACTCAATAACCCCATTTGGGATTTTCTTGGCAGAGACTAAAGTAGTTTGCTATTTCCTTATCCAAGCTTATTTTTACAAATGAGGAAACTGAGACAGACAAGGTTAAGTTTCTTGCCTAGGATCACAAAGCTAGGAAATGTCTGAAGCCAGGTTTGAATTCAGGAAGAGGAGTCTTCCTGACTCCAGGTCCAGCATTCCATCCACTGCAACACACAGCTTCCCAATTCTAGAGGCTATAGGAGTTGCTGAAACTTTTTGACTAGGGAATGACATGGTCAGATCTGTGCTTTAGGAATACCCTTTGGATAACTAGGTGACCAGAAACTGGATGCTGACAGATCAATTAGGAATTGTCAATTCCAAAGGAAGCTATGACAGTAATCTAGACAAAAACTCTAAACATGGCCTCAACTAAGACGGTGGCCATATGAGTGAAAAGCAATGCAGAATTGACAAGAATTGGCAGCTTATTGGATATGGGGGAAGGAGAGGAGAAAACAATCAGCACCATGCATTTACTATTATGTATCATGGTCCTGGAGAAGGGAACAGTTGAGGGTTACTCCCAGACTTCAAATCCAGTTGACTGAAGGAGTGGTCAAACCCTGGCGGAAATAGAGAATTTAATTTTAAAAAGAGTGGGATTAGGGAGGAAGATAATGAGTTCCATTTTGGACATGTGGAATTTGAGATGCCTACAGGCCACTTATGTACAGATGTCCAACAGACAGTTGGAGAGCATAGACCTAGAACTAGAAAAGATTTCAGAGGCCAACCAAGTCTAGTCTTGTTTTTGTACAGATGAGGAAACTGAGGTAAAGGACTTGATCAAGATCACACTACAAAGCTAGTAAGTATCAGTAAGTATCAGAGGCAGGATCTCTGACTTCAAAGTCAAGTTCTGCCTGGGTGGGAAGTGGTAGGAGTGGACACTGGAACTCAGGAGAGAGGGGAGGGAGGTATCTTTAGCTTGTAAAGTACTCTCTGTACTCACCTCCTTGCCTAACCTCAGTTTCTTCCTCTGTAAAATAAAGAGATTGGATTTGAAAAATCTCCTCAATCTCTATAGTTCTGCTATTCTGTGATTGTAACAGTCAAGACAAAGCATTCCACAAAGAGAGCCCCAGCTTTAGGAATTCTGGGGGCAGGTGCTTGGGCAGTCTCTGCTACAAGCTTCAAACTGGGCCTTAGCCAGAAAGCAGCCTCTGGGCCAGCGTGAGTGAGGCCTGAGGAAAGCAAGGGTAGCTTAGCAGGGACCTAGGAGAAAATGTGACCATCATGTCAGATAGCCTTTGTGGGGAGTGGGGAAAATGTACATCATGTCTATAGTACATGCCAATGCTTCACCTGCCTGGGACAGAGATCTTGAGGGGAACAGAAACCTTGACTTTAATCTAGGGAAGACAGAGAGGAGAAGTGATACTTCATCCACTAGATTTTTACCCACATAATTTTCATGTCTGTAAAATGAGGTGGTTTCATAAAATTAAGGATTCCTAAATTGGGCACCACAGATTCCTTGAATAGACTTTAAGGGATCTGTGAATTTGGATAGAGAAAAAAAATTAATAATACTGGACCTGGAGTAAATCCTACCTCAGACATTATTAGCCGTGTGATCCTGGGAAGGTTACTTAGCTTCTTTCTGCCTCAGTTTCCTCAACTGTAAAATGGGAAGAATAATAGCCTCTTATCTTTCTGGGTTATTGTGAGGATAAAATGACATATTTATAAAGTACTTAATATTTTGCCTGGGACTTAGGAAATGCTAATTTCCCTCTTCATTTTTTCTTTCTTTCTCTTCCTTCCTTCCTTCCTTCCTTCCTTCCTTCCTTCCTTTCTTTCTTTCTTTCTATGTATTTTATGCTACTATCTTAAAAGCCATTCTCTTGAGAAGAGGTCCAAAGGCTTCATTAGGCTGCCAACAGGGTCCATGATACCAAAAAAGTTAAGAATCCCTGGACTAAATGATCTCCAAAGTTCCTTCCAGGTCCAAATCCCATGATCCTAGGACTGCCCCACTTCAACTCCACCCTTAGTCTTCCTATGACTCATCTGCTAGTTTATCCCACTCTTTCTTATTCATTCTTCCTTGCCTTTTTCTTCTCCAGATCACTGAGTTCTAGTGGAGAACTGTAGTCAATAGAGTGGTCCAAGTCAACTCTCCTGGGTCCCAGACCCCCTTTACCCTCCTGGCTACAATTAATTCTGAAGTGGGATGGGAATGTATTTTAGAATATATCATCCCTCTCCTCCTCCCCAAGGACCGGCAATGGTTACCTTATCATCTTGTTTGCCTCTCTCCCTTCCTGTTTCTTGTCTCCCCCTCACTCTGCACCCAGCTGGTCCATGGGGAGAAGTCAAAAAGAAATGACCTATTTTCTGAGAGTTCAAAATAAAATGAAACATCTGTCTGGAGTGAGGCCAAGCTTATAAATAACCATCTTCTGGCCCAAAGGACCAGCCGTCTCTGCACTTTCTGCCCACACCTCCCCAGCCTGCCCACCCCCTCATTTTCACCCCAAGAAGGAACCTGGCTGGGGAGTTCCAAAAACAAGAGCCAATAATGTTAAGAGAGAGGGAGCCCTGGAAATGTAAGAGAACCTGGGGCCGTGGGGAGTGGGGGGGAATGTCTAAGTCTTTGCCTGGGGTAGGGGAAAGGGGATGGGCTGCAATGGAGGAAAAGGTTAAGCAGATCAAGGGTTCCCACATGGGCTGGGAAAACATGTGGGGGAGGAGATGAAGTTTCTCAGAAGTAGGTTCAACATGCCTTCCTGCCCCCAAGCACTTCCTGTCTCATTTGACCATCCATTCCAGAATTGAAGAATCTCAGATGGAATTAGGGTCTTAAAGGTCATCAAAGACCAACTTCTGTCCATACAGCAATCCTGTCTATGATAACTTTGACAAGTCACCCAAGAACCCAGCCTTTGACTGAAGGATTCTAGAAAGGAGAACCCCTATTTCCCAAGGCAAATTGTTCCACTTTTGGATAGCTCTGTTAGAAAGTGTTTTCTCAACTCCTTGAGACCCTTTTTAGGGATCCATAAGGTCAAAACAATTTTCATAATTATACTAAGAGATTATTTACCTACTAAAATACAAATACATATCCAATTACATATCTCTGTGAGGCCGGATTTCTTTTTCGTATACTTCAACCAAAACAACATATCACAACAGATTGAATGCAGAGGCAGATATGAGAATCCAGCTGTCTTCTATTAAACTAGACTACAGAGATTTGCAAAAATGTGCATAATGATGCCACTCTTCTTTCTAATTATTTTTGCTGAGGAAAATAGTTATTTTCACAAAAATATACTGTGTTAATTTATAATGTGGTGCAATAACATTTAATGTATATGTTATAATAATATTTAAAATAACATTTTAAATGAATTGATAAATAAAAAATTCTAGCAACTCTAATTTTTAATATGGCAAATGTGGATACATAATAAGCCACAGAAACAAACACACCTAAAGGTGCTCAATAATTTTTAAGAGTGTGAAGAGGTTCTGAGACCAAAGTTTTGAGAACTGTAGTTATAGTCTAATCAAGCCTTCAACAAGCATTTATTAATCACCTGCAATGAACTAGGCACCACACTAGATGTTGGGTATACAAAAGTAAGAAGAAGCAGATGCCTCTAACGAGCTTACAATCTATTGTTCAACTAATAAGATCACATTAATAAGGGTCAAAATTGGGAGATGAATCTGGGTCTCCTGACTCACAGTCCAGTGATCTCTCAGGAGTGAGTCACTGACCACAATCCATTCAAACCACTTGTCCCAATCCAACAAATACATTGCTGAAGTGTGAGGAATTCTACAATACATTTCCTATTAGACAAGGCAGTTTGGGATTCATAGCATGGCTACAGAATCCTGCCTCCTCCTTCTCAACACAAGAGGTAAAAGGAATCTAAAGATTCCCTCTTTAGTATCTCTCTGTCTAGCCTTCAATGTGCAGTTTTTTTCTCAGCATCATTTCTTTCTTGTCTGTTCTCAGGGAAGGCAGATTTCTCTTCCCAATTCTATTTGGTATTTTCCCTCAGTCCAGGCTTCAAAACTAGGGAAGCAGTTTTTTTCTAACTGTAGTTCTTTAATTCCCTGCCATAGTTCAGATCTTGCCCTGCTTTTCCTGAGTTTCAGAGCCACACACTTCTACTGCTCATAACCTACTCCACTTATTGCCCAGAACTTCCCAATTTTTTGCTGTCCTTCTGTTTATTCCATTGGCTTTCTGACCCTCATTAATTTTTCCATTTTCCCCCGACTCCTTCCTTCCCATTACACCTGGGTTTTGTCTCGTTTTTTTATCAATATCTTTTGTTTTTATATCACCTATATTTTAAGCCTCATCATTCACTTATTTCTCTGATCCCAATCAGTCTGGTCTAATATCCATCACAAGACAGAAAGGTCTATTTGGACTCCCACCTACAATTAAATCGGGGGACATGGATGATTTGTCCTTTATTTTCAAAGAGGGCAAGTGATATCACAGATGATATCTTGACTTGCACATGAATAGGATTTAAGTGAGGCAGAGAGTGAGGCAGAGTTGCACAAAGCTGTCTCTCTCTTCCATCAGAAATGGCCTAATCATAGAGCATGCTGGGTCATTAAACTATACAGTGACAGTGGTTAAAGGTTCTTCATAACATATATGATCAAAGATTTAAAACTGAAAAGAACCTCAGAAACTATTGAGTCCAGCCCCTTCATTTTACAGATGAGGAAACTGAAGCTGAGAAAGATTGCCCAAGGACAGCTAGTAAATATCTGAGATAGGATTCGAACCTCAGATCTTTTTAGGTCCAAGCCCCCTTTACCACCTTGCTGCTCTCAGCACTGAAAGGAAGAACTAAGATCAGAATATAGAGCACAAAACGTTAGAGGAAGAAAGGTCCTTAGTACATCTGGTAGATCTGGAAGCAATTAAAATTCAAAGAAAAAGATGAGGCAGGACTTTCTATCTCTCCTTATACCATTTGGAAAAATAGACTGACTGGGAAAATGGATCTATTCTGGAAATAAAAAATGGGCAGTGCCATTTCCTACCCGTTCATTGTCCCATATTACTAATCTGGACCAAGGAATAATTTTTTTTTCATTCTCCTCATTGAGTTCCCATATCCCTCTGTGATCCTCCATTCTCTGACTATCTCTCCTCACTAAGTCCTCATCTCTTCACTGAGCCTCTATTTTTTATTGAAACTGTATTCTTTTGCCAAACTCCTATTCTCTCACTGAACCCTTATACCCTCACTAAATCATCATCCTCCTGAGTCCCTATCTCCTCAGCGAGTTCCCATTCCTTCAGTGAAACCCAATTCCCTCCCTGAGACTTCATTCCTTTACTAACGTCCCTTTCCCTGAGTAAATTACCATCTCCCTCTGAGCCCATTGTAAACAGTGAATAAGCATTGAGATTATCCTCAATTATCCTCAATTCTTCCTGCTACAAAATAATGAGGGAGGAATGAGAAATGGGGTAGGGGTTGGAGGGCTTTTCATCAGTAGAATTGGATGATGAAAAAGATCTTCATTCTTTCTCATAGAATTCTCAGGGAATACTCCATTAACACCCCAATTGTGAACTTCTTGGATCCTCCTTTTCTCTAGGTTCAATTGATTCATTTGGTTCATCAAAAATATATCTATCAAGCACCTTCTATGGACAGAACTTGTGCTAGGTGATGGGGAAACTTCTAAGATATATAAGAGGTCTACCCTAAGGAAACTGCTTGGGAAGATTGGGTAAATTGTACACAAGGAGTTACAGTAAGTAGCAGACTCTTGTGTGTGTGTGTGTGTGTGTGTGTGTGTGTGTGTGTGTGTGTGTGTGTGTATCAAAAAGATACTGAACAAGAGTTAAGGAAGTTCAGAGGAGGGTGGACTGTTTTCTAACTTTTAACTAGTAAAATAATTAGGTAAAGTTGAAGCCAGCTCAAATAGAATACCAAGAGTCAATTGTTAAATTTTCAGTGTAACCATTTACAATTCTGAAATCTGTACAAATCAGGGCTTAATTTATTGTTTTGTTGATTGTCTAGGCTCAAGAAAATGATAGAGAAGATATTAATAACAGTTAAATTTTAAAATGTCCTCTCTTTTGTCAGAGAACCAGTTATATAGAGAGCATTTACCAGCACATCCCAAGTAAGATTTTGTGAAGGTGACATTTGAAAGCCATGTAGGATTTCAACAGGTGGGGCTAGGGTAGGAACGAAAAGATGTTTCAGGAAGATGTCCTGAACTAAGATCCCCAAAACCGAAAAGTACAATGCAACTCGGAAGGAAACTGTAAAGTGTCTACTAATCTATCAGTAGAATTGAGTAGTATGGCAGAAAGAGTATTGCAGGGGAAAATATCAGCACTAAATTGCAAAGGACCTTGAATGCCTGACCAAGGAGTTTGAACTTTATCCTGTTGCAATGGAGAATAATACTTGAGCAAGCTTTTGTAAGACAACTAGGGGTAGTTAGGTGGGGCAGTGGGTAGAGCACCAGCCATAGAGTTAGGAGGACCTGAATTCAAATTTGACCCCAGACACATTCTAACTCTGTGACCCTGAGCAAATTACTTAATCCCAATTGTCTCCAAAAATACAATCAAAACCATATAAGGAAGTAACTCATAGACTTCACCATATGGTAGAAAAACCGAGCCTCAGGAGTCAGTCTGTATTCAGCTCTTATCCTGGAAGCTTTACTGCCTGTATAACCTTGGACAAGGCCCTCGTATACTTTGAACTTCCAGTTCTAGATCTCTGACCTCACAACTGGCACCCTGTCAAGTAGGTGGGGAAGTGTGATGAGATACGAGAGTAGCACCCTAGATCAGGCTTCATAGGATCTAGAGTGGCAAGACACCTTAGAGGACCCCCTCATTGTACAGATGAGGAAACTGAGACCCAAGGGACAAAGGGACTTGCCCAAAGTGTCACATAAAATGAGTCACAGAGTCTGGATTCAGACCCGGGGCCTCCAACTCTGAATCCAGTACTCTTTAAGAGGGAGGAGATCCGGTAAATGGATGCAGATTGAGAGGAGAGGAGTAGACTGTTTACACATTCCTCAAGGGTCCATTTTCCAAGCAGAGAGACAGTTGTACTGGGACTTTTTGCTATGGAAATTCCCCCCAATCCAGTCTTGGTCAGGAAACCTCAGGTTTAGAAGCCAAGAACAGCATCCCAGAACCACCAAGGATCCAGGCAGGGAGGCAGGACCAAGGGATCAGACAGGGAAGCTTTGAGACCCTCAGAGAGTAAGGCCATGAAAAGAGAGAACACAGTCAGAACTAGAGGGGAATAATGGTTCATGGATTTACAATTGGAAGAGACCTAAAAGACCCTCCACTCTAACCCTCTCCCTTTATAAAAGGCCAAGACAGGTTAAGTGCCCTTGGGGCCCCAAGGAATAAGTAAGTGATAGCAACAAGATTTGAACTCGGATCCCCTTGACTGAGACCCCTGAAAGTTATTGCTCTATGGTCATGGAAAAGCCAGCACTAAGAAGCATGTTTCCCAAATGTCTGCCTTGTGGTCTTTACACTGTCTCATACCATCTGCCTAAATCTGTTGTTCTCAGTCTAGAGAACAGTGTCCCCCAGGTTCTGTGTATCTCACAAAGGAGCCAGGAGAAGTTACCTTGGATTTTTCCTTCCCTATAGTGAAGGCGTCTAGGTAGTGCACTGTATAGAGCTCTGGGTCTCAAGTCAGAAAGACTCATCATGAGTTTGAAGCTGGTCTTAAATACTTCCTAACTGTGTGACCCTGGGCACTAGTTGCCTCACTTTCCTCATCTGTAAAATAAACTGGAGAAGGAAATGGCCAACCATCCCAAATGAGGTCATGAAGAATTGGACATGACTGAAACAACTAACATCAACAAAATAGTGAAGCTCAAGTCCTTGAGTTTCCCTAATTATTATAGTTACATCCTACAGGGAGTTTGGATGGGGATGGAATGCTATTTTTAATGTACTTGGTGGCCAATGTCTTGCTTGATTCGTTTTGCTCTACTGGTTCCCCCCCCTTTTTCTTTGTTATAAGGCACAGGTTCTTAACATTTTGGGGGCCATAAATCCTTTTGTTAATACAATAAAACCAATGAACACTTTATCAAAATAATAGTTTTAAAGTTATAAAGTACACAAAATTAGAGAGGAAGCAAATTATACTGAAGTACAGGTAACAAAATATTCTTATTTTTTATTTTTTTGTTTTTAGGTATTTTGTAAGACAAATGGGGTTAAGTGGCTTGCCAAAGACCACACAGCTAGGTAATTATTAAATGTCTGAGGTCGGATTTGAACCCAGGTACTCCTGACTCCAGGGCCAGTGCTTCATCCACTGCACCACCTAGCCGCCCCCAAAATATTTTTCAAAAAACAAAGCACAAGTTTACAGAACCCAGGTTAAAAACTCCTGCTTTAGAGACAGACAGTTGTCCAGTTTGCCTATTTAGAGATGAGGCTGGAATCACAAGATTTTTGAGGACTTTGAATGTCAGATTAGATAGACTGGGAGAGAAAGGAGAGAAATGTATTGGGAACTGTTAAAAAAAATTTAATTTAACAATTATATTTAAAAATTTAATCTAAAATTATGCTAAAAAATTAATTACATTTGAAAAGGCATATGATGGTACAGTAGATAGAGTACTGGATCTGGAAATCAGGAAGCTATGAGTTTAAAACTGGTCTCAGACACTTCCTAACTGTATTACCCTGGGAAATTCACTTAACCTCTGTCTGCCTTAGTTTCTTCAACTGTAAAATGAGAATAATAATAGCACCTACCCCTCAGGGTTATTGTAAGAATCAAATAAGATCATATTTGTAAATGTGTTTAGTTCATAATAAATGCTTATTTCATTCTCTAAAGATTCCCTCTTTCTCTTTTTTATACTAGGCAGTGGGGTTAAGTGACCTGCCCAGGCTGAAACTAGATTTGAGCAGCCACCTAGCTGCAATCCTGATTCCCTCTATTCCCCCTTCCTTAAAGATTCCCTCTATCTATCTATGTATTCCCTTTCCCTTTCCTTTTGGAGAGAGGGCACTCATTGACAGACTTTCAGAGTATCACCTCTGTGCAAGGATTCCCAAGACAAGGAAAGACACACAGAAGCAACTTCAAACAGCCCTTTCAAAAGTAATGAAGGGATAAGGGGTAGGTGGGTGGGGGTTGATCATAGATCTAAAACTGTCTCTGCTTTCCATCACATCAGAGGGCAAAACAGCAGGGAAGAGTTTCAAAGCTGTACTAGGGGAAAACTCCTCAAAAAGGAAGGGAGTCCAGGGGAACTGACTAGTCTCTGATATATTCTGATATGTTCCTGTTGACCCCATGTCTTCTTTCTGTGGGAATATGGCCAGAGCAGCAGGAGATCCTGTTTATTTTATTTAATTCAAAAGCAAACATTTATTAAGCACCTTCTTAAGTGCATTCCAGAGGTGTTGGGGAAATAGAAAGATTAGATAGAAACATAACCCTACAAATACTAATACAAGCAAAAATAACCAAGATATGTAAAAAATAATATTCATATAGCCATGCAAGGATAGGTAGCACAGTGGATAGAGTGCTGGCCCTGGAGTCAGGAGGATCTGAGTTCAAATCCAGCCTCAGATACTAACTAGTTGTGTGATCCTGGGCAAGTCACTTAACCCTATTTGCCTCGGTTTCCTTATCTGTAAAATGAATTGAAGAAGGAAATGGCAAACCACTCCTGCATCTTTACCAAGAAAAACCTCAATGGGGTCACAGAGAGTTAAACACAACTGAAAGGACTCAATAAGTGGGTTAAGGTTTACAAAGCACTTTTCTCCTCCTGGCACCCTATGAGTTGGATATTGCAAGTATTATTATCCTTATTTAACATTATGATTTGCCTAGGGTTATCTGAGACTAGAACCCAGTTCTTTAACCACAGTCTTTAGCCCTGTTCCTTCTGCTACATCATATTTGACCAAGGCAGAACAGACAAAAACAATGGGTTATCAACATCCAGATGGGAAAAATTGTTATTGTATGAGGGAATCACAAAAGGATTCCTATAGGATATAAAATGGTTTTTAGATTTTAAAGTATAGACAGGAAGGAAACAAGTATTTATTAAGTGTCTACTATGTGCCAAGCACTTGGTATTTCATTTGATGGTAGGTATTTCATTTGATCTTCAGAACAACCCTGGGAGGTAGGTGTTATTATTGTTCCCATTTTACAGCTGAGGCCAATAGAGTTTAAATTACTTTATCAGACACATGACTAATAAGTGTTTGAGGTGAAATGTGAACTCAGGTCTTCCTGACTCCAGATCCAACACCGTCTCATGGAAGCACCTTGAAATTTCAGTAGAAGGAGATTGGAAAGAGGGAAGGAAAACGTAGTAGTAAAGTCAAGAACTCAGTTTGTGGTACTCATTCAGGACAAGCACTTCAATTTGATTAAGGAGAGCAGTAGCACTAAGTGAATCTGGAAAAGTTGAGTTGCGCCTGCTCAGGAGAGCCCCAAATGCTAAGATAAGGTGTTCAAATTTAGTAGGTAAGAGGAACATAGAAAGAGACTGAAAATAGAATGAGTGTTACTGTTTTTTAGTCATGTTCAACTCTTTGTGACTTCATTTGAGATTTTCTTGGCAGAGATTCTTAGAGTGGTTTACCATTTCCTTCTCCAGCTCATGTTAAAGATGAAGAAACTGAGGCAAACAGGGTTAAATGACTTGCCCAGGGTCACATTACTAGTAAATGTCTGAAGTTGGATTTGAACTCAGGTCTTCCTGACTCCAAGGCTGGCCTTTATCTCCTGAGCCAACTAGAGAGGAAGGACACTAATGTCATCAAGTATCTACATGATATGACAATTTTTTCAAAAAGTTGGCAGTGAAATAGGGGAGAGATGTGAGAAAGTAGTTAGATGGAGAAGAGTCAGTGGATCCTTCAGTGGAACATTGTTTTATTTAAGGCCTATTGGAAAGAGATCCCGGAGAAGCAGAGGTTGGAGGTGCATGAGAAAAGGTAGAACTGATGAAACCAGAGAGAAAAGTCAGGAAAGGACAGGATCAAGAATTCAGCTAGAAGGCTAGCCCAGGCTTAGTCTGAGACAGGATGTTCCTGCTGAATTTTAAAGGAAGGAAGAAGGTCTGGGGGGATTCACTTTCATCTCAGTGAAGTAAGAGTTTGAGTCATCTGCTGTTGTGTGGAGTTAAGGCTTTCATTGGGGACTTTGGGAGAAAGGGACAGACCTTGAACAGTGGCTGTGGGGATGAGCTGACCCCTACTCTATCTAATCACTCCTATTTAACATTCTACAAGAGAATGAAAGACTGTAAAAAATATCTTGTTAAAATCTAGGTCTGCTATGTATAGAGTATGGCCCTGTCAAAGGAAATGAAGTTAGTCTGGCATGACTTATTCTGTATGAACCCCTGCTGGATCATAGTAATCACTGTTTTCTTTTCCAAGAACTCACAAAACATCACTTTAATAACGCATTCTGTCAGAAGAGATTGAGGACCTAGGCAGGATAGTGACTGTGGGGGTGAAGAAGAGATAAATTTGAGAAATATTTCTAGACTATGGGATGAAGTACAAACTTATATATCAATTATCCTACAGCTACCTAGAAAAATTTATCATTGACTGAGGAACTGTATTTTCCTTAGCAAAAGGCAGAGAGGTCTGAGTGATCTATGCTTTTCTTAGGAGGTCTCCTATTGTCCCCTCCCCCTTTGTACCCCCCACCCACACACACACTGGAGCCTTAGCTCCATTCATAGTGTGTCCAAACTCAGTTCCTGTCCACTCCTCTCCTCCCCCACCCCCCAACAACATAAGGAGAGCTACAACAAACTGACAGTTTCCCATCAGCTGGGGGTTTGGAAGGACATCTTAGGAATCTGGAAAATTTGCAAAGCTCTTTAAATCCCTGGGGCTTCGATGGCCCTAGGGACTGGCCTGAAGCCAATTCCTTTCTGGGAAAACGGCTGCAGACTTTTAGCTGAGGCAGAAGGTCTCCCCTTTCCACCCCTGGTCCCCAGTCTCCTGTTTGCTGACCCCAATGCCTCATTCCCTATTTTATCCTTTCGTCTCACACTCATTCCCCCTTTCCCTTTTGACAACCCTGGTCATCTAATCTCCTCTCCCCCCACAACCAGATCTACTCCCCACCTCCCCCCATAACTCTAGTCCTCTATCTCCAGTCTGATCCACTTAAGCACCCCTTCAGCCCCACTTCTCTGAGTCCCCTCCCTTCATAGACTGTCTTCCCGTGTAATCCTTCCTCCTTTCCACAGTTCCTTTCCCTCAATATCTTCCCTCCCTTAGTAGCCCTCATCTTTAATGGCCCCTTCCCACCCTGCCCATTCTCTAGCCCCTCAAACCACCCCTAGCCCCAGGCCCCGCCCCCTGGCTCTGGCAAACAGACCCTCTGCTGTTAAGATACTGAGCCAGGAGAATGGAGCCCAGAAAACCCAGTGGTTTTGTGTGAATGAGGGCTGGAGTGGAGGGGGGTGGGGTGTTAGCTTCTTGGGGCACAGGGTAGAAGAGGGGGAAAAGAGGGGCCCTTCTGGAGGAAATGACTAGGCGTGGGGATGGCAAAAGAGATTCAACTCTTTTTCAAACTGTCATCTCCCAACCCTGCTCCGGGCTTCTCCCATCTGGTTTCGCTAAAAATATTTTCCATTTTCAACTTGACCAAAGTGCAGTGGAGACATAGCAATGGGGCCCTGGAAATGGGCTGGGGTGAGGGGCAGGAAGTGTTGGGGACCCAGGCACCTACCTTACTGCCTTAGTCTTCTCTTGGCTTTGCTGAGCTCAGTGTAGCCTTATAAGCTCCCTACCTTCGAGAAGTCCCCAGATGCTGCCCCTTCTTTGTCTGTCTCCAATCTCACCTTCCTTGGCCCCAGTGGAAGGAGCTCCAGGCAGCAGGAGTGACTGGGCCACAGGAGGAGTAGTTGACCCCGAGGACCAGCAGCAAGAAGGACAGAGACAGTTCTAGAGCATCCTTGTGGGCATCTCCAGGCTCAGGAGAGCCTGTCTAGCTTGAGCTCTTTCTGTATGTTTGTCTCCCTGAGGGGAGTTTATGGAGAGTTAGGAAGCAAAGGAAGGGGTAAGCCCTCCAGATCCACTCTCTGCTTACAAAGTTTTCTCCTGGTTCATCCTTGCCTCCTGGCCTGCTGACAAGGAGGATGGGCAGCAGCTAGGCACAAGTCACCCAGGTCTCGGGCAGGGGTGGCAGCAGCAAGAGGCTGACACAAATCTGAGTGAGAGAGAAAGCTGTGTCTTCTACAACTTGGGGGGAAAGGCCGAAGAGGTCCCTTTGATTGGTCTCTCTGAGTGAGAGAGGGTGTGTGAGAGGGAGGGAGGGAGGGAGGGAGGGGGGAGGCAGGCAGGGAGTGTGAGAGGGAGGGAGGGAGGGAGAGGAGTGTGTGTGCGTGTGTCTGTTTTCAATTTGGTCTTTTTCCCCTGAGTTTCTTGTTTTTCTTTCTCTTTTCCCTTCACTCTCTGCCTTCTCCCTCTTTCTCAGGATATGAGGGGATGTTTAGAAATTCCACAGCCCACGCCAGCAGCTGAGTCATGTGTATTAAGAGAGGCCAGCCCGTTCTGCCCAGGGTGGTGACTCCCCTCCCCTCTTCTCTCCTTAGGCTTGGCACAAATAGGGTCTGGGGGTTCTACTACTGATAGTAAGGTGGGGTCATAAATTGGCAACCTGGTGATCACCAGGATTGGCAGGGATCGTATGCTAGGCAGAGGAATGTCAAGAGGCTGTGAACCTCTGGGAGAGGGTCCCCAGGAAAGAAGAGGAAACAGGAAATAATCTTTGGGTAACCATTGCTCCCCAATCTCTGGGCCTCATTTTCCTCATCTGCAAAATGAATGCATCAAACTAAGATGGTTTGCAAGAGTCTTGCCATCTCTGCCATTCTAAAGAACATCCAATTCTCACCTTCTCTGTTCTAAGTTCCTTTCCAGTTCTGAAATGCTAAGTCCTATGATCTGATTGAACTCAAGGCTGGAGTGCACATGGAGTGATGGCCGAGAGAGCAAGGTCTTGCCTACCTCCTTCTAGAATGAGGACCAGGGGTTTCTCCTGGGAGAGGAGGGGGTGGCTGAGGGAAGCAGAGCGAAGCCTGGCTTCTGGTCATAATCAACCACAGGCTGGTCCAGCACATCTGGAGTCACTTAGCCCCAGTAGTCATTAACCCTTTGTGGCCTCTATTGCTGGTGTGTCCATTGCTTGGACAGTCCAAGATGATCTTACTCCCCGGTCCAGGGATGTCTAAGCATAAGACTAATCCTATGCACTTCACAGCCTGAGTTAGTCAGAGAATGGGGTGGGGAGCATTGAGAGAAGGGAGAGCAATGGCATAGGATTTAAGTCCTGGTCTTGGGATGTTCTAGGAGTTGTGGATGAAAAGTGTTTAGAATTTGAACCAAATTTGTGGGAAGCAAAGTAGGAGATATCATGGGAAATATCTCATCTCTCCACTCTGAGTGGGTCATATCTAATAAGCCCTCAGAGATGGAGAAAGTTCCTAACAAGGAATGGAGGGGAGCAGAAACCTTAAGAGTTGAAAGAGAAAGGATATGGTTGGTTTGGAGAGAGGCACCCTGAGAAAAGGCAGAATGGTATATAATGGAAAGAACATTATTTAGTCGTGGCCCTGCTCTTATCTTACATGTGATTACAGGCCAAGGTTAGAGGCCACCATGTGGTACAATGCTTAGAGTGTTTCCTGACTTGCAACCTGGAAAATTGAGTATGAGACCTTCCTTGATACTTACTAGCTGTATAACCCTGGACAAGTCACTTAATTGCTCACTGCCTCAGTTTCTTCATTTGTAAAACAAGTTATTAACAATTTTAATAAGAATTAAATGAAATCATTCATTAGATAAATGCTGCTATTATGTCATTTCCCTTCCCTGGGTTCCTATTTCCACATTTCTAAAATAAAGAGTTTGGAAATTATATGATGTCTAAGGTTTCTTCCAGGTCTAACACATGATATGGCTAACTACTGGTCAGAGATGCTTTTGAAAAGATTCATGCTTCAGATGTGTTTGCACTTAGATGACCTCAGAGGTACCTTCCAGTTTTGAAATGTTGTGATTCTGTGGTCCAGACAACAGCCCTGCCCTCTAAAGCCAGACTGTCAAGCTGCAAACAAATCTGAAAGGTTAGCACCCCCCTCTGCTGGCTGTCTGGGCAACTCTTCTCCCATAGAGGAAGGTCTAAGAGCTAACTTCCACAAAGACCCCTACCCATTCCTCCTCCATTGCCTTCTAGAGGCAATGAGGACCTAGAGGACTCTTTTCTGTTCTTAAAGTCCAGTCGCAATGCCCTAAATGAGATCCAGTGGATGAAGTGACAGGAATTAGCTTCCACTGGAAAAAATTGTGGGGAAAACAGGAATGAGACAACTGGGAAGGTATTTTGAAGGGTTATAGGAGTGTGAAGAAAGTTTGACTTTATAAGGTAGAAATTTAGGAACACTTGAAAAGAGGTTGAAGGAAGAGAAGAACTTAGCAGAAAGGAAAAGATGAATAAGTTGAAGGCAGAGAAAGGTTAGAAGTCAAGAAGTCAAAGACAAGCTGAAGAAGAAGAAAGAGGAAAAAGAATATAGTTGGTATATGACAAGTTGATTCATACTAGATGGGAAGGGGAAAAAGTTCAACATAGGTGTCAAAGTGCTAGCAAGGTCTTAATAGGGTGAGGAAGAGTGAAAAGAGTAGAGTTAAAGACCCCCAGAAACCTTAGCCACTGAAGCTTTCCAGAGGATTTAACAAAAACGTAAGGGATGGAGATGATCACTTCAGTCAATATGGTTGGCAGGGGAAAATTTGCACTGCCTTGAGGGCCATGTTTGTATTTCTGCCTCAATCAAATTATTGCTATCTATATTCAGTGCCTAGGCTACTAACACTTCTGGAAGGTAAGGTAAAAAGGAATGCCCCTTTGCTCTATGGGTCATCAAAAATAATAGAAATTGAGAGATGACTGGGTGGTGTAGTGGATAGAGCACCGGCCCTGGAGTCAGGAATACCTGAGTTCAAATCTGGCCTTAGAAAAATTAATAATTACCTAGCTGTGTGACCTTGAGCAAGTCACTTAACCCCATTTCCTTGCAAAGAAACCCTAAAAAACTAATAATAATAGAAACTGAAATCAAACAAATAAAGCAGAAAGAGGGCTTCAAATCCAAAAATAAAGGAAATGAACCTGGAGAAATAGGGATGGTAGGAAGTTGGAGGGTAGAAGAAGGTCACATAGGGGAAAACACTTATAATAAAGAAACAGATTAGGAAAGCATTTCTAAAAAGGTGGATAGGACAAAATGAAGCCTGGTTTACATAAATTTAAGACTTCCTTAGGACATACTGGCACAGTTAGGTGGTTCAGTATCTAGACTACTAGCCACAGTCAAGAAGACCTGACTTCAAATTCATCTTCAATCACTTACTGGCTCTGTGACCCTGGGAAAATCACTTTACCATTCTCTTTCTAAGTTTCTCCATCTTACAATAAAATTAAGATAACATCTACCTCCCAAAGTTGTCATGAAAATGAAATATTAGTAAAAGCCTTTTGCAAACCATCAAATGTTATTTAAATGCTAACTAGCTAAATTCCAGAAGTTCCTTGAGGAAGAGGGAGCTATCTACCTGAAGAGGATGCAGCTTCTAGTCCTCTAAGGATTGATAAGATAGGTGTGGGGTTTGTAAGGGCTATCAAATGGAAGATCATTCAGTAAGAGAAAGATAGGACAAATAGGGATGAAATATGGGACAAACAGGGACAAACCTGTCAAACTAATAATAATAATAACAATAATGACAATCATAATAATAAGAGATCTGCTATCTTCCTAAGACATGCATCTAAGACTTAACAGGAAATTTCCCAAAGTTCACTATTCTACTTGCTTTTTACCCATTTCTACTGATTCATATGAACAGAAAAGGCATCTAGAAAACATTAGTCAAGATTACAAAACCTTAGAACCTTAGAGGTATACACAATTCCTTCCTTTCTTCCTCCCTCCTTTCCTTCCTTCCTTCTTTCCTTCTTATATCTTTCCTTTCTCTCTCTCTCTCTCTCTCTGGACAACTGGTTAAGAAGGTGGTATGCAAGAGTGAGAACTGAATTTCTAGCCAGCCACACATAAAATATGCAAATGTTGTATGCAGTTTAGCAAATCTAATGAAAATAAATGTAAATGAACCAAGAAGGAAAAAAGTATATATGTGTATATTTGCAGTAGAAAAAGAAAAATACAATCAGGCAAAAATCCCCAAAAGGAACCAGTAACAAAATGTATGACTTTCATTGTTGATACATATAATACACAAAGTATAAGTAAAAAAAACAAGATTAACTAGGCAACCCAATTCAAAGTGGTATAAGTGACCTTATGAGTATTACTAAGACTTGCAAGGATGGGACTATGTCTGTGATAATATACAGGATAGGCATATCTTATTCTTAAGAAACAATAGGTAAAGATGAGGGAAAGGGAGAAGGAGAAGAGAGAAGGCTTGTTAAGATACACTCATGATAGGAAATCTAGGAACCTAAGGGAAGCATCATGGTCTAGAATAGTTTAGCTGAAAATGAAGGAAGAAATAGAAGCAATAATGATATCTGAGTATGTCTTAGACTATCTGGATAGAAAGAAAAAGTAAATGAGAATTTCAAGAAATACATTATAAGCCTAATACAGAAGTATATTGCAATGAGGAAAGCAGACTTCACATATTTAAGCATCCACTGGCTCTCTCTCTCTCTACCAAAAGCAGATCACCTAACAGTTTCTTGACTTGCCTTAATGATAGCTTTGTCTTTCAAAAGAAAGTAGAATCAAAGAAAGGAAATTCTCTTCTGTATTTGATTCTTATGTACAAAAAGGAGTCACTGGCATCTAGAATGGAAACGATAATAACCTATGAAAGAAGTGCCTGTTCCATCTTGGATTTGTGATAGAGAAGAGGAAAGTTGGAAGCAGTGTGACAAAAACCTCCTGGTTTTTGAGAAAACAGATGAGAAAAGATAAATAGGATCCCATGGACTAAATATCTGCAAGGAAAGTCAACCTAAAAATAATGGTATGCTCTCAAGCATAAAATTCTGAAGACAAAACCAGCACCACTAATGACAATTTAAAAGGAGGGTAGAGAGTTCTCTAAAGAGATCAATGTGGCCCTGCAACCCCCCCCCAAAAAAGTAGAATGCCAGAAGTATGCTGCCAAAAAAGAGAGACCAATATGGGTGCCCAGGGAACTCAATAACCAGCTTAGATTTTTTTTTTAAAGATATGTACTACATATGGAGCCCTTCTTAGATCACTGCCTTGTCATGGCAGTGTCTTGTGTAGCTCAATGAAACTATGAACTATGTTATGAAGTGTTATCTTGGACTGGTCATAGTGGACCAGTCCACTTGGGGAGGGGGGTACTCCACTGGAGAAGGAAATGGCAAATCATTCCAGTATCTTTGCCAAGAAAATCTCTTGGACAGTATTACAGTGCCAAAAAAAAATGACATTGAAAAATGATTTCCTCAATTTAGAATGAGTAGAAGCTAATCACAAAAGCTTAGCATAACAAATAGAGTTTTAAAAGTTGTATTAGAGAAGAAAAGGAATATCCAAGAAGTGATAGAACTGATACTCAAAAAAGATGAGACACTGATAACTGACAACCAGTCAGTTTTTATGTTGCTTCTTTTTTCTCCAATAGAGAGAATGGTCTTTGGACTGGGGAGAACAAAAATTTATGGTAGGGAGTTGATATCCGAGATAATGAGGAGATAATGAGTGGGCACAGAGCAATTCTGGATGCATTCATTTCATCTAGCCCAGAACTTCATCTCCAGGACACTGAAAAAACTAGCCAATGTGATTATTTTTCTCAGTGCCCCCTACTGCTGAGCCTCTCTCTGATTGGAGAAGTGGAGTGTGGTCATTGGAGGATCCCTAGACTCTCTATCAAAAGAGGACTCAGGAAAACTATTTCATCAATTCCCACCTGATGACAGATTTTTTTTCCAATTACATTTTTTTCCAGTTACATAATTTTCAACATTCATTCTTTTGCATGCTTTTGAGTTTCACATTTTCCTTCCCCCCCTCCCCAAGAGAGTGAGTAAGCTAATATAGATTATATATATAAAGTCACATTTAACATATTTCTATATTAATCGTGTTGTGAAAGAAGAATTAGAACTAATGGAGAAAAACATGAGAAAGAAAGAAAAAACAAAAGAAATTTTAAAAAAGTGAACAGAGTATGCTTTATTCTACATTCAGAATCCATAGTTTTTTCTCTGGATGTGGATTGCATATTCCATAACAGTTCTCTCAGGATTGTTCTTGATCACTGAACTACAGAGAAGAGCAGTACCCATTATAGCTGATTATCTCACAAAGTTGCTGTGATGGGTATAATGTTCTCCTGGTTCTGCTCACTTCACTTGGCATTAGCTGACTATAGATCTTTATGTCCCTGCACCTGGCACCCATCTTCCCTCCCTCTATTCCTGAAATGCATCCCCCCTCAACTTCTTTTTATATGTTGTCTTATTCTATTGGATATGTTATCTTATTCCATTATTCCTTGGAGGCAAGGACTATCTTTTGTGTTTCTTTGTGTCTCCACTGTTTAGCATAGTATCTGACCCATAGTGCCATAATAAATGCTTGTAGACTTTTGATTATTGACAAAGTCTCTCACTGTCAGTAATCTTTCCAATAAAGTAGAGGAATTGGAGAAGCACCACAGGATTGGAAAAGGGCAAATGTCCTAGTTTTCCAAAAAGGGAGAGCATAGAATCTGACAACCATTAATTGTAAATTCTCTTCTTGGTTTTGCATACTATCTCTTATTTGTCTGAATGCTCCTTCTCAATCTGGTTCATCACTCATGTCATATCCCCTAGCTTTGTGCTTATTTCAGCTTGGCTACTCCTTCACTTTCCAGCCCCAATCTCACCCCTGAGGTTCAATCTCAAATCACCACTCACTTTGGTGACTAAAGAAGAAAGAGTGAGACTGAGAACTTTGTGTAATTCTGCCTTACTTAAATTCAATTCATATGCAAGTCAAGACATTACTCTTCAAAAATAAAAGATAAACAACAAACAACTGGACATTTTGGACTGGATGTTCCATAGCCATCTCAAATTCAACATACCTAATACAGAACTCATCTTCTTTTCTTATCTCCCATCCTGGCACTGGCTGGCTCTTAATGTACTTTATACTTCCTCCTTACCTCTTCCTCATAGAACCCCTTCCTTCTTTCAAGATATAGCTGACCTGCCATTTTCTACACAAAGCTTTTCCTCATCTTCTCGATCTTCCCCCATTTGCTAGTGCCATTTGCCCTAAATGATATTGAAGTTTGTCCGTTGTTCTCAAAGAAGACCGTGATGTCAGGCAGGTGATGCCATGACAAGCACATTGGATTTAAGTGAGGGGGCTGCTGTGCTAAGTCATCATCCTTACTTTCTCCTCCAGAACCATCTGGGTCCAGTGGCCAGATATGAATCAGGATGACCAGACACAACTCTGGATTCGAGGCAATCAAGGGTAATTGACTTGCTCAAAGTTACATATCTAGTATCATACGTCTGAGGCTGGATTTGAACTCCTGACTCCAAGACCAATGCTCTATCCACCTCACCATCTAACTGTCCACCCAAATACCCTATATTTAATCACTTTATTTTTGCTTTCTATTTATTGTGTACTTTTAATATGCCTGAAATTTTTTCCCCTCAAACTCTTTGGTGATTTAGGGGGAATATCTACCTCGACCATTTAGACTTTAGGTTGAAAAGGGAAGATTAAAACAATTTGTTCCAACAACCATGAAGGCAACTGCAGCAGACACTGAAGAATTCTTAGAGTTACATCAGGCATCACAGATGCCAAGGTCATCCATTTCTTACAGCAAAATAGTATTCTATCATATTCCTGTGAGTCTGAAAAAGATCTCGGGGTCTTAGAAGACTACAAGGTCTATATGAATCTATAGCATGATAGAGTTCATCCAGTCTAATATACATTATTAACATTTTCCCCACCACTTTTTTTAATATCTGTATAATCACTAAAACAATTCATTAAGTCTTAGTTTGTAGCATTTGCCAATTTCTGAGAGGTAAACACTCATACTGAAAACTTAACACTCTGCCTGCAAGAGCCAGCACGAGCTGGTTTCAATGTACCCCTTGTCTTGTCCTTCTTGGCCCTAGAGGACAAAACTAGAAACCCTAATTGGAAATTGCAAAAGTCAGAGGAACATTTAGACTTGATGCAAGGAGTTTTCTAATAATTAGAGCTATCTAAAAATGAAATGCACTCCCTCTGGAGGCCATGATTCTCCTTCATCTAAGGTCTTCAAGCAAAAACTGAATTATTGACTGTCAGGGATATTGTGGAAGGAATTCCTGTTGAGGTAACAAAAATGGCCAGTGGAATTCCATCCAACTCTTGTAATTCTGTGATTCTGGGAAGACAGTACTTAAGGTAGTTGAGTTTTCCATAGTTCTTTACATGTATTATGTCATTCATTGTAACTAGGTGGTGTAGTGGATAGAGTACCCAGTCTAGAGTCTGAAAGACTCATCTTCCTGAGTTCAAATCTGGCCTCATATACTTACTGGTTGTGTGACCCTGAGCAAGTCACTTAACCCTGTTTGCCCCAGTTTCCTCATCTGGGAAATGAGCTAAAGTAGAAAATGTTAAAGCATTTCAGTATCTTTGCCAAGAAAACCTTAAATGGGATCATGAAGAATTGGACACAACTAATAATCTTATTAGAATATCAAAAAATCTTGTGGGAATAAGTACTAGAGGTATAAGTACAATAAGCATTATTATCATCATCCCCATTTTATAGATTTTCCAAGTTTAGCACTCTTTCTACTAAACCACATAGAGATACATCATAGAAGAGGGATTGGTGGGGCTTAAGGATATATCCAAGGCTCAATACTTACTTACCATCCCAAAATCAGAGGGGAAATGTGTCTGACAGGACAAAGACAGGAAACAATTTGTTCCAAGTCACATGGGGGGGGGGCCCTGCCCTCACAGAGCTGAATCTGAGCCAAAAGTCACAGACTCATAGATTTAGCAATTAAACTCCAGTTTTATGGTCATGGTATGGGGAGAAGAAGTTCCAAGAGTAATGGCATTGACTGGGGAGGAGGTGGGTGACTGTTAACCAAGCTGGGAATCCTTTTCAAGTTAAGTTTTTGGTAGATGACTGGGAAGAACTGTTACTGGCTTACTTTTTCTATTAGCTAAGCCTTTAAGTTTGACTGGTACATTAAATGTTACTGGGTTGAAATCCTACCAATTTCATCCATATTGTAGTAGAAATAATCCTGAATTTGAGGTTAGAAGACTTAAATTCAAACCTTTTCTTTGCCACTTGCAGGAACCTTGGCTCACTTAATATCTCTGCTTCTCAGTTTCCCTATCTGGAATAAGACTTTTGTTGTTGATCAAATCATGTCTAATTCTTCATGACCATATTTGGAGTTTTTTGTCAGACACCTATATAACTCCTTTTCGAACTCGTTTTACAGATGAGGAAATTAAGGCAAACAGGGTTAACTGATTTACCCAGGGTCACATGGTCAGTAAGTATTTAAAGTCATATTTGAACTCAGATCATCCTGACTCCAGGCCCAATGCTTTATCCACTGCTCCACCTAGCTGCCCAGAGATCTGACTAAATGATTGTTAAGATATTCACTAGTCCCTTCTAGTTCTGAATTTATGGTCCTATAATCTACAAAGGTTCTTGAGATAATCAGTCTTAGATGTTCAAAGTTCTCCTCAAACCAATTCTTTTTATTTATTTATCATTTTTATTGTTTTGTGAAGTGATACTGCAGGAAATGATACTGCATTTCTTCCATTCTTCCATCATGAAAGCTGTATGATTGACCTATTGGGGGACACCACTGCACACAATGAAGTTTGTTGGGCAAAATCAGCAAGTTAGCTTGAATTGATAAAATGTCTACACCTGGAGTCAGGTTGAAGGGCCCATACTTTCAGGCAGATGGAAGAGTCCATACCTAGAGTCAGCTGAAAGGATCAATACCAGAAAGATTATGAAGGTTCATTATAGAGTTCAGTACAACTTGTAACACTCAGTTTCATTCAGGACTGGGCAATTTTCATGCTTAGGTATGTTTGATTGGTCCCACCCAACCTCAGACCCTTACTAGCTATGTGACCATAGGCAAGTCTTTTAACCTTGTTTGCCTCAAAACCCAGTTTCTCATCTATAAAATGAACTAGACCACTTCTTTGAAAAGAAAATTCCAAATGAGATTATCAAGTTAGAGAAAACTAAGACAACTAAACAACTAAAAAAAAAAAAAACTGCAACTGGATAGCTCCAAACTACCCCTAGTAGAGACTTACAGAGAAAATGATAGTTGCTATCTTTGCTAAGATGGCAGACCAACTTTAGACACAGGTTTATATGAAAATTTTTAAGCTGTATATTTTTAAAAACCTGAAGTAAATCTCAGATTAAGACAATGACAACATAAGCACTAAATATCAAAATCTATGGGATCCATCCTTAGGAATGCTCAAAGATAAATTTTTAGCCCTAAATATTCATATACTAATGAGAGAAAAAGGAAAACTAAATTAATTGAATTTACCTTTAAAAATAAGGAAAGATAAGTAATAAATGAAAAGAAAGTAGAAGGAAAACTATTATAGCAATAATAGAAAATGGATAAGATAATAAGCAAAATAATAAATAAAATAATAGTAAAACTAATTGATTGTTTAAAGATAAAATTAACATATTAAAATGAGAACAGAAAGATCATAATGAATGGAAAAGAAATTAATAAAATTATCAGTGATTATTTAAAGCAGGTTAAAATTTTTTTAAAGAATGAATGAATATCTATAAAGATGTTGAAGACCAAAACAGCATATAACAGAAAATATATGAACTAAATAGCCCAATCTTGAAAAAATTAAGGAAGTCGGGGTGGCTAGGTAGCACAGTGGATAGAGCACTGGCCCTGGAGTCAGGAGTACCTGAGTTAAAATCCAGCCTCAGACATTTAATAATTACCTAGCTGTGGCCTTGGGCAAGCCACTTAACCCCATTGCCTTGCAAAAACTAAAAAAAAAAAAAAAAAAAAAATTAAGCAAGTCAATAAAGAACGACTCCATAAAAAGATTCTGGGACCAGCTACATCACAAGCAAATTTTTTCAAACCTTCAAAGAACAAACAATTTCTGTATCACACAGATTGTTTCTAAATATAGAGAAAAGTGATATGCTATCCAATTTCTTACATAAAACAAATACAGTTTTGATCTCCAAAACCAGCAAAGCAGGATTAAAAGAAAATTATTGTCTTCTCTCATTAATGAATATGTATCAATACACTTGTGATCTCAGTGATAAGTGGATCAAAGAACAAATTATAAAAACAGTAGAAAATGCCATCAAAGAAAAAGCATAACAATTAGACATGTGAAGATACTTATAGAATATGGCTAAAGCAATTCTTAGGGGAAAATTTATATCTGTAAATACTTTCATCAATAGAAGAAAGAAAGAACTTGAATTGAAGAAACTGAATTGGTCTTTCAACTTATTCAAAAACTAGAGTAACAATAAAAAACCCAACTAAACAACAAAGTAGAAATTCTGAAAACAAACAAGAAGAGGTTAATAACATTGAAAAGACTTTAAAAAGAAAATACTGAATTTATTAAAACTATGCAGCAATTTTTTGACAAAAGTAATAAAATAGATAAATGTTCATCTATTTTTAAAAGAGAGGGAAACCAATTGTTCCTATCAAAAATGCAAAATGAGAATTCGAAATAATTAAATAGGGAAAGAAATGAAATTATCTGAAATTATTTTGGCAATTATATGCTAAAAAAAGTTGATAACTTAGAAATGAATGAATATTTACAGAAACAAACTACCTACATTAATTAAAGAAGAAATAAATAATTTAAATATTCTTATATCAGGAAAAGAAATTGAACAAATTATAAAGTAACTCCTTCCAAAAGGAAAAAACCACCAGAACCAGATGAATTTATAAGTGAATTCTATCAAATATCCAAAGAACAGCCTCAATAAGACATATAATATTATTTGCAGAGGGGGGAAAAGGCCTTTACAATAAGTTTCAATCATAAAAATATGGTCTTGATATCTAAATCAGGGAGAGAGACAAAGAGAAAGAAAACTATAAACAAGGATTCTTA
Organism: Macrotis lagotis; assembly: GCF_037893015.1. Classification (NCBI taxonomy): domain Eukaryota; kingdom Metazoa; phylum Chordata; class Mammalia; order Peramelemorphia; family Peramelidae; genus Macrotis; species Macrotis lagotis. The sequence goes on along the minus strand of NC_133658.1, from coordinate 401,265,790 downwards.
ACCTAGGGGTCCATAAATAGATTTCAAATGACCATGAGAGGGGGGAGAAATACACCATTATTTCCCCTAAACTCTAACTGAAATTTAACATTTCCTTTAATTATGAATGTAGACATGTAAGCATTGAAATTTTTTTCTGAGATGAGATCCATAAGTTTCACCAGACTGTCAAAGGGGTCTATGATACAAAAAAGTTTAGAATCCCTGCTATAGACCAATACCCTTAATGATCCCTATAATGCAGACATTTTGAATGGAATATTAGCAAATAGGATCCAAAAACATATTAGAAAGATTATATGACTAGGGTGGATTTAGATCAAGAATGTAATATAAAGAAGACTATAAAAATAAAAAACACATTAATAACATATTAAAAATTCCTTGATTGTATCAACAGATGCTAAAAAGGCTTTTGAAAAAATCTAAAATCTATTTCTTTTTTTAAATACTAAAAACATAATAGTATTTGACTTTTCCTTAAATACAGTACATAATTTCTATCTAAAACTAAGAGCAAATGTTTTATTTATAACTATATATAGTAATAAATAAATACTAGAAGCCTTTCCAAAATACATCAGGGGGAAAGATCTCCAAAGAGATCAAAAAGGAAAAGGACCCTTATGTATAAAATTATTTATAACAACTATTTTTAAAGTTGCAAAGAAATTGTCACTACTTTTAATTAATACTAAAAATGCAATAATACAAGAGGAAATCTAGAGAATAAGCATGAGCAAAGAAGGAATAAAATCATCACTTTTAAAAAATGACATGGTTACCTTGAGAACCCTAAAGAGTCAGCTAAAAGTTAATTTCAACAACAGATCCAGCAATATTTCAGGCTAGAAAGTAAATCCAAAAAATCATCAGCATTCCTGTTGATAGTATAACCAGAAAAGCCATCTGGGAAAGATAAAAAGAAAATCCTATCTATATTAACTACAAAATGTATAAAATATTTGGGAGTCTAACTATCCTGACATACCCCAGAAACTCTATGAATCCAACTACAAAATACTACTTTCAGAAATAATTGAATCTAAATAATTGAAGAAATATTAATTGCTCAGGCCATGATATCATATAATGATAAATGACATGATAAATAATGATACCAAATAAAAATGACAAAAATGGCATATAATAAAAACATTAATAGCATCTAAATTTACTTATTTATTCAATGCTGTACCAAAATATAAGAGGATTACTCTATAGAACTAAAAAAAAAATTCATCTGAAGGAATAAAAGATCAAGAATCTCAAGGGATATCATGAAAAAAAGGAGGAAATAAGGAGCTCAACAGTACCAAATCTCAAATTTTGCTACAAGATAGCACTCATCAAAATAATTTTGTGGTAGTAAAAAAATGTAAGAGTCTATCTGTGGAATGATTAAGTGCACAATATTCAGAACAAACAAACATAGTAATGCAGTGTTTGATGAAGATAAAGATAACTCACTATTTAACAAAAACTACCAGGAAAATTAGAGAGCAGTCTGGCAGAAATTATATACTAATCAACACTTCATATCATATATCAAGATACACTCCTAATTGATACATGACAGGCAAAAAATATGGTATTGAGAAGCAAGGAAAAAATTACCTTTCTGTTCTATGAATAGAGGAAGAGTTCATGGACAGAGTTTATGAATAAAGGAAGAGCACACAAGAGGCTCACACAAGATAAAATGGATATTTTGATGACATAAAATTTTAAAGTTTAGCACAACAAAGCCAATGCAGCTAAAATTAGAAGGGAAAAAAAGTGACTGGGAAAAAAATTTCTTTGCAGCAAGTTTCTCTGGTAAAGAGTTTATATTTCAGATCTATTAGGAAATAATTCATATATATAAGTTAAAGTTAATCCTCAATAGATAAATGACTAAAGGATATGAACAGGTGTTTTCAAAGGAAGAATGCAAACTACCAACAACTATTTGAAAAAATATATTCCAAATAACTAATTATTAGAGAAATTCAAATTAAAGCAACTCTAAGATTTATACCATCAAATTGGGAAAGATGACAAAAGAAGAAAATGACAAATGTTGACAAATGCAGGGAAACTATTGGAAGACTATATATATAAGTGCACTCTTGGTAGCACTGAAAATTTGGCCAGCCCTTTTGCAAAGCAATTTGAAACTATGCCTCTAAAGGTCACTAAACTCTGCATAAACCTTTGATCAGAGAAATCATTAGAAGGCATCTACACTAAAGAGATCAAAGAGGAAAAGGACCTATATATACAAACATTTTTGTAGCAATTCTTTATATAGTAGGAAAGAAACTGAAAATAAGGATGTGTTGACCTACTGTGAAATGACTAAATAATTTATGATGTATGAATGCTATGAAATATTATCGTACCATAAGATATTATTAAGTAGGCAATTTCAGGAAGGAGAACATTTTATATACTAACAATATGATGAAGAAAATCTTTTAAAAAACCTGAGAATAGGGCGGCTAGGTGGCACAGTGGATAGAGCACTGGCCTTGGAGTCAGGAGTACCTGAGTTCAAATCTGGCCTCAGACACTTAATAATTACCTAGCTGTGTGGCCTTGGGCAAGCCACTTAACCCCATTTGCCTTGCAAAAAAAAATCTGAGAATACTGATCAATACAATGACAAACCAATGCAGAGGACCAAAGATGAAGTATGTTCTCCACCTCCAGTCAAAGAGGTAATCCCTGCTGATATGGGAATTCATTTTGCTTGGCTATGAAGATTTATTTTGAGTGTTTTTAAAATTTTTTATTGCATGTGGAATGTGAGGAAAAGATAAATACTTGTTCACTCAGAAAAAATGACCAGATTAAAATTTAAAATTTATTTATTTAAAATTAATTTTTACAAAGGTGTTCCGTTATTATTGACCCATCTTTTTTAATGATCCTATATTTTTCTGATGACAATTTTCATATCACTTCTCCTGTGTAAATCTTCATTGGTAATATAGTGCAACTTGCTTATGCCCACCAAAAGTCTTTCCACCAATCTTCAGGTGAGTAATTTCAATTTTTTGAAGACTGTGATATTCTTATATTTCATTATTCAAGCTATGCAGCATCACAGCTGATGATTATACTAACTTGATTGCTTCAAAAAATCCTTATGATTTCATCATATGTATACTTCCTCTGCCTAGGTAAATCAGAAAAAGTTAGTAAATGGTTTTACCAATTGCTGTAGCCAATACAAATTCATCACCTGCTAGTCAACCTTTTGATGATGTCACTTCATACTCATAGAGGCTAGTTCTTGGATGATAAACATTAAGTTCATGGCCAAGCTCCAAACAGAAGATTTTCTGTCTTCATCAGACTACTGGTGTAATCTTCAAAAACCTAGGGTCACTCCATACCAAGATGAAATAATAGGTTCAACTTTTATTGAATTCCATGCAAAAACACTAAAGAAAATATTAGCAAGTAGGATTTAGTAATGTTGAAAGATAAAGTCATTTGGACTAAATAAGAATTATAGCAAGAATACAACAAATTCTAGTCATGTACCAGAAATAAAGGATAACAGATGGATAGCCCAAATGTGGTAGTTATTCATGAAATATTAAAAGAATCAGATAAATGTCTTCAATGCAAAAAAAGAAGTAGAAGGAAGAAAGGAAAGGAAAGGAAAGGAAAGGAAGGAAGGAAGGAAGGAAGGAAGGAAGGAAGGAAGGGAGGGAGGGAGGGAGGAAGGGAGAAAAAACCATGCAAAATAAGAATGATGGATAAAAAATAGCAATAAAGTTCATCTTGAGGGAAAAAAGATCAAGACTCAAGGGAAACTATTCAAAACTATTACTGGGTAAGAAATAAAGTGATGGATCCAGTGGAATAGATTAGGTACCAAAAAAAGTAGTAAATGACTATAGTAATCTATTATTTGATAAACCCAAAGATTCCAGCTTCTGGGCTAAGAATTCACTATTTGACACATACTGCTGAGAAAACTGAAAAATAGTATAGTAAAAATTAGGTATAAACCAACATCTCACACCCTATAGCAAGATAAGGTCAAAATGGGTACAGGATTTAGACATGAAAAGTGATACCATAAGCCAAATAGGAGAACAAGGAATTGTTTATCTGTCAGATAAGGAGAGGGGAGGAGTTTATAACCAAATAAGAGATGGAGAACATTATAAAATGCAAAATGAATAATTTTAAGAATGAATGGATAGGCTTTGATCTATGATCTACATGAATTTAGAGATCACTCACCTTAATTACATCATGGAACAAAATATGTAAGATTATTTCAATATTAAGGTAACAGTTGTGTCAGAGGCCCCCTCTTCACATGAAGAACCCAGGTATACATTACAAATATGTATATCTCAAAATTTGTGGCTTGTCTGCATCCATTCAGGTAAAATCTGGGAATGCTCCCCAAAAAGAATGGCCATCACTTTTCTTCACAAGCACTCAGATTCACAAAATAGTAAGTAGATTTGCACAGTAAAGAAAATGTCAAATAGCTTGCTCATGGAGCAAGTTAAGAGCTTCTTTTCTTCTTTGGATTATTGTGCTTCTTTGTCCTCAGTTATCATTATCCTCAACAAAAGAGCTTACTCCTCTGTCAGCCCCAGCTTCCTCTTTTCTCCTCCACTGACTAACCCAAGATCTCTCTTACATTGGCTATCCTGTCACTTCTCTCTGTTCCTAACTTTTTTCATTGTCAAGCACTGTGCTAGGAGGATTCTTTTCCCCATAAAGATGGTGCCAACTCTTGAGCAACTGGATTTGGAAAGGATTATACTGATTCCACTGTAAGCATAATCTTTAAGGGTAGAGACTAAGTCACTCAGTATGTCAGACCCTGGGAATACAAGCAATCAAGACAATCACTGACCTCTTGAAGCTTACATACTCATGGAAAAATACAATAAATAACAGTAATCAAGGAAAAGGTAGGGGGAAGGGGATGAAGTGCAGGCAGCAAGAAGTAGAGATGACTCAGAATGTGGAAGCTGTCTTCCAAGAAAGTGAAGGTGAAAGACTAATCTATCAGAGTCCTTCTCTCCTTCCTTCCTTCCTTCTTTCCTTCCTTCCTTCCTATTTCTTTACTTCCTTTTTTTTGCATTGAAGGCATTTATCTAATTCTTTTGATATTTCATGAATAACTACCACATTTGGGCTATCCATTTGTTATCCTTTACTTCTGCCATGGGGCAGTTCCAATGGTGAGGGAAATAGGGGAAGGAAGATAAAGGATGATGACCAGAGAGTAAGCAGTGTGACATGTTATGGTTGTAAGGACATATACCTGTATAGGAGACATCAAGTAAAGTTAGGAATATTATATGTCCTTCACTCTCAAAGAAGACCATGACATCAGGGAGGTAATGCCATGACAAGCACATAAATTGGTTTTGAGTGAGGGGATGATGTGCTAAGTCACCAACCTCATTTTCTCCTTCAGTGTCATCTAAGATACAGTGACCAGATATGAATCAGAATGACTGTAGATGGCCCTGAATATGAGGCAATCAGGATTAAGTGACTTGTCCAAGGTCACACAGCTACTAAGTATCTGAGGCTGGATTTGAACTCCTGTCCTCCTGATTACAAGACCAGTGCTCTATCCATTGCACCACTAAGCTACCCAATATATTAAATAAGGCATGCACATATATACACACACTGTTATGTTTTTGCTTGTTTGTTGAATTCCTGACTTTTTTCTGAATAAGTATGTGTGCATACATACATTGTATTATATATGTATGATAACCTTCATCTGTAAGATCACCCCATTTTCTGTGCCACAGAGGGTAGCTTATGATAGCAGTCACAGAATGGGTGAGCTGCCCTTTACCTTTTCAACTCATTAAGATGCAAGATCCTAAAAGTAAAGATCTAGAAGTGACACCAAAAAATCACAAGAATGTTTCCAATGTACTAGTTCCTCTGATTCCAAATTTAACTCTTTCCACTATCAATATTTTTCAAATTTATAAGATTACTGCAATGTCAATCAAATTACCAATGGGTTACTTCTGTAAATAGATTTTATAACAAGAATTATTCTGGAAAACAAAGTGGAAAAACTTTTAAAAACCACTTTAAATAAGTTTACTTTTCCCAGATGAGAAGGTTCCTGGATTTCAACTAGCTAGAGATTCCAGCCAAGTCTCCTCAACAATTACGTATGATGCTAGAAAGGTCAAAACAGAGATTGGGATTCAGGGAATTAAAGTCAACACTCCAGCAGTGGTTTCCCTAAAGGATTAAGGCACAAAGAATAAGACATTGCACACACTGCCTTTTCCCATGGACTTTTTGTTCTCTTTGGAGACATGGGACAAGACAGGCCAGGAAGGGATGCTCTCCCCCCCCCCCACTCACCCCTGGAGAACTAGGCTAGTACACATGGAGGAAGAGAAACATGGACAGTCATGATTTAACCTTTCTAAGGACTGTTGTTCAATTTAAGTGAACCAAGGCCATATAATTCTCTCTGTGTTACTTTTATTTCTGTACTGAAAAGAAATAACATTTTTGATTCATACAAATTTACCCTGTTCATCTTGGCAAGAGCTAAGCAATGAGTTTGCTGACTCCAGATTTCTTTAATAACCCTAAACTCTGTCACATTGGGAAAGAGTCATGAGGAAAATGGTCAGTACTATAAATCAAAACAAGAGAAATAATTTAAAAATTATGTCAATAGATGAAGAAAAGACCTTTGGTAAAATACATTGATATGATAGAAAATTATAGGATAAAAGGAGTTTTTACCTAATATCATCTTTAAAACACAACTACTTGAAACCAAGAGATGACATTGTACACAATGGAGGAACATTCACATGAAAAATAGATTCAAAATGGGTTGTCAATTTTTTTCAGTCTGAGATATTTTTAGAAATATCTGTAGTAGGTAGTAAAACATGGAATGAACTTTTAAAACAATAATTGATAATCAATAAACAAAGACTTAATAAGTACCTACTCTGCTACTATGAATGGCCCATATCATGTGGTATATTAAATTCCAAATGGATTATTAATATTATAAAGATTTTTAAAAGTTGCAAGGTGGGAAGGAGGAGGAAGAAGGAATGTAATCAGCTCATCTCTCCCAGGTTCTTTGTTCATCTGTAAAAGTTATGTTATAATATTTTCCCTATGATCTATATTACAGAGTTCTTATAAGAAAATTTGGTAAAAGGTAAAGCCTAATCTATAGGGACAAGAGCTATTATTTTCTCCCAGTTATGAAGAATAGATAAATTTGTAGCCCTAAATAAATTGAAGAAATTATTGGGAACAAAATAGATAGGATTCAAAGGTTTAATTATTTTTTTAATCTGAAAGACAAACAATATAACCAAAAGAAAAAAATGTAACAGCTGAAGAGGGGTGGAATTTACAAAAACTGTATCTGATGGAAGTCTGACATCTGAAGCTCTGATTCACATTTACCAGAGCAACCCCCTGGAAGGAAAAAGAGTGTTTGTTGCTCCTTCTAATAGCAGCCCTTTGATGCTGTTTTGCTTATCTCCATGTTATTGCCTTGTTACTTCACACTTGGACCCTAAGTCTAAGCTTTTCAGAGAAAGATACAGTTTGTTGTCTCCTGAGCAGACATTTTTAGGAGCCTAATGACAAAGCCCTCCCTGGTCCTGCAGGACGAGGGTTCCTCTTGGGCTGACCCCTGGCTGTTGTTCTCTATGGAGAGGTCTTGTGCCTCTCCCTCTTGCTGATTCTGTTAACAGATTCTTGTTGATTCACTCTCCTCACACATCCTGAGTCTGGGCCCAGAGGGGAAGCTGGCTTTTCTTTTGCCAGTCCTGTTCAAGGGTGGGGCCAGGTTAGGCTGGACAGCTACCTGGCTCATTCTGAATGGTTCAAGCACGACCTCACTCTGCCCAGTTATCAGGTTTCTCTGGGTCAGGTATGCGACTCCCGTCAAACTTGGAGGGGGTCAGAGTAGATACAGGATTCTATTTTGCTTGGACAGATCTAAAGCCTATTCTCAATATGGAGATTTCATCAAATTAGAGTGGGCAGAAATGTAGCTCTACACTTAGGAGCTCATCCTTAATAGAGGCCACATGTCCCTGAATATATTTTTCCATTAGTATGGTTTCATTCTGATTAAGCTGATTAAATATCTGATTAATTGTCCAGAATGCACTGCAATAGTTGATGACTTAGCCCATTTAAGGACCTGAAATGTGTATCCTGGCAATTTGTGCCTAAACTATATTTGGGGGGTTGCCTGATCACCCAGGCAAGCTTTGCAATATTACCCAGCAGGGGGCGAACTTCCATCATAAATTAAATTATCAACTTCATACCACCCTCCCATCCCTACCTATCACACCTCCCAGTCCCCAGAGTTCATTAAATCACTGTTTGGAATTTTGTTTTTGTTTTTGTTTTTTTTTGCAAGGCAATGGGGTTAAGTGACTTGCCCAAGTTCACACTGCTAGGTAATTATTAAGTGTTTGAGGCTGCATTTGAACTCAAGTCCTCCTGACTCCAGGGCTGGTATTCTATCTACTGTGCTAACATTATTGGAAATTTGGGAACCAGAGTTTGAGAAACATTTTTTAAGCAGGGCAAGAATCCAGACGTTTCCTCTGCTTGACCAGAAACTCAGAAGGACTGATCCAAGTTACCAAAAGCTGGGATCCATGCTCCAATGCCCTGGTCTGTAACTGGATATATCCAATGACTGGTGGTTTCAATTAGGAAGTTCTTTAAATAAGATTCTCTTTTCTCCAAATTTTTGTAACATTACTCTGTTAAGGTTCTAGTCTTACATATCCTACTCACTCTTCTCTACCTCCTTTGAAAGATCATCATCCATCATTCCATGTAGAGTGGGGACTGGCGACATGGCACCCCAGAGTTCCGTTCTGGTTTCCTTCCTTTTCTATCCACATTTAATCTCATGATCTCATCAGCTTCTACATGTTTAATGAGCCATTAGATGATACCCCAATCCAACCCTGCTCTCTCTCTCTCTACATTTCATTCCTATCTTCACCTGGTTGTCCCATAAGCATGTGAACTCAGCATATCCATAGTAGAACTCATTATTCCCCACCCCACCCAATCCCCCAATCTTATCAGTACTCTTAATTTCCAAATTTCTGTTTAAGCTATTGCCATTCTTCCAGTCCCCCTGATTCACCCTGGTAGTCATCTTCTCAAACTCTCTCAAGAGTTGTCTTCCACTCTTCATTTTCATTCATCTTCCATAGTCAATTGTCAAGTCTTGTCTAGTTCCTCAATATCATCCTTCTCTCTCAATTCATGCATTCACTCTATTTCCTTTTAACTGAACTATTTCAATAACACCCTAATTAATTAGTCTTCTTGAATCCAGGCTCTTCCTTCTCCAATTCTTCTTCCACATGTCTGCCAAAGTGATGTTCCTATAGATCTGTTCTAGCTAGGCCTCTCCCCTGCTTTTTTTTCCTATAGATCTGTTCTAGCTAGGCCTCTCCATTGCTTTTAAAATAAAATACAGACTCCATTTAGCAATCAAAAATCTTCACAGTTTAATTCCAATTAATCTAGTTTTCAGAATAATTAAATATTACTTCCTCTTACACACTCTACTTCTGCTGCTTCCTATTCTCTGCATATGACACTATTGCTATCTCTCCCAACTCAGTGAACTTATGGATTCTGTACAGCCTAGAATGTTCTCTCTCTCTCTCTCTCTCTCTCTCTCTCTCTCTCTCTCTCTCTCTCTCTCTCTCCCTCCCTATCTCTATTTGTTTCTCTCCCCTACTCTCCTTCTCTCTCTTCTTTTTTCTCTTTCTCATTCCTTCCCTCCCTCTCTCTCTCCTTCTCCCTCCTTCCCTACCCTCCTCCATTCCTCTGTGTCTCTTTCTCTTCCCTTTGCTCCTTCCCCTCTTTCATTTTCTTTCTATCTGTCTGTCTCTTCATCTCTGTCTCTCTCTCTCCCTCCCTTTCCTCATCCCTACCTGTCTCCCCTACTCTCTCCTTTCCAATTTCTTTCATTTCCTATCTCCCTCTCAACCTTCTCCCTCTTTCCCTCTCATTATCCCTCTCTGTCTCTATTTGTGTGTCTTTTTCTCCCCCTTTATTCCCTCCCCTTTCTTTCACTTTCTTTCTCTTCTTTCTATCACAACCTTTCTTCCCCTCCTCTCCTGCTCTCTTTCTCCTTTCCTCTCTTTCTTTTTCGCTCTCTCTCATTCCTTCCATCCCCCTCCCTTCTCCTCCCTCCCTACTCCTTTCTCTGTGTATTTCTGTTTTCTGTCTTTCTCTTCTGCTGGCTCCCTCCCCTTTCTTTCCCTTTTTTTCTCTCCTTTCTCTATGTCTCTGTCCCTATCCCTTTTTCCTCTCTTACTCTCTTTTTTTGCTGTCTTTCTGTTCCTATTTTTCTTCCTCTTACTACCTCCCCTATTTTTCACTTACTTTCTCCTGTTTCCCCCTTCCCTTTTTCTCTCCTCTTTCTTTTTTGTATCTTCTCTCTGTTTCTTCCATTTTCTCTCTCTCTCTCTCCTCTTTCTTGATCTCCTCTCTCTGTCAATCTCATTCTGTCTCTGTCTCTGTGTCTCTATCTCTATCTCTATCTCTCTCTGTCTCTGTCTCTCCCTCCTCACCTCTGCCTCTTGTAACCCCAAGTTTCCTTCAAAGTTCAGCTCAGGCAGCATTTCCTTCAAAAAGCCTTTCCTGATTCTCTAAGTTTTAAGTAACCCTCTCAAATTATTTTGTATCTATTCTATATGAGCCATGAACTTATTGCCTACTAGTGGAATATAAATTCACTGGGGATAAGAATTTTGTCAGTTTTGTATTTATATTCCCAGAATTTAATACAGAGCCTAACACAAAATAGGCACTTGATAAATGCTTGTTGATTGACTGATGGCCTTACTTTTGTGCTTCATTGGACAATAGCATTTGGAGTTATAAAACACTTCTATCTCATCTGACCCACACCCACTCTACAGAGGAAGGGAATGAGACTCAAAGACATTAATAGACTTGCCCAAATTCATAAAGAAAATAACAGAAGTAGAATGTGAATCTGGGTCTTTTGATTTGAAATCCATCAAATTTCTTTGTTGCATAGAAGCCCCATGCCTTTCTTTTGGAGATTTCTGGTGTTTGGGGGGGTGTGGATAATGTAATTGGTAGCAGCTGCTGAAGGCTAGCAGGGTCTAAGCAGTGGGATAGTCCCCAAAAGGAGTCTCATCTTCCCCAAGGCTGAGTCATTCCCACAAGATACCACTCAATGTGTGGGGGGGGCAGGGGTCCCCAATAGAATGGAAAATTAATAGAGCTTTTTTACAAAGAAAATCTAAGAGGCAATATTAGGAAGCTCCATTTCCTCATTTTAGGGGCAGTTTGGTGGCACAGTGGAAAAGAATGCAAGTCCTGGAGTCAGGAAGACTCCATCTCTCTAAGTTCAAACCTGGTCTCAGACACTTACTATGTGATCCTGGGCAAGGCATTTCACTATATTTGCCTCAGTTTCCTCAACTGTAAAATGAACTGGAGAAGGAAATGACAAATCACTTTACTCTCTTCCATGAAAACCCCAAGGAGAGTCACACAACTGAACAAACATTTCCTCATCTGTAAAATGTGGTTGAAGAGGATTGAATCAGATGACCTCTCAGGGTTTCCACTTCTAAATCCATGATCCTATGACTAGCACAGAAGATAGTAGGAGCATCACCTCCCTTCCTCTAGCTATTATTCACCTAAGAATACAGGCTAAGATGACCCTGGATATAGTTGCCATATCACAAACTGACTCATTACATCAAGGCTTTTATCACATGAACTGCTATTGAGTTTTATATATACATATATATATATATATATATATATATATATATATATATATATATGCTCCATCCTGTTCTTGTATAATTGATTATTATAACCCAAAACTCAGAACATTAGGACTATTTCTAGTCAATTTCCAATTATTGTAGATAATTCCCTTTATCCTGAACTAGCATCTAGTACATTAATTCCTAGCTTCTGTGGTAGATGAAAGATGAAATGACTGAGGAAACCGAGGTTTGATGTTTCCATATCAATTTATTAAGCAATGCATGGTATTTGCCTAACAAATCAGTACTAGAGCCTTTACTCAACTTACTCCCTGAATACAGGGAGAGCCAGACTTTTATACATTAAAAACAATTAATGAAATGAAGTAAGTTAATTAAAAGAAGACACAACATTAGATAATCTGATTTTTAATCAGAAGAAAAATTAGGGACTTTCAAGTTGGGAGGGGGAGAGAGAACAGGTACAATTCCCTGAATTCAAAAAAAAAATGTCTCCAATTCTCAAGTGTCTATGAACAAACAAAGGAAGATGGAAACAGCAACTGACTGACTCCTCACAAATTTGACTCCTCCCAGTCACTGATTTTAAAAAGTGCTGAACAAGCTAGGGATTCTATGACTTTGTGGTTGATGATTTAAATGTGTGATTGCCTCTAAAGAAACTGTTAATTATTCATAAAAATAATCAAATAAATACATATATCTGCTGAATTTATAAGATTATTTAAGAAAACATTTGTAAAGCATTTAGCTTATATAATTCCTGGCAGACTGTTATTCAATTTTGTCCAACTCTTCACAACCCATGGACTATAACATCACACTTTATGTCTTTGGGATTTTGTTGTCCAAGATACTGGAGAGGTTTACCATTTCCTTCTCAAATGGGTCACCTTTTGTCAAAACTCTCTACTAAGACCTGTGTGTCTTAGATAACCTAATACAGCAGAGTTCATAGTTTCATTAGCCAAGTAAGCCTCTCTGCCACAAAAAGGCAGTGATTCTGGCACACAGTTGGTACCTAATAATTGCTTATTCCCTTCCTCTTCCCTTCCCTTCTATAGTTCAGGAGTTTTAAATCTTTTTCTTCCTATAGAATCCTTTAGTAATATGACAAAACCCATGAACTCCTCAAAATAATGATTTAAAATGCAAAAAATAAAATATTAGGAATTACCAAGGAAATCAATTATACTAAAACACAATTATCAAAATATTGGGGGGGGATTCATAGGACTCAAGTTAAAAACCATGCTAACAGTGATTTATAAAGTTATTAACAAAGCTTTTTTTTCACATTATCTTTTGTGAAATAGATACTATAGTACAAAATATTATCACCATTTTACATATAAGAATATTGAACTTAGTGATGGAATGGTTTATTCAATGTCACATAACAAGTTTATAGTAGAATCATGCCCAAGGTTCAAGTCAATTAATAAGTCAACAAACAGGGTCAACTGGGTGGCAAAATGGATAGAGAACTGGCCCTGGAGTCAGGAGGACATGAGTTCAAATTCAGCCTCAGACACTTAGTAATTATGTAGCTGTGTGTCACTTAACCCCATTGCCTTGCAAAAAAATAAATAGATAAAAAAATTTAAAAATTCATCAACAAATGTTTACTTGATGCCTCTTATGTGCTAGTCATTGTTCTAAGTATTGAGAATATAAAAGACAAAAATGGGAAATGCCCCTGCCCTTGAGGGGTTTACATTCTATGGAAGGGGGAGAAAGGAAATGACATGTATGCATGCAATACAAAATAAGTAAATACAAGATAAATACAAGGTAATTCTATGGAAAGGTGGCTAAAGCAGAAGAATCAGGAATGGCCTCCTCATATAAGATGGTGGCCTTTACTTGAGCTTAGCCTTGAAGGGAAGAAAGGATTCCAGGAGACTGAGTCAAGGAAGGAGGCATTCTAGGCATGAGAGATAAACAGTTCAAAGGCACAGAGATAGAAGATGGAATCTCATGTACAAAAGGCAGAAAGCAGTCAGTTCAACAAGATCGAAGAGTACATGAATGGAATTCGCATTTAATATGTCTATAAGAAAAGACTGGGTCCAGAAGGTAAAGAACCATAATATGCCAAACAGAGCAGTTTATTTTTAATCCTAGAGGCAATAGGGAGCCAGTCCCCAGAACTTTTTGAGGAAGGAAGCGACATCCATCAACATCCTTTGGCTCCAGTCATTCAACTAAGTTCCAAATCTTCCCACATCTCTTGCTAAATTCAGGTACATTCTGCTTATAGAATTTAACTGATCTATTTATCTAATAATCTTACCAAGAAAGGAAATAAAATTGTTCTGGCATGACATGTTCTTAATGAACCTATGTTGGTTTCAAAAGACCAGTACTACCTTTTTAAGTGATCATAAACCATTCCCTGAATAATCCATTTTGAACATTTGGATGAGATCAGTGTTAAGCTCAGTGGTATATAAAGTTTGTGGAATTTTCCAACTTCCCATTTTATGAAAATAGGACAACTTTTCCCATCTCCTGTTTTGCAAAATCTCTCCCATTTTCTGCAGTTTCTCAAACATCAATTACAGTTATTCATTAATGATATCTGCTCATGCTTTCAGCATCCTGGAATAGGATTTGGATGGGTCAGGTCACATGAATAAGTTTGAGGGCAGGGAGGCACATTGTAGAGACAAAGGAATATAGTGGATAGAAAGCTGCCTAGAAGATGATTTTGTGTACATATACACATATATATGTGTGTGTATGTATATATATATATACATACACACACACATTTGTGTCTAATAGTAGCCTTGGGAGGAGGGAGGGAAAAGGGAAAAAAGAGTTATGATAGCTTTAATATATATATATATATATATATATAGTATATATATATATATATATATATATATATAAAATTTGTTTTTGCAAGGCAAATGGGGTTAAGTGGCTTACCCAAGGCTAGGTAATTATTAAGTGTCTGAGACCAGATTTGAAACCAGGTGCTCCTGACTCCAGGGCCAGTGTTAATATATATTTTAAAAGAATAACAAGTTGAACACAATAAAGTTAAAGTTTTATGTGCAATCATCTTTTTTTTTCTATTCTACTATTATGGAAATGTTTAAATAAAATAAAGCTGGCCTTGAAGTCAGAAAGACTTGGGCTTTGGTCCAGATTCTGATCCATATAAATAAAGGACCCTTGGCTAGGCACTTAATATTTCAATGCCCCCAGGCAACGTACTCAGACTGGATCACAGAGGGGGTTCTGAACTCTACATCAATAGGGAGCTTTTATTCACCCAGGAGTTCCCTATACCAATGAAATACCAGTCTCCATCACTAAGTACCCTCCAACTTCAATTTCTGGCTCCAACTTTCTTAGTCATTTTTGTTCTATTTTTCTTCCAGTTTAAAGATAATTTTCCTGGATAAAGAAGATAAGAGCAAATCATTGGTATTATTCCATCTGCTTTTAGAAACTCATTTTGCCTGTGTGACCTTGGGTAAGTCACTTAACCTCCTAGCCTTAAATAAATAAAAGTTTTTAAAAACTCATTTTGTGAGAAAATATAGCAAAGATTGCAAATGGAAGCAACTTATGTCTAATCAGATACAACAGTGAGAAGAAGAGAGGAGTAGAGAGTTGAGGAGGGGAGAGGAGGGGAGAAAAGAAAAGGACAAGGAAGGACAGAAAAGGAGAGGACAGAGAGGAAAGAAGAGGAAAAGTGGCTGGAAGTTAGAATTTTTAAAAGACCTAGAAATTAATAGCTGAGTTATTGGATTAGGACTTCAATCTGCTAATTACTCATTGCTCATTTACTTATGTAAAGACAGAAAATTCAATAAAAAGAAAGGAAAGCCTACCTCATTTAGAAGTCTTCCAAATAGCTCTCCCAACAGAATTCCAGATATAAGGACTAAGCAATTTACAATGGAAATTACTAGCAAAAGCTGCTGAGATTTGAAAATCTCATTTTTGGTAAGATATGGAAAGTAAAGGAGTTGACCAATGAATTGCAGAAATTTTTCCATGTTTACAATTATTTTACAGTCAATTAATAACTATATTAATATAAAATGATCATAGATTGCAATCTGGAAGGAATCCAAGAGGCTAACTAGTCCAAGACCAACATTTTATATTTGATGATACTGAGGTTCAGAGAGGTTTTGCTCAAATGGTTTTCCTGGAGCAGCTAGGTGGTGCAGTGGAGAAAGCACTAGCCCTGGAGTCAGGAGGACCTGAGTTCAAATCCAACCTCAGACACTTAATAATTACCTAGCTGTGTGACCTTGGACAAGTCATTAACCTCATTGCCTTAAATAAATCAAATCAAATGATTTTCCCAAGGCTTCACAAATAGTAAATATCAGAGTTAAGAGGTGATCTTAGATTCTACAACTCCAAGTTCAACACTCTTTCAAATGGAGTAGGCAGCTTTCCTCATCTCATTGGTAGTTGCTATTTCCCACTCTTCATGACCCATTTAGGGTTTTCTTGACAAAGACACTGGAGTGGTTTGCTATTTCCTTCTCTAACTCATTTTATAGATGAGGAAATTGAGGCAAATAGAGTTAAGTAGACACACAATTAGTAAGTATCTGAGACCAGATTTGAATTCAGGAAGATGAGTCTTCTTGACTCCAGGCCTAGCACTCTATCCACTAACCTACCTAGCTACCCGTGACTCCCCCAATTCAAACTAGAGAAAGTTTCTTTGGCAAGCCTGTCAGGAGATTGGAACTTAGAAAACTAATACAGATTCAGGGAAGCCTGGAGGGATTTGCATGAACTGATGCTGAGTGAGATGAGCAGAACCAGAAAACACTGTATACCCTAACAGCAACATGGGAGTGATGTTCAACCTTGAAGGACTTGCTCATTCCATCAGTGCAACAATTGGGAACAATTTTGGGCTGACTGCAATGGAGAGTGCCATCTGTATCCAGATAAGGAGCTGTGGAGTTTGAACAAAGTGCAAGGACTATTCCCTTTAATTTAGAAAAAAACAGATATCTTATTGTCTGATCTTGTTACCTCTTAGACTTCTCTTCTTTAAGGATATGATTTCTCTCTCATCACACCCAATTTGGATCAAGGTACAACATGGAAACAAAGTAAAGACTGACAGAGTGCTTTCCATGGGGGGGTGGGGGGAACTGTAAAACTCAAATAATATCTTTAATAAAATAAATTTTTAAAAAAACTAATACAGAGAAGGAATGAAAGAAAGAAAATCCAATGATTCCTAATGCTAGGTTCTTTCCATAGTGGTTATATGAGCCTCTCTGAAGAGAAAGCGCATTGTACTCCATGGAATCCATCGCTAGAAGAAAAGACACTGGATAGGCCACAGGAAGAAAGGATGTTTTTCTGGCCGTTGTCAGCCCCTTGCTAAAGAGCAAGGAAGAAGCCATATGTTAACCTAACTTAACAATTGAGTAGTATATTATTGTCCATGTCCAGGGAATGTCTGAAAGATTCCTTAGACTTCTCAAATCTAATAACCATTGCCCACTGCTGATGGGTCATATGGGGGCAAACTATACTATCAAAAAGAAAACTAAAAAAACTGCTAGGAATTATCAAGTTGAAAGAAATAGAGGATCTTAAGTTCATAATTGGTGGTGGGTTTTGATTTGTCTTTATTTTTTAATCAATGAAGAGGAAGAAGGGTTTGGAAAGTTGAATGATTGGTAAAAAAGAGGTAAGGGTCTATTACTCTCATGTATTTGCACATATATTTTATTCGGGGGTGTTTATTTTGGTGGTTGTTGTTGTTTTATCCAAATGTAGAACTTTCCTGAAGTCAAGAAGTTCAAATCTAGCTTCAGATTTTAGCTATGTGACTCTGAACAAGTCACTTCACCTCAATTTGACTCAATTTCCTCATTTATAAAAAGGGGATAATAACAACACCTACTTCCTTAGGTTGTAGTGATGATCAAATAAGTTAATAATTTTTAAATGCTAAACACAAAGCATTCTATAAATATTAGCTGTTGTTGCCATTTATTATTATTATTATTATTATACTTATTTCTTATTCCAGTTTCATCTTGTTATATATATCGGCCCTTAATCCATTCTGTCAAGATCTTTTTGTATCAGAAATCTCCTAATATGTTCCCAGGTTCTTATTTCCTGAATGAGGAGCATCAGATCCTTATATCTTCAAGTTCCCTCCTGGTATGACTTTAATACCTGGAGATTAGGAATTTCTAGCCTCGGAGATCCAAGAATGCTTCTGTCCTAAAGGTGTGTGAACCACTAGAGATCACAAAAAGATTCAGTGGAAATAAAAACCATTGCTGAATTTAATGAGGCTCTGAACATTTAGCATTTTTTTTAACATGTATAAGTTTAGAGAAGCATATCCTTTAAATTATTATTTGAGGGAAACAAACTTATCAATATTAAATTTTCAGTAGAAATCATTTGTATTCTCAGTGTATTTCTCAGGAAATGAATGCTCAGAGCTCCAAGAAGCAAATTGTCTGCCACACAAATGTTATATTTCTGTAGTTTCTTTGACTTTGATGCTGATGTATTCCTGATTCTGTTTTATGCTTAAGAGCATAGTATTGAGTTGAAAGTAAGCTTAGTTAATCATCTAATTTCCTCCCTCCCCCTCACTTTTCTTTCTTTTTAATTTTATTGGTATATTTTTGCTTTTATATCACCTTGTCTTTAAACTATATAGCTCCCTTTTTCCTTACTCAAAGGGTTGCTCATGGGGAGGCTAGGTTGCACAGTGGATAGAGCACCGGCCCTGGAGTCAGGAGTACCTGAGTTCAAATTCAGCCTCAGACACTTAATAATTACCTAGCTGTGTGACCTTGGGCAAGCCACTTAACCCCATTGCCTTACAAAAAAACTTTTAAAAAAAGGGTTGCTCATTTTGACAAAGAATGAGAAAAAGGGGAAGGGGGAAAGCAGTTCAGCAAAATCTAAATCACATCTGTCCATATTTGCACTGAACGTCATATTTGCAAAGAAGAAAAGAGTTTGCATTTCCTCATCTCTTACTGGAAACAAGCCACATAACATTTAGATTCAGCTGTGTGGCTCTTCGTATATACACTGTTGTCCTTGTATTATTTTCCTGGTTCTGCTTAGTTCTTTCTACATCATTTCATTAGTCTTTTTATGTGTCTCTGAATTCTTCATAGTCATTATATCTTATGAAGTAGTAATTGTTCTGTTATATTATGGCAACAATTTGTTTAGTCATTCCCCAAAGGACAGGTATCAATTTTTTTCAACCTTTTATTTTATAGATAAGGAAATTGAGATTCATAGAAGTGGACCTTAGCAGGTCCAGAAAATACACTTTTCTTTGGAAAATGTTTTTATTTTATGTTTTCTCAATTACATGTAAAAACAATTTTTAATATTCACTTTTTATAATTTTTGAGTTCCAAATATCTTCTCTCCTCCCCCCATTGAAAAGATAAGTATTTTGATATAGATTAAATATGTAGGCATGCAAAGCATATTTCCATATTAGTCATATTGCAAAAGAGAACATTGAACAAAAAAAAACCCCAGGAAAAATAAAGTAAAAATAGTATGCTTTGATCTGCATTCAAACTCCATCACTGCTTTCTCTGGAGATGGATATAGCATTTTTCATCATAAGTCCTTTGAAATTGTCTTGGATCATTGTATTGCTGAGAATACTAATTCATTCACAGTTGATCACAATACAATCCCTTCATTCTTTCAACTACCTATGTCTTGTATCTGTACACACATATATACATATTGTCTCTCCTATTAAACCAAAGCTTCTTGAAAGAAGGTTTTTTTTCTCTTTTTTCTTTTCTTTTTTCTTTTGGTAGTATCAACTGTAGTTTCTTATACATTGTAGATGGGTTTTGTTTTGGGTTTTTTGGTTTTTGAAAGGCAGTGGGGTTAAGTGACTTGCCCAAGGTCATACAGATAGGTAATTATTAAGTGTCTGAGGCTGGATTTCAACTCAGGTCCTCCTGACTCCAGGGCAGTGCTCTATCTACTGCACTACTTAACTGTCCCAACACTGTTGATGTTTAATGCATGTCATTTGATATTTCTACTTGCCTTTTAGGAGGGTTTCCTCATCAATCTTCCAGGATCCTAACTTCTTTCATCCTTGAAACGGACCAGCCCCTTTTCTGACTCTATAAGAGAAAAGTTTAGAGTAGACTAAGGCACCTGGGATCTGAGGGTGGATCCAAGTATGGTGTCTGAGCACAGGCCAGAGATTGAGTGAGGAGAGAGGAGGAAAGGACAAAACTGGGGTAGGGGGAAGCTGGGCTGCTTGGGGTTGGGGAAGGAGTCAGCCCTCCATGTAGCTGATGATTCTGAGAGTCATGGGCTTCTGGCAAGCTGAGGAAGAACCTTCTTTCCATCCACAGAGGCCACAGATTCTCCCTGGTAGTAAATGTGAATCTGCAGTCCTCTCCCAGGAGCCATAAACAGAATAAAAAAAAGTCATTATCAGCAAGATCTTTACAGCACTATTGTCTCTGGCCACTCCCTGTTTCCCCACACAATCCCATCCCCTTCCCACATCCACACCTTCTGAAAGGGCGGTACTGAAGGGGAGCTAGGTCCTGAACCTGGTGGGAGTAGAGAAAGGGGCCCAGAACTGTGGGAGAGAGTGGGAGGTTAGCAATCTATTTGTCCAATAAAAAGCATTAACTTAGAGATAAGGTTCTGGAGAGAGGAACAAGAAGTTCCCCACTGGTCCCAGGGCCTCTCTTCCCACAGCTGTTCTCTTTTTCTCAGGACCTCCCAGGGCCAGGCAAGTCCCACCCATCAGGTTGCAGACTGACCCATACTTCCTTTTTCTCCAGAACTTCATGGCTAAATAAGTTAGACCCTTCTTTCCTTTGAAAATCAAGGGTCATTGCCTGTTCTGGGAAAGCTGCTCTAGGCACCAACAGGAACTCTCTCTCTGTGTCTCAATTTCCCCATCTGATCAGTCTTCAATTCAGTCCCTATTTCTGCCCCAGTCAGAGCTAGTATGTTTTTTGGACAGAATAAGTGTGCATAACAAAGGGTATAGTACCTGAGCATGAGCTTCTTGTGACTTAAATAGTTTGACACTTTGGATCAACTTGGCTGGCTGAAAAGGGTCAGGGCTCATCAATCTTGCTACATGTGATTTGAGGGATCCATTTTCCTTATCATATACATGCCACTCCCTTCGGCTCTGTCTGGCAGGAATTCCAGTCTCTCCCAACCTATCTTTCAAGGCTTAATTCCAATGATGCCTATTCCATGAAATCTTTCTTGATCTCCCTAGCCACATCTGATTTCTTTCTCTCTCTTCTGCATTCTCCCTCCCAGAACTTTGCTCCTCTGGTTCATTTACCCCATTCTACTCTATAATGTCCAGCTAAATGGTACCTTAGAGGACAGTTAACCAACATCTTCATTTGTAGTTGAGGAACTGAAGCTCAGAGAGAAGTTAAGGGACTTACTTGAAATCTGTGCAAGGGCCTCTGAGTCCAAGTCCAGTGATCTTTCCTCTGTTTTGTTGTTAAGTCATTTCAGTTGTGTCTCACCCTTCATAGGATTTTGTTGGCAGATACTAGAGTAGCTTGCTATTTCCTGCAGCTCACTTTAGAGATG
This sequence comes from Macrotis lagotis, assembly GCF_037893015.1. Taxonomy (NCBI): domain Eukaryota; kingdom Metazoa; phylum Chordata; class Mammalia; order Peramelemorphia; family Peramelidae; genus Macrotis; species Macrotis lagotis. The sequence continues at coordinate 401,244,359 of NC_133658.1, read as the reverse complement.
ATAGAACTTAGTAACCATTATTACACAGCTAGTAAGTGTCTAAAGCTGGATTTCATCTCACAAAGATGAGTTTTCTGGACTCCAGGCTAAGTGCCCTGTCCACTCCACCACCTTGTTGCTTTGCATATAATAGGAACAGCATTAAATATTTGCTAAATTTAATTACTCTCTACCACCACCACACCCTACACCCAATAGAAATAGCTTCGGTTTCTTCATTCTTAATCTCATAAACCTAGTGGCCATCCTTTGGCAATCTATGCACTCTGTGATACATATGGCACACTCAAAATCAAATGCTTGGAAACTTAAGGTGATAAATGCATTTATTGATTGTGCTCTTATGAGTAAACCTAGTAGCTCTAAATCTAGAAGGATCTTTAGGTGTCATCTAGTATGAAATTTTCATAACTCTGGACCCAGAGATCCTACTTTTAGGCATATACCCCAAGTTGGTCAAAGACAGAAGGAAAGGTCTCATATACACAGTAAAATACATACATATATATATTATATATATATATATATATATATATATATATACTATAAATATATAAATGCTATAATGTGATAGGAAGAAGTAGAAACAAAGCAGATGTTCATCAACTAGGAAATGGTTGTGGCACATGAAGTAATTGAATATTATCATTCCTTAAGAAATAAGGAATTTGGGGGCAGCTAGGTGGTGTAGTGAATAGAACACCCGCCTTGGGGTCAGGAGTACCTGGGTTCAAATCAGACCTCAGACACTTAATAATTACCTAGCTGTGTGACCTTGGGCAAGCCACTTAACCCCATTGCCTTGAAAAATCTAAAAATAAATAAATAAATAATAAGGAATTTGAAGAATTCAGATAAGAATGAGAACATGAAATGATACAAAGTGAAGTAAGAAGAACCAAGAAAACAATATACACAAAGACTAACTTTAAGGTAAAAGAAAACAACAATAAAATGAAACCAAATGATAAATAGTTAACCAGGTTTGGCCCAAGATCCTGGGGCAGTACAGCCCCTTAAGGACTGATCTTGCAAACTATTAAGGGTTGAGAGGGTAGGAAAGAATTCTGGACCCTCTCTTGGATGAGGAAGCAGAAAGAAGGAAGAGCCAGGGTTATTCTGTTTAAACAAAATCCCAGGCAACTGTTCAAAGAAAAGATATAGGAAAGCAGAACTGTGTCCAGGGAAGAGAATGCTCTTACAGAACCTGGTCAGCAACCCTTCCTACACAAACTCATCAGAGTTGCAGGGGGAAAGAACTCCCATGGAATCCATCAAGAGACCTGAATTCTAATTAATTAGGATGCAGTTTTGAAAAATTATAAGAAGAAATAATTAAGTGGGAGAAAAATATTTGTAGAAAGCTTCTTTGATAAGGATTCTATTTCTAAATCATGAAGAAACTGTTTCCAATTTATAGAAGCAAGAGCCATTCCCAATACCAACAGGTAGTTTTCGAAGGAAGGAATCCAAGCTATCAATAGTCACAGTGGCATAAAAATGCTCCAAATTAGAAAAATGTAAATTAAACAATTCTGATTTTCTACTTCAAACCCATAATTGAGATTGAGATTAAGATTGATCTTAAAAATAGAAAATGACAAACATTGAAGGGACTACAGGGAAAATAGGCAAACAAATATACTTTTGGTAGGACTGTGAATTGGTCTATCCATTCTGGAAAGCAATTTGAAACTATATACTCCAAAAGTCACCAAACTGTGCCTGTTTTTTTTGGGGGGGGGGTGTTTGTTTTTAAATAAAAGAAAGATTTTATTTAATTTGAGTTTTACAATTTTTCCCCTACTCTTGCTTTCCTCTTCCGCCCCCCCAACAGAAAGCAGTCTGTCAGTCTTTACACTGTTTCCATGGTATACATTAAACTAAGTTGAATGTGATAAGAGAGAAATCATATCCTTAAGGGAAAAAAAAAGTATAAGAGATAACAAAATTACATAATAAGATAACGGGTTTTTTTTTTAATTAAAGGTAATAGTTTTGGTCTTTGTTTGAACTCCACAGTTCTTTCTCTGGATACAGATGGTATTCTCCATCGCAGATACCCCAAAATTGTGCCTGATTGTTGCACTGATGAAGTGAGCAAGTCCGTTGAGGTTGATCATCCCCTCCATGTTGCTGTTAGGGTGTACAATGTATTTCTGGTTCTCTTCATCTTGCTCAGCATCAGTTCATGCAAATCCCTCCAGGTTTCCCTGAATTCCCATCCCTCCTGGTTTCTAAAAGAACAATAGTATTCCATGACATACATATACCACAGTTTGTTAATTCATTCCCCAATTGAAGGATATTTACTTAATTTTTGTTTTTTGACCCAATGAAAACACTACTTAGACTTATGTTCAAGAAATCAAAAAAAAGGAGGAAAAGATCCAAATACAAAAATATTTAAAGCTAGTCTTTTTTTTATTGACAAAGAAAGTAAGGGGGTGGGGGGTTAGGAATTTAAGGGATTATTATTTTGTCATAAAAAATTATGAAAGGAATGGTTTCAAAGAAACTTGGGAATACTGATATGAACTGATGCAGAGTGAAGTGAGCAGAAAAAGAAGAAAAATAAATAGAATGTAAAGAAAAACAGCTTTGAAAGACTTAAGAACACTAATCAATATTATGATCATCCATGATTTCAGAGTACAAATGATTAAGCATGCAACTCACCTCCTAAAAGAAAAATGATTTAAAAAAATGTATTCAGAACCCTAACAGCAGCATGGGGTTGATGATCAACCTTAATGGACTTGCTCATTCCATCAGTGCAACAATCAGGCACAATTTTGGGATATCTGTGATGGAGAATGCCATCTGTATCCAGAAAAAGAATTGTGGAGTTTGAACAAAGACCAAAGACTGTTACCTTTAATTTAAAAAAAAACCAATATCTTATTATGTAATTTTGCTATCTCTTATACTTTATTTTTTTTCTTAAGGATACATCTCTTTCATCACATTCAACATAGATCAATGTATACCATGGAAATAATGTAAAGACTAACAGACTGCCTCCTGTGGGGAGTAAGGAGGAGGGAAGCAAGACTAGGGGAAAATTGTAAAATTCAAAATAAATAAATAATTTTTCAAAAAATTTATTTAGGGGCAACTAGGTGGCGCAGTGAATGGAGTACTGACCTTGGAGTCAGGAGGATCTGAGTTCCAGTCCAAGCTCAGACATTTAATAATTGCCTAGCTATGTGACCTTGAGCAAGGTCACTTACCCTATTGCCTTAAATAAAATTTAAAAAAATTTTTTTAATGTATTCAACATGCATGTTTGTATGTGACTAATTTGGGAATTATACAAATTCATTACAAAAGTCTTTTTCTTTTCATTGAGTATAGTGGAGATGGGAGGGAGAAAAGGACTAAGGGTAGCTTCCCCAAAAAGAAAAAAAAAAAGAAGAGAAGAAAAGCCAAAAGGAACCACTGACAAGCAGGATATCTTTGAAAAATTATATGTTGAGTTTGTTATATAATTTAATTTAAAAGAAAAACAAGTTCTATATCATAAAAGATCACAGTGCAATCTCTTCCTGTTATAATATATATGAAAATGTTCATTTATTTGATATTTATTAATTTTTCAGAATTTTTTTTTACCAAGTAAAGGATATAATCTTGAACAAATCATTTCATCTTCTGGAGGTTAGTTTCTTTGCCTACAATGGGTGAGAGAAGGGTGAATGGAAATTGGGCTTCATGAACTCTAAGGTATTTCCCAGTTAAGGCACTATATTTGAAAATGGCCTTATAGAGATCATGTCTAGCTTTGAAACTTTAAGGTTCCTTCCATTTCTGACTCCATAAGAGACAAAGATCCTAAAAATTCCCAGGTCTTTACCTATAGAATTATGGATCATTGTATATTTAAAGTCAGAAGGTATCTGAGATCAAACCTGAAGCTGGAAGAGGTGAAGCTATTTGTTGAGGTTACAATAGTTTCTAAGTGAGGGAGGCAGAATTTGAACTCACATCTTCCTAACTTTAAACTCAGAACTCTATCCATAAGAATGTGTTTAGACTTAGAAGGAAGCCCTGCTGAGGGTTAGAGGTGTCAAAAGCCAGAAAGGGAGGGCTTTGTCCAACACTATTTCCCTTTGAAGTTTTATATAAATTGAGTGATTAAGCCTAACCATGCTTTCTTTTTCATGTGGGGAGGGGGGGAGGGAGAGAAAAGGGAAGAGGAAGAGGTTGGGGAGAGAAAAATCAAAGGGAAGAATTAGAAAGAAACAGTGGGGGAAAGAGAGGTACAGAGGAATAAAGAAGAAATAGAAGTGGTTGCTGGGGAAGTGAAGTGGAAGGGAAGGTTGAGGAGATAGCTTATTGTGCTTAAGTATTTTCAGGCTCATGTGCTTATGTTTCTGGGAGAAAAAAATGACTTTTAGGAATCTACTGCACTAGTTCATCTTATAACAGGAATCACTAAAAAGGGGGAGGGGAGGGGATGTGATCAAGTACTTCCACCCCCAGAGATAAGAGCAAGCACTTCTGGTTCTAGGGTTAGGACTAAAGAGATCATGTGGATCTAAAATAAGCCATAATACTGTTCCACACTACAATTCCATTAATAAAGTTCTCCCCAACCTTTTTTTTCCTTTCTTCTCCCTCCCCACTTACCTCAAAGAGCAAGTGATCTGGTATCCAAGAATCTCTATTTCAATTCTACTAAATTCATTTGGGCAAGTCACTTTTCCTTAACTGGGCCTTAGTTTTCTCAGCTTAAAAATAAGGAGTTTGACCCAGGTGTCTTCAAAGTCCCTGCCAGCTCTAAGTTCCATACTCCTCAAGATCCTGATGTACAAGATATCTCCAAATCTGTTTTAATCCTTCCTCTCCTTGGAGTCTAAAGAGACCCAGACTCCCCATTGTCAATTAAAATCCTAACCCTACCCTTGCCCCTTCTTAGCATCTCAATTTCATTAGTCTAAGCAGTACCCCTTTTCCTCTACCATCTTTAGGGAAGGGGAGAATCAAGCTAGTTTAGGGGATCAGGATGGAGGATGGGCATGCCCAGCTCCCATTTAGACCTGAAATCCTTGGGGTGGAAGCTGGGGAGCAACAGGTCTTAGACTTTAGAGACAGAAAGGTTAGGATAATCTAATTCACCTCTCTTATTTTACAGATAAGGAAACTGAGACCAGACACTTGAAATTTAAGTAAGGTCACACTTTTCCTTTCTGTCTAAGATTTCTGATTCCCCCTCACCAAAGGTCTTCTCCCCTTTTTCCCCTGCCCCCCCACCACCCCCAACCCTAGTCAGAGTTTCCCCTTCCTTCCCAACCCCGGGTCCCGCCAGGGTGACAGTCCTTTAGTTGCCCCCTAGGCCAGAGCAATTTGTCTCCCTTTGAACCCTGCCCCCTCCCGGGTCTTCCTCCCTTTGATTCCGGGACTCTGAGCTTTCCTAGGCTTTGAAATGCAAACCCGCCTTTCCAAGCAAAGGGCCCAGGAGGCCAGGCCCTATAAAAGATCGGGGTGGTGCCTCACCGGCTGGGGGCGAGTAAGTTCAGGTGAACAGTTAATCCGGCAAAGTGCTGGGGCCAGGTCAGAGACTGGGACTGGGGCCCGGGCTGAAGCCAAGGAAGACCTGGAAGGTGGCAGCAGTGCCCAGCATGCACGGGGGGCTCCCCACCAAAGATGTACGTGGGTTATCTGCTCGAGAAGGATGCCAATATGTACCCCAGCCCTGTCCGGCACGCGGGGCTCAACCTCAGTCCACAAAGCTATGTACCTTCGCCTCCAACTCAGTACTCGGACTTTCCCAGCTACCAACATGTCCAGGGGATTAACAGCGATCCTTCCCATGGGCTGCCTGGGACAGCCTGGTCTTCACCCTACCCCCCAGCCAAGGATGACTGGACTGCCTACGGACCAGGCCCCACAGCCCCTACTGCCAGCCCGGCCCAGATCAGCTACAGCCCTGCAGACTTTGGTGCCGTCCAGGCTCCCCCAGGTTCTGGCCTGGGCCTCCTCCCATCCTCCTTGAGCACCCCGGGGGCACCGCTTTCGCCCAGCGCACAGAGGCGCACACCCTACGAGTGGATGAGGCGCAGTGGGTCGGCGGGCCACAGCAGCGGTAAGATGGCTCCAACAGGTCCCAAGCCTGTACCCCTTCCCACTTTCCTCAAGGGCTGGGTGACACCCAGTGCTAACAAGGACTAAGAGATGGCCATGAAGGTCTAAAGTGAGATTAGCAGATTGGTGGGCTAGGGTGGCAAGGATTGCTATCCCCCATTTTACAGATGAGGAAACTGAGGTCCCGAGAGGTTCAGTGTCTTAACCAAGGTCATCTCCCCAGTAAGTGAAAGAATCAGGATTAAAATTCATGTCTAATAGTTTTATGTCCTGCCTTATTTTCCTTCTACCCTGTTGCCTTTTTTAAAAGATCTTCACACCCAGTTCATTTACCAAGCTTTTCTGCCTTCAGACTATAAATTAAGTAAACTCCCTGGGGGTTCCTCTCTGCTGCATAGTTCCTATAAACTCTTAGTTCTGATCCCCCACCTCCACTTAGCACTTGAATTTAGTAGTCCCCAACTCAGAAACAGGTGCTTTGCAGGAAGTGGGCCAGCAGCCACAAAAAAAAAAAAAAGCCACGGAATTCTAGCCTCCATCATCTCTTGGGGGGGGGGGGGGGGTCAGTGGAATCTCATGTCTGTCAGCCAGCAATTCCAGCTTCCCGAGCCAACTGGTCCTAGACCCGAGCAAAATGTTCAGAGTTAGGGAGGAGTAAACCTGGTCCATAATCCCACAACTCTCAATTATTTTACAGACCTCTTATTTACCACACCCACACACCTACACTCCTTCTCTCTCTCTCTCTCTCTCTCTCTCTCTCTCTCTCTCTCTCTCTCTCTCTCTCTCTCTTAATTCAACCTCAAAAGGAAACTGTGAAGGCATTATTTATCTGTATATCTCCCTCAGTTGTTAAGTGGACTTGAACTGGAGTGTACTTTGGATAAATGTTTGTTGAAATTTATTTGAATTTTATTTGAATCAAATTCAATCGTCTCCACTACATTTTGTCTCCCAATTTATTTGTGTATCTCTTTTCTTCTTCAAAAGCTGTGACTGGAGGATTCAAGGGGCTGGACCCCAAAACCCTTTTCCACTTGGGGAATTAAAGGCCAGAGAGCTCATCCATGAACTTTGGCACAGGATGGCACTTTCTAGTCTTCTTCCCTGAGCCCTCTCCTCCTTAGTGCCAGGGTGGAGTTCTGACCATTGCCTGAACTCTTGACCTCCCCGGGGAGGGAAAGCTGGTGGGAAAGTGGAAACCCCAAAGAAGCTGGTGGGCATCTCTCCTCTCCTCTCCTCCCCTAAGACTGCCTCTGATCCCCTTTCTTCAAAGGCCCAGGGAGGTAAGAGTACAAAGACCCGGGCTTTAATGAGGGAAAGGCAAGTGCCTTTCTAAGGATTTCCCTTTGTCATGTAAACGGGGCACGCCTGGCCCACGGGGGGACTCCTGTTTGCAGGAAGGTGAGGGGGGCATCCCATTGTCCAAACCTAGTCCCTAACAAAAGCTGCCTGGATTTGGGGGCGGGGAAACATGCCTGCCTGGGAGGCTTTGATGTGGTCCGACACCTCAGGCTGTTGCCACAGCAGCTCCAGCAAATTCTCCCCAACTTCCCCTTTCCTCCCACCCAGGCCTTGGGGCAGGTGCTAGGAAGCAACTCGGTGGGAGAAGTTCCTCCGTGACTTCGGAGCCTTGAAGGTATCTGCCTCTAAGTTCTACTTCTACTCTAGGACGCCCTGGCCATCTTCTTCCACAAACTTCTTTTGCCTGTTCCTTCCACACCCATTACCCATCCCTCAGTAAACAAATATGGTTCTTTCATCCCTCCTCACCCCAACACCTTGCCTTTTCATTTAAGGTGCTGGGGTAAAAGAATAGTCCAGTTTCTTGGGTTAAGAGGGTCCTGTACTCTGGTAGTCTCTCTTTCCTACCCCCCTCCCCATCCCAATTTGGCTCTGCCAGAACCCTCTGCAGGAGATTTCAGTCACTCCATCTCTTTCAGTGAATGTTAACTGGACCACCCTCACTCATTAGAATTTCTAAGAAACAGCTGGAGTAGGAGAAGAAAGTTGGGTTTGAAGGAATCAGTGGAAGGAACTGAGTTTGAAGACTACCTCAGCTACTTACTGAGTGATGATGGGCGAGTTAGTCTACCTTTCAAGCCTCAGATGCCTCATCTAGAAAAGAATGGGTTAGACTAGGTCTTCAATGTCCTTATTCTAAGTCCAGTGGTCCAGCTACCCAAGACTTACCTTCAGCTTTCTTCCTAGGAGCAGTAGAATAGGAAGAGCATCGAACTGGGAATCAGCAGAATAGATTCCTGTCCTTATTTGATCCTTGACTTATTAACCTCAGTCTGCTTCAGTTTTTCCAATAGTTCCCCCAAATGGGGGTGATGGCACCCCCTCTCAGGATTGCTGTGAGAATCAAAGGAGATAATATTTGCAACTAAGTGATATGATAAATGTTAGCCATTATCATCATTTATGTGACCTTGGGTAATTTCTCTTGGTTTTCTCTAACATGAGAGCATTGTTCTAGATAATCTCTAGTTGGGGAAGGGTTTCTGAAATGTGGAATTTTAGTGAGGGAAGAGAAATTAAATATGATCTCTTTCGTCTTGTCCTCAGAAGGAGAAACTGAGGCACAACAGACAGAGGCTTGGAAAAAAAAAGCAGGTGTTTGCTCCCTTCCAACTGTTTAGGATTCCTTTACTAAAGCCAAGGAAGTTGCCTTTGAGATAGTAAACTTCAAAGAAATCCTTGTTCAGGTTATCAAAGAGACTGCTTTCTAGGCTGCTTCTGAGAGTGGGGGATGGGGAAAGCCTTTAAGTAGGTCAGAGGGCATTCAGGAAGATTATCTGGAGAGTGCTATCTCAATATCTTACTTTTTCCAGCCCTAAAGTGGGCAGAGGCAACTTAATGTAGTGTAATCAAGGTCTTGTACTCAGCAAGACTCAGGTTCAAACATAACCTTTGCTATGAGCTAGCAACATTTCTCAGACTTCAACATTAGCTTCTCAGTGTTCAAGGTTAAGCTCTGAAACTATACACTACAAAAGTTCCTAACTGCCTTGATGGAGAAAGTTTACATACATGGAATCCCCTTTGTTAATAAAATCACAGAGCTGAACCAGAAGACAAAAGAAAAATAGGAAGTTCTTAGCTCCAAAGAATATTAGAAGAGGGAAAAAACAATAGGGACATTTGAATAATAACTGGCATTTATATAAGGGATATATGTGTATGTGTGTGTGTGTGTGTGTGTGTGTGTGTGTGTGTGTGTGTGTAAAAATCTCATCTTCAAGACATAGCAATGAGTTAAATACTATTATTATCACCATTTTTTAGATGAGGAAACAGAGGCCCATAAAAGTTAAGTGACTTGCCTAAGATCATATACATAATAAAAACAGAACTGGGGTTTGAATCCAGGTCCTCTGATCCTAAATACATCTCTCTTTCCACTACACTATGCTTTTACTGAGCCTCAGTTTCTTCATCTGTAAAACAGATATAATAATGCTCACAAACAATTTATAGGACCCTTCACAGAGAAAAGCCTTGTAAACTTTACAGTTCTGTAGCTTAAGTATATGAGCATTTTAAAATATTTGGATAAGTACGTCAGTATAATTGATTTCCTTTGTAATTCTATATATGTTATGCTTAAAAACATTATTCTGAGAAGGAATCCATAGGCTCTACCAGACTACAAAAGATTCTATAAAACATAAAAAAGTGTAATAGAAATGTAAGTAGTTGTTTTTGTTATCATCATCATCATCATCATTATTGATGAATGTGACACTGTTTGACAAGGAAAGGAAAGGGTGAACATATCTTGGGGACAAGGATCCCTTGCCCAGGTTCTCCTTTGTCAAAAGAGACAACCTGATCTGCCTAGTCAGGATTTAGTTGTTCAATAGAAGCTTTAATGAACTCCTGGGGTTTGAGTTTGGGGCATTTTCTTTGTCTAGGAAACTGGCGGCAGAAGACTCAGCTGTCTCAATGTCCCCATCCTGACATACCTGAATGCTTTTGTCATCCTTCCTATGTCCAGGCCATCCACCAGTTACATGAACCCCCATGGAAACTGGGTAAGAGACTCCACAGAAGTCAAGGATCACAGTCCATATTTAGGGCACACAACTGACCAGCTCAAACCAAGGAGACAGCTTTGTGGTCATGGAAGAAAAACTGGATGTGAAGTAAGAGGACTTGCCCAGGGCAGGAAAGGCAGATCCCTGCTACTCTCTGCCTCTATGATCTTCAGTAAAATCATACCCTCTTCTTCCTCATCTATAAAATGAGGAACTTGAATGATTGAATGGCCTTTAAGGTCTCTTACAGCCCACAACAACACTATCCTATGTTCTTTCAAGGAGAATGTCATGACTTTCTCCCACTTCCACACCTTGTCTAGGCTCCAGATCATACATACCAAACTTCCCTATGGTGCATAATACTACCTAGCTTGTGGAACTTTAAAACACTGTCTTTATTAGGAAGAAGATGATGGCAGAAGCAAGAAGCCAGAATAAATCAATCCATACAGGGGCAACTAGGTGGTACAGAGGATATGTACCAACTCTGGAGTCAGGAGGAACTGAGTTCAAAATTGGTCTGTGTAATGCTGGGCAAGTCACTCAACTCTGTCTGCCTTGGTTTTTCTCATCTGGAGAAGGAAATGACAAACCACTCCAGAATCTTTGCCAAGAAAACCTCAAATGGCCACAGAGAATTAGACAGGAATAACTCAACAATACAAATACATTGTGTGTTAAAGCACCATACTTAAGAAATGATTATTGAATGGGCTTAGGGCAAGAAATTATCTCTGGACCCCCACACTTGTATCTTTAAAATGGAGATTTTTTTAGGAGAAAATTTGGCTAGCTGATCTCTAAGGCTCTTTGCAGCTCCAAATCCTATGACCTGTCTTCATCTGAGGTGTGAGAACCAAGTGTGATAATTGATAAAAAAAAAAAATCACTTTGAGCAGTTAAAAAGAAAAACTCTCCTTTGACTTCCTTAATAGAACCAGCTAATCTCTATATCATCCTTCTGCTTCCTTCAAATCAAGCCCCATCTAAAGAATTTTTTACATATTTCTAAATGACCCCATTTTAATAGGGACATTAACATGCTAGGATGAACCCAAATGAGGATTTCCAGTATGGCAGAATTGACCATGTTTTCATATAACAATCTAAAAGCATTTTTAAGCACCTACTATGTGCTAATCATCACATTAGAATCACAGATCTATTCAACAGAAACTTTTTGGTCCAAATCCCCAATTTCCTGAGTCAACTGAGACTCACTGAGGTTAAAACAACTGATCTAAACTCACAGAGGTTAGGATTAGAACACAGATCCTCTGTAAGAGGTTGCTCTCCCCCTGACCCAAGTTTGCTAGAATAAACTAAGAAATCCTGCCCTCAGAAAGATCTGAAATGGTCTGCATTCTCCTAGGAGTTAATCCTGCCTCTCCATTTCTTTCCTGCCTCTCTTGGCCATCTGCTACCTTTTGGTTCCCAAAGAGAAGGATCAAGACTATAAGGGGCAGAGGGGGAAGAGGGCATTTCCAAAAGGAACTATGGCCTCCTAAAAATCATTGAATGGAAGAGGAGAGTTTTGGAGGAAGCCTAGTTCAGTTCACAACACTGACATGAGTCTTTATAGAGAAATACCAATACCTCCTGAGAGGTACACTTATTTCATTAGAGATCCCCTCAATTTGCTGGTAAGTACCTTCTTTGGAGAAGGAATATGATCACAGAATTGGGGAACTAGAATGAAGCTTAGAGATCTTCTTATCCAACCCCTTTATTTTATAGGCTTACTTGCCCAAGTCAAACAGCTTAGAAAGTGACTGAGGCAAGATACGAACTCAGTTCTAAATCTAATGTCCTATCTACTCCGCCCTAGTTTTCCTTATCTTTATTGCTATCTGCCATAGCTACACTTACTGAATGCTAACCCTAAAAATATCTCCAAAGTGTAGAGAAGAATTTACCCCCTTTAAGTTGGTCCAGAATCACAGATTCTCAGAGTTCAAAGGGTCTTTGGAGGTCATTTAGTCCCACTTTGTTGCTGTTTGTCCTTTGTTCTTGAAGAAAACCATGACATTGGGATTTTAGTGAGTGCACCCCAGCTGTGCAAAGTCACCAGCCCTTCCCCCTCAGAACCACCTGGGTCCAGTGAACAGATATGGATCAGAATTGCTGGAGATGACCCTGGATGCAGTGGGAGATCTTAACCTTTTAAAACTAGGTCTTTCCCAGTTCACAGTTTGACACCATCAAGTCATTAAGGTTAGATAAGAGAAAGATGAGAGGGGCAGCTAGGTGGTGCAGTGGATAAAGCACCGGCCCTGTAGTCAGGAGTACCTGGGTTCAACAAATCCGGTCTCAGACACTTAATAATTACCTAGCTGTGCGGCCTTGCGCAAGCCACTTAACCCCATTTGCCTTGCAAAAACCTTAAAAAAAAAGAGAGAGAGAGAGAAGATGAGGCAAAGAGGCCAAGAATGAGTACTTCCAAAAAAAAAATCTTAAAAAGGTTTTGGGGAGTGATTAAAGCAGATAAGGTTAAGAAGAGGCTAGGAGCCTCTTTTGCATAGTCAAAAAAAAAATCTGGGAGGGAACAATTCTCAGCCTTTCTGACCAAAATAGAAAGAATTGATGTTTGCATTCACTCTGAACCAATCAAGATTCAAACAATGACCAAGTGGGTTTAACCTTGTTATTGGCCAATTAAGGACGGCCAGAGTGATTTGAGACCTATAAACCCCAAGAAATCTTACCTGGCACTGATTCAGAATGAATGCAAACAACTCTTTCTTTTTTGACCAGAAACTCTGAGGGTCTTCCCCTCCCAAATTGATTTTTTTTTTGACAAGTAAAAGAGGCCATTTTTTGCTTCTTTTCTCACCTAGACAATCATCAAATGGGCCTTGCCTTTGTCAAACTGTGACCTGGGAAAGACCTAGCTTAAAAAAGTCAAGGTCTCCCATTGTATCACCTCCCCAAAGTCATGATCTTCTAGAATGAAGGACAAACAACCTCTGCAACAGCCCCACTGCTGCCAAATTGAAGAAGCTCCAAAGCTTCTTCCTTCCTTTCTCCCTCTTTCTCTCCCTCCCTCCCTTCCTTCCTCTCTTCCTTTTCTTCTCATACTAGTGAGTGCTCTGCCTGAAGGTCTGGTAATCCCACCTACTTATTGCCCAATACAGGACATCCCTTTAAAGCATCCCTGACAGTCTCTACTTAGAACCATGGGAACTTGGAACTGGAAGAGACTTTAGAGATCATCTAGTCCAATCCATAACTGAGCAGAGACTGATCCCCCCTCTAGAACATTTCCAAATGATTAGATTGGAAGCACTCCATTATCCATTTTCACTTTCTGACTGCTTAAGCTGTTTGGAGCCTTTTCCTTAGGTCAAGTTGAAATCTGACTCTTTTACCTTCTCCTCATTATCCCTACTTCTGCCCTCTGAGGTCTAGCAGAATAAGCCTCTTCTTTCTTCAGACATCCTTTTAGATATTTGAAGACATCCATCTCATCCACAAACCTCTTCCTCCACCCCATTCCCCAACCAAATCTCATAAGAATTTAACCAGTTTTTATAGAGAGAGCTGCATTTTCCTGGTGGTCCTCATCTGAACATTCTCTAACTTGTCAACATCCTTCCTAAATTGTCACCCCCAGAACTGACCACAGCACTATAGATGTTATCTAACCAGAGTTGAAGCAGTTACCTGGCCCTTCTCTGCACCTCAGACTTTTAATTCATCCTAACACAGCTTTAGCTTCCTTGCCTACCTTGTCTCACTCTTGATTCATTATGCTAATAACTCCTATGATGGGGAAATCACTATTTCTCAAAGGTATACCATCTATTGTTGGATAGCTTTGATTGTTAGAAAGTTCTTTCATTCAGCAGAAATTCTTCATGGGTCAAACAGCAGCTCTATGGGCAGCTCTATGAAGTACAGTGGGTGGGGGTGGACTGGAATCCAGAGGACTTGAGCTTGGAGCCTGCCTCAGACACTGGAAAATCACCTAATCTCTCAGTTTTAATTTCTTCATCTGTAAAATGGGAATAATAATAGCAACAACCTAGTGATGAGTGTATCAAATGAAGTTAAAAATGTAAAGTACTTTGTAAACATTCTTCTTCACCTTCCCCTCCTCCTCCTCTTTCTCCTCCTCCTTCTTCTTATCCTTCCTCTTGGCTTTCTTCTTCTCCTCTTTCTTCTCTTCTTTTCCTTCTCTTGTTCTTGTTCTTCCTTCTTCTTCTTCCTCTTCTTCCTTATTTTTGGGACAGGTAGGTGGTACAATAGAGAATGCTGAGCCTGGAGTCAGGATAACTTATCTCCCAGGCATTTATTAGCCATGTAACTGTGGGAAAATCATTTAACCCTGTTTGCCTCAGTTTCCTCATCTTTAAAATGAACAGGAGAAGGAAATAGCAAACCCCTCTGTTATCTTTGCCAAGAAAACCCCAAATGGGGTCATAAAGAGTCAGACACAATGAAGAAATGACTGGAAAACAAAAATTTTCTCAAGTCTAATGTGGGACTCTTTCCCTAGCCCAATTCCCAATTCCCCTGGAATCCACATATACTTTTCCCTTGAATCTCTTTTACTATTTTACCAACTCCTCTGTCCCACAGAAGCCTGGAGGTTGGATATCCGAGCCTCACACTGGGTACCAGAGAGGGAGATGAGGGAAGAAGAGAGGAGAAACTACCTGAGGATATTTTGGTTAATTTGTTTTTAGGAAAACTTCATCACTCCCCAGGGGCCTCGGTCCTCTGTTTCCCTTTGTTAAGTTTTAAATGAGTTCTCCTCTCTGGATTGGTTAATTATTATAGTCCTACCTTTTCTAAGACTATGTGGCCATGGCCAAGTTTCAGGGTTTTTTTTTCTGGGTTTTAGTTTTCTTATTTGCACAATGAGAAAATTGGATTAAATGATTTCTAAGGTCCTTTCCACCTACATGTTCAATGTTTCTCAAATTCCCATCAATATGAAAGCTGGGCCTTTTTCATACCAAGGCATTGCTCAGTTGTTCACCAAGTAGTTAACTCTTTTTAAAAAATTTTATTCATTTAAGGCAATGGGGTTAAGTGACTTGCCCAAGACCACACTGCTAGGTAATTATTAAGTGTCTGAGTCCAAATTTGAACTCAGGTCCTCCTGACTCCAGGGCCAGTGATCTATCCACCGAGTCACCTAGCTAATCCCTGATCTCCTGGAAGGCAGAATGGTGCACTTCATTTGTCTTCCGATCTCATCTCTTCCAATTTCAATCCATTCTTTACATAGCTGCAAAAAACGTTTCTCCTAAAGCACAATCTGAGCATGTCACCCATTTATTCAACAAACCCAAGTGATTCATTATTACCTTAGGAACAAATGGAGACCTTTCTGTTATACATTGCAAACCCTTCCCAGCCTGGTCTTCACTTACTTTTCTAACCTAATTACACATCATTGCCCCTCATACACTCTGGGGTCTCCTCTACCTAATCTGACTTTTCCTCATTTGCAGCATCATATTTTCTATCTCACTGTCTTTGCACTCACTGTTCCTTGTGCCTTCATTTCCTCCTCCCCTCTGCCTTGTGAAATTCCCTGGTTTCCTCCCAAACTCAGCTCAAGAGCTGCTCTCCATAAGAAACCTTTTTTAATCCTCCCAGCTTCCCCTGCTAAATTAGTGTGCAACTATTCTTGTATGTGTTTATATATGTATATTGTATCTTCCCCAATAGAATGTAAGTTCCATGAGAGCTGGGATTGCTTCATTTTCATTTTTATATCCCTAGAGATTAACAAACCATCTGGCACATAGTAGCTGCTTAATAAATATTTGTTGATTCATTGATTTGAGATTCTAAGCTGGTATTCCTTTTAGTGTAGGGGTGGGGAAATTTTAGCCCCTCAGCAACTGCAGGTGGGCCTCAAAATTCAAAAAATCTAGGATCTTTTTAGGGGAAAATTAATTAAATGTTTGACCAGATACAGTAGGCAAATGGTGGTATAAATATCCAAATAGCCTTTGGAGAAAAAAATGTTCTCTATCCTTGTTTTAGAGCTGTCTTCAGTAGCAGCTCTAGAGTCAGGACGACTTGTGATCAAATCTGACCTCAGACACTGGATATTATCTGTGTGACCTTGGGCAAATCACTTAACCCTGATTGCCTGGAATCTGGGTTCATCTCCAGTGGTCCTGATTCATATCTGTCTACTGGACCTAGATGACTCTGGAAGAGAAAGTGAGGCTGGTGACTAGCAGAGCACCCCCTTACTCAAATCCAATTCACTTGTCATGGCATCATCTCTCTTTTGTCATAGTCTTTTTTGAGAACAAAGGACAAGATCAATTATTAGCTTCATTTGGAACGGGGTCTGTGGAGTTAGGGAGAATAGACAAACAGAAAAGCATAAATGATTCTTTTCCATAAAAACTGCATTTTGCAATATGCCTCCTGCCACTGTTCTGAGTCATTCATACTCCCTCACCTTGTGACAATATGTTTAGCACATTTTTTTAGTAGGCTGACCATGATTAAAGTTTATAGGGATGATCTCAGTCTAGTTAGGACTAATTCTCAATCTATGACTTGAATTAGAGGTTGAACCTATGAAAGGGCTAGGACTTGGACTATGACTGACACATGGGCCCAAGCTACAGTTGACCATATGTCACATTTTGTGACTTGGTAGCCAGTGATAGTGGACAATAGTTAGAGCTAAGTTTGAGACAAGGGATAATCTGTGGGCAAATTGTGCCTCAGTGAATAGTCAGCCATAGAGGGATCTCTCTGGCCAGCTTTAGGGGCTCAGTCTTCATCATAGGATTAGGGCTATGTCTAGATTCAGGATTACTGTGTTCTTTACCTTCTTTTACTGGGGCTAGGCAGATAAGATGTTATGCATGAATTGTGACTGTGGCAGACTCCAGCTTGGACATACCCCTCCTCACTTTCCTTCCCTTGATTGCATGCCTCCCTAGGTAAGACTCGAACAAAGGACAAGTACCGGGTAGTATATACAGACCACCAGCGCCTGGAGCTGGAAAAGGAGTTCCACTACAGCCGCTACATCACCATCCGGAGGAAAGCTGAACTTGCTGTTAGCCTGGGGCTCACGGAGAGGCAGGTTTGTTCCCCATAGGATACCAAAAATGCCATAGAGTTCATCCAGAAGAGTAAAAGGGGGGGGTTCAACTCCCTTCACAGACAGTATGAAGTCATAAAAAAGAAGACTCAATTTGGGGCCAGAGAATTGGGTTCATATCCTAGCTCTGCTGCTTACTACCTAGATTTTTGTTTTATCCCTCTGGTCCTCAGTTTCTTCAGTTGTAAAATGGGGAAAGAAGAAGGATAGAGGAGCTAGAAGAGATCTAAGATTGATTCTCTTTGATCTTTTGAAAAAGTTTGAGCAAGGTAGGACTTTAGGGAGAGGAGACAGAGCAGATGGCCACTTGGTCATGATCACATGGCACTTTAGGAGTAGAGAGAGAGATGCTGCTCTCCTGCCCACTCCCCCAGACAGATGCCTATGCTTGCCTTCCCTCTCCATCCCTTTGAACTCTCCTCTTCTTTCTCCTATCCCCTTTCTCTCTCTTTCTCTTCTTTCTCCCCACCCCCTTCCTTTACTTCTTCTTTTTCTTCTTCTTTTTCTTCTTCTTCTTCTTCTTCTTCTTTTTCTTTCTTTCTTTCTTTCTTTCTTTCTTTCTTTCTTTCTTTCTTTCTTTCTTTCTCTCTCATACCTTCTAATAGACATCTATGGGATAGTCATCAAAAATTGGAAAAGGGCAAAAGAAGGAGGAATTTCCACCATCAAAGGGTCTTTAAGACACCAAGGAGGAACTCCCCATGACTTGTAGGTAGACCTGAGTTTATGCTAAGGAACTTTAATTATGTAACCATGAGCATTGTTTTGAGTTCCAATTTCCATGTCTATAAAATGGGAATAACACACAAGGTTGTGGTGAGGAAAGCAATTGGCTATCATAGAGTGAGTACTATAGAACTGGATCATAGGACTTAGAGCTGGGTCCAGTCCACCTCCCTCATTTTATAGATGAAGAAATGAAGGCCCATATAAGTAGTGACTTGCAAAAGGACACAGGCTCAGATGGAAGAGCTTAGATTTAACCCATGTCTCTTTTGATTCAAAACCCCAGATTTTTTGCACTCCCTGTACTTCCTCCCAGTGTGAGCTCCCTGACCTCTGACCCTTTCCCTGCTCTCTGTAATGTTAGCTTCATCTCAAATTCATTTGCTCTTGCCATGTGTTTCTCACTTCTCTCTCCCTGTCTCTGCTTCTCCTTCCCTCTTGCCCTCCCCTGCTGCCCACCACCCCTCCTCCCCCATCCATGGCTTCCCTCATCCATCTGTCCCTCCCTGGCAGGTAAAGATTTGGTTCCAGAACCGTCGGGCAAAGGAACGGAAGGCAAACAAGAAAAAAATGCAGCAGCAGCAACAAAGTCAGCCGAGCAGCACCACAGTCACCATGCCGACCCCAGGCTTGGGCCCCCTGCCTCCCAACACTTCCATGGGAAGTTTGTGCACCAGTACCACAGGCCTGTTGGCCTCCTCACCACTGACTGTCAAAGAGGAATACCTGCCCTAGGATTCACCCCTGGGCCTGAGCCCCAACAAACCTAGGAGAGACAGGCAGCTAAACCAGACCAGGCCAGGCCACAACAGCAAACTAGGGCAACAGTGTAGGAGTTAGGACTGGAGCAGAGGGCTCCTGGGGCAGCTGAATGAAAGGGGGAAGGGGGCTGGCTTTGTGTATCACCTGTGAAGTGGAATGAAATTCCTGCCCTAGGGACCTGAAGGGGCTGGGCTCTAGTCCTGGTGGTGAACTGACCTCCTGAGGGATCTTAGGCAAGTCACTTCCCCCTTTTTGTGGGACTTGATTTTCTATCTATAAAATGGGGAGAGGGGATTAGATTAGATGGTCTCTGAAGTCCCTTCTAATCCTTAACATTTTATAATTCTGTACAATCTGAAAAGGGTGAGAAATGAGAGAGATACTCCTTTCATTTGCCCCAGGGCATGATCTTGTCTTCTGGTAATCTGTGTCTCTGAAGGGAAAGGGGATGGCCACAGGATATCAGCTGGGTGAATCTGGACCCTAGAAGCCTCAGAGAGGTCTCAAATAGAAAACTGAAAAGAATCAATAAAGGATCAATAAAAGGCTAGTAAAGGGGAAAAGTTGAGAAGAACCAATTCTTCACTGAGCCCTCAATAACTTTAGCCACTGGACATCTCCTCTTGAAGAGAACTAGAATCTTAGGCACCTAGAGGCTGACAGAGAACCAGAGGCAGGGACATGGAGTAAATGAACTCTTGTGATACCTTTCAATTGGAGGTACCCTATCAGTTCACATATACTATATTCTACCTCTCTCCAGGAAAAAAACTTCCTCCTTCTTTCTTGGGCCTTTATAGTGTGTGCATGAATGTCTATACAAGAGAGGGAGAGGAAGAATCTCCCCCCACCCACACCAGCTTTTATTGTTCCCAGGCCTCAGTGTCCCTAGGCAGTAAAACAATCTTGCTCCCCCTAGGAAAGAGTTGGATAAGAACTCTCTGTTAGTTCAAAACTCTAGTCTCAGCTCTCAGAAGGAACATTCAACACTTCTTCCCCATTTCAGGGTCTGGAAGAAGTAAGAAAGGTGGAGAATACACCAGGGCCCACCATATCTAGAAACACTGACCAGGTGAAAAGGGAAATACCAACATTGCTCTTGCTCTTTGACCCCTAAAAGCTCAAGCTTCCTTCCAGGGTTCAATCAGGTTGGAAAACAGGATATCTAGGGGCTCTGGACCTGTCAGGAGTTGAGATGGACTGCCAGGCATGACTTGTATATAAAATGATGTTTTTTAAGGATACAGTTTGATTGCTAAATGTTTTTTTTTAAACTCACAGGACAAGTAGGAACCTTTCAGTTCCTTCTAAAACTTGGAGGGATCTGGGCAAAGCTAAAGAGAGATATTTCCTGGGACCCTAAATTAATTTTTCTCAAAATGGTTTTAAGGAGTCTTGAAACCATTTTGTAGATGAGCAGTCTGAGACTCAGGGAGGTTGAATCACTTACTCAAGAACAAGACTTGCTCAAGTGTAAATGTTTATAAATATTGAACTGAGACAACTACATTCACTCATTTCTAAAGTTAGCCTTTCTTTCACCCTCTTCATTCTTTCATTTTCATTAGTCCCTCCTTCCTCTGTTCTGGAACTGGAAAGGTTTGAACAGAGGTTGGATATCCCAGGCACATGGGATGTTATAGAGTGGATCCTTCTTCCTGTAGAGAAAGAGTCACCTAACCTGTAGCCAAGAGAAAGACCAATGTCTGAATTCCATCTCTGACATTAGTTGTGTGGCCATAGAAGAAGCATAAGATCTTAAATTTAGTAAATGGAAAGGATTGCAGAGATCTTCTAATCCAACCCTTATTTTACAGTTGAGTAAACATACCAAGAGTGATGAGGTGACTAGCCCAATTATCTAATCTCTTTGAAACTCAATTTCCTATACTGTACCTCACAGGGTTGTTGTGAGGATCTAGTGAAATGATGTGTGTGAAAATGCAAACCTCAGGATCCTATATAAATGTCAGTTATCATCAGGTGGGCAGTTAGTCAAGAAAACCTTGAAGGTCCCAGATAGATGGGTTTCAATGATTCCATGTGCTTATACTCTTTCCTGCCAACTGGCTTGCGTGAGAGATGACAATGTGTTCTTCATTCAGAGACATTCCTGGAGTGCTTAATGATATTTGTTGGTCTGAATTTGCATTGAAGATGATGTTTTGGGAACTTCTATGTGGGCCTTCCTCCTTCATTCCATGAATTAATGCTCAAAGACAAGAAAACTTGGTTATTAAGAGCAAAACCTATAGAAACAAAAATGTTCATATCAGCATCATTTGTAATAATAAAAAAGCTGGAAACAAAATATTTGCCCAACAATTGGGAAATAGCTGAAGAAGGTACAGTATGCAAAAATAATAAAAGACAGTGTACTACAAAGCATGACAAATGTGAAAAGGTGAGGAAAACGTGGGAAGACTCATATGAGGTAATACAAAGAAGGGAAATTGAGCCAAAAAGAAATACATATACATAGCTATGTGGTACAATAGAGCATTGAATTTTGGACTCAGGATTTGGCTTCAAATTCTAATCTTGGAATCTCTGGACTTCATCTTCTACTTCTATAAATTAGGAGATTGGAATCCCTTCCAGCTCTAAATCTATGATTTGCACTAAAATATAGTATACTAAAGGAAATTTCTAAAATAATATTATAGTAATATCTAATTTATCCCTAGCTCACTTATGATAAAGCCTACTCCATACTCACCCTCACCCAAATCTGAAATATAGCTGAGAACCAGATAGTACACTCAAGACAGAGCTCTGTGATAATCCATTGAAGGAGAAAACCAAAAAGTAGAGCTCATTAAAGACTATTGATCATAAGAGAAAAGAGCCCCATAGATAGCAATAATACCTGTAAGTTTCATTCTAGCATAGTACCCCAACTCCAAACACCTCATTCACCTGGATAAATGGTCCTGTCTGCTGGAATTCCCTTTTTTAAAAAAAAACTTTAAAATATTATGGAATTAGTTTTTAATTTACCAGAATTTCATTAGAAACAGAGAACTGATATGTCCCCTCTTAATGTTTTCTTTGGGTTTTTTTTTTTTTTTGCAAGGCAGTGGGATTAAATGGCTTGCCCAAGGCCACACAGCTGGGTAATTATTAAGTGTCTGAGGCCAGATTTGAATGCAAGTACTCCTGATTCCAGGGTCGGTGCTCTATCCACTGTGCCGCCTAGCCACCCTGTCCCCTCTTAAATTAAAAGAAAAAACACTCATAAAAATAATCAGTCAAGCAAAACAAATTCTTATATTAATCATAGTCAAAAATTATGTCTTATTTATTTTTACTCAATCATATCTAACTCTTTGTGACCCCACTAAATATTTCCTTCTCCAGCTCAATTTACAAATGAGGAAAGTGAGGCAAACAATGTTAAGTGACCTGTCCAGGATCACGCAGCTAGTAAGTATATGAGGTCATAATTGAACTCAGACCTTCCTGACTCCACTGTACCACCTAGCTGCCCTTGCATTCTGCCTTTTAAGTCCTTTGTCTCAGTCAGAAGGTGGATAGCATTCTCATCACCAATCTTTTGTGAAATCTTTCCATAAAGTCCCTGCGTATTGACTGGCCCCAGAGTCTAAGAAATTGCTGCTCCTTGTAGCCCATCCTCACTTTCACCCTTAGCTACCACTACCAGCCACTCTTCCCTTTCCTAGGCAGTCCCTGTAGCAACACCTAGGGCCTTGATTAAGGAACTGTCTCATCTAGTGTGGGAATGGGATGGTTAGAATCTCATCCTAGTCTGGATGGCAATGAAGTATATCTCCTCTGGAAATCAAGTATGATTTTTCATAGAAATTCAAAGATTTTATTAAGTATCTATGTTCAAGGCACTAAGCTAACTATTGGAAATATGAAGGTTAAATAAAAAAAAAGTAGTCTCCCCTCTAGGAGTTTTTTATTCTGGCTTTCATACTCTTTCCTTGTCTCCTCCTCCTGACTTCTCTGGCTTCCTTCAAATCTGTTTCTGAAATTCTACTCTCTGCAAGTAGCCTTTCTTCCTCAACTTTAGCACCTTCCCTTTGAGACTCCCCAATCTATCCTGCATATAACCTGTTTATATATAGTTGTTTGCATATAATTTCTCCCCCATCCAAGGAAACTCCAAATTTCTTTAGAACAGGGATGATGTTTTTGCCTTTCTTTGTATCCTCATACTTAGCATAGTGGTGGTAACATAGTAGGTATTTGTTAACTGCTTGTTAACCAACATTAAAAATACTATTAGTGTCTATAGTGTAGTTGCTAGATAGATAGATGTAGATATCTATGTATCTATTTCTATCTTTACTTATATTTATCTCTATACTTATATTACTCTATACTTTTAAATGTATATATGCATGCATTCATGTGTCTCTGTGTGTGTGTGTGTGTGTGTGTGTTTGTGGAAGTGTGTTTATCAATTTTTGGGTAGTGGATAGAGTGCCAGGCCTGGATTTGGGAAGATTCTTCTTAGTAGTTATTTGACCCTAGACAAGTTACGAAATCTTATTTGCCTCAGTTTTCTCATCTGTAGAATGAAATGGAGAAGGAAAAGACAAACTACTCCACTATCTTTGTCAAGAAAACCCCAAATGAGATCATGAAGAATCAGAAACAAACTGAAACTATTGAATAACAATAATGACCAAAGATTTTTGACTTTGAGTCCACACATCTTGTCCCCTGTACAGTTTGTAGTCCCTCTTTGCAGGGTAGATGATCTGAGAGTGCTTCCATAACAAAAACATTATCAAGTGGTCAACTCCCTGGTAATTTATGAAAGATACCCCTGTCCATCACTGGGCTAGGACTCTACATTGAGCTAAACCTGCTAGAACTTGTGCTTAGCCACAACAGTACCCTAAAATTCAGACTAGCCACACTAAGGAAGCTTCAGAGAAAAGTGATCCTACCTATATTGTTCCCCTATTTTCACAGTTACCTATGTGAAATTTTATGGGCTAGCATGGAAACATCACCACTCTCTAATATTGTTTCTTGGGAGAAATGTGACCCAAATTTCAATTTTGGAACAAAGCTGGTTTGTAAAATGGGGAACAATCTATACTCAATTGAAGGAAACAGAGAAGCGTATGACCTATTTTAAAATTTTTATTTGTGATGCAAAAATGGCTAGATGTATGACTTGGCAGGTTCGTTGTTTTATCCTTTAGAAAGTTTCATATCTACTGGCCCAAATAATTTGGTCAAGGAGAACATACACATTAATAGCAACATCATGAGATGATCAACTATGATGGATATGGCTTCTCCCAGCAGTTCTGTGATTAAGGACAATCCTGAGAGACCTGTTATGGAAAATGCCATCCATATAACTGGGGAGTCTGAATGCAGAGTAAAGCATTGCAAGTTACTTAGTCTCTCTGTGCCTCAGTTTCCTCATCTGTAAAATGAGACAGTTTGAACTTGATGACCTCTAAGGTCTCTTCCTACCCTTAATCTATGATCCTATTAAATTCAGTTCGATTCAATTATTATGAATAAATTTGTCTAGACATCCATGGTTTCCTCCATCCATCCCCCCATGCTTCTACTTCCCTGAGCTGAAATCTGAGGGTACCCACATCATACAACTCAATTCACCTGATCCCCACAACTACTCACAGGACCAAAAAGAGTTGTCAGCATAATCTGCTCCTCCCCTTCTCTGGACCTTTGCTCTGTCACTATCAACAATTTTGCCTAGTCTGTACTATTTAATTACACCACCTTCTCTATCCTTCTTGCTGTCATCCACAAACTGAGACATTCTTCTACTTTCTTCAGTGACTTTAGGAAAATCAACCATGAAATCCTGTTGATAATCACTTCATAAGTCTCCCTACAGCTCCCCTTGTCATCATCCTTACTCAAGTCCTTCATTCCCTCTTGCCTAAACTCTTGCAGTAAGCTTCCTAATTACCCTCTTTGACTCCACTCTCTTCTCTCTACACTGTCTCACAAACTCTTCCAGATTGTTTCTTTATACACAGTTCTGATCATACCACTCCCTTACTAACAAAACAAAAGCAACAACAAAAAAACAAACCTTCAGTATTTACTACCTTGACCCTCACTGCCTTCAAGATAAAAGCTAAACTGCTTATGGTGACATTTGACTCCTATCATCCATTTAGTTGAAGTCTTTTCACTTGCCTTTCATATATCCAACATTCCAGTCAAACTGGACTACTAATAGGTGCTCCCTCACTTGTCTCTGCCTTTGCTCATGCTGTTTCAGATGCCTAAGGGCTTGCTTCCCCATTTTTTTTTATACTGACATCTTTTTTTGTCTTTCAAGATTCAGCTCTGGTGTCCCTGTTCCATGGAACCTCTAATCTAGAAGTATTCTTTCCCTCATCCCATCTCATTGCATTTTATTTCTAGCTTTTTTTCTCCTTTGCATTATAACTATTTGTGTAAATGCTTAATTCTGCTATTAAATGAAAAACTCTCTAAGGATGCAGGAATTCAGCTTTATTTGTTGTTTTATCCTTTAGAAAGTTTCATATCTACTGGCCCAAATAATTTTTTTTTTAGGTTTTTGCAAGGCAAATGGGGTTAAGTGGCTTGCCCAAGGCCACACAGCTAGGTAATTATTAAGTGTTTGAGACCGGATTTGAACCCAGGTACTCCTGACTCCAGGGCCGGTGCTTTATCCACTGCACTACCTAGCCGCCCCTCCACTGCGCCACCTAGCTGCCCCTGGCTCAAATAATTTGGTCAAGGAGAACATTATACACATTAATAGCAACATCATGAGATGATCAACTATGATGGACATGGCTTCTCCCAGAAGTTCTGTGATTAAGGACAATCCTGAGAGACCTGCTATGGAAAATGCCATCCATATAACTGTGGAGTCTGAATGAAGAGTAAAGCATACTATGCTCACTTTAAAAAAAGTCTGTTAGGCTTTTTTTTTTCTCATACTACCCCACCACCCCTCCCTCTTTAGTTCTAATTCCTTTTTCACCATGTGACTAATATGGAAATAATGTTCAAATAATTGTACATGTACAATTTGTATTAGATTGTTCACTGTCATGGGGAGGAGAGAAGGAAAGGAGAGTAGTAGAAAAATATGAAACTCAAAAGCTTGCAAAAGAAATATAGAAAACTACATTTGCAGGTAATTTGGAAAAAAATAAAGAAAAGAAAGAAAAACTAATTTGGTCATAGATCTAAAGCTAGAAGGGAGTTCAGATGATATCTAGTTCAACAAGCTCATTTTCTAGATGAGGAAACCAAGGTCCATGGGGCTTAATGAACTTACTGAGATCACATGGATATATATCAGAGGCAGAATTTGAAATCTTGCCCTTCCATTGTACCACACTACTTTGCTTAGAAAGGATATTCTTTCTATATGTGCATTTGTTGGATTAAAGATGTATATTATATCTGCTTCAAGGAGAAAATGTATCTGAGGAGCCATGGAGGTTTCAGGGTTGGGACAATTGTGGCTATCACATGCCCAAACAGACTCATGCCCCAAAGGAAGCACCTGTCTCCCACTCTGCTTAATCTCTGGAGGCTTTAATAGAAGAGGAAGAGAGATTTTAAGCCCTGTGTGAATCATCAAATCAGAATGTCAGTCATGATAACAGAAGAGCAGCTTAGGGGCTGGTAGGGTGCAGCTGTCCTGTTGGCACAAATTTGGGGGTTAGATTAGAGGTAGGAGCAAAGAAGGCTGCTGGCTACTCTTTATCTCTGGGCAAGCTTTGGGTGAGTGAGCTATGACCAAAAGGGGAAAGCTGCCCTAATTCATGACTAAAAGCACCCAAGCCATGGCTTAGGTGCTTATTTGAATTCATTTTGCATATTTTTCAGGCTCTCCTTTCACTCCCAGATATGCCCAGTGACTCCCATCAGTCTCTTATTAGCACCCACTTATTAGGGCTGGCTAATAAGGCTGATAAAATGCTCAATTAAGCCTAAGATACTCAGTGAAGAAAGGAGAATTGTTAGAAAAGTAAGAGGCAGCCAGTGGAAAGGGGAGGAGCAAAGAGATAGATGCATCCTGACCCTTCTACAGCCCTATTCTATCTGCCCAGTGTTTGCACAATACAGAGCAAAGTCCTCTATGCCGGCCCCTGGGCCTTGAGTGTCCCAATAGTGACTTTGAGTGCCAGAGTAGCAGGTGCTACCCAGAAGAGGCCATAAAGAGGCTGGAGGGCCTTCCCTGCCTAGCCTTGCCTTGATTATGCAAGGTATGTGCACCTGAGGCCTCTGTTTCCTCTTCTCCTCTCCACTCCCCATGAATTTCTGCCCTTCTTCCTTCAAGGCAATTTTTTTTTAAATCCAGTAATTAGCACCTGTTATACAGAAGGTAAGACAGTTAAGTGGTACAATGAATAAAATTCCAAGCCTAGAGTCAGGAAGACTCATCTCCTTGAGTTTAAATCCAGCCTCGGACATTTTCCCACTGTGGGACTCTGGGAAAGTCACTTAACCCAGTTTATCTCAGTTTCTTCATCTATAAATTGAGTTGAAGAAGGAAATGGCAAAACACTAATGATATCTTTGCCAAGAAAATCCCAGATAGGGTCACACCGAGTCAGACATGAACAACAACAAATGCAGAAAGTATAAGGCTAGGCACTATATTTTCATCCACACAGACTCTGCCCTCAAGAAGCTTATTATCTAATGGGAGTAGAGGGGGGGGGGGAGCAGGTAAAAATGAAAACAAAAAACTGTGGTTCAGATAGGAGTGTGTCAAATATAGGTGAGGGATCCATCCAAAGAATTATAAGGAAATTTGGAAAGGAAAGATCCCTCTCTTGTGTGTGTGAAGGCCCACACCAATCTGTTTCCTTCCCACCTTTCCAGTCCCCTCTGAGTACTCAACAATGCAGCCAACTAACCTTCTAGTCATTCCTTGTACATAACCCTCCAACTTCCAACTCCATGTCTTTTCTATGTCTGTAATGTCCTTCCTTTTCATCTCCACCTTCCAGCTTCCCTGAAGACTTAGTTCAAATTCTACCTACACTCTCACTTTCCACCCCCATTGCTAACAAATTCCCTCTGAGATTACCTCTAATTTGCCATGCATAAGCCATGTAGTTGCATATTTATTAACATGTTGTTTAACTGGTGAGAATATGCGTTCCCTGAGAGTTTTTACACACACGCACACACACACACACACACACACACACAGGACTTCAGTGTAGGGAAGAAGAGGCATGGGGATGATATAAACAAAAAAAGTATAAAGATCAAAGTTGCCAATAAAAAGTCAATGAGTATCATTTGACTGGAAGATATCATCTGACTGGACCCTAAAGTATACAAGGTAGAAGGGCTGAATAGGAATAAAACTGAAAGGGCAAGTTGGAGCCAAATTAAAGAGGAGCTTGAATATTTACATTTTTAAAAAATGTATCAATATCTTTTCTTTTTAATGTCAGCTTCATTTCTAAATAATCTTTATCAACTTATCCACCACCTAACAAACAATTTTTTGTTACAAAATAAAGAGAAAAAAGCATTCCAACAAAACTAACCTATACAGCAATTGAATTTGATAGTGTAAGCAGTTCCAGATCTGTAGACACCTCACCACACACACACACACACACACACACACACACACACACACACACTCACAAACACCTTGGCATCTAGGGTCAAGGCTAGGTATTATAATTATACAATGTTCAGTTTAGACGTTTTGCTCTTTCCATTTACATTATTCTAGTTATTTTATTTTCCTAGTTCTATTTACTTCATTCTGAATCAGTTCATATACATATCATCATGCTTTTCTGACTTCTTCACATTCATAATTTCTTATGGAACAATAATATTACATTTTATTAAGGTACCAAAATTTATTTAACCATTCCCCACTGAGTGGGCAATTACTCTGTTTTCATATCTATGCTACCATAAAAGAATTCTTCCATGAATATATTGATATATATGGGACCTTTCCTTCTGTCTTTAGACTAAAAGGATATGCCTAAAAGTGGGGTCTCTGGGTTCAAGGGTGTGGTGTCAGTCAACAAGCATTTATTTTTTAAAAATAGAATTTTATTTTTTCCCATTATAAAATAAATGTAAATGTAAAAATAGTTTTCAACATTAATTTTGCATAAGATTTTGAATTCCATACTTTTCTTCCTCCTTCCTTTCTCCAATCCCCAAGACAGCAAGCAATCTGATATAGGGTATACATGCAATATCATGTTAAACAAATTTACACACTGGTCATATTATAAAAGAAGAAACAGAACAGAAAGGGGGAAACCATGAAGAAGGAAAAAGTGAAAACAGTATGTTTCATTCTACATTCAGAGTTCATAGTTTTATCTCTGGATGTGGATAGTATTTTCCATTATGAGTCTTTTGGAATTGTCTTGGATCATGTAGTGCTGAAAAGTGCTAAGTCTATCATAATTAATCATTGCATAATGTTGTTGTTGCTGTATAAAATGTTCTCCTGGTTCTGCTCACTTCACTCAGCTTCAGTTTAAGTCTTTTCAGGCTTTACTGAAACCTGCCTGCTCATCATTTTTTATAGCACAATAATATTCCATTACATATATATATATATATATATATATATGAAACATTGTATATATTATACCTTGTTCAGCCATTCCCTAACTGCTGAGCACTGACTCAATTTTCATTTCTTTGTCACCATAAAAAGGCTTACTATAAATATTTTTGTAGGATACAGACCTAGTAGTAATATTGCTGGATCAAAGGATATCTATAGCTTTATAGACCTTTGGCATAATTTAAAGTTGCTCTTGGGAATGATTGGATCATCAACAATATTTATTAAGAACTTATTATGGGGACCCAAGATGGTGGCAGCATTTCCCGAGAACTCTGACCCCCCCAACCCCCCTCAAAAACAAAGGATGACTTTAGCCAAAATTTAGAGGGGCAGAACCCATAGAAAGACTGAGTGATACACTTTCCCAGTCCAAGATAACATAAATTCCGAGGAAAAGGTGTGTTTCACCAGGACCAGGGGCTGGAACATAAGCCATGACCCAGCCCAGCCCAGCCCAGCCCAGCCCAGAGATCAGCCCAGCCCAGAGATCACCCGCAGCAGCTTGAAGGGGCAGTGAGAGAACTCTGCTGCACCTGGGTGAGTGTGGAGTGAGGAGCTGCAGATTCTGCGGCCATGTTAAAATGTCAAAAAAGGAAAAAGAACTTATTATGACCTATGAATTATACTAAACTCTGGGAATACAAATAGAAGAATATGAGTTGGAGCCTAGTGAGAAATGAAGAGATTGCTGTGCCTCTCCCCAACTTAAATGGAAGTCCTAAAAACATCCAACCAGAGGGAGGGGTTACAAAGGGGTTAAAGGGGTTAAAGGTACTTCTGAGATGTTGATTCCAGAGCTAGAGAGATCTTTCAGGATGAAGGAGTGATCTGGGGTATTTGGGAGAAATCCCAATGACATTTTATCCCTTTCTAAAGAAAATCCAAATTGCTTACTGCAACTATTAGACTCATTTGCAGCTCTACCAATAGAGTATGAGTATGTCAGTCTTTCTACAGCCCCTCCAAAATTGACTATATTTTTTGTCATCACTGGACCATATAATGCTAAAAACAAAAGAAACAATAGCCCTGTTCTTTATTTAGTAAATAATGGGAAATATAGATTTTTTTTTGCAAGGCAACAGGGTTAAGTGACGGGCCCAAAGTCACACAGCTAGGAAAGTATTAAATATCTGAGATGAATTTGAACTCAGGTCCTCCTGACTCCTGGGTCAGTGCTCTATCTACTGCAGCACCTAGCTGACCCAAAATATAGATTTTTTTCTGAGTAAAGGAATGAAATTATCAGAGTGGCATTCAGTAGATTACTTTGATCTTTTAAATATATTTTACTG
The DNA here is from genome assembly GCF_037893015.1 of Macrotis lagotis. Lineage (NCBI taxonomy): Eukaryota > Metazoa > Chordata > Mammalia > Peramelemorphia > Peramelidae > Macrotis > Macrotis lagotis. The sequence continues at coordinate 401,213,762 of NC_133658.1, read as the reverse complement.
ATGCTTTATGTATTTACATCATCATTTCCCATTCTCCCCACTTTAGATTGAATCATCCTGTGACAAATGGAAAAATGTATCCAAAAAGTATCCAATATAGAATATATTGACAATAAATATAATAATAATCTTTCCTAGTCTTCTGCCTCTATGCTATAAGAGAAAATGTGTGGTTCATTGCTTCTTCTCTAGGACAGGAAAATTACCTTGTCTGAGATGTAAAGGATGAGTCGGGAGGGGATAATCTGGAAGTAAGAAGTCTTATTAAGGAGGCTATTAGAATAGTTTAGATAAGATAAGTAAGAGCAGAAAGCAAGGCATGGGTATGTAGGATTTTATGAAAATAGAAATGACAACATATCAGCTGCTTGGAGATAGAAGATGAGGGAGAGCGAAGAGTCAAAGATAGACTCCAAGATTGCCTGGGAAGATAGTGATGCTATAAATAGAAATGGAAAAGTATGGAGAAGGGACAGGTTTTTAGAAAGAAAAAATGAGTTGCTTTGGACATGTTGAGTTTGGGGTCCTATGGGTGGGGTTGGAGGCATCTTTATCCAAGTAGAGTGTCCCATAGACATTTGGAAATGCAACTTAAGGGAGAGGTCAGGGTTGCAAATGTGGTTGTGGGGAATCATCTGAAAATGCTATGGGAGTGATGAGAAAACCATTGGAGTAGAGCAGAGAAAGAGGAGAGGTACACAGATAGCAAGATGCCCACCCAGGAAGGCAGTTGCAGGGAGAGGAAGAGATAGAATAAAGGTTAGAAAAGAGATATTTGTACCTAGAATGGCAATTGTGGATAAAAGAGATTTAGGAGAATGTTGGAAATGTTGGAAAGTGAGTGTATGCAGAACCAAACAGTCCAAAAGTTTGTAGAATTTAATTTAACAAACATTTACAGAAGCTATTGTGTGTCTGGGAGCTAAGAGGTGCAGTGGATGATTTTGGTTCTAGAGACAGAAATTCTCATCTTTGTAAACTCAAATCTAGCCTCAGATACTTGTTAGCTGTGTGAACCTGGGTAAATCACGTAATCCTGTTTGCTCAGTTTCCTTATTTGTAAAATGAGCTAGAGAAGGAAATAGCAAACCACTCTAATATCTTTGCCAAAAAAAAAAAAACCCAAATGGGGTCATGAAGAGTCAGAAATTAAATAGCAAAAAATTATGCACCTAGCATGGTGCTAGGTGAACTGAATTGGGAAAGAATATTGGGTTCATAGAAAATCTGAATTCAACTTTTGCCTTTATCTACCTATAGCTGTGTAACTATGGGCAAGACATTTCACTTTTCAGCCTCAATCTCCTTATCTGTAAAATGGGTGCAACAATCTCTTCCCTACCAAGCCCATAAAGTAGATATAGGATATAATGGCTAAAAAAGCAATTTGAAAGCTGAAAATATATGAGAAAAATTATATAATTATCCTTTGGTGAATCCTAAGATGAATGAGATGCAGGCTCTCTCCCTCATTTCTCCAAAATAAGACAAGATTTTTCCTGATCTAAAAATGAGAAAGATAGACAAGATGATGCAAAGAAAGTGACAAATACTGTTAACCATTTTTTTTTTTTTACTGAGCTATCTCTAATCTGGGCATGAGAAAGCAGGCCAGAGAAAGAATAAGGTAGCAGTTTATTAATTACTTCTTTGTAAGGAATTGATTTGCAAATGATTTACATTTCATGGGATTAAACTATTCCTTGGAGCTCTGCCTTCCTAAAGTTTGGGCAGAGAATATATGCATGTATTTTGAGAATTTAAGTGATCTTCCTAGAAAAAATCCTGTTGTTCTTTGTCCATTTTCAAAGGAGACCACAATGCTTGAGTAAGGGGGTGTTGTGCAAAGTCACTGGCCTCAATTTCCCCTCCAGAGTCATCTGGGTCCAATGACCATATATAAATCAGGATAACTGGAGATGACCCTGGTTGTGAGGCAACTGAGGTTAAGTGACTTATCCTGGGTCACTCGCCTAGTAAGCATCAAATATCTGAGATCAAATTTGAACTCAGATCCTTCGGACTCCAGGGCCAGTGCTCTATTCATTGAGCCACCTGGCTGCCCCAGGAAAAGTCTACCATGGAGGAAGATACAAATATTACATCCATTATGGTCAGCTGAGTAGGAGTGCTCCGGGAATGGTTAGATTGATTGCATAGTTTTGTGTTGTATAGTGGAGAACAGAACTGATTCACTTCACTTAACACGGGCAAAAAATGCTGGACTTGTCATGAGTAAAACAAATTTTCAGTTTCCCAGACCCAGAACCTTCCTGTGAAAAGGATCTCTAGACATTCAGTTATCATTATTAGATTCATTACACATACCATATTAATTTATATGAAAATCATAACTCTCTACAGTACTACTAGGGAAATGGAGAAGACCCTTCCTAGACCCTGTCTGTGTTGTGAGGGCTAGGGCCTTAGAGTTGGAAAGTAGGTAGTGTAGTAGGAAGAACTAGGATTGTTTCTAGATAGGGGAACTGAGTCCCACAAAGATTAAATAATTTGCCCATACAGCTGGCAGGTGTCCGGGGTGAGGCAGCCTTCTCTGTTCAGTGTGACAGAGCCTACCTCATTGGCCATTTATAGAAAGAAGCTGCAAGATGTAACTTTCAGACAATCTCAGCTCCTCCATTCCTTTTTCTGGCTGCAGGTCAGACAGTTGGCTGCTTGCCATTTTTTACATCTTCACTGTGCCAATGTTTTCCTGGACTTTTTAGAAGTGGCAAGTATCTTGGAACTCATCTTGGTCATCTAGGAGGAAGCGGAGAACCCGAAGGATTGAAGTGACTTGCCTAAGGTCACGCAGTTGTTGGTGGCAGAGGTAAGACTCAGATCCGGGTCTCCTAGTTTCCAGCCCTTGGTTAAGTGGACCTCCAAACCAAGGCAAGGGAAAGCTCTAGGTGACCGGGGGAGGGGAGGGACGAGGGCGTGAGCATGCAAGCATCCTTGGCCTCCTCGGCTGTCCTCGGCCGGAGCCCCTCAGTCCCACCCTGCTCCCTTGCAGAGCCTCCCTCGCCTGGCCAGACCCGTAACTCCCCGCAGTCGGGCGGCAGCGCGTGCGCCGCGGAGAGAGAGGCAGGCAGCAAGCGGGCGCTGCGGGCACAGGCGGGCGGGCCAAGCGGAGCAGCCGCAAGCCACGCGGGGGGACCCCGAGACGGGGCGGGAACGGAGGCGTGCAAGGGAGCATCTGGCCGGTCCCGGGCCCTGCAGGATGAAGCGGCGCCAGGCATCCCACCTGGGCGAGGTAAGAGGCATCGTGAAGCGGCGGGGCTGGGCGCGCTTGAGGAGCGGGTGCCTGGGCACCAAAGGCGAGCGGGCTGGCTCCCTGCCTCACCACCGGCCCAGCCAGCCACCAGCCCCGGGGGGCTCAGATGGAGCGGGGAAAACGGGCTGGGTTGGCAGGCACAGGTGGGCTATTTCCTAAGGGCCGAGGGCTGAATTAGAGAGCTGGGTAAACAAGCACTGACAGAACCCGGCCAAGCGATTGCGGAGTTGTCCCAGAGAACAGGTGTTTGCATTTGGGAGGTGTGACTGGATTGGGGCGGGGGGGGGCCGGTTTCGGGGAGACCGAACCTCTTGCTAAAAAAAAAAAAAAATCCCCCGGCTCTACAAAGGTGTGTCTTTTGGTCCTTCTACATCACTCAGGCTGATGGCTGGTCGGGAGGGGTGGTAAAGCCTTCCACCCTGATCCCATATTTCTGAGTATCAGACCAGAGAGAGCAGGTATCCAAAGGACCGTGAGCCCCGTGTACCTGAATTTTCCGGAGAACATTTACGGAGTATCCCTGCAGAGGGAACCCTTTTAATTCTTCCTGCCAGTCAGCTCTGTTGTCTCGTAGGATCGAAGCATTTGTCCTTCACCTGCTCTCTTTGACCTGTCTTCCCCTCCCCCTCTCCAGTTTCAGGCTAGAAAGATGGAGAGAAAGGTAAAGCAAGAGATGGAAGGGGAACTGGGGAGGAAAGCCCAAGAGAGTTAGACGTGAGGTGGGGGGGGGGGGCGGGAAACTGAATAGAAACAGTAGGATTTGGTAAGCAGAATACAGAGATGAAGAGAGGAGCTAGAGGAGACAAAAAAGAAGGATATATGAAAGAAGCAGGACATAACTAGGTCAAGTCCCAGTCCTTATCCTTTCCTCATCAGTGTTTCTGGTGGCAACAATTTAGCAGAAAAGTTGAAGATGATAGCTGATATTCACAAAGCCTGTTGAGATTTGCAAAATGTTTGTCCTATATCTCATTTGTTCCCCACAGCAGTCTTACAAATACTTCAAATTTTAATTCTATTAAAAACAGTTGAGAAAAACCCAGACCCAGGAATGCTAAAGTACCTTTTCAAGGATGTTACAGAAGTAGTCAACAGAAAATCAGATATTCCAACCCAGGTGCTCTGATGCCAATTCAATATTCTTTCCACTCTTCTAAGAGAGATATAAGGAAAGTAGAAGTCTCCTTTATATTTCAGTCTGTTGGTAAGAGAATTTATGAGATTTGGCCTTAGGAGAGGAAACTGAACCTGTGGGTATATAGAGCAAGTTTCTCATACTTTGGGTCAGTTTCCAAGTCCTAGCCTGATGCCCCAGAGGCAGAAGTTTATGCTCTTTCACCTCATTATTCTATTCTGCAGCACACCTATCCGTCATAACTCACCACCTCTAGTTCAACCACTTTCTCTCAGGAGATGGGCACATAGTTGTCTGTGACTGAGCTTGGATTCAGACTCAAAGCCCATTCCAATCAACATGGTGGGGAGTGAGACTGGCATCCAGTGATGCTGAGCTATATATCATCCATTGTCTCTCCCTCTATTTCATCCCCTCAGTCTGAAGTTGATCATTATCTATTCCCTCCAGAAATCCCAAACATCAGCCACCAGCAACATCCCAAGCTGGAAAGAAGCTAGAAGACTGTTTCCAGAAAAATACAATTGGGTTAGTCTAGGAGCTGAGTTCTGGATTCCATGCCCCCTGTAATGGATTATCCCTGGAAGATGTAAATATTTTACATACATAGATATATCTATATCTATAAATGTATATTCACACATACCTGTCATATATAAACTGAATGGAGATGGTAGATGCCAGTTGTAATGAAAGCTCTGATAGGTTCTGCCAACCTAGAAAAGCTTTGAATGTGGGCCTGGCAAAGAATTATGTGTCTGCTATCTGAGGACCAGTCAGGTTAGCTAAACACTGAGGCATACCCATCACCAGCAAGCACCAAATACATTTTTTAAAAAATTTTGGAAGGGGCTATGGCAACTCAATGAAGCTGTCTGGAGAGACATGGACAAGTTGTGATCTGTGCCAGCATCAGGAACATTGGCAGCAATAAAATCACAGTTCTTTTGAAGTATCAAAGAGATACAGAATCACACATATAGAAATACATATATACTCATAGGCCTATGTGCTAATGGATTTATTTATTGCACGACTGGTCTTGTCCTATTTTTTACAAAGTCTTTCTTCTTCCTTTATATATCAATTAATTCTTTTTTGCCAGCTTATGAGGATTAGGCCTGTGAAGTAAGGCTAAGAGTCCAAATAGCTAAGCCCAGGCCATAGTCCTTCTACTAGGCCCCCTTTTCCTCCATGGAAAAGGGACGGGCCTCCCCCTGAATGGGGTGGGGTGGAGGAGGGTGGAAATGAGCTGCAAACATCCTACTCTCGGAACTCTGTCACCATGGAAACAGAGCGGAAAAGGGCAGCTTCTTCCCAGGGAGTGGGGAGAGCGGCCTCATTAGCTGGTTTCTCCGGCTGCCTGTGCCCCTGGAGAGGAGGTTTTTGGGGTGGTGCTGGGCCACCTGGCATCTTGCAAACTCTACCCCTTATTGCTAGCAGTTACTCTTGCTCTAGCTAGGCATCAGCACAGTCTGGTGTTTTCTTACTGCTTTTAGGGCTCAGCTGTGAAGAAGAGGTCCTAGAAGAGAGTTAACCAGGCAGAAAGATAGGAAGCAGGCCTGGAGTGTTGAGGGCTTGGCAGGGGCCTTGTTTCTAGCAGCTCTATGCCCAGCTGGAGCAGTCACTATGATGCATATGCCATGAATGGAGTGGAAGAGCTTTGAATGCTTAACCCTTATTGCTATCCCCTTGGAATAGCTGCTACAACCATTATCACTCTCACTGTCACATATATGAGCAAAAGTGGCACCTGTCAGCACCACCACTATTAGTGCTTCCACCATTACTGTCAGTGAGGTCATTCATTGAGCAAACATGGTGTCTATTATGTCAGTCAATCAATAAATATTAATCGACTATTACATATCAGGCACTTTGCTAAGAAAGGCAGAACCCAGTCCCTACTCTCAAGAGATAACTATCTATGACAGAAACAGCACAGTTTAGGAGATGGAAAGTCAGCTTGTCTGCTTGGGGTAACCTGGGTTCAAATTTCCCTCTGACACACATGGTGGCTGTATAACCCTAGGCTCGTTATTAACTCCTCAGTATTCCAGGTACCTCTCTGAGACTGTAAACTCTAAAGTATCGACTGACCTGCATTGGTGGGAGAAATCTCCCCGGGGAACTCCCTTTACCAATGAAATCACAGGATAAAATAATGTTCAGGATAAGTGCAAAGGGAAGTACCCTATTATTCCAGGAAATCTGTGATCTCATTCATGTTGATATTCCCTTCACCAATAGAGATCACCATCCATCTATACCTTCCCATCCTCAGTAACTCTTATTTATTTCCTTTCTTAAGTTCACAATGACAAAATCATTCAATGTTCTGGTAACCTTCACATCCACTTTGTATTTGATGGGTAGCAATGGTATGAGTCTAGAGATTTACCTGCTTCTCAGTTATCCCTCATTTTTACTACCTGAAAAAAACATTCTTTTTTTTTCCTGGTTATACATTCCCTTCACGACATCTTTGCTGCATTTTAACCTCCTTGAGTTCACTTGCACTTTCTATTGCTCATTGGGGAATCCTCAACTTCAATTTTTTAGAGACCATAGTGCTCCATGACTCATAGTCATGCAGTATTAAAAAGTGTTGGTGGAAAAAAAAAATGGGCCTTTGTCTCAGGGAGAAAGATAGTTTCTTAGAAGAACTTTTTAGCTTCCCAATTACAATCTATTCTCTCTTTCTATTTGATTCCAGGCTTGGATCATTGTCATTTTGCAATGTCAGCCCCAGATCTGTTTAATGATGGATGAATGCCACAGGTTATCCATCCAACTACATAATAAAGTCTGGTCAATAGTTATTTATTTTTCTTCTTAGTTTTTCCTGTGTAGATAATTGGGCCAGACTGACTTACATGTTCTTGGATCTCACTCAGTAGACTCTACAGTGTGCCAGGCCTTGATGCAATCAGCAAAATGTCATCTGTGTCCAAGAACAAAGAGAGAATCCCTCTTTGACATGAGCTCTGTTGGACTTCTCTATGACAGAGCCAATGCCTTTGGCAAGCACATGGTCATGGTTTTTGTTTCAGTTGACAATAATAATCAAAGGGTTGTAAAACAGTCATTTACCCTATTAAACCTTTACCAAAATCTTATATCATGTTGACACTTTATTGGCGACCAAACACTTTTTGTTATAATCAATGAATAATACAATAAACACCTGTATCCTCTACAATTTCCAGTCAAGTGGATGATAACAAAGATGTGGCCTCCTGTAGAATAATGAGGTGGCATATTTGCCTGTCTGATCCATTTAATATTATCATCTAGGAGGTCAATATTTTCATGTAGATGAAAAAGAATCAAGTGTTGTTGAAAGTCATTTGATTGTCTGTTTTGGTAACAATAAACTTTGTATCTCCCCTATTCAAAAGAATATCCAGAGGAATTCAAAATGCAAATAAAACAAAAAGCCCTGTCCTCCTGGAACATGCAACCTAGGAAGGAGATAAGACCCAAACACAAATAATTATTCAGTCACCACTTTAACTTTCATGTCAGCATGGCCCCATCAGTGCTATCACCTCCATCATTTGACACAAGTATCCAGGAAATGCCAAAAACAGTACTAGGTAGCAGATGTATAATTAAATTCATTCAATTCAATATATATTAAGTACTGATCATGGATTACAACCTAATTAGCCCCATCCATGAATTTCCACAGGTAAGAAAGGAAGTGTCTTTTTAAAAATTTTTTTCCTTTTTTTAAATTTTTTTCTTTTTGTGAGTCGATGGTGTTAAGTGACTTGCTCAAGGTCATATAATTAGTATCAAGTGTCCATAGCTAAATTTGAACTCAGGTTCTACTACCTCTGGGACTGATGCTCTATCCACTGTACTATCTAGCTGCCTCTTTAAAAAAAAAATTTTAAGCCTTTGGCCTGATTTGACATTAAACTTCTCTTGTAACTTACTCTCTATTGCACTAGGTGGATTGCTGAGTGCTCAGGGAAGATGTAGGTCTGTCTTTTGGTAGGAGACATTCTCTCTTCCAGATGGCTATCTTGGTTTTGTTATCCATTCTTTCTGTCCTTGATACCAGATGTTTCATAGGTTTCTCCAGTTCTCATCATTCTTGTGTCCAGAAACTTAAAAAGCAAGAGAAGGTATCTGGTATATGTCTTGCTCATACATAATTGTTTCATTTCCATGTTGTCTTCTCCATTAGATTGTGAGCTCCATGAGAGTCTTTACTTTTATTTGTATCCCAAGCAGTTATCACAGTGTCCAGTTCATAGTGAATGCTTATTAAATGGTTGTTGATTTGACTTAGACCACTTAACATGATTCAGGAAATAAGGGTACCCTTCTTACAGTGCTGGACTTGGGGAAGGGGTAGGGTTGGAGGGAGGTTAGGTCTGACCTTTACCTTTTGGATTTCTTCTTCCTCTCCCTCATGCTTCTGATATTTCTTACTGACAGCCAGTGATGCCAGATCTTCTGATGACCCCTAGTGATCAGGGTGATGGAGATCTGGAAGTAGATTTTACTGCAGACCGTGGAAACTGGACAGGGAAGCTGGACTTCCTCCTCTCCTGCATTGGCTACTGTGTGGGCTTAGGCAACGTCTGGCGTTTCCCCTATCGTGCTTACACTAATGGAGGAGGTAAGGGACCCTTCGACCCATTCTTGCTCTAAGGTGAATCCCTATAATGTGTGTTGTTATCTTTCATTAGACTGTAAGCTCCTTGAGGGCAGTTCCTTGTTTATCTTCCCCAGTACCTGCCCCCGCTCAACAAATGTCTCTCTATTAAGAGTGTGGGAGGCAGTAAAGTGAAGTGTGATTTCTGCCCATTTCATAATTGATCAATTAAAAATAAGTTTTAAATTGGAGGCTAGGGAAAAGGAATAAAAGGGACAGGTAAGTGCCAGAGAACTGGACCCTAGGCATGACCTTATCTATTCTAGTTTCCAAGACCTTTTTTAGTCTTCCCTCAATTCTTATTCTATAGCATAGGACTGAAACCCTGGGGAAAAAGTCAACAATCATCATCCTTCTCTTATTTCTTTTTCTCTCCTATCTTGCTCTGTTCAATCTTTTCCCTCTTCATTCTTTCTGTTCTTCTCTTTCTCCCTGCTCCCTTTCCTCTTTCTCTGCCTTGATTTTCCCCCTTATTTTCTCTAAATGTAGTGGGGGGGATGATTCAAGACTGATATCTCTGACTAAAAAACTCACTCAAAAGGTATGAACTGCACAAAGAGGTGGTAAGAACTCAGATAATGGGATTGAGGAGACTAAGAAAGTTCCAGTTCTGATTGAATGACTTTAGACAAGTCAGGTCTTCAACCCTTTATCCCTGTTTCATTCTCTATAAAATAAAGTGATTGGACTATAAGATCTCAGATACCTTTCTAATGACATTATGATTGTTCCTCTGTAAAATAAAAGGGTTGAACTACATTATTTCAAATGTCTTTCTAATTACTCAGTCAAATTCTTGGTTGTTATTGTTCCCTTCTCAAACCATCTGGCATTTAATAACATTAAATAGAATTGTTTAATGCAGCCCTATACACCTGTTGACTTATTCTCACAACTCTGGAAAGTAAGTGCTATTTGAATTCTCATTTTACAAATTCAAGGTTAAATAACTTGTTCAAAGTCACACATATATAATAAATTTAAGTCAGTGTTTGAACCCAGGTCTTCTTGACTCCACATACTGTCCCTTGAGTTTCCTATCTATAGTATTTACTTATCTGTGCATAGTTTATATTCTCATCTCTCACTCCCATTTGAGTTCTAGCTTTAATATTCTGTGCCTCTTCCACATAACAATAATACCCAATAATACCCTGAAAATAGAATTCAATTCAACCATAATTTATTAACACTGACTTTGTTCCTGGCCCTTTGCTGGGCATTGGGGGATACAAGGAGTCAAAAGAAAACAAGGCCCTGCCTCCACTTTTCCCATTAACTCATCACTTCAGTTTCCTGAGACAGTTCCAGTCAGCCTCTTCTCGGACTTTGGTTCCTGCCTTGCCTCCCACTGGAATTTATAGGGAGAAAGTTAGGGCCACCTAGGGTGTAGGCCTCTCCCATCTGCAGCTTGAAGAATAAAAGGCTGACTTTGTACTATGAGAAGCATTTCTCTCCTTCATTTGAAATGTTCTTTCAGCTTTATTCTGTGTAGAGATCTGTGCCCGGTGCTGGGGAAGATAGAGAGGAACAAAATGGAGTCCCTTCTCTCAAGGAACTCTACTGGATACTATCTGCTGGGGACGTAGGACAGGAACAATACCATAATGCAAGGAGCATCTAGGAGAGAAAAGATAGTTTCTGACTGGCAGGCTCAGAGAAGGCTTCCTTGGAGAACTGGAATTTGAGCTGTCTTTGGGATTGATAGATAATAATGGAAGAGGAAGGTGTGAAGTATAAGGAACAGTGTGACTAAATGCAGAGAAGCCAGAAGGACAAATTGTAGATGGGGATCCAGTGCGGCTAGAACATACTGTGCATAGAGGCAAGACTGGAAAGGAAGGAAGCAAGCATTATTAACTATGGACCAGACACCATGCTAAGCATTTTTAAATTATTATTTCATTTGTGCCTCACCTCCCCTTTGGCAGGTGCCATTATTATTTTCATTTTCCAGTCATGGAAATTGAGGTAAATAGAGGTCATGTGATTTACTCAAGGCCATACTGCTAATAAGTGTCTGAGGTCAGATTTGAACTTGGGTCTTCCTGATTCCAGGTCCGGCATCTATGAGCACTGCTGCCTAGGGAGATTAGAGGTAAATTTTATAGGGTCTTACATGGAAGACTGAGAAATGTGGTTTATTTAGAATCCAATAGTGAATCACTGAAGGTTCCTTTGGCAAAGGACTGATAGGAACAATTATCTCTATTTTATGAATGAAACTCCCAGATCACAGAATATTATCTCTGGAAGGCACCTCAGAAAGCTAATCAAGCCTCCTAATTTTTCACACCAAGGCCTAGAGAGATGAAGAGACTGACCCAAAGTCACACAGGGAATAATAGGAGCAGAATCACTATTCCTGTTCAGCTCCTTTGATTCTGAGTGGTTTAACAATAAACCATGTCTCATAGCTAGTGTCAGAACTCAAATGAAAGCCCAGTTTGTCTTATTCCTATTCTAATAATATTTCTTCCAGCACCCTGAGTTGCCTCCCATCAACTGAAATCTGGGTTGAAAGGGTCTTTAAACCTATTTAACCTCAAGTGAAAGAATCTCTCATTTTAGCACTGCTGGGATTTGGCTTGGTCTTGGCTGAAGTGAAAGGAGATAGCAGGAGGGCCTCCTAGTTGGGAAGTCTTGGGTTCAGGTCCTACCTCCTACATATTCTATCTGTGTGGTCCTGGGCAGAGCACTAAATCTTTCAATGTTTCCAAGAATGTCTAGACAGCCCCTCACTCAAACCCGATTCATGTGCTTGTCATGGTATCACCTCCCTGATATTGTGGTCTTCTTTGATAATGAAGGACAAACATTATTATATGGTGCAATGGATAGAGTGGTGGACCTACAGTAAGAAAGACCTGAGTTCAAATGTAATACTTATTAGCTATGTGACCCTGCGCAAGTCACTTAACCCTGTTTACCTAGAAATAGAGTCACGAAGAGTCTTCATGACCCCACTGGAGTTTTCTTGACATTGATATTGAGGTGGTTTGCCATTTCCTTCTGCAGCTCACTTTGCAAATGAGGAAACTGAGACAAAGTTAAGTGTCAGCTAGTGTTTGACACCAGATTTGAACTTAGGAAGATGAGTTTTCCTGGCTCCGGACCTAGAGGGTTATCCTCTGCACCACCCTCAGTAACTTTGCCATGAAAACCCCAAATGGAGTCAAGAAGAGTCAGACCCCTCTACTGCAGCAGCAGTAGCAATTATCTTTACATTGTAAACTGCTGATTGACAAAGGTGCTGATCCTCAGTGATAGAAGGGATTTTCCTCATTGAAAATTTCCTCTCCTAATGAAATACAAGTCCAATCTAATAATAACAATTTCCATTTCTATAGTCCTTTGAATTTACAGAGAACTCTCCCCATGATAATCATGTAAAGAAAGAAATGCAAGTATGATGGTCATCATTTTAAGATCAGGAAATTGACTCTCAGAAAGCTTAAGTTGCCCAGGGTCATCCCTCTAGTAAATAGAGAATCTTGGATTTGAGCTCAGCCTTCCCAACTTCAAGACTGGTTTATATGTCTGTGTTAAATTACTCCTAGGGAGGCAACACCTTACTGGTATCTACTGAAAAGGGAAGACATTAGAGATGGGCTGGACTTTAGAACATAGACTATCGGAGTTGGGAGGGGCCTTCAAACAGAAAAAAAAATAGTATCTGTGCTGGGTAATCATCAAATCAACACTGCTCATAAAGGAAGAAATAGGTCCAGATAGGGGAAATGACTTGATCAAAGAAATATAGGCAGGTTGGGGTTGGGGGAGTAGGGAAAGAAAAGGGAGGGGGATAAGGAGGAGGGAGAGGAGAGAAAGTGAGAGAAACAGCAGAAGACACTGAGACAGAAACAGAGGAGAGTGAGACAGAGACAGAGAGTGGTAGAGACAGACAGTAGGACAGAGAGAGAAAAGGATGAGGAGAAGACGAGAGAGGGAGGAAGAATCGGGGAGGGGAGGGAGAGAAGGGCAGGGAGAACACAAGCCTCTTTACTTCTTAGCTGTATATGCAGAGTAAGAGATTCCCCTAAGATTCCCCAGCTAGGGTCTCTTCCGACCCCCTGTCCTGTCTTTCCAGGTGCCTTTCTCGTGCCCTATTTCATTATGCTGACCATCTGTGGCATCCCTCTCTTCTTTCTGGAGCTCTCCCTGGGCCAGTTCTCTAGTTTGGGCCCTCTTGCTGTTTGGAAGATCAGTCCTCTCTTCAAAGGTAAGACCCCTTATTTCTGCTACAGAGCAATCATTTTGGCCTTCCTGGATCTCTCCCACCCAGCAGAACTTTGAATTCAAAGAGAGATAGGGAATGCTTGCCCAGGGGACCGTCAATAGGCTCCAGGCTCTTCAAAAAATCTCCATTATCCCATCATGATTATTTTCCATATAGGGAAAAGTCAAGGTTCACAAGAGAGTGTAAGATAATAGCTTTAGAGCTGGAAGAGTGCTCTGAGATCATCTAGTCCAACTCCCTCATTTTAATGATAAAAAACCTAAGACCCAGGGACAATTAGGTGACACAGTCCGTAGAGAGCTGGACTCATAATCCAAAAGACCTGAGTTCAAATCTGACATCGTATACATGCTATCTATGTGACACTGGACAATTTACTTAATCTCTGCCTCAGTTTCCTCCTCTATAAAATGAAGATTAATAACACACACCTACCTCTCAGTTATTTTTAAAATGAAAATGCTTGTAAAATGCTTTGTAGACATTAAAGTGCTATGAAAATTCTATCTCTATTATATATAATTAGTGAGAGACAAGGTCAGGATTTGAACTCAGGTCCTTGGACTTCAAGTTTAATCTCTTTCCTCTATACCAAAATCCTATAGCATGTTGACTCAGACTTTCAGGTGGTGGTAGGGTCTCTGAATCATAGGGCCCATCTCAGACCACCTGCCAAGTAAGCAGCAGGGCTGAGTAAGCAGAATTGAGACTGCCTCCACTGCTCCCCTTGTATGGGCCCCACAGGTGTTGGCGTGGCCATGCTCATCATCGTCGCCCTGGTGGCCATCTATTACAACATGATCATCGCCTACGTCTTGTTCTACCTCTTCGCCTCCCTAACCAGCAACCTGCCCTGGCAGCACTGTGGTAACTGGTGGAATACGGACCTCTGTTTGGATCACCATGCAATGAGAGAAGTCAATAGCACGCTGCCCCTCAACCTCTCTAATACCGTCAGCCCCAGCGAGGAATACTGGAGGTCAGGTCAAAGGTTTGGGGAGAAAGGGAGGAAGGAGGGAGTTCCATATGCTTTGGCAATCAGCTCACCCTGGACCCTTTGGTATGCCAGGGTCCCAGTGGGCACTCCAAATGTCCATGAATTGGGATGCCTCAAGAATTTTGGACAAGGCCTGGAGTCAGAGTCACCTAGAGATGGAAAGGAACATTAGGAACCCTGTAATCCAACCCTTTCCTTTAATAGCATAGCGGTCCTCCAACTTTCCCATGGTTCTAGAGCTTTGTGATAAAGTCCTCTAAAATCATTGTTTTTAATGTCTATGAACAAATAACATAAGGTTTGTTATTTTTAAAAGAGACAAAATTGGGGTGTGTCAGAATTTTTTTTTTAGCAATTTGAGAAATGCTGCCATAGCATATGGTAGAAAAGCTATAGAGGCTGTGATAAAGGCTGAGGGCACTGTGGAAGGTTCAGGCTCTCTTCTGATACGTACTGATTGGATGATTTTGGTCAAATCACCTAACCTTTTAGTACCCCAGTCAACTTTCTAAGACTATAAATTGCAAAGGGGTCAATAAAATAGACCAATAAAATTATAGGTCTAATCCCCCCCCCAAAAAAAGGAAAGATCACTGAACTTGAAATCAGGAAATCTGTTTGAATTTTGATTCTAACAGACTTAGTGACAGCATCACACACTATTTCTCCAAACAAGAAGACTTGAGAGTGTATGTTGATGGGGGAAGAAGGAACACATTACAATAGCTGTCTTCAACTATTTTTAAGGATTTTCAAAGGAAGAAAGAATAGACACGTCCAGCATTAGGAAAATTCCAGAGAGATGGATTTTGGCTCCACATTAGGAAAAAAATTTCTAACAATGAGGGCTGCCCCAAAGTAGAATGGGCTGCCTCTCTGGAGATATGTGAGCAGAGGCTGCATACTAGGGGATGTTTTAGATGGAATCTTGCTTGAGTGAAATGATTTACAAGATTGCCTCTAGTTTTGAGATTCTCTTGGTTCTTTAATTTCTCTTCAACTGTTTTATGAGAATAGTAATGTTTATATATCTGTCTATTGTAAAGGTAGAGAACAGAAGATGTGAATGTGAAAGTACCACATAAATTAGAATTTTATTATTAAGAAACTAAGGACTTCAGAGATAGATAACTTGTTCAAGGTCACAGTGAGTTATAATTGAGTCTCCTGACTGCCTAGGTCAGTGACTTTTATTACACTGAACTTAATGCTAATTCCCTATCAATCTGATTTCTCAGATGTAGGAACAGTAAAAATCCTTTACTTGAGGATTTCAAATTATTTCTGTTCCTGGGGGCAGTAGGCTTGGAAAGAAGACTTGGTATTCCTGAGACCTGGAAGTGAGGCTGATGGATTTTGAGTTGGTATGTTGATCCTGTCCTAGAATATAACTACTGCCTTGGGACACTCTGGTCTCTTTCTTTTGCCCTAGTCGATATGTCCTCCACATCCAAGGGAGTACAGGCATTGGAGATCCAGGTGAGATTCAATGGAAACTCTGTCTCTGCCTCTTACTCTCCTGGCTCATCGTTTTCCTCTGCATCCTCAAGGGAGTAAAATCTTCTGGCAAGGTGAGACTATAAGAGACTTGTTCTAGCTCAGGTTGGGTTTGGGGGAGATGTGAGACCCTGACTTCTTTCAGTTTTTCTAGCAGTTCCTATCCTTTAACTAGTCAGAGATACCTGGGAAATAACAACCATGTATAAGGCTTTATGCTAAGCTAAACTGGGAGACATGCTGAAATGAAAAATACTTGATCTTTGCTTCCAGGGACCTTATAATTTAATAGGGGGGATATGAAGAAATATGCCAGAGAAGATAGCTCTGAAATGACTACCAAAGCCCATAAAAGCCCCAGGTAGGAAGATGATGACAACAACAATGATGATGATACAGTGCTTTAATATTTATAAAGCATTTCACTAATGTTAGCTCATTTGATTCTTACCAAGACCCTGTGAAGTAAATACTATTATTATACTCATTTTCTAGATAAGAAAACTGAGACCAAAGGGGCTTAAATTATTTACCCAAGGTCATACAGCTAAATATCTAAGGCATGATTCAAATGCAGATTTTTTTATCTTAAGTCCAGCACTCTATCCATAGTATGGCTATAAGCCAGTTCCAACCCAGGCTAAGAATTTTTTTTCTCCTCATTTTCTAAACAGATCATTCCCTAGAATTATATATGACCATGATGGTTGGGAGTCATGAGAGGATTCTAATCCTCTCAGCTGAGAGGTAGTCACAAGTCTTTCTTTTGCTTTTGCTGTTGTTATAGCTCAGTCAGGTCTGACTCTTTGTGACACTGCCTGTTGTTTTCTGGGCAAAAATATTGGAATGCTTTACTATTTTCTTCTCCAGTTCAATTTAGAAATGAGAAAGCTGAGGTAAATAGAGTTAGGTGACTTACTCAAAGTCACACAGCTTGTAAATGTTTGAGGTCAGATTTGAACTCAGAAAAATGATTCTTCCTGACTCAGCTGCCCTCCTTTCCCTTAGCTCACCCAAAGCTCTTGTTGGAAAACCCTATAGTACTTTATGAGGCTTTGAAAGGAAAGAATTCATTGGATCATCGATATGATCCAATGGGCATAACTTAAAGATCATCAAATACAACTCCCTTATTTAACAGATGAGGAAACTGAGGTACATGGAAGTTAATCAAATGAAGTAATAAAATCTGTTTTGCAAATTTTAAAGTGCTAAATAATTGGTAAATTATGATGATTGCTAAAGGTAACATAGCTAGTTAGTGTCTATGGAAAGATTAAAATTTCCAAGCCCAAAAGGAATGAATTACAGAGCCTGGAAATTTCATCCTAATCAATTCCTAAACTGACCCTGGAGACCATCCAGTTTTGGGGGTTTATTAGATCCTCGTCCCAGCCATACCCAGCTTTGGGGGTTGCTAAACTTGAAGTCAGGAAGACCTTGAAATCTGAAGTTCAAATCTTGCCTCTGACTCCTGTTAGCAGTGTGACCATGGGTGAAGCATTTGGGTCTTGGTTTCCTCAAATGTAAAATGAAAGGATAAGATTAGAGGACCTCTAATGACCCTTCTAAGGTCCACTATGACCCAAGTGATGACCTGCACAGAAGTAAATAGTTAAGACCATTGGAGTAGAGGAGATTAAGGAAAGAGAAGAGGGTTGATATTGACATTTAAGGAGTAGAAGGAGAAAGAAAAGCTGCCAAGGAATGTCCAAAAGGGAGAAGGAAAATCAGGACCGTGGAGAGCTGCTCCCCATCCTCAGCTCCATCCTAGGCTCCCATTCTTTTTCTTTTCTACAGGTGGTGTATTTTACAGCCACTTTCCCATACCTCATCTTGCTCATGCTGCTATTTAGGGGACTGACACTTCAAGGTGCCTGGAGAGGGATCCAGTTCTATCTCACACCCCAGTTTGATCACCTTCTAACCTCTAAGGTAAATGGATTGAAGGAAGGGGGTCGGGGTGGAGGATGGGGTGAATAAGGAAAGGGAAAGGAAGAGGAAGGTGGAAGCAGTTCTTCACCTTTTGGTTCTTATATGTGTATTTTGGAACTGGGAAGAGGCAGCCCAGTCTATTGGGGGTAGAAAATCAGAGTAGTAATGGAAGATAAGAGGGGTTCTGGGTGTTCCAGTGTATTTACACCCATGTAAAGGCACCTATATGTTCTGGTGCATTCACAGTTGCATTCCAACAAGCAAGAATGATAATGTACTTGAATTGCATGTTTTCCTTTCTTTTCTCTAGCTAAGGGAGTCAGATGAACTGGAGCACTGGGTAGACAGGCAAGCATTCTCTAAGGACCAGTTCTTAGGATCAGGAAAGAAGAATAGAGAGGCTTGAAGGGTCAGCTTTTAGGAATGGGGAAGGGCTTTCCAGGACAATTTTCTCTGTCTTTTATCTCCCCTCATCTTTCCTCAACTGATAGGGTTCTTCCACCTTTCCCTTCCCCCTTACCTCAACTTACCTTTCAGCTCTTTCTGTAACCTTCCTATTCATTTATCCTGGTCCCATTTTCTGCATCTCTTTCCTCTCTCCCTCTCATCTCTACTCTTCCCCTGCAGGTATGGATTGAGGCAGCCTTGCAGATCTTCTATTCCTTGGGGGTGGGCTTTGGGGGCCTCCTTACCTTTGCCTCTTACAACACCTTTCACCAAAATATCTACAGGTCAGTCCCCTGCAACCTTCTCTTCCCAGAGGGTCGTTTCTCTGCGGGTGGGAGAGTCAGAGGGTGGGAAAACTGACCCCTATAGGGTTAGGGAAAATAGGATAGAGTTATCACGACCTCTCATGCCAAGTGATCTCTATTCTACCCTATCCCTCTTCCTTTCCCAGAGACACATTCATTGTCACCTTGGGCAATGCAATCACCAGCATTCTAGCTGGCTTTGCCATCTTCTCCGTGTTGGGATACATGTCTCAGGAGTTGGGAGTCCCTGTGGACCAGGTGGCCAAAGCAGGTAGACAGATGGGTTACTTAAAATGTGTTGGGTATGGAAGAAGCATGTGGTACCATGTGTTTGGGGGTCTGGCACTTGAGGATGACATGAGGGGTGGATGTTTGCTTACTGTGTAGAGAGGATGCTATAGAAAGGATCTGGGAATATAAAGGGAAATTTGTATGTGTGTTTGGAACATGAAAATATGTGGAGATTTCCATATTTCTTAAAGAAGATGTTGGGGCTACCTTAGAAGTCTGTGTGAATCACAGTTGTATCCTTTTGAGCAAGTCATTTCTCCTCTGGGGACCTCAGTTTCTCCTATGGAGAATGATAAAATTTGACTCAAATATCTCTAAAGTAGAGGTCCTGAACCTGATTTCCAGGTGGTTGTAAACCGAGATGAGAAAGAAAATCCATATTCCAGCATAAATGGTCTCTTTTTAATCTTGTATATTTTAGTTTTGGCATTTAAAAACATTATTCTGAGAAAGGGTATGTATGGATTCCACTCAGAGTGCCAAACAGTTAGACACAAAAACGGTTAAGAACTCTTTCTTGGAGGTCTCTTCTAGCTCTGATAGTCTATGGGTTCATGTTTCTATGTAAGTGGTATTTTCAGTCTATATCATTCACAAATGGGTCCCCAGCTACCTCTGCTCCCTTCCAAAAATAAAGCTACTTTTGTCTCCTTGTCCCCAGACCACACCAATTTCCTTGGACCTTTCATTCTGATTTTCACACTTGGCCTTTGTTTTTTGTTTTGTTTTATTTTGACATTTTATCCTTTCCTTCTGGGAGTTGAGCCTGCAACCATGAAAGTGGGACTGGGAGATGATGGAAATGAACCCAGGTGGGACAGTAAGAAGCAATAACAGTAGAGAGAAGAATTGGAAGCCCATTGAAATGATAGTATCAAAAATTTTAAGTTGGAAAGAGCCTTAGAGATCATCTAATCAAATCCTCTCATTTTACAGTTGGATATACTGAGGCTTATAAGTGATGTTATATATCCAAAGTCACACTAGTAAACTTCAAAGGCAGGATTTGAACTTAGGTTTTCTGATTTCAGAATTAATACTTTTTTTTCAAAGTGCTAAATTGTTTCCTGATATACCATCAAGTTTAACTTTCCTTAACAAGTCCTGATATAAAAATAGAGGAAGCAAAGATTTAGGGAAGAAAAATGACTTGCCCCAAATCACACAGGGTCTTAGTAGCAGAGCAAGGGACTAGATTTCAGGTCTCATCATACATGTGCCTGTGTTCTTTCCAATTTACCATGCTGTTCCCCCTTTATTTTATTATGATTTCAAATTTTCTGGTGTTCATGGGATACCAAGCAGATACTTAGGAGATAGGCAGATGCAGTCTTTATAAGTACAAGAGGAAAAAAAACAGACCCCCAAAACTGATTCAGACCCAGCTGGAGATAAGGACTTCTACCCGATCAACACTTTCCCTCATTTCCCAAGGAAAAAGCTTCACTGATGATGTTCATGGGATCTGCAGGAAGTATGAAGTAATAGGTGGAACTGTGGGACACAATAAACAGGGGCTAGGAACCTTCAGAGACTCCAGAAGTTGGGAAAGAGAAAATCAATTCCAGTATCTTACCTCCACTCCCACCCCAGCTGTCTGTAATTCCAATTCCAACAATCACAATTGGAAAAAAAAAAGGATTTTTAGGGGGAGGACCAATTTGCTTAGGTTTCTGGACTAGTTACTACTGAATACCCATGGCCAATTGTAATAGCCAGTTGTAGAAGGATAGTTAAAACTTGCAGCATAGGCATATGCTCCTTTGTAAGCAAAGGAATGTGCAAATGTTCAATGCTTGCTTGAATATAGTTTATATCATTTACTACTATTATTATTAAAACTGGTGTGTAATAAAAATAATAGCTCATCACTTTTTTTTCTTTAAGGTCCAAGGTCACACAGTTAATAGGTATCTGAGACCAGATTTGAACTTGGTTCCTCCTAACTCAAGTCTAGCATTCTCTTCACTTGCACCTCCTCTATGAGGATCTGAAGTTGGATTTCAGATCAAGAATTCCTGACTCCAAGTCTACCACTCCATTGGCAGGCATTGCAGAGCTACCCAACAAAGTGAATATTCAGACAGGTTCTTCAGAAAAACAGATGGCTTGAACTCTGGGAAAACAGATTAGATTTCATATACATAGAAAAGCGCTAGAGCCAAACTGGGAGGGGAAGACCAAGGCTTGCCTACTGGAAGCATGAGACAATGGTCATCTTGTTCAAACCTTATTAGAGGCCAGAGTAGTACCTTCAGCTTACAGAGTTGTCTGCCAGTGAACATTCTAGGATGGATCTAGGATGGGCTTAGATCTGAACAGCCCATTTTATTGGTTTCCTAACTTAAGGCATTTTCATTGGCTCCCACATCTAGAATTCTCTCCCTCTCCTCTCTATCTCCTACCTTCCCTAAGTGCCAGTTAAAGTTCCATTTCTATAGAAAGGTTTTTCTGATGCTCCTTAATGCTAATACCTCACTTCTGTTAATTATCACCAATTCAAACTGTATATCTCTTGCTTGCACATAGTTTTTTGCATGTTGTCTCTCCCATTAGACTATGAGTTCTACGGTCATAGGGTTAGCTTTTTTGTTTGTAGCTTTCTTGTCCTTGCATCCCCCAAACCTGGCTCTTAGTAGGTGCTTAAAATGCTCATGATTGACTAACAGATGGAGACAGTTAAACAGAACAGAGAAATGACTTGGACATCTTCTACAAGGAGAATGAGCCTCCAGAGCTTGGCTTTCCACCTCCCCTCTGCCCTCAAAGCTTCATGCATGTCTTGGCTAACCCAGTAGGGCAACAAGATGGCACAGTGAATAGAGCACTGTCCTTGGAGTCAGGAGGATGGGAGTTTGAATCCAACCTCAGACATTTGACTTATTAGTTATGTGACCTTGGGAAAGTCACTTAACCTTGATTACTTCGCATCCAGAGCTATCTCCAGTCAACTAGATCCTTATCTGGCCACTGGAACCAGATGGCTCTGGAGAAAAAAGTGAGACTGGCGACTTATCACAACATCCACTCAGTCAAATCCAATTCACATGCTTGTCATGGTATCACCTCTCTCATGGTGTTCTCCGAAAATGAAGGACAAACATCATTACCCCCAGTGAGAGGTCAAATGAAAAGAAGACTGGATTTGAAATCATAGAACATTGGTATTAATCCCATTATTATTAATCACCTATGTGACCTTGGGGGAATCACTTTCCCTCTCTGGGTCCCTTTGTAATAAAAAAAATTATTTTTTAAAAAGAATGGGATTACAGTAGATGATCTTCACCATCTCTCTGCATTCTCTGATTTCAGATCTCTTTATGCCCCTTTGTAAGGGTGGGAGAATAGGCAAATGATAGGCATGAGGGAGGAAAGGACCAGGGACTGTCTAGGAAGTAGTAAAAGAACTCCTCTGGATGTTTGGGCTGCCATTGATCTTATACCCTCTGTCTTTGCCATTCAGGGCCTGGTCTGGCATTTGTGGTCTATCCCCAGGCCATGACGATGCTCCCCCTGTCACCATTCTGGTCTTTTCTCTTCTTTTTCATGCTGCTGACCCTAGGCCTGGATAGTCAGGTAAGCATACTCAGTAGGGGTACTGGGAGAGTAGAAAGTCCAGATTTCCTCCTACCCCTATTTCACTGACTTCATACTGCATTCCCCCATCCCTACAGTTTGCCTTCTTAGAAACCATCGTGACAGCTTTGACAGATGAATTCCCATACTACCTTCGACCCAAGAAGGCCATCTTCTCTGGCATCCTCTGTGTGGCCATGTTTCTGATGGGTCTCATCCTTACCACAGATGTGAGCTTCTGGAATGAAATGGGCAGTGGGAGGGACTGTCTTCCCTCACACACCTCCCCTTCCCTACAAGCCTCCCCTTCAACCCTGAGGCATCATCTAGTGGTCAGCTGCTCTTGCTGAAGTCTGAAATAGCCTGACCCAGACAATTGGCAATGTCTTGTTTCAGATATAAACCTGTTTTCTTTCTTTGGGATTGGGGAGAGTCCCATCTCCCCTCTCCCTGATTCTACACATTCCCAAAACTATATCTCTCCTGTCCCTTCAATGACCTGCTTCTTCCCTACATCTTCCAGGGAAGAGGGTTCCCCGGGTGAGAGCTCCCCAGAAAGGACAAGGTCCATGAGCTTTGACTTGTGTTCTAGGGTGGCATGTATTGGCTGGTCCTGTTGGATGACTACAGTGCTGGCTTTGGACTCATGGTGGTGGTGATTACAACCTGCCTCACAGTTACCCGTGTGTATGGTAAGGAAGGCCCAGTGGAAGGATAGGCTGGGTCAGGAATGACCATGGGATGTAACTCTCCCTGCCCCCCCAAGGAAGAATGCAGGTGACAGAAACACTTTGAGGTGTGACGGGGGATGTCTGGGGCCCTGATTTCAGAATTCCCAAGTTTCTTTGTGTCCCTTTGTCAACTTCTGAAGGGGGTTAGGAGATGAATGGTAATGATCAAGGGAGAGGAAGGACTGCCAGCATAGATGTGGGTATGGTGATAAGATGACCCAAGAGAAACTGAACCAATTCAAGAATTAGGAGACTCAAATACCCCTTACCGGGTCATAGAAATTCAACAGACCAAAACAGCCTGGGGACCAATAAACAAGAGTTCAGAATTGTGGGTTGGCAATCTGGGACCCAGAATCAGTTCTTTTTTAGGAAAAAATAAGAGATTTCCCTCTATGAGTAAGACTCTGGAGGGACTCAGAGAAAAAAGATTGAGGGCTTAAAAAGACTGAGCAATTCCTCATTTGTTCTGAGCCTGGCATCCAGAGTCTAGGCTTACAGTCACTTCCTATTATGTGCTTATCATACCATCTTAGACCCCAAGGAAATATATTTTTAAAAAAGGAAAAGAAAAAGTAGAAGACCTGCTTATAGGCTAAAAGTAGTTTATAATAAATACACTTAGGAAAATAGAACACAGACACTCATCACAACTGGATCAAAGTATGGTCATAGGAGCAGAAGTATAAATAGAAGTGATAAAATTGAGAGAGAGAGGAAAAGAAGGAAGGGGGAAAGGAGAAAGGAAGGAAGGAAGGAAGGAAGGAAGGAAGGAAGGAAGGAAGGAAGGAAGGAAGGAAGGAAGGAAGGGAGGGAGGGAGGGAGGGAGGGAGGGAGAGAGGGAGGGAAGAAGGGAGGGAGGGAAGAAAGGAAGGAATTATCCCTTAAATTACATGGATCTGTCTCTAACTTCCTTTTTTTCTTCCATAACTCAGAGCACTTATTAAAACCTTGATTGAATTGAAATGTATTTTGTAAGTGATGTGATCCTGGACTATGTAAGTCTTAGGTAGCGCCAGCACAGGGAAGGCATGGCTTCAACATCAGGGACAGAAGGAAGGCAATAGTACTGGGAAGTTCCATGAGTCCTCACTTTGGCAGCTGTAATTAGTATGCTTAGGGTGGGGAAAATCTGAGAGGGTTGTAAGCTAAGCTACAACTTAGACTACCTCTGTTCCCTAGTCCTGCCCCTTATACACTAGTCTCCTTAGTCAAGAAGTATGGTGTGTACATTTATCCAATTAGAGTCTTATGGCTTGTTCCCCCACCCACAGGAAATGCCACCTTCTTCCCTTAGCTGAGTTGAAGTGGAATTCAGTCAGCAGGGGCATGATATAATGAAGTTGACCATTTAAAGTAGGCATAACTACTTACAATTATAAACACAAAAGAAATAAAATCAATTAAATGAAATGGTCATTAAGCAGACTGGGGTGCCCTAGCTCCTCTCAGACCTTTTTCAGGGAGGCTATAGACAAGCCAACTCTATTAATTAAGGAAGATGTTTGGGTGCTCAAATTTAAGACTCCCTAATGTCTTCAGAGGGCTTTCCAAGTTCAAATCTGGCCCCAGACACTTACTAGCTATGTGTCCCTGGGAAAGTCACTTAACCCTGTTTGCCTCAGTTTCTGCACCTGGAAAATAAATTGGAGAAGGAAATGGCAATTCACTCTGGTCTCTTTGCCAAGAAAATTCTAAATGAGTTCATAAAGAGTCAGGCAAGACCGAAGTGACAGAACAACATTGTCTTCAAACAATACCTAAAGAAAGTCCAAAAAATAAATTCAAGTGTTTAGATTCAAACCTCTGGGGGCCATTCCAAGTTCTCTACTGATTTGCTACATATTACACTGTGACCATAGGCAAATCACTTAACCCCTCTAGCCTTTCTTTAGGTATTTTCTTCTTCAATAAAATGAGCTAAAAGAGGTCTTACAGCTGAAAATTTGTGAACCAACTGATTCTTTGACCCAGAGCAATCCCAACCCTGAAGTTTCTCACTTTGAGCCAGGAGGTCAGAGCATCTAGATAGAGTTGTACAGGTGTTGTTATACCTGATTTATGTTTCCCTTCTTTCTGTCACTGAAACAAGAATCAGCACTTCTCCTTCTCCTTTGATTATTAGTATTTCTGAACTATCCTGGCCACCATTGCTGTTTGTGATGAGGTATATTTGACTGAAGTTTGATAACTCCAAGTGACCTGAAAGAACTATACTCCTCCAAAACCACCCTTCCTCCATCCAGTTGATATTCCTTTTCCCTTATAGGTATCCAAAGGTTTTGTCGGGATATTCACATGATGCTGGGCTTCAAACCTGGTCTGTATTTTAAGGCCTGTTGGATGTTCCTGTCTCCAGCCACCCTAATGGTAACTGGAAGATTAGGGATAAGACTACATGGGAACAAAGGGAGAAGTGTTGGCTATCTTAGGTCCCTTTTTTTCTCTTAACTGGGGACAGTCCAAGGACAGATGCATCTTTAAGGCAGATAGTTTTGTAAGAATGTCCTTTCCCATGAATGAAGATTAGAGTAGGGGTATCCAAGTGATGGGACTTCTAGGATCAATCAGGTCCCAGGTCCCCAACAATTTTAGATTTTCCAGTCCCCCATGGATTCCAGATCTGTGCCTAGAATTGAGTCAGTGCTAGATACTAGGTCCAGGGTTGGGTTAGGGATCTTGGGGCTGGAACAATAACCACTAAAGTGACTATCCCACAGGCGCTACTGGTATACAGCATTGTGAAATACCAACCCTCGGAATATGGAACTTATCGGTTCCCATACTGGGCAGAGCTCCTGGGCATCCTGATGGGTCTCCTGTCTTGCATAGTGATTCCTGCTTGCATGCTAGCTGCTGTGCTTAGGGAAGAGGGGACATTATGGGAGGTGAGTCTCTACCCCTTGACCTTGAACTCAACCGCAATCCTATGTTTCTTCTCCCCATCCCCATTGTGAGGTACTGGATAGAGCCTTGGATTTGGAATCTAAGGACTGTGGATTTAAATCCCATCTCTCTGAAAAGTTGTATATGTTTATGAACTAGTTACCCTAGACCATTGCTAACCTCCCTTCCAACACTCAGTGGTCCAAGGGTACTTTTTTCCCCTAAAGATAGAACCTCCACTAAGAGCAAAACAAAACATAGGACAGATGACCTCTTGGCCACTTGACTGAAGAATAGAACCCAACATCAGATCAGGTGAAATCCATAGCATTGGCATGGCATTGAAGGGATTGGGAGGGATCTTCTTTCCCGTGGAGCATGTGGCTCCATCCCTGCTTGACAAAATTTCACAGAATGATAAAGTTGAGATGGACCTTAGAAATAGTTGATCCAAATCCTTTTTTCTTTACTGGACTACTATTTGACCTTGGTTAAGTGATTTAAACTTTCTGGGCTTCAGATTACTTATCTGAAAAAATGATTGGGTTAGATAGGGTAGCCCCTTAAATCCTTTCCAATTATTAATCTGTTATCCTGTGTAATTTTGTCTTTCTACATCTCTCTGAATTCCTCTTAATTGTCATTTTTTAGGGTTCAATAATATTCCATGACATTCATATATCACAAATCATTCAGCTGTTTTCCAATTGATGGACATTCATTTTGTTTCTAGGTTTTTACAACAACAAAAAGGAATACCATGAATATTTTATTTTAGATAAAACTTTCATTTCAGTCATTAAACTTCATTGAGCATATATCCCATAAGGGAAACATCAAATTAAGGAATATGAGCAGTTCATTAACCTTTCCCACATAATTTCAAATTGCTTTGCAATAAAAGGTTGTACCAATTTGCAACTCCACCAGTAATGTAATTCTGAGTTAGAAAGCATGGTGGATCAAGTGATCTACTTGGAGACAGATGGAACTGAAGTCAGATATTTTACTAATTATTTGACTTAAAGCAAGTCACTTAACTTCTCTTGACCTGAGTTTTCTCATTTGTAAAACAGAGATAACAATAACAGTTACTTCATAGATTTGTTGTGAGGATCTTAATGAGATAACCAAGGCAAAGTGCTTCTCAAATTTTAAAGCACTAAATAATTGCTATTATTATCCTCTGACACCTACAAAATTAACTATTTCCATTTTTGTCATCTTTCTCAACTTAATCAATATGATATGAAACCTCAGAATTTAAAAATTTTTCATTTCTCTTATTATTAATAATTTGGAACTTTAAAAAAATATATTATAACCATTTACATTTCTTCTTGGAGACTTGGTTCTGTCAACAGACTACCAGGTTTCAAATTCCCCATATGATGTTAACTATCTGCGAGTCCCTGAGCAAATTGTTAAACTTCTGGACTAATTCTTCTAAATCTACAGATGATTTTTTTATTATTATTATTATTCCTTGACTACTTATTTATTAGAGAATAGCTCTTAGTTATATTTGTTCTTATATATCTTGCATAGTGGACTTTTATTAGAGATCTTTGGTTCAAAGATTTTTTTTCCTGCTTGTTCTCTTCCTATTTTCTGTAGATTGATTTCGTTTATAAAAAAAGCAACTGAAATTCTCTTTTGTCTTTTATGCTCACCTGCATCTTTTGATTGTTTGACAATTCTTTCTTGACCATACATTTGAAAGGGACCCTCTCCCATTCTCTAAATTTGTCATAACACAAATTAGGTTACATATCCACTTAGAGTTCTTGGTGATATAGAATATAAGGTATTGGTCTGAACCCATTTTCCATCAAACTGCTTTCCAATTTTTTCATCAGCTTTTGTTGAAAACAGTCTTTTCCCTAGTGGGATCTCTTCTTGGGTTTATAAAATACTGGGCTTCCAGTGTTCTTTCTGCTTCATTTATTTTTGTCCCTCTCCTTACTAGCCAGCACTATTACATATCAAAAAGAGTACCAGGTGATGCAGTAGATAGAGTCAGGAGTTCAAATCAGACCTCAGACACTTAATAATTACCTAGCTGTATGACCTTGGGAAAGTCACTTAACCCCACTGCCTTGCAAAAACCAAAAAAAAAAAAAGTACTGGCCTCCTGGATCTAGGAGTCAGAGCTCTACTATTGATTCATTGTATAAATCTTGGTCTTTTGTCTGCTCTAGACCTTGACTTTCTCATCAGGAAAACAAGGCAAACTAGATAATGCCAAAGTTCTTTTCAGCTCCATGCTTCCATGCCCTCTCCCGGGTAAGTTTTGTGTGTGTGTGTGGTGTGCCCTCTGGTGGGCATATCCTGATTCTGCTGCCATTACCGGTGAGAGCTCTAGCCCAAATCCACTCACTTTCCCAGCAAGTTTTAGAGGCACAGAACTTTGGAAATGAAAATAACCTTGCTCTGACTCCTTCAAGTTACAGAGGAACAAGGTTCAAAGAACCAAATGACTCATTTAAGCTAGTGACATGGTTGAGTTGCTTGCCAGATGGTATCCAGACTCAAAGAACAGGGGCTAGGGAGTATTGGGGTGAGGCCCATATTCTCTTGAACTATGAAGATACTCCTGGTGGCCAGAAGATACCAAGGCATTCTAGTGCCCAGTTTGTCTTACAAAGGACATGAGGGTGGTTAGACAAGGGAAAGAGCCTTATGTGGAAACACCTAGTTCTCTACTACCTGGATCATGCTGGTATCATAGATTTAGAAATGTAAGGGACCATCTAGATCACCCAATTCAATCTTTTTACAAATGAGGAAACTGAACCCTGGATGAATTAAATGACTTACTCAAAGTCAATTACATCATTGTAGTCCTTTAAATTGAACCCAGATCTAATGATTCAAAATTCAACTTTCCTTCCACTACAATACTTTGCCTTCTAGGCTGTAAGTTTATTGACCATCTGGAATCTATCTAAATAGCCAGCCCTGTTGACTAAAGGTAATGGAGTCAGCAAATGACTAAGCTTTTAGATCAGCAGTTACTTTAACCCAAGTTCAAGACACCTGGGTCCAAATGGTGTCTCTTGCATTAGCTGTGTTACTTTGACCAAGTCAAACAGGAAAGGAACCCTTTCCTAGGTCTGTTTTATCTACAAAATAAAAATTTGGAACTAAATGATCTAAGGGTCCTCTGGCCTCTAGTAAGATAGCTAGGTAGCACATGTTGGAGTACTGGACCTGGAGCCAGGAAGACAAGAGTTCAAATCTACCTACCTCACAGAGTAAATGAGATGAGAAAATGAGAGAACATTTGTAAGATGCTTAGCAAATCTAAAAGTGTTATTTAAATGCTAACTACTATTCTTTGACTCTTAAAATTTTAATTTTGCTGTTTTCAATGAATAAAAAAATCATTTTCTCTCCCTTCCATCTCTCCCCTCCATCTCTCCCCCATTGGAAAAAAAAAAGAAAGAAAGAAAAATTAAACCCTTGTAAGAAATATACTTACTCAAGCAAAACAAATTTTCACATTGACCATGTCCAAAAAAAAAAAATCTGTCTCATACTGCATAGTCAGGATTCTTCTGAATGAGCACCATGAAGGAGTCATCCTGCTTGGTTCATGAATCACATACAGCAGTCCTTGGCAAGGAGGAGGTCAATAGATTCTAGAAAGGAGAATGAGGTGCTATTAAGCACTGTTAGTTCTCTTAAGAGGGAAGGTCTTTAAGGGCAGGAAAGGTTCTCAACCTAGGCTTGTGGGAGGAGGGATGTAGAAGAAGGGTTATCAAGTCTTTGTCAGAGATTGCTGGGGTTAGAGGTGGAACCTTTATTTTTATCAGTTTCCCAAGCAGGGGGTAGAGGAAGAAATTCATTCCTAAACTCCTAGATTCTGCCCTAGTGATCATCTAAAGTTAGAACTCAGATGACTCGGGGAGAGAAGATATTTCCCCTCCCTCCATCTCTGGATAGTTGAGAGAAAAGTCAAGTGACCCCTCTTCTTCTTCCTCTATTTCCCAGAGGATTCAGCAAGCCAGCCGTCCAGCCATGGACTGGGGTCCTTCTCTGGAAGAGAACAGGACAGGCATGTATGTGGCCACCTTGGCAGGTAGCCAGTCCCCCAAGCCTCTGATGGTCCACATGAGGAAATATGGCGGCATCACCAGCTTTGAGAACACAGCCATTGAGGTGGACCGGGAGATCGAAGAAGAGGAGTCCATGATGTGAGGGATGGGGAGCAGGGCCCCTGGGACAGGATTGCTGAGGGCTGTACAATGGGCTGCCCGGGCCATCTCCCTTGAACAGGGTAATACTGTGGGTCTGAAACTTCTGTCCTGGGGCCTGGAGGCTGTGTGTGAATATGTTCCTGTGGTTCCCTGGGAGTAAATGGGGCAGGATGAGGTGATCCTTTTGTCTTAGGTATGGTCAGAAATCAAGCCCTGTCCTCCTTGAATTGATTTCCTTCTTTACTATCCAGACATCTCTTTTGAATCTGGGTAACCAACAAAATAATCATTCCCGACTTTTCCCATACCCCAATCTGGACTGTCCTTGTATACTTATTCTTTGGCCCAGAAAACTGCCCCAAACCCATGCTGCAATGGGGAAACTCTCCATCGGCACCTGGGCAACAGGGCAGGGGAACCCATAAAGATGTTTCGAGCAGGGTTTTAGAGCAGCCATTGACCTACTGGCAATGTGTTCATTCACCTAGATCTTTCAGGGCCTGAGACTAAAGGATCCAAGGAGAATCTTTGCCCCTTCTTGTTTCCCAGTGGACCAAGCCCTGACTTTTCCATCCATGAATATTCTCTGTGGCCCAACCTTGTGCTAGATTATGGGGAATAAAGGTGAACGCAGGTCATGGTCCCTGTCCTGGAGAGCTTGCAGTAAAGCTAGAGAAATAAGGCAGCAAACACATTAAAAATAAGTCAGATTTCTACAGTCTGTGCAATAAGAATTTGGAGGGAGGAGAGATGGCAACAAATCTGAATGGTTTAGGGAAGCTTCCTGGAGGATACAGGGATTGAGATAGAACTATAAGGATAGGTAGGATTCGGCTAAGGATTAGGATCAGGATTGGCAGGACGTCCAAGCAGAAGAAACAACCTGAGTCAGAATTTCAGATGGGGAGAAGGAAATCAACTTGACTAGAATGGAAGAGGAAGATAAACTTAAATGGAGGAGGAAGGAAGAGGCAATAGGGAGCCACTGAAGATGTTATGGAGAGCATTAGGAAGATGAATGTTCCTGAGTACCAGTTGAATTGAAGAGAGGAAGCAAAGACCAATAGGGAGAAGGAAAAGGAAAAGGAAAAGGAGCATCAGAGAAGAAAGCTTTGGCAGGACTGGTTCCCAGCAGTGATACTGCCTGGAACCCAGAGCATAGGAGTCTGAGAAGAAATGTCCATATGTGACCTCACACCTCTGTTGTCAGAGGAAATGACCTAGGAACCATTATTAATACTAAATCATATTCCCCAAAGAAGCTGTTCCAGATCTTTATGGTCTAGACTTCATTCCTCCTCCCACACTTAAAACAGATAAGTGCTTTGCTGAGATTAGACTCTCTTACAGGAGCTTCCCTCTGACTTCCCTTGTACTCCCTTCCTTCCCACCAGGAAGAAAGAGCTATCCCCTATTTCTAATGAATTCTAATCCTATGGGCTTCCTCCTGATATTCTCAACCCTTTCTTAGCAATCACCCATTATTTTTCAGGCATCTTCAATTGTTCACTGGCCTTTTTTTCAAGACCCTACATTCTCCAAGTTCCCTGAAACTCAAAGAGTCTCCTCCTAGCCCTTCCGCCCGCTCTGGCTATGCTCCCCTTCCCTTCTCTGCCAAATTGATTGAAGCAGTTGTCCACATGCGTGGCTCCCATTCCTAACCACCCACTCTTTTTTTCTCCCCTCTGCAATTTGGTTTGTGTGAGTGACCTCCAAGTCACTGAATCAAATGGCCTTTTTCATTCCTCCTTGTCCCTGATCTCCTTTAAGGGTGTGACACTTAACCATTCCCACCTAGATGATCCCTCTTCCTTGGTTCCCAGGACAATACACTCTTCCTGGCTCTCCTACCTCTCTTCTCCCCTTTTGTCTTCAGAGAGTTTTATTCTCTTCCCAAGGCCCTAAAGACAACTGTTCCCCTACTAAGGTTCTTTCCTTAGCCCTTTCCTCTCTTTTTCTCTTCTTTCTTTTCTCTTCTCTCCATAATCTTCTCCTTTGCTGATCTCTTCACTCCCATGGCTTCAATGATCACTTCCACATCTAGCATCTGAAAATCTACATCCCCTGCCCTGCCACACACACACACACACACACACACACACACACACACACAAACACACCAGACCTCTTCTTTTCCTCCTAACTTCATTATTTTGGTTGTTAAATTCATTGGACACGAGACCTATCCATTTCTGCTTTGAGTAGCCAGTCATCTGTAGATCACCTTGGAAATGGGGGGAAGAGGAAATTTGATTTTGTTTTGCCCAAGTGGAGTCCTGTTCTCCCATGTCCCTAACCTCAGGGTTACTTTTCACTCTTCCTTCTCCCATCACATTCCCCTAAAATTGCCAAGTCCTTTTCAATTCTACCTCTGCAATATCTTTTGCCTCAGTCTCTTCTTCTCTATTCTATTGCCCCTATCATAATACTAGCCCTCTTTTTCATCCACCTAGATTACAGCAATAGCTTCTTCCTACTTCCATTGTAGGACATGTGTCCTGCTCTCAGCCTCTCCTTCACGTCCCTCTCAGATTGCTTAGGCATAAATCAAGTTATGTCACCTCACTACCTAAAATTTTTACTCAGTGAAATTCTGACTGGAGGTAGTGAGGTGCCACAGTAGATATAGTACTGGGTTTGGAGTCAGGAGGACCTAAGTTCAAATCTGGCCACAGATATTTACTAGCTGTGTGACCCTGGGCAAATCACTTAACTCTGTCTGCCTCAGTTTCCTCATCTGTAAAATGAGCTGGAGAGTGGCAAACTGCTCCAGTATCTTTGCTAAGAAAACCCTAAAAGAGGTCATGAAGAGTCAGACATGACTAAAATGACTGAATAACAACAAAGAATTCCAGTTCCTTTGCCTGACCTACTAGGCAACCTCTTTCACTCAAGCACCTAGTGTACCACACTCACTATACCTTTCTAGGCTTCTCATATTGGACTATTCACCATTCTCCAAACACCCTCCATGCTTTCCTGTCTCTATGTTTTTTCCTTACAGATGACAACTGAGGGAAGAACTTGGTCCCTTCCCAAACATGGGGAAGGTCAAAGGGGTCCTTTCACTGGAGCAGGATGAAACTGTGGATCTAAAAACATTGTCCAGAGGCTAGGTGTAGAAGACCCACTTGTTGAAATTCTAATCTTTCATGATGCTGCCTCCTCCAAAAAGTCTTCTCTAATGCTCTCATTTCTCTTTCTGCCCCTCACATAACACTTTCAACTTTCTTGTGTCTCTCATTTGAGGACAAGCCCAGCTAAGTGTTAAAGGTTTTTCACTTGCCTGAGTTTTCTGAGGAGTTGTAATGTGTTGGTATATAGAGGACCAATATTAAGAAAATCTCAGAATTTTGGAGTAGAATATAGTTCTTTGAGTGTATGTTATATCCTCCTGCTGGACTGTAAACTCCACAAGGATGGGGGCCATGCCATGTCTTCTTAATTTTGAAACCCACTCAGCACCTAGTATACACACTGTATACAATTGGGGCTTAATCAATGTTTTTAGCATTAAGTCCACTCAGATGACATCCAGTCCCCCACAACAGCAGTCTAATCCTGGACCTTTCTTCCACATACTACTTACCAGTCCTAGGCCTCAAACAACCATGTAGTCAAAGGGTCTAAGGGTCTGCTCTTCCTTCCACATCTCTGAGAGTTGTCCATGCTTAGTGAGGGGAGGATGGTTGCCCAAGTCAGTAGCATGAATGAGAAAAATCTTAGAGGAAGAACTATTGCCAGTCTTACCCTAGGACCCCCATGAGAAATGCTCCCTTGACTACCAAAGGGCATCCTGGCAAAGACTTTGCCTGGATCAAGACCTGTGCCCAACCTTAGTGTCAATCTCCCTGAGGTGGAAATATGGAGAATACTAATTGGAGAGAAGAAATCTAGAACCTTGTTCTTATCCCAGTACCTTGGGAATTTTTCATTCTTTCTAGGGAGGGGAATTTATCTAGGTGGTTATCTGAGCCCCTTGAGCTGTTGGGACCTGGCAGAAGGGTCCAAATATTTGTGAGAGAATTGTCTTCTGCAAATAGTGTTATCCCAAGGGGTGCAGGGCACTCTCTCTTAAGGTGTAGTTGAACAGTGCAATTGTGGTCTTCTGTGAATCATATACCTTCTCCTGATGTGTTCTGTTCTCTTGACTGTCCATGTTAATTCAATGTTAATAAATACTCAGTGAGTAGCCTTCCAGACATATTTTCCTTGTGTGATTGATTTCTAAGATAACCTCTCCCCTTTCTTTTGTAATGTTGCCCTCAGGAGGGGCTAGAGAGGGTAGTGAATACATAGAAATGGAAGAGGCCTTGGAGGAGAGAATGTCAGAGACAGGCTGAGACATTTTAAAGATCATCTGGTCTATTCTACTTGTTTGACAGATAGGAAATGAAAGCCCAGAAAAGGCAAATGAATTGTTCAAAGATACACAGCAAGTTAGTGGTAGATCCAAAACTAGAAACCAGATTTCTTTCCTTTAAATCCAGTGCCCTTTCTAATTATGCTATACCAAGAACTATTACCATTTTAGAAATAAACAGAAATCTCATCTGATGCCCCTGAGCAATGTCATGGGCACAAGTCAATAAAGATACCTTCTCGGACATACAAAATTCAGAGGGGCTTTTGGTGCTCCTAATGTCTCAAGGGGCAACTAGGTTGCTCAGTGGATAGAGTATCAGGCCCAAGGTCAGGAAAACTCATCTCTCTTGAGCTCAAATCTGACCTCAGACATTTACTGTGTGACCCTGGGCAAGTTATTTTACCCCTGTTTGCCTCAGTTTCCTCATCTGTAAAATGAGTTGGAGAAGGAAATGACAA
Organism: Macrotis lagotis; assembly: GCF_037893015.1. Classification (NCBI taxonomy): domain Eukaryota; kingdom Metazoa; phylum Chordata; class Mammalia; order Peramelemorphia; family Peramelidae; genus Macrotis; species Macrotis lagotis. The sequence goes on along the minus strand of NC_133658.1, from coordinate 401,178,747 downwards.
ACCATTCCAGTATCTTTGCCAATAAAACCCCAAATGAGGTCATGAATCCATCATGACTAAACAACAACAATAACATTCCTAACTGGGTTGGTGTATGTTTGAAGTTAATCTGATGTCAATCTCAGTGGACCTGCCATTGGGGACAGTTAAATCAAATTAGCCAGTTTTTATTAAGAACCTACAAGGGGAAGGGGGGAGGGAGAAGGGAACCAGGACTCAATAATGTCCAAAATCTCTTCCTGAACAAAGGTCCAAACACTTTCATTCCTATATCACTCATTTCATTCAGCTTCCTTTTCATTGTGCCTATGACTTAATTGCCTCTAGCTTTTCTCCAAATTGTGGATTATTTCAAGATGGTGATGGTGCCAGAGGCAACAGTCAGAGAAAGGGTTAAAAAGGAAACTCAGATTCTTTGGTTTCCAGGTGACCTTTTGTCCCACTGGACTCAGAGCTGTGTTGGTCTGCAGCAAATGTGTCTTCATCTGCTAGGGTAGTCAGTCTCATACTTTTGTCAGTGGGTCATGGAAAGTTTTGCGTCTTTGTGGTATATTTTCTCTTGTGGGCCAAAGGTCCTGAAGACAGACATCGTCACTCTGAGAAGCTGCAGGGCCAAAGGACAAATTGGCCTTCATTTTCCACCTCTGCCTATTCCCACCCCTGGAATCTTTTGCTGTCCACATGACTTCCTGTTCTCTTGGCCCCTAGATGATTGTTGATGGCTGGCGTCCCAGGTTCTTCTCCTCTCTGGTGGGCCCCACCAGGCAATTTCTCCTCCATTTCAGTCCTTACTCCTTAAACATTTTGTCCTGATCCCAATGCTACCCAAGTCCCCTTGGCTTATGGGGTTTCAAATTCTAATAAGTCTCCATGCCAATCATAGGCTTTCAGAGCTAGAGGTGTATCTCAGTTACCTAGTCTAACCCAGTCAGGTTATAAAGGACAACCTCGAGGCCAAGAGAGTGGTTCAAATGTTGGAACTTTAGTTAGTGCCAGTGTGAAAATGAGATGGCAGATTTTCTGAATTTTTTTTTCCCACTTTTAAAAACAATTTAAGTCCAAAGCACAGAAAAGTAAAAGATTTGGATACTGGTCCTGAATTCAGTACTAATTGTGCTGGGTGAATCTAGTTGAATTACATAACCTCTTTGTCATCTGTAACATGGTACTGCTGTTTTGCCCTCCTCCCATGTGAGGATTTTGGAAGACAAAGTGATGATGCTGAGAAGGGGAGATGGATAAACAAATCAGAAACCCATCAGAAACTTGTTCTAAGCTTCCTAAATAAAGGCAGTATCGTGGTTTTTTTCTCACCATTCCTGTGATTTAAATGGGGACATTACTTTTTAGGAAAAAGTATTCCCTAACTCTAGTCCTTTACTTCCTGATCTGTAAAAATGAGGGTTAGATGACTTCTGATGTCCCTTCCATCTCTAGATCTATCATCTATGATCTTGATGGAACAAAGTTAAAAATGGCAGAGGGGTATGAGAACCATGCAGACTATCCAAGGGTTAGATGTCTTCAACCTTCCAAGAGATTCATGGTAGGGGCCAGTCTTGCTGATATAGTAACATTCTCCCTTCAGGTACTTGCTGAAGGCTATTGAGTCCTTGACCAGGCATAAGGAGATTTTTTTCTCTTTTGCTCTAATCAGGCAGAAATCCAAAGATTGCCTTGAAGATAGGGGGAGAGAGATCTAAACTAACCCCATCTCAGTCAGATCCCACCCAGAGGACTATATCAATCTCTCACTGAGACACAGGGGCAACTTTTCCTTTTCTTCCTTTTCAGGTTAAGGTGGGAAGGAGTGGGGAGAATATTCTATTGCCCCACCTAGATTCAAAGGACTTTGGGTTTGGGGGTGAAGAGAGGAATCATGTCTCCTAGCAAGACTGTTTTTCCAGCAATAGTTTTGCATGATCCTGACTTTGCCTCTTCTAAGCTTTAGAGAAGGAATTGATAACTACCACAGAGTTGTTGCTAGTCTCTAGTTTCTGCTGACTGGGAAATTATTTGAGTTCCATATGAATCTAAAACTGTGCCCCATTGACTCTCTGAGCCTCAGTTTCCTCACCTATAAAATAAATGGATGGGGGGTGCGGCTATGTGGCGCAGTGGATAAAGCACTGGCACTGGAGTCAGGAGTACCTGGGTTCAACTCCGGTCTCGGACACTTAATAATTACCTAGCTGTGTGACCTTAGGCAAGCCACTTAACCCCATTTGCCTTACCAAAAATAAAAAATAAAAAAAATAAATGGACAGGACTATATTACCTCATAGATCCCTTCCTACTCTTCCATTTTATGATTCTTTGTGCACACTACTAATCTTAGAAACAAAAGAAGAATTAAGGCATAAGAGGTAAGGGTGGAGCAAAAGTACAGTGCCCTTCCCATCAACTCTCTTTCCTCCTGACCCAGCCCTCAAAACTCCTGCTTTGGTTTCAGTGACAAGCCCTTATGGACCTGGAAGAAATTTCCAGTAGTCTTTCTACAAGGTTAATCATTAGGAGACTATCACAGGGCCTTATGCTGAAGTCCCAGGAGGGGAGAGGCAATAAAACTTTATGGTCCCCAAGGCTTACTTTAACCTTGGTTCTGTTTACCCAAATTGGAGGTTTAGAGGTTAAGGCAAAACTGGGAGCCCAGCGGGCCAGAGGTAGATAAAAAGATAAGCTGATTGAGTCTAAGTTAGAGAAAGGACTTGTCAATAGCCAGAACCCAATAGAGAACCATTGCTGATGTTGCTCAAAATAGATAGAATTGAGTCAATAGAGGAGATGGGACCAGCAGGATGAAGAAAAGATGAAACCGTTCAATAGGTTTTGGAGATAACTCAGTTGCTGTATCCATGGTAACTGCTAGTTGGATCATTTGGAGGAGGCACTGATTTTTTTTAGTTAGACATGGCCCTTCTACTGGGATGATTGGGACCCCACCTCCTCACACCATTCAGATCCCCCTTCTCCCAGGGTCCAGAGAAGGGGGCTTCTGGTCTAGTCAATAGCAGGGGAGGAAGTGGAGCGCATGTGAGATGTCACCCCATAGGAGGAAGTGGTTGGCTCTGGGAGAGAAGGTAATTCTCATGGGAATGGAATGGGGGGGAAGGGAAAGGACAGAGCTCCACCCTAGCTTATACAAATACTTCCTGCTAAGAAGAGAAGCTTACTAGAGTGTTCATGATGGACAAGGGTCCTGACAACTTGCACTTTCCATAGTAGCAGGGCATGAGCCACTTCCTGGGGAAAAGAATAGCTGGACAAACATCTCCTAAACATACTCTAGCTCCCATATCCTAATTTTTACCCGAAATTAGGGTGAATATAACATCTTTCACCTGGACTAAATGTAGATGGAAAGACACTGAGGAGTTCATGAGTAGAAAAAGTGTTAGAGAAAAGTCACAAGTAGAGGGGGTGGGGAGAGTGAATAAACATTTATAATAATCCTATGAGACAGTCCAACAATTATTCCCATTTTAGGGAATAAGAAACTGAGAGGTAGACAAGAGTTAAATGGTTTACTCATTGTCATACAGCTAGTGCCAACAATCAAAGCAATGTCTCTCCTTGCTCCCAGCTCACTATAATGTTATGCCTCACCAAGGTCTGACTTGCATATCCCTTCCTCTTTTAAACCCTCTCCAAATACTTCAGTTGATCCTGACTTCTTCATTCTCTGAATCTTCTTGTATTTTATCATTCATCATTCCATAAATATTTACCAAGAACTTGCTATGTACATATCCCCATTTCAGGGGTGGTGGGGACAGATGGCAAAAAACAGAGAAGTATTCCACAGTTTATAATCTAGTGGGGAAGTCAAGATATGCACATAAGGCTGCTGAATGTGACAAAATGGAGATTTTGCAGAGTTATTTGCATTCAGAACCCTGCCAAGGCCATTAATGGCAGCAGATGAAATCATCAGGGGAAAAATCCTTTGGGAAAAAAGAGGAGACTCAGGTCACTCTGTTCTGGGGAGTATCTGTTGCACAAGGAGACGTGGCTAGACAGTGGTTCATGTGAAAAACAACCAGAGGGGCTTTCATGGATTACAGTTTCAATGAGTCAATAGTGTGATGTGGTTGCTATAAAAGTTAATGAGATCTGAAGTTGCAATTGGAGAATAGAAGCATACATTCACAGCAAGCCCCAGTGAAAGGGAATCTTGGAAAGCATATGGTCCATTTACAGAGGGTAAAACCAGTCCAAAGTCATAGAAGCACTGTGCACAGAGCAGGAAGATAGCACCTGTCAGATCTTACCTGCTGAACTGAGTTTAAATTTTGAGTATCTCATTGGAGAAGAGACACTGACAAGCTGTGACCAGAGAAAGATGAATGGGCAGTGAGGAGACTTTTTGAAGCCATGTGCTATGAGGATCACTTGAAAGAAATTATTTAGCCCCAGAGAAGACCAAACAGGGACCTAATTTCCCATCTTCAAATGTCAAAAGGGTTATTATCACAAGGAGGTAAAGATTAGAATTTTTCTGTGTGATCTTAATATTGTGAGCAATTGAAAGTAACAGAGAAACTGATTTCAGTTCGCTATAAGGAATAGCTTCCTAAATGAACTGGCTTAGGAAATAGTGAGATCCTTATCCCTGGAGGTACTCAAACAAATTTCATATCACAGAAGGTATTCCTATGCTGTGTAGGAGTTTAGATCAGACAGATACCTCTGATGTTTCTTCCAACTCCAGGTTTGCTCCAACATGTCTTAAATGTGGTAGGCCTTTATCATATTTTACTACTATTCCCTCCTTTGCACTGCTTCACCTTTCCCGTGAATCTTTTCTCTAGGGTGAACAAAATTTGCACCTCTGACCACTTCCTTTTATTCATAATTTCTCAAAAATTGCTTATAGTAGTCTGGAGATCACATCTATAAGCTGTTCAAGACCCTAGTATTGAATTCATCTAGGTCAAAAGACTGAACACATTCAAAAATCTAGGTGAACCCTCCCTCTGCTACAGTTCCCCATGGATGCCTCACTGTGGCAGGAGGCAACCCTTGGTCTTCCAAGCTTATGCCAGGTTTATAGGCCCCATATCAAGACTCCAGGAATGGGACAGTAATTGGTCCAAGAACCAACCTAAGTTCAGAAGCATTTCATCACCAGGAGGGCGATCACCAGGTGGTAAATTTTTGGCTACATCACTCATAAAACCATTTACTAAGTCATTGACAGACTTCTACATCATTATTGGCAGTGCCCAAAATGATGAAATCACCAATCCTTGAAAGACAGAACTGTTGAAATAAGATATGCTTTTACTTGCTGACCTCCTTTCTTAGTCTTCAGTTTCTTTCTGTCTCTCTCTGATATGTCGTCTGCTGATAGTATCAACTGACATAAATTTTTTCCCTCTAAATTTCACAATATCTCTGGAAATCACTAGGTTATATAATTAAAGCTGAGGATCACAGCTTCTGAAGCTACCCTAGGCTCCTCCCTCCCCTTTAGCTGACAATTTGCAAAAATCTGGTCCCATGATGCCACCTACTGAAAGAAGCCTGGAATAGGCTCAGCATCAAAGGTACATTGCCATACAGAATAAGGGATATCAGAGCTGGAAGGAAACTTATATGGAGCAGAGACCACTAGATCTAGAAGGAGGCCTGGCACAGAGAAGACAGAAGTCAGAGAGGGAAGGGGCCTTGTCCCAAAGATCAGAGAATGTCTGAAAGGAGACGTAGAATTTCTAAACAGAAAGGATTTGAGAGGTGACCTGGTCCAACTCATTCTATAGGACCCTGGCCTTCAGTAACCCAAGCCTATAGAGCTCTCTACATTTCTCACATTTCTTGGGCTGTAAGAAGAACTTTATTCCAGAATCCACCAAACTCCAAACTAACCCTTTTCATAGCTCTCTCTCCTGTCGGGTACCAAAATAGCTGCCCAGTGGAAATGCCTGTAATACATTTTTTTGTGTCTAATAGATTCTAATGGGAAATCTCACTTTCCTGTTACTCCTAAGATTACTTAAGGTTTAAATTCAATGTATCCCAAATTGAATCCCTCCATCCCATGAGAACTCTGTCCTCCTAGAACTAACAAATCACTTAGACTTCATGTCATATCAAAATAGTTGAATGAGTTGAACGATGAAAAGCAAGCAAAGCAGGGGTAGCTTACATAAACTGCAAATGAAAATGGAAGTTAGGTGACTTGAACAAGGTCAAAAAGCTGGCAAGTAAGGTCTACAGAGAGATTTGAACAGTCTAGTTTTCTGTCTTCTGAGCCATGCTTACTATCTAAAGGGGAGAAGAATAAGTAGATAGATATCTCAGACTTATTTGTCCCAGTTAAGAAAGAAGGAGAAATTCAAATGACCTTTAGCTTGGGAGAAGATGGCATCAGGGATCCTGGATGGAAGAGCACTGGAGTTGAGTTATATGTAAAGGAAGGAAGATCAACAGCCAGCAACAAATAGAGAATCATAAGATCATAGATTTATATATTCAAAAATTGGAAAGGACATCAGAAGTCTCTTAGAGGCAGAATGATTATGGACCACCACTTATTAGCTTGAAGACTTTGAGTAAGTCTCTTAACCTATCTGGGTCTCATATTCCCCAGCTGTAAAGTGGGAATGGATTAGATAGACTCCAAGATCCCTTCGTACTAAATCTATAATACTAAGTCATATACCCCCACCCCATCATTTCACTGATAAAGTGTGGGACTTGCTCAAGATGATGCAAAGCTACATAAGAGCTATGATTTGAATCCAAGTCTTCTTCAGCATGCTCTCTTCTTTATATCATTCTAGGACATTCTTCAGTCAATTCCCATTCCCCCATTTGGCTGCTGTCTGATGGCATCTGAAAGCTCCAAGAGGACCAACAGGTCCCTCCAGGCATGCCTCCTTGCCAGATAATTCTCTGAACCATGCTTTGGCCTAGATACTTGGATTCTGGTGACCTAGTCTCCCCTTTACTCCAATCTGAGACTACCCAGCAAGACAGAAACAACCAAGTCTTGTCATGCACAGAAGTTAGTAGCTCTTTATTGCACTGGAAACATCAAGAATAAAACAGATAGCACCCTCGCTTCCTCCCTCCCTCCCCCTCCCAAATAACATAAAATTGAAACAGCAATTATGCAGGTCACAGCCACAGATTCCCCAAAAACAATCCCCCCAAAATAAACAGTAACAATGCAGCACGGCACACTGGCAAACATGCCCCAAATGAAGTCCCCTCAAGCCTCATCCAGACCAGAGAGGAGCAAGGGCCAGGCTTTGCTCCACGAGCAGGGAGGTGAAGAGTGGAGCAGGGTGTCTTTAAATATGTTTTTAAAAATATATCCTCTGCTATTTTTTTTTTTTTTGCAATCCCATGGGCTCTAGAGTCCCACAAACTAAGTTTGGGTGATTGGGTCCTGCCCACATGAGCAAAAGTTTATATACCTCTAAAATGTGCAAGCGTTAGAAAAGAAAATGTGTACTCTATACCCCCTTTGCCCCCCCCACCAACCTACCCTCATCTGCTGGACCCACTTAAAGACTGGAATGAGGGATAAAGAGGTGCCTCTGGCATAAAATTGCTAAGAATCGAGAAGAAAGCTGACCTAAAGAAGAATGAATGAATGGGCATTGAGGAAAGAGCACACTTGCTTAGTGAAATGCTAGTAAGATGTTTGAGCTAGAAGGAAGCTTCAAAATCTTTTAGTTTAGCACTCTAATTTTATACTTGGAGAAACTGAGGTCAAGACAGGTTAAGAGATCAATCCAAAGTCCAGCTAAGTAGTTCACAGCTAGGACTTAAAAAATCAGGCTTACCCCACCCTCAATTGTGATTATTCTTATTGTTACTCAGCATCAATGAATGACTATTCTTCTGGGGTATGGTCAGATAGCTCCACCATTAGAGTAAATAGTTCAATCAGGGATTATGGAATCTGACTTCACTAAGGGCTCCTGCAGCCCTGAGGGAGTCTGAGGAAAGATCACCCTAACACTCACCAGGTTGTATACTCTCATTCCTCTTTCATCCTCATTGAATACCTGGCATCCCTTTATCTGAGCTAGCCACCAAGGAAGACCAAGGTACAATGCTCTCTTCCAATCCCCATTCAGGGGGTTTCCCCCAACACTTCATTGAGGAGTCTTAGGAGTAAAGAATGGGGCAGGGATGACCCCAACAGATGAGAGTCGGGTTTCCCTGCCTCCACAAATTCTGACATTATCTATAGAAACTGTAGAATTGCAGTCTGAGCTGAGGGTGACCAAGGAGGGTAGGTCATCCCACTACCTGAGGGTAATCAATTGGGGAGTGGGGAGAGAGATGATCCTCACTTATTCACACACTGACATACTCACACATGCTAGCATTCCAAAGGTGTTAGTGTCTAGAATCCCAGAATCCCAGAGCCGAAGGGACTCCAGAGGCCCTCGACACCAACTTATACCTGAGAAGGAATGCCCTCTATGACATTCCTAACAAATGGCCATTCAATTTACTTTCAAAGATCTCAATGAAAGGGAATCTCATTGCCTTCCAAAGAAACTTTTCCACTTTGGAATGACTCTGATCATTAGACCTTTCCCCATATTGAGTCAAAATCCACCTTTTTATCACTTCTATCCACTATTTCTAATTTGAACCTTGAAAATCAAGTCACTTTTGCCAATGGCAGCCCTACAGATTCATGAAGACAGAGATCATATCCACATTAAGCTATCTCTTCTCCAAATTCAATATTGCTAGTTCTTTCAAGCAATTCTCTTACAGTATGGTTTTGAAGGGCATTCAAAAGACACAGGGGTATATGTGGACTTGGGAATTTAATGACCACTGACTCAGGTCCATGGCAAGTGGCTTTTCCTGCTCATCTACCTGTTTTGGATGGACTGATCAAAGCCATTGCAGGGGGCAGGGTAGGGAAGCTCATCCCAAAGCCTATAAGGCACTAAGGGGTGGGGTGGCTTGGTTTGGAAGAGGGAGGACATGGAAAGGAGGAAGGCTAGTACCAGAGTTCCATTCAGAACAGGCACGGGGATTAGAAAATCCTTCTTTAGTTTTCTCATATTAAAATTGGAGTGGCCATTCCTGCCCCACCTCCCACAGAAGGCAATTTGAAAAATAGACTCAGATAACAGGTGTGTAAACTCCTTGAAGGAAACTAACAGATTTGTTGGCAAGGAAATAAGGAATAAAAGAACCCCAAGATTCAGATGCTTATCTGGGCTGAAAACCTTAGGGCTGGAAGGGATGTTGAAGCTCATTTGGGCCAACTACCTTCTCTACCTTCATCTTATAGATGAGAAGTCAGAAGCCCCCAAAGCTGACGAGGTCAGGCAGGGAGTCTTTAGTAGAGCCAAGACTAGAATCCAGAAGGGAAAGGGAGATTGTGAAGTCCAAAAAGATAAACCAGGGCTCTTTCTAACTGTAAAACTGTCAGAAATTTGTTGGGGTACCAAGAAAGGGATTGGGGTTGGAGGAAGGAAGGGAAGGGAGGAGGAAGAGAACCCTTCTTCTCTACAATGTTTAAGAGAAGTCTAGAGTTTTCTCCATCCCCCCAATTTGCTCAGGGCCCCCTGGAGGACCAGAGGTAGGAGATCATAGACTTTAAAACAGTAAAGAACCTCAGAGATCAGTTGGCCCACCACTATCATTTTACAGACAGGGAAGCAAGCCTAGAGAAAGGAAGCGATAAGTTCCTTATGGCCTGGTCCACTGGGTTGACAGGATAGTGAGCATCATTCTGGGACAGGGGAAACCTATGATTGAAAGGTTAGCCTGGAAGAATGGGCCTGGGGAAAGAAGTCTTAGAAGCTTGGAAGTTCTGGTCACTACAGAGCTCAAGAGTACAATCAGGGAGAGCCCAAAGGGCTTCCTAAAAGGGGGAAAAAAGGGGTACCCTTGGTGGAAGATCATTTAGACTGCAAAGGAACTAATTTGGGATGCTGAGTGGGAAGGTGGGAACATTCTCTGCCTAATCTCCTGGAAGATATTTCCCACTAAAACACTGGGATTTAGGACAAGCTACCTGACTAGTATGTGTACATATTCCCTGTCTCCCATCCCCTACCTTAGCCCCTTATAGAAGAGACCTCTAGAGCAATGATGGCTTTGGGGGAAAAACTCTAGTTAGCCTCTCTGTCCCCTGCCTCTAGTGACTAACCTGCTATCCCCAGGAACTCTAATTTCCCTGTCTTTCCCCTGCCTCCAGCTACAACTCCCCCACCCTCATGGCCCCTCCTCCCACTTCTCCATCCCCACAAAAGGAGTCAATAATCCAAAAGTGCTGGGGAAGGACCAGGGATGGAGGATTGTCTGTCATTTAGCAGGAGATCACTCACAGAGAAGTCAAGCAGGGAAGACTTAGAAAATGCCCAGATTAGAAACCATTCAATAGTCCTGGGTCTACCCTCACTCCACACACAGGATTCATGTGGAGGTCAGTGGGCTGAATGGGAACCATCTCCCAGAGCTCAGTTTATGGCCTCTCATTAGCTGGACCTTCCTCTCCTAAGAAACTCAGGAGAAATGATCTTGCTCTGGCAAAACATGGCCACACAAAGACCATGAGACACAGGAAGGCAGCAGCGCAAATCCAAATTGAACACTAAGAATACAATCTTTTTTTTCTTTTTTCTTTTTTTTTGTCCAAAACACGTGATTGGTTTTGTTTGTTTTGTCAATAAACTTACTGCATATACAGTGTAAGGTCATGCAAAGAACACAGTGCAGACACAGCCCTGCTGGAAAGACTGGGGCATCTTACATCAGAGTCAATCCAGGGGGAAGGGGAGAAAAACCAAGGGATTGTAGGTGCAGGAAAGCAGGAACCCAAAGGGTGAAATCAACACTAGAAATACCATCAGACTCCATGGGAAAAAGACCACACAGCATCAGGCCACGCAGGGTCTCCCTGACCTCTCCCATCCACTGCTGGAATACCCTGCTAAAGGTAAGGTCCACCAAGTCCAAGAGATGGCTGGGCTCTTCCTAAAGGTCCAAGGGAAGCTTCTGGTGGGGAGCCAGGAGGCCAAGATATTCCTCCAACAGTCAGGTTCTTCCTTGACATTTCTACCATTCTTCCTGGCCAACTGAGGTCAGATGTGGCCAGCTGCTTCAACATTCATGTCAGCATGCAAGGCTTCTCCCAACTCCAAATGTCTGCAGAACCGAAGGGAACCCAGGAGGACTGATACACAGGAGAGTGATAGATAGGAAGGAGAGACTCCCCCAAGGATGAGAGGTAGAGCTCCCCTATACCGCAGACACCCAATTGTTACATATTTATAGCTTCAGAAGTTAAGGGGAAAAGAGAGAAAGAGAGAGAAGTGAAAGAAACAACTACCCTACCCTAACCCACCCTTCCCCAAAGTAATCTGAGATGTTTAGCTATTACATAAAGATCCATTTCAGCAAATACATGAAACCAAATACACAGAAGTTTGGATATCAAAAGGCATGCGGTCAAAGCGGAAGAGATTCCTAATGGTTGCTTTTAGTTTTTTTCTTTTTCCCCCCAAAAGATGATCAGCTTTCCCTTTCTTACTTATTACTAAAGCAGAAATTCTCAATCTATGCTGGAAAAAATGAGTTCAATGAAATCCATATTTGAAGCAAACAGCCCCATCAAACCAAAAAGAAAGGATAAATACCCTGATCTAGCACCAGTGTTCTTAACACTGCTTGTTTTCCCCCAAAATAAATTAAATAAATGAATAAATAAAATCAGTTTCACTTTTCACTGAAGGGGGGAAGGGAAAATTAAGAGTAGGAGAGGGAGAAAAGCAATTTATCAAGGGAAAGGAAAGCATACAGAAGGGAGGGATAAAGGCAGTACCTCTAATTGAAAGCCCAAGGCTAAGAATTTGACTAGTTCATGCTTAAGGTCAAGATTTCCTACTTTCTCTTCTTTGTCATAAATGACCTTCTCTTTTGGGTCAGCTGCCCTTCTCCCAAAAGAGCCTCAAAAGAAAGGCAGGAAGAGAGAAGGTAGCCCTGAGACATCAGCAGAGCTGGCAAATAGGGACTTGCTCACTATGCTAGCTAGCTAGCTAGCCACCAGAGTCAGGCATCACCAGGGAACAGGTTTGATTTCCCAGTTAGGCATCTCTCCAAGGAGTGGAGCCCTTAGGAGAAGAAGGTTGTGAGAATTGAGGGTTGGGTCTAAAGGCAGCACAGCTGACAGAGAAGAGTGTACTCTTAGATCTGGGGCAGAAGGTTGGAGTATGGGGGAAGTGTTCCCTTCCTTCCACATTTTTCTCTGCCTCAAATATTGGCAACAGCTGACCCAGGAAGAGGACTGATAATCTGGACCCCTGGGCCTGGCTCATGCATCTAATCAAAAAATGAAATGGAAAGCAAAACAAGTAGAGGGGGAAAATAGAGAAAAATAAAAGTAAATAAATAACTGTGGCCGTTTGCTCTCTGGTATGTGATGGCTTGAGTTGGTTGGCAGGTTTTCTTGGCTTCTGTGAGGAACTTGGTGATGGTAAGGATGATGATGGTGGGAATTCCAGCACATGGTAGAACCAGCAGCCACATGCCACAGATGAAGAAGGGTAGATCTCCGTGGTGCAGCCAGAGAGTGCACAACCCAAGTAGAATTTCAACTGAAAAATAGAAGTCAAGAGATTACAAGAGAAAAGGGAGAACACCCAAGGTGATAATAAGTAATATATGCTTAGGATTATAGGACATAGGATTATAGTTTCAGAACTAGAAGCGACCTTAGAGGCAATCAAATCTAACCTTCCCCATTTTGTGGATGAGGAAAACTAAGGCACAGAGCAATATATAGGCAATGCAGTATTTACCTAGAGTCACACAACTCAAATTCCCTTATTTCTATCAAAAGTTCTTGTTTATAATCTTGACTCACCCTCAGTAACTTCACTTAACCAATTAAAATCTTGCCATTCTATCTCTACAGCATCTCTTGCATCTAACCCTTTCTCCTGCCTACATAGTCATAGTCACTATTTTAGTTTAGCCCCTACCCCACCTCCTATGGGTGCAGTGGATAGAGACCTGGCCTTGGAGGCAGGAGGACCCAGGTTCAAATCTGGTCTTAGACACTTGCTAGTTTTCCAACCAAAATGGACTCTCTTCCTCATTCCTATGGCACTCCATCCCCCAAACCTGGAACATCCTTCTTCCTTACTTCCACCTCAAAAATCCTTCTCTTTCTTCAAGAATCTGAAGAATCTGAAGAATCACTTTCTGCCCCAGAGAGACTCCCCTGATCCTCCCAAATGCTAGTGCCTTTCCTTCCCAACCAATTTGAGTTTGTTCCTTTTATATTTATTCTGTCTATATTCATTCATCATGTTCCAGTGTAGTTTTAAGCTTCACTATCTAGGTGACACAGAGTCTGGAAGATCTGAGACTTCTTGCCTCAGACAGACTCATTGTGTGACCCAGGCAAGTCACTTATTTAACTTCTGTTTGCCTTGGTTTCCTTATCTGTAAAATGGGGATAATGACAGCACATACTTCAAAGGGGCATTAGGAGGATCAAATTGGACTGCAATTTCCTAATCTATTAAACAGAGATAATGACTGCACTAGCTACCTCACTGATTTGTTATAAGGCAACAGGTTTATATTTGTAAACCTTAAAGGACCGTAAAAATGAATGCATTCATCATGGTGTGCCTAGGCAGAGAGAACTTTGCCAATATAAAGGCACTATATCAATGTGAATCATTATTATTAGGTGGTTTGGGAGGAGAGAAGGGCGGAGATGAGGGTGATGATGGGGGTGGGAAGGGGAGTATATTGAAAAGACACAAAGTGTGACCTCTGAACATTATTTTGGAGGGGAAAAAAGACAACAATCAGAATAGATCCACTACAGAAAACATGTTTGAAATGTAGAACAATTAAACGTGTATTTTTAATGTCAACCATGTAATTATTTGGGCTAAACCAACAGGATTCATAAAAGATAAGGCAAATGCCTTTTCTTTTTTAGCTAAGTTTGGGAGTATGAAGGAGTCAGGAAGGGTGGAACATAGCTTTTATAAATGTTCTCAAATTCTAGATAGCTATGAAAAATCCAAAACTCCTGTGGGGGGTTAGGCTCTAAAACAGATTCCTTAACTAGGATGTGGATTCACCTGGCTCTTCCACTTAAAAAGTTGTATGACCTTGGGCAAAGATCCCCTAACATCTGTTTTCCCACCTATGTAAAATGAGAGGATCAGAATATCTAGCATCTTAATGTCCCTTCCAGTTCTGGCATTCTATGTCCTAAGATCTGGAGAAAAGTCTGGTGCAGTGAAAGGAACACAGAAGAACCTGTTCTGACAATTACTACCTGTGTGACTTCGGGCAAGTGCCTTGACTTCTTGGGGCCTCAGTTTCCCTATTTGTAAAATGAGAGAATTGGATTAGTAATGCCCTCTAAAAGCCATTCAGTTTTATGTCTATGATTCCATATCTAAGCCCCCTTCTATCTCTGATGCTCTATGGACTGGGATCTCCCCCTTCTCACACTTTATTTTAAAGTCTCTTCCAATGCTGACATTCAATGTTCTAAGTTTCCTTCTGACTCTAATTTTTTTTCAATATACAAAGTAGCTTCCTATAGAGTGACTTGTGCTTCCTGCCTCAAAGGATTCAAGGATCAAATGGAATAGTGTCTGTTAAAATATTCTACATATATAAATACACATATATGGCAGCCATTGCTGTAACTATAATTGTGATTTTTTCCAATTAAAAATAATATAAAGAATTATATACAGTCTAGATGCATCCTAACCTAATAAAATGATTAGTTCCAGGTAAGTGATTCTGTATTAACCAAAGATTGCCTACCTGGGAGATTATGGCTTAGACTCTGCTCCAATATCCAATCAAACCACAGCTACCCTTCTCACTATCAGGGGCAGTCTGACATGAAGGAGTGGAAGGAAAAAGAGAAAAGATCTCACTGTGGTAGGACTGAAGGTGCTCCAGATCTGTGGAAGTGGACGATCTGCCATTTGCCATCCCGGCGGTGCCAGATGCGGGTCTCCTCAGACTGGGCAGTGCGAGGGATGCCACTGGCATCCACATATTGTGTGATGCGGATATAGGCAATGCAGGCTGACTCATCACCCATCAGGTGGATGTGAGGGTTCAGGATGGTGGTATGGACAGGTTTGCTGTTCCTGGACCACACTAGAGATCAGGGAATAGGGAGAAGGGAAGGATAAAGAGGGAGGGGAACAAGGAGTAAAAGTGGAATGGAACCATGGTACTGTGCTTCAGGGAGACCCTGAAGTTTCTCCTCATTCTCTTTCTTTCACCAGCTTCCCCTTAACTGAGGGGACCTATCAGTTCAGAGGTGGAAACTCAACTACCAACCAGGTCCTATCAGAGTCAAGGTTTCCAGGGGACTAAGACATTACAAAAAAGTTTAGAAGGAATCACTACTGCAGAAAAATACTTCCCAGTGTTGATGCAACAGATGAGGCAAGGAGGCCATCATCCCTGTTTCATAATCAGGTTCGTTCAGTTAGCAATGTCCACATAGACTCCCACAGCTTAAAACCAGAGCATCCCACAGTTGGAAGGAACTTCAGGAGTCATCACATTCAACCTTTCACCCCGTGCAGGAATCTACTGTATAGAATCCTTGACAGAAAGTCACATAGAACCAAGGGTCTTAGAGATCATCTAGCTTAACCCCTAATATTTTTCAGATAATGACAATAGCTCCCATTTCCATTGCATTTTAAGGTTTGCAAAGTACTTTGCTCACAATCCCATGAGGATGATAATACAAATATTCCCCATTTTACAGAGAAGGGAACTGAGGCTCTAAGATGGAAAATTACTTGCTTGAGTTCCTTAGGTGAGCATATGGCCGAGCCTAGACTCCAAACAAGAACTGACTCCCAGTTCAGTGAGCTGCCTATTTTAACAGTTTGGCCCCTTAAGAACTTCTGTTTTCCTGGAATCCTCTGTCTAGAGTAGGACAGGATTAGAAAGGGGTCAGGTAAATTATACAAGAATCACGGGGTCAAGAAATGAGACTGTAGACAAGAGTGAAAACTAATGGCACTAGAAACCAAGTCCCAGGTTATCTCTTTGACTTTCCATTATTATCACCAGTGTTCTCTTTTACTTTATCAGATGACAAAAATTATCCATCTGATAACAGTCAGGAAGAGTGGCTGAAGCTTTCTTTGCCCTCCAGTACAGAAATCTGAGAGGAGACCCCAAATCCAACCCAAATAGTAATCAGTCAGTTAGACATGACCTATGAGCCACAATGTAATGAAAGCTTCCTACCCCAGTGTACTCCTAGGAAGAGGAGACAGCACAGTGGAGGGAGGGTAACAGAAAGTTCATTAGCTCAGGAGACAGGAAATTGGGTTCTAATTCTGACTGCCTTTCACTGGCTGGGGGAGCTTGAGTAAGTCACATCTCAAAGTATGTTTCCTTTTCTACAAAATATGGGTAATAATACCCCACCTCCCTCTCAGGGTTGTTGTGAGAAAAATAAGAAATTAACCATCATTTAATGAAACTAGTTCAACACTTAGCACAATTCCTAGCATAGAAAGTACTTAATAAATGTTTATGAATACAAAGACAAATGGGAAACTGTCCCTGTCCTAAAGGAGCTTAGATTTTCTATGACAACACCTAGGATTTACATAATATTATGAAAATGGGAGCTATTATTAGTCTTGATTCTCCTGCTATCTCACTGAATGTCTCTTCCCTTCTATGGGTGTCTGTATTCTTATCTGTAAGAGTGAGATTGGGCTTATTGATCCATTAAGGTTCCTTCCAACTCTAAGACTTGATGAAGGCCCCTTAGGATGACATAGCTGGGGAAATTTTCAGAGCCAGTAACAGGGAAAACAGGCAAAGGCAGAAACAGTCCTGCAGAAAGCCCCATTTCAGCCCCCGAGTATCATGCTGCCCCTGCTGGGGGGATGCACAGGACTAACAAACATGAAGAACAGAGACCCAGCCGCATGGCAGACACACAGGGGCGGGGGACAGCAGTGTGAGGTCTTCCCCCAGCTCTTGCCCAGTTAACACACTCAAACCTCCAACCCAGTGGTCAGCCGGCCTGGCCGGCCTATGAGATCAAGACCACACTGGACAAACCCTGAGTGGCTCTGGGATTGCAATACTTTTTTGGGGGACTCTGGGGAGGGGGAGGCTGCCTGTCCCCACCCCTCCTGTAAACCCCAAGGTCCCTGCCTCTAGCTATGAAAGGGAAGGGTTGGGGAGTGCAGTTTGCCTGGTCAAGGTTAGGAGAGGGATCTGAGATGGTACCAACCCATGTTCCGCATGGGGCTTCCTGCAGGCTTCTTGGGGTCTTGAGTTGCCCAGGGGCCCTGTCTGTCACACTGCTATTCCCAGGAGGCTGAGACACGCTGCCAGCGGGCAGGACAAGCAACGAGAGGAGACAACAGGCACCACGGAGGGAAGGAATTGCTCACGGTTTTCAAAGTAGAATCGATGGAAGTCCAGGCCTTCGACTAGGTTTCCCAGAGCCTCAGGTTCAAAGGCTGTCATCCCAGGGTCACACATCTTCCTGAGGAAAGCAAGTGCAAACAGGGTCCTCTCTGGACCTCATTTTCTTCATCCATTATACAGGGATCCTGGGGCAGGGTTTTACTAGATGATATAATCCCTTCCATCTATTTCCAATATTCTAAAAGCCTTTCAAAGCTCTAACATTCTATGTTTTCTTTTCTAAGATCTGTCCAAGCTCTGACATTCATGTTCTAGGTTCTAAAATCTTCCACTTCTGACATTCTATAGAATTCTATCATTTTATTTTTGTATTTTATTATCCTGTGAATCTAAATGGAGAGCCAGAGGACCTAAGACTCCCAAGCAAGTTATGGGAACCACCAGGGTGGTTCTTTCTTCCCTTTCCTCCATTGCTAAATATTGACAGAATCTTGATGTAGGCAGAACATTTTTGACCCTTTATACATTCATTTCAGGGATTCATTTTTACCTACATAGATATGCAAAGATTCAAGGAAATATTAATATACTCAAATGACCATACAAAAACAAACAGGTACATTTAAGGCTTCAAAGACCTGTGTTCTGTGGGAGCAAAAAGTGTGTCTATCCCCCTCCTAGTTTGACTCTTCTCCATGGCCAGCATTTATTACTGGGACTTTCCTGTTTTGTCCCTTCCTTAGGAGAGGATGCCACAGAGAAACCAGTCTAGGCTCAACCCTAGGGCTTTGGAGATCCAAAGTTCAACACAGGCAACCTGAGCTGCTCTTCAATGAACTTTGGACCTGAGCACAAGAAAACTTGTGCAAGAATATTGATCCCTTATCCAGTGCTAACATTTGGCCCATATAACTGACTGTTTGATGGACAGACATGCAAGCAGGGATTCTTCCAATCCCTGGGGACCATCAGGCAACCCCAGGAGTGGCAAAAGCAGAGTGTGAAAAGTACTCCTCTCTCCTTCAAAGCCAAGGGCACTTTTCTCATTTCTCACAGGGATCCTGTGATATTCTGTCCAAGAGTCATTATCTTTGCCTTTTCCCTTATTCCTTATATCTAAGGAGCTGCCAAATACTGAAGAATTTACCCCCAAGAAAATCTTCTCCAGTCACTCAACCACCATGTTAGTTTAGGTCTTTATATCTTCCCCATGGTCTACTGGAGGAAATGACTGGTGTCTCTGCTTCTACAATCCATACCCAACAGGGCTGCCAAATAAATACCCCTAGTGCATAGCTCTAACCAAGTCACTCCTCTGGTTAAAAATCCTCAAGGCCTTCAGGAAAGATTACAAACTCCTTAGTTTGGCATTAAAGTCTTCAATAATCTGACTCCCTTATTTACCTTTCCAGATTTATTCCACACTTCAAGCCTTCACCTGGTCTCAATTACAAACAAACCAAACTATTTTCTAATATCCAGTCTCCTCTTGCCTTCTATTTACTTCATTATATTTGTATGGACCATCCCTGTATCTGGAATAGGCTCCTCCCCACCTCCACCCTCCCACCTCCTCCTTTCTCGTTGAAACTGTCTCTTCATCCAAAGTCTAGTTCAAGTGCACCTCTTTCATGAAGTTTTTTTGATTCTTCCAGCTCAAAGTGGATTTCAAATCTTCTCCTGAACATCTAGATCTCTTTTTTCCCTTTTAAAATTCTGCTTTGTATTACATACATATATTTGTATAAAATACATTTGTATGTATGTATGTATGTATATAGATATAGATTAGATATAGATATAGATATAGATATAGATATATGGCTCTATTTGGCTCTAAAATTTCCCCAATTATTCTTATTACATTTGTTACCAACCCAATCTCAATTGGCCAGCATTTATGGGTTCTGTCAATCTAGTTTATATATATATATATATATATATATATATATATATATATATATATGCACACATGCACACACACACACACACACACACACACGTATGTCTCTTATTTCCATGCCTCCTTCTACCCCCAGTGGCTTGTAAGTTCTCATGGTTTATTATTTCACCTTTGTATCCCAGAGTCAAGCACAATGTCTTGCACATAGTAAGGAGATGTTTAATAAGTGTTTATGGAATTGAGTGTGATATCCCAATACAGAAGATAAACTAGAATATGGTGAAATGATCAAGGAATCCAATAAAAAGTGAAGATCATTCTATAACAGTGGTTCTCAAAGGGTGATTTGTGGACCTCTAGGGTCCTGCAAAATCAAAGCTATTTTCATAATAATACTATGATGCTATTTGTCTGTTAAAATACTTCTTTTTCCAAATAACTATCTGTGTTAGACTGGATATTCACACACTTCAAGCAAAACAACATATTGCAACAAATTGAATTCAGAAACATATGAGAATCTAGCTTTCTTCTATCAAGCCAAAATTTAAAGAAATTTGCAAAAATATGTAAAACAAACCTGTGGTTTATATGAACTGATGCAAAGTAAAGTGAGCAGAATAAAGAAAACATCATACACAATAATAGCAATAGTGTACAAGAATCATCTGTGATTGATTTAACTATTCACACTATAATGATCCAAGACAATTCTAAAGAACTTATGATGTAAAATGCCATCCACCTCCAAAGAAGTGATGGAGTCTGGATAATGATTGAAACTATTTAAAAAAATTTTTTTCTTGTCTTTTGGGGGGAGTCTCTGCTTTATTTGCAATACAACTAACATGGAAATATGTTTTACATGACTGCACATATCAAATTGCTTGTCTTATCAAGGAGGAGAATGGGAAGGAGTGAAGAAGAAAATTTGGAACTCAAAATTTTTTGAGAAGAATGTTAGAAATTAGTTTTACATGTAATTGGAAAAAATAAAATATTAAAAATGTGAAAGATACTATTCTCACTAAATTATGTTTTGTTTGAGAAAACCGCATTTTTCATGGAAACATGTAATTGGTTTATTGTTATCACTTTAGATGAATTTAATGTTTAGCATATAAATAAATGTTTTATATATTTTAAAAATAAAATATTTTTAAATTGATCATTCTTTAATTAATTATTAATTTAAAATATTTTCCTGGCTAATAATTAAATGTTATTAGGCACAACACACAAGAACAAATGTTCTTCAGAGTCCTCAATAATTTTTAAGAGTGTAAGGGGGTCCTGAGAATAAAAAGTTTGAGAACTGCTGCTCCACAACATTCTCACCACAGACACCAGCATGTGTGGAGAAACTCTACCACTAGCACTCCCTCCAGGGAGCATCCAGCTGCAACCTCTCTACCCTGCAACACATATACACACACCCACACACAATCCCAGAGAGCCCAGAGAATTCAAGGAAGAAATAAAAACATCTTTTCCTTAGGGAAGGACCATTTGGCAGCATAAAGAAAGAGTCCACAGGGAATAAAAGTCAAGAAAGCATGGGAGGGAAGGCAGAAAAGAAACACAAATCAAACTGCAGAAAAGAAAATTCTAACAAGAGAATAAAACTTAAAATGAGTTTAATCTAAATGCAAAAGAGGAGTTGCACTGATCCATGCCTTCAGCAAACCTGTATAAATAAAAGCGAGGTGAATAAGGATAGTACAGGGATTGGCCCTATGCTTTTGTTGGTTAAAGTAAGCTTCCAGGTGAAGAAAGCCTTTCTATTAGAGCCCCTTGATAATTTCCTGGCAATTGATGGTCTTAAAGAGCCACCAAGAGCACAGATATATTAAATTGATTGTCCAGGGTCGGATAGCCAGTAGGAGTCAGAGACAGAATTTGAATGCAGATCTTCCTGGCTCTGAGACTAGCTGTCTATACATTAGGCCATGCTGGGATTAAATCATTTCCACATTATCACTCAGCCATTTCCCTCCTCCCTTGCCCCAGATTCCCAAGAAGTACCCATCAAACTCACGTGTAGGACTCAAAATCCCCATTGCTTATTGCTTCAATCAGCTGCTCTGTCACCTTAATGATTTCTTGCTTTCTCACTGTAGGAA
This sequence comes from Macrotis lagotis, assembly GCF_037893015.1. Taxonomy (NCBI): domain Eukaryota; kingdom Metazoa; phylum Chordata; class Mammalia; order Peramelemorphia; family Peramelidae; genus Macrotis; species Macrotis lagotis. Next base: position 401,157,315 of record NC_133658.1, on the reverse strand, counting down.
ACGAGAAAATACAAAGAAACACAAAAGACAAAAGACGTTTGTAACCTGACTAGGAGGAAGCATTAGCAATGGTCCCAGGAAGCCACGAAGTTGGAGGCCAGTTCTCAGTGGCCAAAAGGTGAACCCAAAGAACTTGACTCTGGGCTAAATTTTTACATGCTTTCATTTGGCAGTGGTAACCACAGGCAAGAAGAAAGGAGATGCCTATTGTCAACCCCGGTCTCCCTGACTCCAGATTCTACCCTCCCAATGCAATCTTCACATGGTTACCAAGACAATCTTCCTTAGGCATGAGTCTCACAGCTCCAGCCCTCCCCGACACCCCGATTTCTTTTTCTGTGAATCCTTATGAGACCTGTACCCTTTAGCTAATGAGCTGTGTCTTTTTGCTACTGTCTTAGAAGAATACTCTGCTCACAGCTCCCCCTCTCCCATCTATGCCAAGAGGAAGATTCACCTAAAATCTTAGAGGGAACTGAAAGAAGTTTAGAGTAACAGGTGTATTTAATTGCCACAAACACTAAGGGGAAAGGTCATTTCCTGGTAATAGGTCACAGTGATACAGGTCTTAGATCTGGAAAGGATCTTCGGGAGTCTTAACTTGTATCTGTGAACTTTAAAACTGTGTGTGTGTGTGTGTGTGTGTGTATACATATATATATATATATACATATACATATATATATGGACATAATTGATTTCCTTTGTAATCCTATATATTTTATTTTTTATTTGAAAAATTCTGAGAATAAGTCCATAGGCTGCAATGGATAGCCAAAGGAGTCTGGCCCAATTCCCTCATTTTACATTTAAAGAAACTGAGGTCAGGAGAAGTAAATTATCAAATGGGATAATATTTGTAAAAAACATAGAACAGAGATTGACACATAGTTGACATCATAAAAATGTTTATTCCTTTCCCCTTCCCTTTCCTTACTCAAGTTACATAGATAATAGGTAGAAGTAGGGATCAAATTCAGTTCTTCTTTGCTCCCAACAATCATTAGCTACAATTTAGGAAGAAGGTGAATTGATTTGTCCAGTGTTTACCCAGCTAGTGTCAGAATTAGGAATACAGGCTAGGTCTCCTGATGGCAAGTCTTGGGCTCTTTCTGCCAGCCCAACTCTCAGAGAAGCACAGAGTTAGAAGGAACCTTAGAGATGATCAGACCTGAACAAGAATCTCTTTGACATCATACCCACACAGGTGATCATCGCCCCTTTTCCAAACCAAAGAACAGGACACCTGGATTTGTTGGTCAGACTCTAAGGTTCAATCTGAGGGAAAGAGACTTCACTCTAAATCATTGCCAGAAGGTGGAATTTGACCCTACATCACAAGCAGTGGATGGGGTCCTTAGGAAGTTTTAAGTGATGAAAAGGGAGAACCCAGTATGAGCAATGAATCCCCAGGAGCCAGCTGGCCTTCAGGCAGGGTCTTAAATATCCTGCCCTCAGCATTTTCCCACATGGGAGCCTGATAGTGAGACTGAAACCTGGGAGAAGTTCTTGGACTGGAATTAGAGAGAGTTGCCCTGCCAACATCTTGTGCCTGCTCCCCAACATCAGGTAACTTGATGCTGAACAAATACTCCATTAGGGCCACGCCTCTTATGGGTATCTCAGTGTACTAAGTTATAATAGCTCCTGTTTCTGCAACTCTTTTCTGTTAACAGAACACTCTTCTCAGAAAACCCCCATGAATGTAGAAAGGCAAATAGTGTTTTACATTTTGCAGATAAGGAAACTGAGACTCAGAGGGGATAAGTGACTTGCCCATACTCAATGTGGCTAGTATGAGAACAAGATTCTAACTCTCAGAGGAAACCCAGAATCATAACCTGAAGGGGAAGGGAAGAAGGATTTATTAAAATTCTACCATGTGAAACACTATGTTAACCATTTTTACAAATGTTACTGATCCTCACAACAAACCTGGGAGGTAGGTGATGTTATGATCTCAATTTTACAATTGAGGAAACTGAAGCAAACAGTCACACAGCTAGTAAGCCTCTGCAGACAGATTTTGATTCAGATCCTCCTGACTCCAGGTATGACAATCTATTCATAGCACCACCTATATATCTCAAGCTTACCACCGAGCTACCTGAAGGATAAATCCCTTCTATGAAAAAATACCATTTATAAAGAATTTTAATAAATTATTTTAGTGGTTTATTTCATAAGCTATTCAGTAAGGAACATCCCTCCACCAAAGTAGATCAATGACTGTTCTGCAACCCATGACCTTCTTAGAGAGGCATTGAGAGCAAGTGATCTATCAAGGGTCACATGGCTACTTGTATTAAATGTGTAGACCTATTTCCAATAAGTTTCACAATAACTCTGTGACATAGGCATTACAACTATTATTTCAATTTTTCAGATTAAGCAACTGAATCTCAAAAAGATGGAATCATTTCCCTGAAATCACATAGCTAATTTATGGCAAAATAAAGCCTTTAATCTTAATCTTATGATTCAAAACTCTGGGGTTCTTTCCATACTACACCATATAGTAAGAATCCAGATAAGTGGCAATTCCACATCTACTTGAAGGTCTCTATAGGCATTCCCATGTAATTTTGAGGAAGACTATTCTGTCATTAGCTGGCTCTAATTGACTACTAGGTGCAGCTAGGTGGCACCATAGTGTACAGAGTGTGGGATCTGGAGTCAAGAAGACTCATCACTGATTTTGAATCCAGTCTCTGATTCTGCCTAGCTGTGGGACCCTGGGCAAGTCACTTAACCCTATTTGCCTCAGTTTCCTCATCTTTAAAATGAGCTAGAGAAGGAAATGACAACTCCAGTATCTCTGCCAAGAAAACCCCAAATGGTATCATGGAGAGTCAATGAAGACTGAAAACAACTGAATGACAAAAACAACAAAAAATTGATTTATTTTTGAATCTCAGTCTGCACATCTGTAGCTTCCACCTACTGGTTTTAATCCTACCCATCAGTGCCAAGCAAAAAGAACAATTCATTCCTCCATATGATCAATCATCAAATTCTTATTAAACATTTAACTCTGGGCTAAGAACTATGGCTAGTTCTGGAGATACAAACAAAGCAAAACAGTCCCTGCCCTCAAGGAATGACATTCTATATTTATTGTTGTTCAGTAGTATCTGACTCTTCACGATCCCATTATGGGGTTCTCTTGACAAAGATAAGGCAATGGAAAGGTTTGTCATTTCCTTTTCCGGTTCATTTTACCAATAAGGAAACTGAGGCAGACATTATTAGGTGTCTTATCCAGGGTCACATAGCTAGAAAGTCTGTAGCCAGATCTGAACTCCTAAATCCAGACCCACAGCTCTATCCACTGAGCCAGTCCTGATCTTACATCCTACATTGCTTTGTCCTAATGACACCCACCATGCACTGTCCTAGACTAGCTGCTGGGGCTATAAAAACAAAAATGAAAGTCTCTACCCTTCAGGTGCCTATGTCTCCTCAGATAGTATATGAAATGAGTGACTTTTCCAGTGTGTCAAGTCCATGTGTGCCAAAGTTGGGGTTCAAGCTTAGGTTGTCCCAACTCTTAGACCAGCCCTCTATCTACTATATTACAAGGCCCCCCTCTAGGAGTCCCACCATATTCCCTTAAGCCCTTTCTCTACCAACCTGCATCTTTCCAGAAATTAAAAACCAAATTAACATGGACATGTCTGCCCCAGAGCAGCCTTCTACCCAGCACAAATTGTGTGAGAGTCCATCCAATAGCTCTTCAGAGGCAATGGGCCAGGTTCCCACTTGGTTCTGACATTTCACATATATGGTGATTGTCCTGGCCTCCTGGGAGGACATCTTTTCAAAGAGAAGAAACATGAGGAACTAAGAGGTTAAGCAAGTTTCTTAAGGTCAGTTAATGAGTCAAGGGCCAAGAAGAGATCTAAGCTCCTGGTCAGTATATTCCCATTAGGGGCAGAGCCAGGGAATTGTAGCTTTGGAGCACATACCAGAGCTGAAGGAGAGACCGGGTTCAGATGCTGGTTCCTCCTGGCCAAGGATTTCACTCTTTTCAAAGGATCATGGCTCTAGATCTTCAGAGCCCATCTAGTCTCACCCCTTCATTTTAGAGATGAGGAAACTGAGGCTCAGACTGGTGAGGTAACATAGTAATGATCTTCATATTACCTACCTCATGAGTTTGGTTGTTTTGTTGTTGTGGTTTTGTGATCTGGGTTAAGTGATTTGACCAGAGCCACACAACTAGCACCAAGACAGTATCTGAATTCAGATCCTCCTGACTTCAGGTCCTGTGCTCCATCCACTGTATCACCTCACTGCCCCCTCTCAATGATTGTGAGGAAAACCTTAGAAAGGGGAGTCAGTGCTCCCTCTCATGCCTCCTTGGCCATCGCAACTACTCCTCAGTACGGTGTTCTTATTGTTAGATGCTGTCAACTAGTCCAAGGGAAGATGAGAGGAAGGGGTAGAAAGATTTTTTTTTAAGTGTGTCAGAAATTTAGGAATTTAAGAATTTCTTCACATACACAGAAGCACACACACCAATTTCAGGTTCTCTGTAATATGTTAGCAGTAGTCCATCTCTCCTTGTCAAGGTGTTGAGAGGGTCAAAATCACGAATGGAAGAGCTCAAAAATCACTAATTCAACATAAGGAAGGATGATAATCAGCTCCAAAAGAAACCACATTAGCCTTTTCCCTTTGCTCAAGTGCTGTGTCCCCACCCCCAGCCCCTGCCCCCCTTGCTCCTCATAAGTCTCAGGCCTGGAAGAGATCCAGGAAGTCAGTTAGTCCAACCCCCTTCTCATTTAATATGTGAGGAAATCATTAGACTGTGGTAAGCACAGGAACTGTCTTCTACCTTTCTTTGAAACCTCAGTGCTAAGCACATAGAAGGGATTCTGTCAATATTTAGAGACTGACTGACTGAAACTTAAAGAGGATTAATTTTTTTCCCCAAATTACAGAGGGAATAAGTTGGAATTCAAATCCAGCTTCCTCTAAATCTAAACCCACTTTCCTTCTAAATCTAGAAAATATTTATATATAAATATATAAAATATTTGGTATATTTAAATGTAAATGTGTAAAAATTTACATGTAGGATATAAAATACATAGAGAAATATTTATATGTGAATATATGAATATTTGTGTATTAATTATATAAAATATATAAATATATAAAACATTTATATATAAATATAAATGTTTGTACAGAAATATATAAAATATTTTGTGTAAAATATATAAATATTTATGTATAAATATGTAAATATTTATTTTTGAAGTATGTATTTGTGTAAAAAATAAAATATTTGTATATAAAATATATAAATGTGCATAACTATATAAAATATGTGAAATATAAATATTTGTGTATTCACATATGCAATGTTATATGTGAAATATATGGAATATATACATATCTGTGTATAAATATATAAAATATATAAATATTTGTGTATGATATATAAAATATTTATGTATAAAATGTATAACTATACATATATAAAATATTTATATAGATATATAAAATAATATCATTTAAAGAAAACATTAAAGAAGAAGAATTAACATATGCTTTTCTAGCATTCCCAAAGACCTTTAAAGTTTGCTATTGGACTTGGAGGTAAAAGCTTCCCTCTGTGTTGTCTCATCCATTTGAATATTGGGCTCCTTGAGGGTCAGAACTGTCTTACTTTTCTATTTATATCCCCAGTTCTTTACAACAAAAATAGTTTGATAAATGCTTTATTCATCTATTCATTCATACACTGTTCTGACTCAAGTTTCCTGTCTGTTTTTTCCCCCTTGAGAAGCTAACATCATGAAAGCATCCAAGGGAAACCCACAAACAATAATTGACAGTCAAATGAATCCTTCCTTAAGAACGGTAGAGAGAACATTGGTTCTGAAGAAAGAGGACTTGGGTTCAAATCATGATTCTGACTATCTATGTGACTTTGAACATGTTATTCAACTTCCTTGAGCCTCAGTTCCCTTCTCTGTAAAATTAGGGAGTTGGACCCAATGTTCTCTGGGATCCATTTTACTTCTAAATCTATGATTCTATCATCCTGGAGACCATTGCCCTCTCATCCCATGCCACCTCTAACAAGATAGACCTAGAGGTAAGGGGTTCATGAGGATGCAGAACCCTAGTCAGGAAAGAAAACCGGCCAGAAACCCCTAGGGTTTCCTTCCTCTTCTCCATTCTGCCTTGCTCTACCTCTACTTTCACCTTGTTCGAGACATCTTTCTTCCAAAGATGCCTGAGTCCAGGCCTGGTCCTCTTCTCATTCAAAGCTATTTTCCTTTTTGGTTCCATACCAAATCCCAAGATCAGAATTCTCAGACATCATTAGATCACCAATAAGCCCAACTGAATGATTCATAGCTTACCTCCCTCATCAGGGAAATATTTACCAGAAGGCTTTCCTCATTTATAATACCACACATTTAGAAACAGACTCATGCTTAAAATTGTGAAGGTAGCAAAAGATCAACTGAGTTAAAATCCCAACTCAGCTACTTACTGCCTATGTGACCTTGGGCAATTTGCTTATACCTCCAGGTCTCAGTTTCCTCATCTGTAATATGAAAGAGTTGGATCAGATAATCTCTAAGGTGTCCTCCAACTTTAAATCCTATGCTCAGAGACCTAGTCCAATGACCCTCAAAGTACAGTCCAAGAGCCCTCAAGATCCCCAAGACCCCTTTTCAAAGGATATGTAAGATCAAAATTATTTTCATGATAATACTAAGATGTTTTAATTTCCAATACAGTAAATATCAATAATTATAACACATATAAACAAGAGCTCTTTGGAGATCCTCAACAATTTTTAATAGTGTAAAGTCCTGAAACCAAAAGACTCTCCAAAAGGGATTTTGAGAACCACTGATCTAATTCAATCACTTTATCTCACAAATTAAAAAAAACTAAAACCAAGAGATGTTAAATAATTCATCCTTGATCACGCAGGTTTATTATTACACAATATATTATTATGTTATAATATTTTATTACTACTAATAATAATATTTATATAAGTCATAAAGTCTACAAAGCACTTTACATACAACTGGAATGCAAACCCAGGTCCTTTCTATTTTTTCAGTGCTATTTCCACTAAGCTACACTGAGTCCAGGAGCTCCACAGAGGACTGATCACTCCTAGGATGTCTACTAAGACTGGGAGCCAAAGAAGAAGGTTCAATTCTTTCTTCAGTCCAATAGGCTCTTATCATGCCCCTCTCTCTGCTCACTGACAACCTTGGTGTTGGCCCCAACCCCTCAAACAACTTCCCAATCCAGGGTTCAGGATGAAAATAAAACCAGTCAACTGTGCCAAATCTTTTTTTCTAGAAAGAAATCACCTCATCTAAAGATTCATGTTGAGTACTAAGAACTGACTTCTCTCCAGCTGTAACTGCTAAGACCTAGGAATGGTTCTGTTACCCTGACCAGATGATGACATCTGGATGGAGTGCAAATGCCAAGATGACTTGTATCTTTGATTGTATTTGTATCTTTGATTATTATGAGAGTTTCCCAAATGGTATCAGATTCAAGATTAGGGTTAAAAGGGGAGTGGAAAATCAATGGCATTACCTGGCAGCTATAAGGAAACATGATATTTCTATAAACTGTTGGAGTATTTGGGGGCACAAAGACAAACCAACATAATGTTCCTTCAGATTAAGATAGTGATGAAGGAAGAAGGATCATGAATAAGACAACAGGTCTCACTGTGGTTAAGTGATCAGAGAGTAGAAGGACCTTGGGCTTCAGAATGACCGAGGCCTGAGCCAGGGATCAAGAAAGGAGATGGATTAGAAAGTAGCCCTTGTGTGGCCTTGGGCAAGCCACTTAACCCCGTTTGCCTTGCAAAAACCTAAAAAAAATAAAAAAATAAAAAATAAAATAAAAAATAAAAAGAACGTAGCCCTTGACTTTTTGGTTGGTTGAAGTTTGGTGACAAACTTTAAATTATATCCCTCAGGTAAACTTAGGGAACTGGACCTTGGGAGGAGAGTCCAGAAATATGCTTTAAAGTCTTGAATGAAGGGACATTCTGAAGGCATCTTGATAAGGTACCCATCTACTTTCATAAAGAATCCAAATCCTTGATGGGATGTAGAAGGGACCAGGGAAGTAAGTAGATCTATAAGCTTTAGAACATTGCAGTTTGACACAGGTCAGTTTATTTTTATGCATGTTTGATTTCTTGTAATTCCACAAAAATATTTCTGTCTGTGAGTGTGTTATATGTATGTGTGGCAAAGGGGTAAAGGAAAGAAGATTCTGGGAATGATAAACATCTTATGGTAACATCAAGGGATAAATGGGAATCAGAGACGAAAAACAGAACATTATGAGTCTAGCCTGATCAGTTGTGGTTAAGTGATCAAAGAGTAGCTTCTGCCAGGATAAGATCTGGAGCCTAGGAATAAGAAATAAAGAGACCTCTGGTACCTATTACAACTTTGTTCCTTCAGACAGATCTGAAATTACTTTGTGGACTCAAACACCTCAGTCCTATGGGTTTTTTTCCAATGGCAAAGTAGCTTACTTCCAAATATTTTTGTCCTGCTCTGATTAGACAATTTCCCTATGTAGATGTTAACTCCAGCATATGGATTCCAATTTCAAAGGAACCCATTAGACTAAATTAGGCAAGGTTGGAAAGGTTCAACCATGGTCTCTTAAAAGGGAAAATGGAGCCAGTCCTCCTACCTTTGGTGTCTTCATCTTCAATGGTGGTGTTGGTACTCTCAGAGGATTCCTGGGCAAAGAATAGGGGAGAAAAACAATAGAAAAGAAGTGAACCCCAGGCTGACCATTAAAACCAAGAAGCCTGCTCAGCTGATGGCAAACATAACAGCTTCTACCAACTCTGGTCACCAAAGAACTTAACTGATAGCCCAAGAGCCAGATGGACCCTGGAGCTCAGTCAGAGCAGCTAACCCAAACTAATATTCAAACTCTAGGAGCAATGAGAGGGAGGAGGAAAAAGAGAAGAAGGAAAAGGGGGAAAGGAGGCGGCAGTGGAGGTGTAATCTAGGGAGATGTCTTATGGGAATGGATACATAGAGAACTCTAGCCTCTGCTATGAGATGGGAGGAGGCTTTAGCCATAAGATATTTGAAGGAGTTGTGAAAAAGAATAGTGACACCATGTTAACTGTACAATTGAGGAAATGGTACAAATTTACAGGAAAAAAAGGAGGGAGAATCGGGATGAGAGAAAAAGGGAGTTGTGCAGAAGTGGGAGAGAACACATGGAAACTACAGGAAAGAGATGCACAGTCACACAAAGAGCATTTCTGAGCCCCAAATGCACCCACTGGTTATGCTGACAGGCCTGTGGAGATGTCAAGGAAGACAAGGGCTGAGGTTCCATCTGCCCAATGCACATTGGACACCTCACTCTACAAAAGACCCCAGACAGGGTCCCTACACTGCCACATCCATGAGTCTATGCTGGCTACCACTTCATCATTTAGGAACTGAGTAATTCAAAAAGTTGGGTTTTAGGGTAAAAGTTGAGGGCTTTGGGCTGAAGAACTCCAGTGAGAATGATTCAAGAGAATCAGACTGGGAAACAGTCCGAGGAGTTGGGCAAGGTCTATGTCAACCAGTACCCACCATGGGTCAATATTGGTCGTACACTATGAATGTATTGTTCCAGAGCATTGATTTGAAGGTATTAACATAAACACACAAACAACATACATGTTTGCCACACAACACACACGTACCACGCACACCCTTGGTCCCCTCTCCCCATCCCGCATTCCCAGTGTAACCTCTAGGAGCAAGGCGGGAGTGCACTGAGGCCCAGCATTACCGGCGTTTGGGAAGACGGCAGACACTCACCATTAACTGAACACTGGAACTGGACTTTCTTTTCTGGAAAAACAAGGAGAAGAGATGGGACAGGAAGAGACACAGTGGCAAAACGGTAGAGAGTAGTGGGGAGAGGGAGGTAGAGTGGGGCAGGAAGGAAGCAATGGCCCCTGGGCCGGTCTCAATGGTACTTCAAAGGTGTTGAAATCTGGTACTCAGAGAAAGAAGGTAGTGCCCAAGGTGTGGCATGCCCCTGACCCTAGGGACACTTCCTCCACTTACCATAACTCTGAGGAACAGCCAAATCTGGGGTCCTGCCTAACTCTGCTGGGCTTTGTCATTCAAAACCTTCTAATTCTGCAAATCCTCCAAATCCCAGCACAGAGTCTCTCTGACCCACCATGCCAAACTTTGGTAAGAGAAGGGGTATGGTGCCCTGGTTGCCAGTCACCTCCCAGCAGCCAGGTCAAGACTGCCCACAACTGATTGGTTTTCAAATGGAAATTAGATTCTAAGAGTTGAAAAATGGTGCTCTCTGACCCCCACCCTGCCACCTCTGTGGCATATCAGAAAAGATCTTCAGCTGCCAGTATTCTCAGGGTTTAGCCTTCCAGAAACAAGAATGGGATAGGCCTCAATGAAGTCTTAGAAGACTGGGGTAAACTGGTTCAGATACCAGTATCAAAGACAGTCCCAAAGTATCTGAGAATAGCAGTTAAATGTCTCTATATAGTCTCGTCCACCTGGTACTAATTCCAAATCATGTTTGATTTGCATCACTTTTTTTCTGACATCTTACAAATCTGCAAGGAGCAGAGGTCAACTCCATTTTACAGATAGAGACACTGGAGCCTAGAAGAGTTAAATGACTTGCCCAATGTCATACAATGACTGCTCTGATCATTAAATTATTTCATCTTTTAGGCATTGTTGTTTACCAATCTGAACCCTGAAGTAGAAAGGGGAATAGCAAGAGAAAGGAGAAAGAGAAAAGGAAGTGGGAGGAAAAGGAAGCAAGGTAGGAAGATGAAGAGAAAGCACGGCTCCAAATGATTTTCTCAATTTGACTCCTAAGCCAGAAATTCAGGTATGGACAAAGTCCTTTGGTGAGGTGGGGTTAAGATGTCTCAAAAAGCTAAACAGGGATATCAGTGAGCCACAAGGTCACGATGCCAAAGCTCATTGATGACTCATGGAGGGCTAGCATCCTGTGGGGTGAGTAAGGGCTTAGAAACTATAAAGAGCTCAGAAATTAGGCTCTAGTCCCTTCCAGAGTGACCACAGCCTTCTCTAAGGGTCTGAGTCCCCACTAAAGTAAGCCCAGTCTCCTATGCCTGCTTGCCCCTTCCCCCTAAACTTTCAGGCACAGGCTCCCCTAGATGGCCTCCATATGGACATGGTCCCCTAGATGACCTCCACACCATGATGCAAGCCAGCATAGAGTGGGAGCCAGATGACCTCTGGCAGGGGTAGGAGTCCAGTAGCTGTTCTGTCTTCAGCTGTAACCCAAAAAGACAAGGGGCTGAGAGACTCGGCTCTACTCACTTGGGTCTGTCACATGGGGCAGACATTTCAAACAAAAAACATGATGCAAACACAGAGCAGCGACTGTACTAAGTTCTGGACGCACAGTAACAGGATGGGACACGGCGGGCAGGGGTGGGGAGTGATTGAACTCATCACAACAGGACAGGATGGGACATCACATGTTGGGGCAGTGAATGGCTTTGGGAGCCTCTGAGAGGTGGAAGGGGTCAGAGTGGACAGGAGAGGGCCCTCATTTCCCCCTCCCTCATCATTATATATGCAGGAAGGAGCATCTGGGGACTAGGGTGGGTAAGAATCAGGGAACTCCATCCATCTGCCTAGATGAACACAGGGTGTCGAGATGAGAGGTTTCCTTAATTGACCCCTAAAGGCTGCTTCTTTGATGGGGATGGAAGGGAAGAGATGGAAAGGGGATGACTGTTTCTCCCTGATGTGCCAAATCCAGTGAATAACACTTTGGAGATCTGTCTATTAAGAAATAGGAGCCAGCACATGCTGGCTGTCCAAAACCTGATTCCCTCTACTTGGGGGATGGTTTCATCAGATTCTCAGTCAAGGAAGGGAGGTGTAGGATCATTCATCCTGAGGATTCCAATGACTAGTCTTGAACATTCTTGGTCAGAGCTCATGTCCTTCCCCCTCCCTAATCCTACCTCCCACCCGCAGCTGCCAAAGTAGAGGAGAGTGGTGAGGCAGCATTAGGTGGGTGAGGGGCGGTTCTCCCAAGGTTGTCCCAGCCAGGCCTTCCCCTGACTAATGACATGGGATGTTGACTCTCCTCTGCCTCCTCGCCTGTCTAGGAGACATAAGATGGTTTCCTTAGGCTCTGCTATGGGGAAGGGGAACAGGGCAGCATTTTGGTCCACATGGGCAATGCCAGTGTTGCTGCCCACAGATGGCAGACTCAGAGTCTAGGTCAATTACTGCCTCTCCGACACTAAGACTCCTTTGTCTCCTGCTTCTCCATCTCTCTGGCCTCACACATAGAGGATCCAACTTCAAAACCAATTTGCAAAAGCCACCTTGTGACCTCAGCCCTCAGAGGTGCAGGCCATGCCTAAGATTTGATGGGGATGGTCCTGGGAATGAATCACTGCCCCCACCCACCCAGCAGAATTTCTTCTCATTCCTCAAACTGAAGCGCCTTTGTCCCACAAGTACAGGACTTACAACCCAACTGACCATGCAGGCACCTAGGCCCCTGCTCCCTCAGTCCTTAAAGCAACTCCTCAGAACCTGCCTCAAGTCCATCAAACCCCATTAGAACTTTCTGCCCTCTCTTCCCCATGCTCAGGATACAAACTACTAGGGAATGGCCAACAATTCCTGCTCAAGGCCACCCCAACACTCAGCCTCTTTCCACTGAGCCTATCACCCTAGCTCCTCAGAAGAGAAACCAGCAACTAAGGAGGGCCACCACACATCCGAAATCAGTATTTCCTATGTGTGGGTATCTCAACATAGACAATTCCCAAGTAAACAATGAGAAGCCATGGCAGGAAAAATGTAAAATTATCCAGAATATTCTCTAATTGACTCTAGAGTATATAAACTATATACTCTAGAGTCAATTAGAGAATATATATTGTTTATTTGTACTGGGGGAACGGATTCTTTCATTTTATTATTTCTTGTCAATAATAAAATCTGCCTTTCTGGCAATACCTCTGAATAATGATTAGGAGAGTCAGCTGGATAACCCAGAAAGGACAGCAATTTAACACCAGAACCATGACAGATTAATCTGCTTAGTTTGGATTATTATAGACTTCCCCAAATCCCACTGTCATTCACTTTAACATCCCATCATAGCATAGAGTTCATGTGCTGGAGGAGTGTGATAGGATAGCAAGGCCTATCCAGGAACAGTAATCTTGTGGTGGAAAACAGCCAAGGACAGGGTAGAATCAGTATGTTTCCTAGAGGCACAAACACCATTCACCAAGAGAAGAGGGAAAGGATAGTAGATAAAGGGGGAAAAATGAAGATAGGTAGTGTTATTGGGTGACTGGTCATCAGCATGGTAGAAGGGTAAGGGTGGAGGAAAAAGACAATTTATGTCCAATTTTGCAGAGGTCAATCTCTCTTTCCCTTAGGAAAAGAACAGATATTGTTTATTCTTGTTCCCTTAGGCCTTGGAACTCTTTTTTTTTTTTAGGATTTTTGCAAGGCAAATGGGGTTAAGTGGCTTGCCCAAGGCCACAAAGCTAGGTAATTATTAAATGTCTGAGACCGGATTTGAACCCAGGTACTCCTGACTCCAAGGCCAGTGCTTTATCCACTACGCCACCTAGCCACCCTTTGGAACTCTTCAGTAGAGATATGATAGGCAGGAAATATAATCATTGATCAAGTAGCATCCCCAACAGGCCACTGAATATATCTTTGGGGAAAAAAACAGGAAGGACCTTTTTAGCCATTTGGGTCCTGGATATCTAACATTCCTGATGAATCCTTACTCAGTGGGGTCAGAGACTTATTCCTGCCAAATGATCCTAAGGAAAATGGATGGAGAGATATTAGCTAATTCAGTGGAATTTGGGGGAAGGTATGGAGGTCAAAGCCTCCACATTCATTCTAATCTCTGTTGGGGTTTCCTTCCAGTGGTCAAGGCTGAAGGACACACATGAGCTACTTTAGGGAAGGTTTTTAATCCTTAATTCTTGAGCACTCATGCTCTTGTTTTTCATTGTTCTAGGTCCCCATGGGGATTTAAGCCCTTTCCTTTTTATTCTTAGTTTATCCTTGTTTCCCCCACATTCCAACTTTCCTTTGCCCTTTTTGCCCCTCCCCCCCTAATTTCTGCTCCAAATCATCCCTTTGCAGAAGGAGATCAGTGTCTTGAAAGAGGGCATTCAATAGTGAGATGAGGAAGAAGAGAGACTATTATCCCAAGGTACCCATTTCTTTTTTCCTTTCCTTTTCTTTTTTTTCTTTTTAGGCTTTTGCAAGGCAAATGGGGTTAAGTGGCTTGCCCAAGGCCACACAGCTAGGTAATTATTAAGTGTCTGAGGCTGGATTTGAACTCAGGTACACTCCTGACTCCAGGGCTGGTGCTCTATCCGCTGTGCCACCTAGCCACCCTGGTACCCATTTCTTAATAGAATATCCACATGACTTGATTCTCACCGATAGTTAGGATACCCCCAATACTGGTGGTGCTCCAGATGATCAGCCTTATGAATACAGTAGGACTCAATAAGGGTTGGAGTCCCATCCCTTCATCAACACACTCATACACACTCACACCCCAACAGTGGAACTCAGTTATAGCATCACAAATCCAGATAGTAACCTTAAAAATAAAAATCACTAACTCCATCCCCCTCATTTTATAGATGAGGAACTGAAGGCCAGAGAAATTAAGTAAACTGCCCAAAGTCATTGGTAGTATGTAGCAGTTGGGATTCGAACCCAGGTACCCTCTGGCTCCAAATCTTGTGCTCTTTTTCACCACACCTGAGGCCCTTTCAGGCATCAAGGGGAGCTTACCTTCACACCATCATTCTTCTTGTTGCCCCCGCTCTTCCCTCCTGTGATGGAGACAAAGTAGAGAGTTATAAGTACAAGGCAGGGCACCAGGGCCCATAGCGTGAGGAGAAGCAACATCAGAGAGCAGCGAGGCAGGAGATGAGAGGCTAGGGGAGAGGGACGCGCGGCAGGCTGGATCCAGAATTCTCAGGAGAGACACCTCCTCTGCCTTTTTTTTCCCAGCACCAGAGTTGGCCCCCTGGGGAAAGGGGGAGTTTCCCCTCTCCGTGGGCCACGGGATAATCTGGCACTTCAAAGACAGAGAACTCCTCCCCCAAGGGTCCTGGCCACCACACTGCCACAGGGGTCCCCCATCAGCCTTGGGGGATTTCCTCTGAGCCCCATTCAGTCCAAAGGCTAATCCTAGAGTCTCAAACTCCTGGGACAGTGGTGGTTTGTACTCTCTCCCTGCCTCTGCCCCCTCTCTAATTTTAGCCCCATGCTGCCTTGGTCATGTGTCACCCGATCCTCTTCACTAGACAGCTGCAGGCCCCATTTTGGCAATGAAAAGAAGCAGATGCCCACCCACTACTGAGGTCCTAGTCCAGGCCCCCATCCTAGGGCCAGCCTTCTAGCTATAGTAGCCCCTCCCTCTAGAAAGCATGCACAGGGAGGAAAGGAGATAGATAAACAGCTGCCCTGGGACTCCTGTTCCAGTGAAAATTCCCAGAGACCTCCGTCTTTCCATCATCTCCTCTGCCCCTCTCCCCCCTTCCCCCTACACACACCCATCCTGGATGGAGTGTTTATGTTCAGATCCCAGCCAGAAAATGCGCAGAATACCCAGCCTAGTCTGACATTATGAGGAAACTTTCTCTAGGTGGACTGAGCACCAGAGAGGGGAGAGTAAAAGGGAGAAGAGGACCTTAACACTCCAAAACTGCTTTAAGGAAACACAGTGAGCCCAGTAAGGTAAACAACTTCTCTCTCTACCTGGCTTGGCCAACCCTCAACCCTCCCCCAAGGACTGCCTACAGCAGCTGCTGCAGCCTTAACCAGAATATACTAGGTCCTGCCTTCTGACTCCCCTAACCTAAGGATACTCTCTGTACATTGTCTGGCTCAGAGACACTAGTACCTGAGAATTTCATAAGGTTCCTGCTACATACCCTTTGAGACCTTATTTTTTAATTGCATATCCATGATGCCTCGGAGGCTGGAACAGGAGGCATCAATTCATTCATCATGTTGGCATTGCAAACCCTCACATCCATTGTCCTACTTAGCCCAGGCAACTCTGTAATATAAGCAGGGTAGGTTATCATGCCCATTGTAGAGATGAGGAAAGTGAGGCTCAGAGAGGGAAAGAGACTTCATTATTAAGTGGCATAAGGAGGAAGAGACCCTTGAATTACTATCTCTTTCCACTGCACCATTCAACATTTTTTTTTTGCCATTGTCTTGTTTACCATCAGTATCTTAGCCTCTCTTGAGAAACACAAATACAGTCTCCTTTAGTGGGGGAGGTGTTCCCTAACCACTTTTCTGGCCTTTGAAGCCCTACTTAGGGTGTCTAACCTAGACTATTCATTTCCTTATACATGTACAAGGGGTTTACAAAAAGTTCTCTAGGTACCTGCCCGGAGAAGACAGAGAATGTAAGGAAAATGAAAGACAGCACAAGGCTGAGCAAACAGGATAGTGGATAGACAAAAGAATTGTATATTTAGTGCTGGAAAGGTTCATGGATTCATAGAGTTGGAGATTTAGAGCTGGAAGGGATCTTAGAGGCCATCTTTCCAATCCTTTCATTTTAAAGATGAGAAAAGTCAAATCCAAAGATGTGAGATTATCCAGGAAGAGCAAAGGTGTGACTCCCAAGTCCTCCTACTGCAGCCAGGACTCTTTCCACTGGGTCCACCCTGCCTAGTTTGCTAGAGGTAAGCAGTCAGTTTGGCAACTGCAGCACCATGCCATAGGCATGATATGCAAAGACAAGACAATATTTGGCCCAGTCTGTTGGGTCTGAGAATAGTTCCTTTAACAAGCAGAGTCACCCCCCCCCCCGCCCCCAGCTGCCCAAGGTGAAGAAGGTTCCATACTTTATGGGAGGAGGGAAATGGGATAAAACTTCCGTACCCTTTCCTGGAACTAGTGGGACAGGAGAGGGAGCTGAACTGAACTGCAATGCAGAACCACTCTAAAGACCCCCTTTTCAGCTATACTCCTCTGTCCTGTCAGTTCTCCCAACCCCCCTGGCATTAGCAGCTGGACCCTGGCAGTGCTGTCACTCACTCATGTGCCCTCAGCCAAGGGTCACTTGGTAAATCCCTTCCTCCTCCTCGCCACCTAGTAACCACAGCCAATTGTTATTGGGTGCTTCTCACACACCTGTCATAGGAAGCTTCTGGTGCTTCTCCAGGTACCTCTCTCCAAGTGCTTCTCCCTTCCTGTTCATCCTCTACTGGAACTGGGGACTCTAATCTAGGTTTTGCCAACCTCCTTTTGTGAGATTGCCTCTAATATCAGGGCTGCTAATGCCTCTACCTCCAGCCCAGGCACCATTCTCACCAATGGCACAGAGAAAGACTACTTGACATTTCTAGAGTCCTTTGGAATGTATAAAGTACTTCATAGCAACCTTGTAAATATTGTTATCCCCATTTTACAGAAGTTTGAATGATTTTTCCAGGACCAAAACATGTCTCTAGGTGCCAAAGTTAGAATTTGAACTCAGATCATCTCTCCCTGATTACAAGTCTAACTCGAGCCAATGGGGCAGCTTGTTTAGAGACACAAATATGTCAAGTCCATTGGGATTTTTCAGCACTTGGTCAGCACCTCATGTTCCTCTTCCCCCTCCACCCACTCCTCAGCTGTCACCCCAAATCTTGGCAAAGACTGCGTCCATGGATTTGTATGCTGAGCAGGCAGTGATGGAAGTGGGTGGGGGGCCTAGAGAATAAGTTCCCAGTATTCCCTGGGTAGGGAGAACAGAAATGTTTTCACCCCTGAACTCTCCTACATTCTTAGAGCACCCTGGATTCGGAACCCTGCAATCCCAATGCTGAGCTGTGCATGTCAGATCCTGAGGACCAGAGGGTCCCACCACCTACCAGAGAAGTTCCTGGTGGCCAGCATGGTGGTAAGGATAGCTCCCTGAAACAGACAAAAATAGAACGGCAAGAGGGGTGAGGGTGTGAAGAAAGACCAGAGAGGAAAAGGGGAAGGAGGGAGGAATAAGAAAATGTGGAGAGTGGGTAGAGGGAGATATTGTTGTATTCAGAGAACAAGCCTCCCATTCTCCCCCCATCCCTTTGTCCATCTGTCCTCAACACTCCCAAAGAAAAAGTGATTGGCTAAGAAGGGTGTTAGGTGGGCACAACTCCAGGGACAAGATTGTGTTGGACAAGAGTATTATTAGGCAGCTCCAGACTGAGCCAGGGTTGCTGGCTAGACCCCAGGAGACCTGCCAACTAGGTCTCCAAAAGGCCATGCAAATCCCCTGCCTGAGTCATGTAGGTGGTCACTTTTTCAACCCTCCTTCCTCTTTCTCCCCTGCCCCCAACTTGAGTTATCCCTCCCCTTTTTGAGCTGTCAATGTGCTCTCTCTCTCTCTCTCTCTCTCTCTCTCTCTCTCTCTCTCTCTCTCTCTCTCAGCAGCCTACTATCCAACTAAAGAATGCCAGGCCTTCAGAAATGCTCTCCATCTCCTCAAATTTCACATCTGTAAAACAGAGTAGGATGGAATAAATGATTTCTAGAGCCCTTACAGTTCTAATATCTTTTTATACCATAAGATTTCTGGTTTTTGTTTCATTTTTTAAGATCCCTTTGGGCTCAAAAATCCTGAAGTTGGGTGGGAATCCCCCTTAGTCTAGATCTCCTCCTAGGATCACCAGCCCTTTGGTGACAACATCCATTAATACATGTAAGTCTTCCCTTCTTCCCTAAGCCTTGCCCTTCCAAAATGGGGGGAGGCTCCTGAGAACACTGTTGGCAAAGAAGGAGATTAACAGTGAGCTCAGCACATCTAAAATAAATCATGCCTCAGCTCCATGAAATCCTGGGGGCTCACAGATCCATTTAGCTGGACAGGAAGCATCTTAAACTCCTATTCCTGTACCAACCAGAGTAAGGGGTGCAGAATATTCAGGAACTGTTCTGAGTTATATGGATAATAATAATAATTTTTTAATCCAAATCCATGATTTCATCAATATAGAGAATTCCAGGTGAAGAGAGGCTTTTTACAAATATAAATTGAGACCTGTTTTGTACCTTACAGACTTGGAGAATTTTCTGGGATGCTGGAAGATTAGCCAGTATATGTCCAAATCAGTTCTTGAACTCAGGTCTTTCTGAGTATCTGCTGGACCATGATGCCTCTCAATAATAATGATACTATAAAATGATAGCATTTTATAATATAATAACAAATAAGTGCATCACCTTTTTAAGAAAAAGTACTTTCCTCATAATAATCCCAGGATAGTATCATTTTCCCCTTCTTTACAGATGAGGGAAAGGTCATGACCATGGTCACACAATTAATTACAGGATCTTAGATTGAAAGTTAGAAGAGACTTTAGAGGTTATCCAGTCAAACTCCTCATTTTCTAGATGGGGAAGTTGAGACCCAGAGAGGTTAAATGAATTACTCAGTCACAAAGCTAGTCAATGTCTAAGGCAAGATTCAAACCTTTGTCTTGCTGACTTTCCCAGGGTGGCACCTGTTTACACTGCTTCACATTGAGGAGATGGAGGAAGAGGTGAGCTTCCTCACAGTGAACAAACACAGCTGGCCAGGCACTCACCACCTCTCCTCTTGAGTGTGATCCACTCATGGCCTAGGCAAAAACCTGAGAATCTCCTAGTTCCCCAGGGGATCCTGCCCAGTCTTAACCACTATTCCCATTGGCAGAAATGTGGACCAATCCAGAGCCCAGCAGTCTGAGAGAGGGAACCAGTCCAAGGGGTTACCTTTAGTTTCCTCCTTGCATTGAATTTCTTCAAGCAGTCCACGGTCTCCTGTCTGTGCATGCAGGAGGCCACTGTAGATCGGTGCTAGCAAAAGAAGAGAGAGGAAAAGGACATGAGCAGGAAGGTTGGGGTGGGAGTGGTTTGTGTGGAACTTTTATCTAAGGAACAGTTTCAGTTTCCAAACTGCAGGGGCTGGGGGAAGGGGTGCTTCCCTTTTTAAAAAGACAATAGGAGCAAAGATGTGATTTTGCAAGGACAAGCCTACCAGGTCTCAGCAGTAGTAAATCCCTAATGATGGAAGTTCAATAAATTAAAAAATATAATTTAAATCTAATTTAAAAGGAGACTTGGTGGTAAGGAAGCACTAGAATAGATGGAGCTACATAGGGAGTTGGGGGGGGGATTTCTTACATTTTTTTTCATTGGCTCATATTTCTGTAATGTTTTATAATTTACCAAGCATTTCCCTTACAACCCTATCATGTAAGCAATACAAGTATAAGTATGCCTATTTATAGATTAGGAAAATGGGAATCAAAAAATTAAGTAATTTGCCTGCAGTCACACAGTCAGTAAATGCTAGACCCAGAAGTTGAACTCAGGTTCATCAAACTCATTGCTCTTTCCAGCACAATATGGACCGAGTTGTTGGACCGGGAGTCAGGAAGACCTGAGTTCAAATCCTAGCTCAGACACTTACTAGCTGTTGGACCCTGAACAAGGCACTTAACCTCTGTTTGCCTCAAGTTCCTCAACTATAAAATAGGAATAATAACACCTATCAAGTAGGATCAAATAAGATAATAATTGAAAAGCACTCCTCCAGGGCCCAGTACATGCAAACACTAGGTGAATATTAGCTATTGTCATTAGCTGTTACTTCCAATTCATTCCTCCTAACAAGTCTTTTCCAGGACAGGGACAGGGGGCTTTGTTTGCCAAGGAAAGTCACATAGTTCCTTAAATACCTAGACCCAGGGGTAGTGAGCATGCTGAATGTTCTTTAGTCACTTAAGAAGCAAACCCTTGGCCATGTGATCTCAAATTACAACCCACCCCCTGCTACCCAACCCCCACTCCAGGTGTTACTTACAGAGATCCAGGGATGCTTGAGGGCCTCAGCAGCTGTGATGCGCTTGGAGGGGTTGATGGTGAGCATTTTATTAATCAGGTCCTTTGCTTCTGGAGTAACCGTGTCCCATTCCGGAGATGGGAACTGAAAAGGGCAAATGGGCCAGGTTTGGCTAGCCTGCCACAGGCCATCCCCTGCAATCAGAACAACTCCTGCCTGGCAGGGGAGCAGGCATAGGAGAGCTATGGCCCAGAGACCCTTCTTGTTTGGGTCTACCAGACATGCAAACAGAGGCCACTTGGAGACCTTAACCTGTCTGAGCAAGGTCAGAGTTCCAACAGTTTTTGGGGAAAGGGCATAGGGATTAAGTTATTTCCTCTGCATATAGCCTATGATCCCTGGGAGCCACGCTTTAAGAACTGTCATTTACAATCTGTTCAGAACTGTGTGGCAATCCAGAAAGAATGTGAGGGATTCATTGAAAGACCTGGAGATGTTTAGTTAAGAGAAGATTTGGGAATGATAGTTCCACATCATTGTCTATGAATTGGTTGGAAGCACAGATGATAGAATCAAGATATTGTTATAATAACAATAACAACTCACATCCCGATAGCATTAAAAATATTCAAAAAATGTCTGGAACAATGGACTGAATCAAATAATATGAAACTGAATAGATGAAAAAATACAAAATCCTATATTTGAATCCAAAAAATAAAAAGTACAAGATGAAAGTGACATTATATATATATATATATGTATATATATATATATATATACATATATATGTATATATATATATATATATGAAAAAGACTTTGAGGATTTTTGTGGACCACATACTCAATAGTATGTTTATGGCTGCCAAAACAACTAATGGGATCTTGGGCGTGGGAGTTCTATTTCATTCTATTTGGTTCAATAAATATGAATAAAGGAAGAGAAGACTAGTGTCCAGATTAGAGAAGGTGATGGTCCCACTGTACTCTGTGATTAGACCACATCCTGAATACTGCGATACAACATACACCGACAAAAGAGAGCATGTCTGAATGATGAGAAAGATAGGAGAGCCACATCATAATTGAAGGAACAAGGACTGTTTAGCATGAAAAAAGAGAAGAACTGAGGGGATCTGAAAACTGTCTTCAAATGCTTAAAGGGCTATCGTGAAGATGAAGATTAAATTTATTCTATGTGACTTCTTTCATTTCAAGACACAAGGAAGAACTTTCTAAGAAATCAAATGCCTAATAATGAAATGTGGTCCCAAGAAGAGAATTCTTCATCCCTGGAGCTATTCAATCAGAAGATAGAGAACTAAATGCAAGGTTTATCATTAAAGACTTCCTGCATGAGGTAGGAGGTTAAGACAATGTGATTCCTCTGTTCTCTTATTGTTAGTGTAGTTCAGTTGGTCAGCTCTTCATGACCTCATTTGGGATTTTCTTGACAAAGATACTGAAGTGGTTTACCATTTCCTTCTCCAGTTCATTCTACAGATGAAGAAGCTGAGGGGATCAGGGTTAAGACACTTGCCCAGAGTCACACAGAAGAAAGTGTCTGAGACTAGATCTCAACTCAGGATGATGATTCTTCCTGTCTTCAAGTTTTGTGCTCTGTCTGCTGTGCCACTTAGGTATCCTAAATGGCTCCTTAGAAGGCTAAAACTCATTGAATCTAAAATCTGGGTTTCAGTTTTGGCTCTTATACTGACCTGGTTTTGCTTTTGTAAGCAAGCTATGTATCCTTTCTGTGCTTCAAGTTCTCATCTTTAAAATGAGAGTGATCTCATAGATAATCTTATAGAATCAGAGAATTTCAGAACTGAAAGCCAACAAATCAAGTCAGTAAGAATTTAATAAGAGCCTATAGTAGTAGAGGATAGGTTGTGAAGGGTTTGGAACATCCAAGAGAAGTTTATATTTGACCCTGGAAGTTATAGGGAACCATGGAGTCTGTTGAAGTGGAAAGAAGGGAGGTAGAGTAACTTGTCCACAGTCACACAATCTGTATGTGTCAAAGAGGGAACTTAAACCCAGGTTTTTCTGACTTTGAAACTGTCATTCAGAATAGAAAAAATAAAAAAATAATAATGATATGAGCTCATATTTCTATGGACAGGCACTAGCTTTACAATCCCAAAGTGCTTTTTCAGTAGAATTTAAGCTTCCTGAGGGCAGAGATGCTTTCACTTTTGTCTATTTCTCTTCATTGCATGGTACATGGTAGGCACTGAATTTAATGAACTGAATTGATGTGACTATCTCTGTTATAGTATAATCATGGTCATATCCATTTAAGAGGTAAAACTGAGGCTCACAGGAGGTCATTGTCTGGTCACAGCTCAAGGTGTGAACTAAATTCAAAGTTTTTGTCACCAAGTCCAGGACTCTTACACCACCTCTTCCAAAAAACTAATTACATAATTAACAATAACATCAAAAATCCCTTTTTGTATGAAGCGCCGAGTACCTAGAATTTTCATATTTTGAAGATTATTGGTGGGAGACAATCCCACTAATCAAAGATATAACCTGAAATCAAGGGATCTCAAAGGCTGCCTAGTCTAACCTACTCCAGAACAAAGGGGTCCCTCTATAACATACCTGACAAGTGATTGACTACCCTTTGAACCTATGACTACCTAGGGCATCCTGTTTCACTGTGGGAGTGCTCTATATATTAGCAAGCTTTTCTTTAACATCAATTCTACTATGTTACCTCTTTGCAGCTTCTACTCCATTATTCTAAGTTCTGCCCTCTGCAGGTAGTATTCTATCTCTTTTCTATATAGAAGCCCTTCAAATATTTGAAGGCAACTATTAGGCCCCAAAGGACAGTTAAGTGGTATAGTAGATAATGTTGACTCTAGAGTCAGGAGGGCCTGAGTTCAAATCCAACATCAGACACTACTATGTGAGCCTAGGCAAGTCACTCAACTCTGTTTCCTTATCTGCAAAATGAGCAACAGAAGGAAATATCAAACTACTCCCAGTATCTTTGCCAGGAAAACACCAACTGAAGTCAAGAAAGTCAGAAACAACTAATAGACTAAACAACACCATGCCCCATCACTCCAATTGAGCCCCAAGTGCTCTTTTTTCCAGACTAGTAGTACCCAATTTCATCAAATATCCTCAAGTGACATGAACAAAAGTCCCTTTACCATCATGGAGGTTTGGGGGTCCTCATCACCATTGGAGTTTATTGAATTGGGGACCTTGTGATGGAGAGAAAAGGGAATTTTCTAGAATACCCTATAGATAATCTCCAGTTCACCTCTAGTATCCCCTTCATTTCTTTTTGTTGTTGTTGTTGTTTTGGGGGTGGTTGTTTGTTTTTGTTTTTGCAAGGCAATGGGGTTAAGTGGCTTGCCCAAAGCCATACAGCTAGGTAATTATTAAGTGTCTGAGGTTGGATTTGAACTCAGGTACTCCTGACTGCAGGGCCGGTGCTCTATTCACTGCACCACCTAGCCGCCCTCCCCTTCATTTCTAAATCCTATATTATGTTGACTAAATGATCGCTGTTTCCATAATCAAGAATTTCATTGCTGAATCTTGGCCTAGGTTGATAATGATGTGTGTGTGTGTGTGTGTGTGTGTGTGTGTGTGTGTGTGTGTGTGTAGGAAGGAAGGAAGAATCCCCTCCATGTTCTAATGGATCTATATAACAGAATCTATATGTAGGGTGGATATAGCAATCAATGTCCTCACTGTCTCTTGGCGATCTCATCAGCTCCCATGGGTTTAATTATCTCTGTGCAGATGACTCACAAGTCTGTATCTCTAGACCCATCCTCAACTTAGTCTCACATCACCAACTGCCTACTAGATACTTGAAACTGAATGTCCAAGAGACACCTCAAATACAACATAGCCAAAACAGAACACATTATCTTCCCCACCACCACCACAAACCCACCCCTCTACCAAGCATCTATTTCTGCCAAGGGTGACATCATTGTTCCAGTCTCTCAGCTTCATAACCTCAGTCATACTCTGATTCTTCACTCTCCCTTACCCCATATATTCAATATGTTGCCAAATTTTGCAGTTTCCAGCTCTACATTGTTCATATCCTACTCTTTCTCTCCATCACAAGGTCAGCACTTTTTTTTAGACTTTTCAAGGCAATGGGGTTAAGTGGCTTGCCCAAGGCCACATGGCTAGGTAATTATTAAGTGTCTGAGGTTGGATTTGAACCCAGGTACTCCTGACTCCAAGGCCGGTGCTCTATTCACTGCGCCACCTAGCCGCCCCAAGGTCAGCACTTTCATTCAAGGTCACATCATCTTTCACGTACTTAACTCCATCAGCTTCTCTATCTTCACTCAAATTTGTCCTCCATACAAATGCCAGTGATTCTCCTAAAGCAAAGTTCTGAAGGTATCACTACTCTACTCAGTAAATTCTAGTGGCTCTCATTTCTCTTTCAGATAAAATATGAGTTCCTCTGTTTGGCTTTACAAACACAACCTATCTTTACAGCTTCTTGGGACATTGCTCATCTCCCTCACTTTAGTCTAACAAAATTGGACTTTTTTCTGCTTTTCACACTATCTCCAGTCTGCACCTGTGCACTGACCATCCCCTGTTGACCATTCTTCATGTCTGTCTCCTAGAACCCCTACACTACTTTAAGAGAGGTCAAACACCAATTTTTACATGAAATCTTTCCTATTTCACACCAACTGCCAATGCCATCCCTCCTAACCATTGTATGTAACTACTTTACATTAATTTTTATTTCTCCTTATATTTATTCTGTACTTTTATATATGTATATGCATATGTATTCCCTTCTCGATAGAATATAAGCTAGAAGGTAGGGTTTTTATCATTTTTTTAATCTTAGTATCTCCATTAACACAACATATAGGATATCAATGTTTCTTAAAATGTTTTTGACCAATATAAGGATACAAAAATGAAACAATTTAAGGGAGAGATAACATATACTTATGAAAATGTTCATAATATAGGGATTGGGCTTGTTAGGTCCTAGCCATAGGGAATTCCCAGATGAATGAACTCCCTCTACTAGTTCAAGCTGGCACTTTCTCTGAAACTTATACTCTTAGTTCTTAGAAAGTACTAAGAGTTAAATGACTTGTCCAGGGTTGCCAAGCCAGTATGTGTCAGAGATTGAACTTGAACTGAGATCTTCCTGGCTTCAATGTCAGTTATCTATTCACAGTTAAAACAAAAAAACCAAAAAAAATATAATAATATAATAATATAATATAAAAAATAAAATCACTATTTGTGGGGGAGTGAGGGTCAGGAAAGACATAATTCCCTGGGGAGCAAAGGGATAGGGGGTCCTCCTTGGAGATTCACAAAGAATCAGCCCTATCCTTTCTAATATGATTGATACTCCAAATCCTTGAAAGCAAAGAACATGTCCCCTGTAAGTCTTCTCTTCAAAATATTCACAACTTCTTCAATCCTTCTTCTAGATTTAATTTACAAATTCTTCACCACCATTAAATTCTGGGGGAAACAACTTTTATCTGAATAGTACTTCACATTCATTGCAGTACCTTTCTGCATTTGGGAACTATGCATGATGCAATGAAATTATTTCCCCCTTTCCGTTAGTAAAAATGATATGTTCTTGCTTCTCCTGCTATTAAGATGCTTCTGAATTTATAAAAAAGGTGTTCCACCATTAGGCTTTAGAGAGATACTTCTGAAATTAGGGAAAGAAAGAAAGGAAATTTCCCCCAAAAAAGTGAGGAGGAAAAAAAAAGCTCATTAACATGAACATACCTTGGTCAGTAAATTCAACAGCTGGATCAGGAAAAGATATTTATTGTCCATTAACTCCAGGATATGCCTGTTATCTCAGCTTTGCAAATGAGTTGAGATGGAAAGGGGGCAGGGCTGGAGAAGGGAGCACCAACTTTGAAATGGAAAAGAAGGCTGAATTGAGTTTAGGTGCTGGGGGAGTTACTCATGTTTAGTCCCTCCTTGATGGAACATGGCCTCTAGTCATTTCAAGAGGCCAGGCCCAGATACTTAATTAGATGAGAAAGGGAGAGATTTGATATCCTTGGCAGCTGTACCACCTAAGAGACTGGATTAGGCATATTTTAGAATGAGATATCTGAGTTATCTAACTCAATAGTTCTATGCTCTAAAAAATGTGTTTCATTATATAGATCTTTCTCTTCATTGTTAATAAAGTCACTTGGAAAAAAAAGGATCCTCTGTCTTGGGTGTGTTAAGGGGAAGAAGTAAACACCCATACCAAGACCAGTAGAAGCCAAATAAAATCTGGGCACCAGAGAGCTGGTTGAAATGGATAGTAGTAGAGAGAAAGGGGCATCTCTCCTTTCTTCCCTTTTTACACCCCTCCTCACCCCATACACAGATACACCCATTTCTGATATTTAGCTATATCTACAAAGGGATTCTTGCTCCAACCCTTTCCTCATTTTCCTCTATCAAGGTTTGGAAGGGTTGTTAGCAAGGTAGCATCTGGACCTCGGTTTGTTAAGGGTCATCTTTATTTTCTTAGTATTATCTTGAGCTCATTACCATATTATTTTTACTATTCTAACTTCTAGAATTTGATGTGTCCACAATGCACACTACATGCCTAGAGACATACCAGCTTTTTAAGAACAAGACTTGGGAATCTCTGTGCAAAGGCTGAGTCATCCATAATTTCCACCATGGGGACCACCTCTAGTTGAGAAATAGCAGAGTCAGGCCAAGGAGAACCTTGACAGGTCCAATGCACTGAGAGAGTCAAGAAGAAGCAGCATTAGGATTAAGCAATACTCACATCATAGGCTCCAGCTTTGATCTGCTGGTATAGTCGGTGCTGGTCCTCATCCCAGAAAGGAGGATATCCCACCAACAAGATGTATAGGATAACACCTGGAGAAAAGGAACAAGATGCTGAGGTCAGAAAAAGTAGGAAACAATAAGGATCATGTTGTGATGGATGTAATAACTATGGAGGCAGCAGTATTGCTAGAGACATAGGATAACCCAATTACCAATTTCAGAGGTCTTATCTCAAACTTCATCTTCCTTAACTGTCACACCTTTTGGATATGCTCTCATCTCTTAGTCATTCTTAGTCATGCTTTCTCATAGTCATCTATAACCAAACTTTACTTCCTTTCATTTCTTTTTTCTCTCCTAACCCCCTAAATATAGGTATACATTAAGGTTTTAGCCCCAGTCAACTACTATTCTCTCCTTTGGTAATATTTTCCATTTTCTTGAAATATAGCTCTGAAAAAGACAGGTTTTTTTTTTTAAATTGCAATTCATATCAAACTCCAGCTTTCATTGAATGACCAATAATAGACTCCAGTGCAAACTTCTTTTGTTCAATGTTAGGGTTTTGATGACTTAAAGAGTGAGTGTAAATAAAAATTGCTTTCTTTTCAGTCCAGAAATTTTGATTCTTCCCCTTGTGATAATATACTGGGCTATCTCTTTTTCTTAAACTTTAGTCATTGAAAGACAAGTTTGTCCAGGCACCAAAGAGCAGGTTGAAATGCATAGTAGTAGAGAGAGGGATATCTCTCCTTTCTTCCCTTTTACATCCTTCCCCACCCCCCATACCCAGATACACCTAAATCTGATATTTAGCTACACCTACAAAGGGATTCTTGCCTCAGACAAACTAAGATGTGGAAATCACTTAATTTTAGAAGACCAAAGTCATTCATTGCATCCTGAGCCATAGCCAATCAACAAGACATTTGTTTTGTCACTGGTCCAAGGAGAACATGAGGCTGATGACTTTGTTTAGCTTTGTCTCACTTAAATTCAATTCAGGCATAAGTCATCACTCTCCTGATGTCATCGATCCTCTTTGACAATGAAGGATGAACAACAAACTCTTCCTTTGCCACAACCTTATTACCAGCCACAGCAAGTGAAATGGAAAGAGTCCTATAAATGTCAGAGGACCCAAGGATCTACTATCTCTGTCAATCACATTCTTTCTATGAGCCTCAGTTTACTCCTCTATAAAACCAAGGAATAGAGTAGATGATAACTAAAATCTCTTCAATTCTATATCTTGTCATCTGTGATCTCCTTAAAGATGATTCCACAAGCTAGGTCTTCTAGCCTAGAATTTTCTCTCAAATTTCCATGGGTCTATCAGATATCCTTACCTGAATATTCCTGGGTTCCCAAGTTTATTATCTTTAAAGTTGGATTCATTACCTTCCTTCTATAATCCATTCTATTCTATCAGGCACTCAGACTCAAAACCTGAGTCATCTGTGACAATTCCTTCCTCCTTGGTCTCATAAACCAGATCAGTCACCAAGACCTGTTGACTTCTCCTTCATAATCTCTTTTGAATTTATACCTTTCTTTCCACTTTCATTGTTACCACTCTAATTTAGGACCTGATTACTTCATAATAGCCTCTTAATCAGACTACTTATCTCCAGTCTTTTTTCATCTACTCCATCTAATGTAAATATATATATAACACATATCATATCATAACATAATATGATATAACAAAATAATCTTCCTAAAGTTATGATAATGTCTCTGAAAATCTGGGTCTCAGTTCCCATATCTATAAAATGATATGAAGAGATAAAATGACTTCCAAGTTTATTCTCAGTTCTAAATCCCATGATCCTTTATTATTCCTTTGTTCAAAAATCTTACATGGCTAAATCTAAACTTCATAGTCAGGCATTTCAAGCCCTCTACTACCAACCTTTCTTCCAGCTTTAACTCCCATCATTCTTCCTGTGACACTCTACATTCCAGCCAAACTGATCACCTCACCTTTCCCCGAATGTACCCTATGCTCTCCTGCCATGATGGCTTTGCTCAGATTGTTCCCTCTGCTGGCACTTTCTTCCCTACTCCCTCCATCCCCAATTACCAAAATTCAAGGCTCATCTCAAAGCCCACTTCTTCCATGATGCTTGCCAGATCAACGTCTTGTCAGTTATCATATCTTGTCTTGTACTGAAGCTATTTTGTAAGCACATCTCTTTGACTACAGCAATTTCCAGAGCATAGGAACGACATTCATTTATCTTTGTATCTCCCCCAGGCTTTAACACATAGTAAGTAATCAAGATGGAGAAGGAAATGGGCAGCTACTCCCTTATCTTTGCCAAGAAAACCCCAAGGGATTACCAAGAGTCAGACACAACTGGCAAAAGACTGAGCAACAGTAACAACCACAAAGTGCTCAATAAATGTCTATTGAATGAAAGAATATAGATTGTAGAAGTACTAATAATAGAGATTGTTGGAAGAGTAATGATAAAGAAGTAACTTTCATCTGCTTGGCATGGCAAGCAGTGATAAGGGCAAGGAAGGAAAAGAGGAGACTCTGGGTCATCACAGGAATTAACTTTACCCTCGTTAGCAGACTTGAGCATACCTCCTTTAACATGGACAGCTAATGGAATTTTTCAAGAAAAGAAGTTTGTGTTACCTCCTCCCATCACATCACAAGGTCCCGTATAGAAGCCTTGGATCTCTGTGACTTGGACAACTACATTCATCCCACAGGTTTGATAATGCTGTTTCCTGGCCCATAGGGAGAAGATAAAAACTGACACATAATGTACACTCCCATGAATGCCTCTTCTCTGGGAAGTTGTATCAGGCGCAATAATGACCCACATGGAGAGGGAATCATATATGTCATGATCTCCTGGAGAAGTAAGTCTTGAGGTAGTAGATAGGATCCTGGATCTGGAGTCAGGAAAACTTGAGTTCAAATTCAACTTTAGAAACTTCTGCCTGAATAACTTTAGGCAAATTTTTATTTGCTTCATTTCTTTGATTTTAAAATAGGGATAATAATAGACCTATCTCACAAGACTTTTGTGAGGTTCAAATGAGAAAATATTTGTAGAGTACTTAGCATACTACCTGGAAAATAGAAGGTTTTTAATAAATGCTAGTTATTATTGTTAGATTTATGACATTCCTCCAAATGGGCTACTGACAAGAAGAACAGATGAGAGACACAGAGCTCCTGAATGTATACCAGTCCATATGGGAAGATCATCTGGCACATTCTGGGTGTTTGGGTGACTTTGTTGGTGCCTGGAACCCTCTGGATTACCTGGATGTCTCTGTTGTCAGAAGCCAGGAGAGAATACTCACTCACCTGGACTGTCCTAGGACCAGAGAGCTCTGATACCATGATTTCCTCTACCTCTACTGTTTTTGACTCCAAACATTACACTTACCACATGCCCAGAGATCCACAGGCTTCCCATATGGGTCCTTTCGAAGAACTTCTGGGGAGAGATACCCTGGTGTCCCTGCAAAGCCTGATCCCCAAAGACAAAACAAACAAGTAAAAACAGATGGATGATTTGATCTTAGTATGTGGGAAATATTTCTATTAAATCTATAATGAATGAACTATTATTCCATTTCCATGACTAACACCTTCATTTATTATCTTTGTTACTTAATACTTAGACTATTAAATATCACCTTTTAATTGTTCTCCCTATCTTCAGGTTCCTTTGCCAATCCATCCTGCACATAACTAACATATAGTTATCACTATCCTTACTCAGAAACTTTCAACAAGTCCCTATTACTTATAAAAGTCCTAAATCTTTGATCTAAGGAAACATTCTCTACAGAAGTTTCCACATTCACACCCTGTCCCTCCAGAACTATTCCCAGAGTTTGATATTAGATATTGTAGTTGGGAAACCTCAATCTGTTCACAGATGATAGAATGAGCTAGGGAAAGGGAATCAAAAGTCTAGAGAACCCATTCATTTCCATTCTGAATTTCTTCTTTTCCCAACTCTATTCTAAGGGTATTAAGAACTATCATGGCAAAAAAAAAAAAAAAAGTATGGAAAAAAGAACTATTGCAGAAAGGAAATCTATCAGTAGAAGAGATTCTCTGCCCCAACCATTCTGCGATTTAAAAATAGAATTTGTCCTTGATCTTAGCCAAGTTGAACTTCAAGACCAAGATCTAAGCATCTAGCCTACTCCAGGTAACACTGAATTTCAATTCAGAAAATTAAGTTCTAACCCTAGCGTTACCACTAGTTCATGTGCGGCCTTGGTCAATTCTTTTCCCCTCTATGAGTCTCAGTTTTCTCCTCTACAAAATAGGGATAATATTGCTTGCAGGATATATGTAACAAGACTATTGTGAGGATCACCTGAGACTGGACATGATAACACTATGATAAGAATAAAGTGTTATACTAGTTATTGCAAAGACCTCAGGAAGCTATTCTGAGTAGCATGGATCTGAAGAGATGGTAATAGCAGAGAAGTTGAGTTGGTTGTGATGCCATATTTGCTTCCTGAGTCTTGGTCTTCAAATCCTTCAAATCCTTGACTGCCTCTCTACCTTCCATTTTCAGGGTAGTTTGAGGAGAGGAGGGAGAAGTGAGAAGATCTTTCCAAATCTCACCATTCCTTTTACAGATCCACCAACTCTAACCTTCCTCCAGTCCCCACTCACCGAACCAGGCTTGTTGCTCCCCTTCTACCTCAATGGCCAGGCCAAAGTCAGCCAGCTTCACAGCAGCCCCCTTCAGTTTTGATGCAAGGAGCAGATTCTCCGGCTTCACAGGAAAGGGGATAAAAGGAAAGGCAGTTAGTTAGGGAACAAACAATTATTAAGCATCTACTGTGTACCAGACCCTGGTTTTCATATTGGAGATACAAAGAAAAGCAAAAACAGTCCCTGACCTTAAGGAGTTTATAGCCTAAGGTGAGACAACCAATAACTAAATATTAAGTATACATATTGCATAGGTAGATAGCAACCTTGGAGGAGAAAGATGGACAGAAGGGAGAAAGAAAGAAGGGACCAAAAGAGAATAAGACAGACTGAGACCACTATGGCTAGGGTTACTTAAGGCCCTGATTTAAAAATTGAGGCTTCAAGAAGGGGCACCTTGATCTTTTCCCCTTAGATCTCACATAGAAGTTTGTTTAGTGATTATTTTGTATTATCTATGTATACACTTATTCCTTTCCACCCCCCCAAAAAACTCATGAACTTCTTGAGGGTTATTTATTTGTTGAAAATTGGAATTGTTTCATTTTTTTTATATTTGTATCCTCAGTCCTTAGTAATGACTTATACAAAACAAGTACTTAATCAATTATTACTCTACCTACTTTTAAACTCCTACTTAAATTCTCTCTACCAATACCCAACATAGTGCTCTGAGTGGACATTTAATAAATGTTCATTGGATTGTTCAATGAGATCACCTAATCAGAAAGCGGTTCCAAGGTCCAAAATTATAGCTAGGAATTCTAGGACCCAGGGCAGATTCAGTTTTCAAGGAGGGACTAAGAAAATCCATGCTAGCAAATTATTTTCTCCTCCTTTCCAAATCTCTGTGATTTAGAATTATAGACTCCCTAAATAAAATTTCCCTTCCTTGGCTACCCCTTCCCAATCCTTCATCCCTATCACCCTCAACTCTAAGCCTTCAGCATTCCCATACTACTCTGCCTTCCACTGTGCCCTCCAGAACTTCTGTTCTATTGCTAATAAACTTCCCTTTGTCTTAGAATTCTTCCTAAGCCCCTGGACACCTAGAGCTAGAAGGAAGAGAAATGGGAATATTCTTTGCTCTCAACCCCCAAACCTCTTGAGGTTCTCTCTATTCTTCTAGATATTCCATCTAGACTATGGAACCTGGTACCCATGAGTATCCAGGTTATTTTCCCTTCCTTTTCCAAGAAATTCAGTACCTGAATCACAGTCTTCTCCTCCACCTGAACCTCTACTCTCGTACTTATAGACTTCAATAGACATGTTCCCTCAAACACACCCTACAAAGTTTGTACTTTGAAGTTTCCTCTCTCCATTCACTAAAATCAAATGTATTAATGAAGTGAATCTCAAAGGCTTCCCTTTCATTGACCCAGTGATGGGCAAGGAACTGTTAACACGCCAGCATCACAAACTGTTAAAATGGTAGAACTAAAAGAAACTTGAGAAACTATCTAATCCAACCCTTCATTTTATAATTTAAAAAAACTAAGGGTTATAGAAATGAAATTAATTTATTAAAGGTCACACCGCAATTCAATGGCTATCAAAGATGGTAATGGATATTGCTTCTCAATCAGAGAAATCTGTAGGAGTCAGAAGGAAAATGGCTGGATCAGTATCCAGAGAGAAATCTAAGGCAGAGCTCTTGGCTCCTGGGATTCAACCCCTGTGCAATCTTCCCCAATTACTATTGGCTATAAGTACCTATGTCATGGTGTACAGAGAGTAACTACCTCCAGAATTGTTCATTCACATGACCACTGCATCTATGGCTTCCTGTGGTCATGGGACTGATGCTGGGCTCTGACAATATATAAATAAGATCAGTTGGGATACAGGAGATATCCCTCTGTCATCATCCCCTTGATCATTAGTGACTCCGTTGAGAATGGAATTCTGGACATGACATTTTGTTGATCATTAGCTCTATAACCTTTGGGCAGTTAGGTGGTGCAGTGGGTAAAGCACTGGATCTGGAGTAAGGAAGCTTCATCTTCCTGAGTTCAAATCTGGCACCAGATACTTACTAGCTGTGTGACCCTGGACAAGTCACTTTACCTTGTTTGCCTCAGTTTCCTCATCTGTAAAATGAGCTGAAGAAGAAAAAATGGCAAACTAATTCAATGTCTTTACCAAGAAAACCCCAAGTGGGATCACAAAGAGGTGGAAATGCCTGAAGAAACTAAGAAACAACAGCTCTGTGACTATGAGCAATCACTTAACCTCTCTAAGTTTCTGTTTTCTCATCTGTAAAATGGGTATCATAATATCCGGAGAACCCACCTGAAAGAGCTATTGCAGAGTTAAGATCAGAGAATGTATATATACAATGCCCTTTGTAAACCTTAAAGTACTACATTACTGTCATATGTTATAATTGTACTACCTCCATCTTAATTGTCTTTTTTGCTCTATTCTCTATCATTGCTGCCACATCTATCAATTCTGCCCCCATCATCCCTTATTCTAACATCATGGCCTCCTTTACTACTGATTCCATTGTACCTATGTCCATTATCACAGTTTCCATCATCAAGACCTCTGTCATCACTGCTTAATAATAATAATAATAATAATAATAATAATAATAATAATAATACCCTTCATTTATATAACACTTAAAAGTATTTTATTCACAAAACCTTGTAAAGTTAGGAGAGTATTATACTTCCCATTTTCCAGATGAGGACCCAGAGGCTCTTTCCATTACACAACCCCATTTCATTCCTGTCTTCATCATTCCTATCCCCATCATTACTATCTTTATCATCTCTGCCTTCATTTATCATTGCTATATCCATCATAACTATTTCCATCATTGCTACCCCTATCATCTCTATCTTTCACATTACTGATTCCATTGTTCATGATCCTCAGTCAGCCCCCAAATTCTGGTCAACTGAGATGCTGGGAGGTTCCTTCTCCACTAGGCACAGCTAAAATGTGTACATTCCCTGTGGCCTAGCATACAACCACAGGTCTACCAACCATAACCTAGACAAGAGTACTTCCTTTCATTTATCATCAGCTCTCTGGAATCTGGAGGGGTATGCCAAAAATCTTAGACCCTTAAGAGATGACATAAACTATCTTAAGAATTGAATGTTAGATCCCTCATTGAAACACTTTTCCCTTTTACTTTTAGGGATGAATTTTTAAGCCCAGTTATAATTTCTCAGAGGTTGATTTCTGATTTTGTCTTCTGTGCTGCTGAGTGGACTAAAGCCTGACCTTCCAGCTGCCCAAAGATAGACTGGCCTCAGCTAAATATAGTCTCAGTCTGCTTCAACTCACTAATGGCCCATTCATTCTCCCAGGACAGTGTTCCCAAAGAGTATCCACTCCTGGTGCTGGAGATGCCCTGGTTTGATGAATGTGCCCCTAATTATCTCTCTGAAGTGGCCTAAATTTGAGCTGTCTTTCCTCCATTCCTGCTCTTGAGCAACAGGCTTAAAATATCAGGGGAATGTAACCAGTGGGAAGGCTCTGTTCTCACTTGCTCAGCCTCCTAAGCTGAGCTCTTTAAGGGGCTCACCCAGACAATGGGGCTATTAGGTCCACTGCAACAATCAGCACATTCCAGCACTGGTATTCTTATTCAATTCTAGGAACCACATTTTAGGAACAATATTGTGTTTCCACAGAAGGACAACCAAGATGTGAGACATCTTTAAAAATGAGGATCATAGAACCAAATTTCTAACGATGGAAAAGACTGCAGGGACTATCCACTTCAACACTCTCATTCTGGAAAAACTGGAAACCATCCAGACCAGCACCTCACACTGAGGATACTGAGATCCTGGAGGTTAAATGACTAGCTCAAGGTCACACAGATTTGTCAGAGTTAAGATCCAGGACCTAAAAAGATCAATGAAAAGGTCTAGAGATATTTAGCCTGGAGAAGAAAACCCATGAGACATGGTGGGGATTTGGGGCGAAGAGGAAGGGATTGAAAAGGTCATAATCATTGAAGTATCTGACAGACTGTGATGTAATCAGACATGGCTCACTTAGCCCCAATGAGGAGAAATAGAATTAATGAGTCAGAAGTTTCAAATAGACAGACTAAATTCAATATAAAAAAGGACTTTCTAACAAAAATTATGTATCAATAGGTAGTGGGTTCCCTGTCATTGGAAACACTCGAAAAGATATAATATAGAAGCTATCGAGGAGCTAGGTAAAGCAATGGATAAAGTGCTGGGTCAGGAATAAGGAGGACCTGAGGTCAAATCTGGTCTCAAACGTTCAAACACTC
This sequence comes from Macrotis lagotis, assembly GCF_037893015.1. Taxonomy (NCBI): domain Eukaryota; kingdom Metazoa; phylum Chordata; class Mammalia; order Peramelemorphia; family Peramelidae; genus Macrotis; species Macrotis lagotis. Next base: position 401,120,615 of record NC_133658.1, on the reverse strand, counting down.
AAACATTGTGTGACTCTGGGCAAATCACTTAACTCTTTGCCTCAGTTTCCTCATCTGTAAAATGATCTGGAAAAGGAAATGCAAACCTCTCCATTATCTCTACCAGGAAAGTGCCAAATGAGGTCACAGAGGATAGGAAATGTTTGAAATAACTCAACAGCAGCTGCAAAGATTAAAAAGTCTATGCTTCTCTAATTTTGTTATAGGCCCTAGGTTACCAGAATTCAGAATAGTGGGTCAGGATTATATAGTAGAACAGTGCCAGATATGAGCCCAGTGGACCTAGGTTTAAACCTTAGTTTTGCCCCAATGTGTGATTTTACACAAAGCACTCATCCTCCTTGGGCCTTTAATTTCCCCATCCGTCAGACATGGGGTTGATCTAAAGAATTCTAAGCCCCCTTCAGCTCTAAATATATGCTCTGATGATAATGAATCATTGAATTCATTTCCTCTTTTTTCCCTGATGCCAGGGCCAACAAGCCAGAAGGCACCTGGCTGCAGACTTCTACCTGACCCAAGATGACAAAACTAGAATTAATGGGGTAGAAGTCATAGAGAAGACAGATCTCGGAAAAGAAAACTGACCAATGTTGAGTTGTCGTGAGGGGAAATGGGCTGCTGCTAAGGATCTTCGAGAAGAGGCTGCATGTCCCCTTGCTGGGGATGCTACAGAAGGGAATGCTCTTCAGAGAGGGGTTGAACTAGCTGCCCTCTGTCTCTGTTATAACTGTCTTCAATGTTCTTCCTCCCCAGCCAGCCCAGTTTGCACTGGCCAATTGAGCCGTGGGGAAGTTTCCTCTTCCCCAGACTCCTCCAGCGTGTGTGAGCCTTCTGTAACCTAGGCCACAGCAACAGAACCACCAGACACTACCTGACCAGGAAACCCTCCTTCCAGCTCCCAGACACTGTAAAGTGAGACATTCCAGGCTTAGCTGGGTAAATCCTTGCCCTAATTCCTCAGTATGGAGACCCATGTGCCATCACATCCCTTCATGCAATACTCCCAGAAGGTGCTGGCAGCTCCCACCCTGCAGTCTGGGCTCATGCCAAGGGTTCCCATCGTGTATCACCCACCTCCATCCTCATCTCACCTTCAGGTCTCGGTGCACCACACCCATCTGATGACAATGAAGCACGGCCTCTAGGATTTGCTGGATGCAATGACTGTAGCAGACAAGAAGAGAAGGCCTGGTCAAACACTTCCAGACAGAATCAGACAGGGGATGTGTTCTGCATGGGGCCATTCATACATGAAAGCCTTAAAGGCCTGTTCAAGGCTACCTTCTCCCTCAGACAAGGCGGAGTAACAGACAGAAGATCTTCAGAGTGGAGGCCTGCCTGGGCAGCTTTGGCCCTGGGACATGAGTTCTAGTTATCACAGATATAGGATAAAACTCCAGAAAGGAAACTGAGGCCAGCATGGGCAGGAGACAAGCTGTGCACAAGACACTGGAGGCTCCAGTCCCTTGAGGTCAGGCAGGAGTCAATGCTCCCTTCCTCACTTACCTGGCATCAGCCTCACTGTAGTACTCTCGGGCCACGATGTCCTCAAACAGCTCCCCACCTGTGACCCTAAAAGAAAGACACGCATTCAGTCATCCTCAAGCAACAACGGCTGCCCTCCGAGGCCCCTCACACTAACAGCAAGAGAAAAACTAGTAACCCAGGCCAAACCCCAATGCTGAGGTCTCATACACATACACACACACACACACACACACACACACACACATATACACACAAAATGCATACATATACACATACACACACAACACATACACAACACACACACACACACACACACACACACACCCCTAACTCCCCATCCAGGCTAGTGCACTAGGGAAGCAATAGAAAACCCACAGGGGATCCCCAAGCCCCACCTGCGTCCTCTTCTCTCTGACTCCTCAAGCTATAGCTCTTTCTGCTAGCAGACATGTATGGGGCTAGGTTCCCCACTTGCAGCAGTGGCTAGAGTCCCTCTCTTTATTTAATACTCACTAGCTGAACATAGCCTGCAACGTGTTTGGAAACACCTGTGCCCACAAAGGCACAATTCCAGGGGAGGCCTCTACTCCCTTCTCCCCTCTGGGGCTCAGTCTTTGCCTCCCCTGTGGTACTAATACCCCCGTGAACCAGCAGAGCAAACAAGGTTCTCAGCAGGGGATTGTTTCATGAAATCAAAGAGAGTCCAGCCCCTTCCCTCTTGGATACTGAATCTTCCCTGTATTGCTGGTCACCACTTTCAATTTATTTCAAGCTGGGCTTTGTTCCTCTAATGTAAAACCATTCTTCAATACATGCTAGCTGTAACTTCTCTTTGCCTTCTTTCCTTCTCTATGGGGGGGTGGGGGGTGGGGTGGACTCCATGACTTCTAAAGACTCTTCTAGTTCTAAATCTACAAGCCCTTGAGCATATGAATTTGATGAGCATATGAATTTGCCAGGTCTAAGAGATCAAAAGAAGATCCTATGAGCATCTCTCTCCCTCTCCCTCTCCCTCTCCTCTCTCTCATTCTCTCTCTCCCTCCCTTCCTCCTTCCTTCTCTCATACACACACACACCATATACCAGCCCAGACCCCAATACTGAGGTCTCTCACACACACACACACACACCAATGTACACACACACATGCACACACACACACACCTCTCCTCCCCATACAGAAACCAAGAAGAAGAGGCTGACCTGGAGCATGGAACACAGAAAAAACTAAACTACAATTAGGTCTATAGTTCTTGTAGTTGTCTCAAGAAACCAGAAGCTGAGAAAATCCACCTTGTTCCAATCACTACAAGTTGTTCCACCTCTTTGACCCTCATTTCCTCATAAAAGACCCATAAAGGCCCTTGGATCTACTCTTAGGAACACTTCTCAGCACCTCAGGGTCCTGGAAACATGAGGTCAGCTAAACTCACCCTATCTGGTCCTGCCACCTCCCTCCCTGTCTATACTGTGTTTGCCTTACTCACTGCCCTGCTCAGCCTAGGAGTGACATCAATGAACAACAGTTAAGGATCCTGGTTGGTACTTACAGGTCAAATATCAGGTAGTGATACCCCTCCTCTGATATGCTATCATGGAGTCGGACTACAGAAAAGAAGGAAACAAGAATTAATACCTACTACTACTTTATAAATGGTTACACATAGTAACAAACCCCCTTTTTCTATATCTTCTTCATCTTCCTCCCATCTCTCAAATTAAAAGGAAAAAAACATCATTTAATATAAAAATAGTCCCCATGGGACCGGGAAGAAAGCAGCAAGGATTGGATCTGAGTCTGTACCCACAGAAACAACATGAGATGGAAATTGTACTAGATCTGATGTCATAGAGCAAGGAACCACATGATCTAATAGAGCCAGTACAGAAGTATTCAATAGAGCCAAGATTTGGGTTTCTCAGTGATGTGGTGCTAAACTCTTCTCAACCCCCTCTGAGCCACAGAAGGGCAAAGAGGTCTGCAAGTCAGGCCTTCAGCAAAGCTTTCAGTTGAGACCAGGATCACATACTATCAGTTCCTTGGTCTGAAAGTCCTGAATCTCCTCAGAAGGAAAAGGACCCACAAAAGTAACCAGATTCTTATCTAACCCAGGTCTCTCCAGTCCATTTCTATGCTGAAATTATCACTGTTTCTATTCCTCTGCTCTCTTCCCTGCTTCTATTCCTCTGTTGAGGGGGCTACCTGTGGGTCTCCCTGGAGGTCCATAATTCTGCCCTCTTTGATCCTGTGAAGCCCAAAGGTCTGAATGGCTGAGTCATGGATTCCTAGTGGGTACCTTGTGATAGATGGAGATTCAGAGCCCCAACAAAGCAAGGGGAGACTAGAACTAATAATACTTTACCTTTCTATAATGCTTTAAAGTTTACAAAGTATTTTCCTCACAACAAACTTGTGAGGTAGATGGAATGGCTTATCTGCTCACATAGTTTATATATTTAGGTGCAAGGTGAATTTACCCTGTGCCTTGGCCACAGATTACAACTTTAACCTTAATAGCAAAGAGGACAAGGCAAGGAATATGTCTGTGTGTGTTTGTGTGTGTTGTGTGTGTGTGTGTGTGTGTGTGTGTGTATGTATGTATCTATATGGCAGATGGTAAATAGTAATGTTATTCAGTCATTTTTCACTCTTTGTGATCTTATTTGAAGTTTTTTTGGCAAAGATACTAGTTTGCCATTTTCTTCTCCAACTCATTTGACCAATGAGGAAACTGAGGCAAATGGGGTCAAATGACTTGTCCAGGATCTGAGACTGGATTTGAACTCAGGTCTTTTTGACTTCAGGCCCAGCATTCTATCCAACTGTGCAAACTAGCTGCCCCGCAACCAGTCCCTAGTTTCTCAGCATCCCCTTTAGACATCATTCATGATGTAGCACCACATAGGATCACAGATAGAATTAAGAGATTGAAGGGATCTTAAACTTCATAAACTTGTAAGTTTAGAGCTGGAAAAAAATTGAAAAAGTCATTAAGTTCACTCCCCTCATTTTATAGATGAGAACCTGAGGTCTGGATGAAGTGAATTACCCAAGGTCATATAGCTAGTAAGAAGCCAGGGTATGTTCCTAAAAGGGCTTTAGGGAATAGCTCCTCTCCACAGACGGGTGACAGATATAGAGTCAGAGGTCCTGGAATTTAATTCAGATTCTGCTATTTACAGCCCTCATGACTTTGGGAAAATCACTTATGGGCCTCAGTTTCCTCATTTCTAAAATGAGGGAGTTGAACCAGTTGGCCTCTGAGGTTATCTTTTGTTCTTTATTTGTGACTCTGCTATTATTAAAATATTCCTTGGATGTCTCATGGTGGTATGAGGGGTGGAAGAACCTCAGTTCTCAAAGTCCCTTCTATAGCCTTCCATGGTTATGAGCCTCACAGGCTACAGATTTAGAGTTATACAAGACTTTAAATGCTAATTAGTCCAACCTCTTCACTGTAAAGATGAGGAAACCCAGGCCATGAAAAATATCAAATCCAGGTCCTCTTATTCCAACCACAGCATATTTTCCATAAGCCATGCCAGCTCTCCCTGCCAAGGCAGAGGGAACATAAACTAGAAAGATCTCAAGAATGGGCTTCTTCTCCAGATACCAGCCTCCATCTAAGTTTGGTAAGGTTCATGACCAGTGAACCAGGAAAATTCCTCCGCCCTTGGGGCTTTTTGTTTGGGTTGCAGCAACTCCTAAACCATTTACTCCTAAACTGGGAGGGGTTAGAACCTCCATCAGTGGTAAACGCACCCACACTGATGAAATCATGAAACTAAAGCATGATATTTATGGTATTATAAACCTCCCAGATTTCTGCACTGGGTGGGTGGGGGGAGTAAAGATGTGGGAACTTGGGCTGGGCGCCTTGTAAGACTTGCTTCCAGCTCTGAGGTTCTTAAGACTCTTCAGAGGATTATGGATTTAGAGTTGAGAGACTTAGAGGGAAGCTAATCTAACACCTTCATTTTACTGATGGGGAAAGTGAGGCTCAGAGAGTGATTTACCTAAAATCATAAAGGCAGTAAGAAATAGAATTAGCATTTGAACCCATATGATCATAGATTAGACTTATAAGGGATCTCAGAAGCCATATAATCCAACCCTCATATTTTATAGATGAGGAAAATTGAGGCCCAGGTAGACTAAGTGACCTGTTCAAGGACACAGGTTCAGAAGCAGAGATAGGATTTGGACCCAATATCTGAATCCGGATCTATTCTAGCATACAGCTAGGGAGATTCCTGATTGAAGTGATTTTCCCTTGTACTTGACCCTCCCACCTCCTTCTCTTTTTCCCCACATCTGGGAAAGTAAGGATAAAGGCATAGGGTAATAGGGTCAGAGGAGAGAATCTCAGATGCCATGTAGTCCAACTCCTTCATTTTAAAAATGAGGATACTGAGGCCCATAATTTTTCCTAAATTATGGAAATAGCAGAGTCTGAAGTAAATTCCTGGACCTCTGACTCCAAATCTGCCATCTAAGTTGGTCAGAGTAAGTATAAACCATAAGCCCTAAATCTTTCCAAAAGAAAAGGGATCCATAAAATCTATCCAGTTCTTCTTATCCAGGCTAGGTCCCTCGGGTCCAATTCCATCCCTGTTAGGAAACCTGCTCTATTGCCCCTCCCCAAGAAAATGTGTTCATGGGCCTAGTCTCTTCCCTTATTCCCCCTTGTCTGCTGAGGCACTGCCCACAGGTCTCCCTGGAGACCTACTATTGCTCCCTGTTCTCTTTGATCCATGCCCTGGCAACATGGCCTTGTCCATCAATGAGTAATCAGGCTTAGTGTGCAGCCTCAGGAATCAGTCCTCACTCCCCGGTCGGTCTCCAAGCAGCAGGGAATGGGGGGAGGGGGATGAAAGGAGGTGGAAGTGCATTCTGGGTATAAATAGCTGCCGGAGTTGTCACCCCCAAACACTGCAACCCTTCTGGGCTCCATCTCCACGCCCCCAGTTACCCAGGCTCAAATAATACTCAGTCATATTTTTCTTCCTCTCCCCGAGCAATTCTATCTTCTCATTGTTTCTTTTTTAACTGTCCTTTTTTCTCCTTCCCTATCACCGCCTCTTGCATAGACTATAGAAATAACCTCCTAACTGAGCTTCCTGCCTCCTTTCCCCCTACCCTCTCCATCCTGCAAAGTCTGCCAGATGAATCTTTTGACCTCACCACTTCCCTGTTGGCAACTGAATGAAGTCCAACTTCTTGACCTAGCATTCAAGGCTTTAAGCAGCCTTACCCCAGCCTATCTTTCTCTTCTTCTATATACAGGGTATCCCCAAAGTCTTGGTTCACAAAGCTTTAAATTCCACTAAGATCTCTAGGATATCCTGTATGAGCTCAAGCCTCCAGATAAATTCTGTGTCCCAAACATATCCTATGCTTTCTGGTGCTTTCATGCAGTGATTCCCTGAGAATATCTTTCCCATTTTTATCTCCACCTATTGACACTCTATCCATCCTTTAGGATCTAGTGTCTCCTACAAAAGGAAAGAGCACTGGAACTTGGATTCAGGAAGACAGGAGTTTGAATCCGGCCTCAGACACTTTCCACTTATTAACTGTGTGACCTTGGCAAGTCACTTAACCCTCTTGCTTCTCATCCAGGGTCAGCTCCAGTTGTCCTGATTCCTATCTGGCTGCTGGGCCCAGAGGACTCTGGAGGACAAAGTGAGGCTGGTGACTTAGCACAGTACCCCCTCATTCAAATCCAATTCACATGCTTGTCATGGTATCACCTCCCTGATGTCCTGGTCTTCTTCAGAAATGAAGGACAAACATTCCAATGACTTCAGACACTAATAGCTGTGTGACCCTGGGCAAGTCACAACCTCTATCTGGGAATAATGGGAATTTACTTGTAAATGGGAAAATGATTCCACATCCTATATATGCAGAACCCTCCAGATAAATTGTGTCCCAAACATATCTTATGTTTTCCAGTCCTCTTTTTTTTCCCCACGATGATTCACTAAGAATATCTTTCCTATCTTTATCCCCACCTATTGATATTCTATCCATCTTTTAGAGTCTAGCTCAAATGTCATCTCCTATAAAAAGGAAGAACACTGGGACTAGAGTCAGGAAGACCTAGGTTGAAATTCTATTTCAGACACTGTGACCCTGGGTAAGTCACAACCTTTATCTGAGAATGATGAAAATTTACATGTAAATGGGAATAATAATAGCTCATCTACCTCACAGGGTTGTTATGAGAATCAAATGAGATATTGGCAAAACATTTATCCCAGTATCTGATAGATAGTAAGAGCTTAATAGAAGCTTATTCACATTAATCAAATCTGGACCTCAATATTAATGAATGTGTAAATTGGGGATAATATTAGCAGTTACTTCACAGAGTCTTTATAAGGGATCAAATGAGATAAATGCATGTAAAACTGGGTCTTCTATATAAATATAAACTAGTCTTATTTCCTGATTCCCCCAACAAGTGTGATTTTTCTATCTCTATTTCCCTTGATATTCCTTTTTCATACTTCTCTCATTCTACCTTATCACTTAGGGGCTTTCATCAAGTAAGTGCTGAAGCCAGCTCTAACAGACCTATGAGAACCTATGTTAAATGGTCACTGTAATCACTTACACTTTAGAAATCAGCAATCCCTGGAAATTTGGGCTTGATTTTTTTTTTCTTCATTGATTGCCTAGACTTCAAAAGCAAATTTAACTTAAAAACCTACTTTTTCTTCTTTTTCTGGAGAGCCTGATTGTTAAACATTTTTCAGTATATATCTTTCTATTGCTCTTTAAACATTGTTTGAGCTCAGCAGAAAGATGGGAGAATTGAGTTATCCCCAGAGCAGGGGTCTAGTACCTAGAAGTTAATAATGATGTCACCTTTATACAGCACCTTAAGGTGTGTAAAGTGCTTTATATCTATTACCTTATTTGAGTTTCACAACAGTGATGGTTTTATCCTCTGTTGGGAGCTAGCTTGCTGAGGATAGAAACTCTCTTGTTCATCTGCAGCCCCTCCCCCAGAGCACCTTGCCCAGGGTCTCCTCCTACACCACACCCTCAGCCCCCAAAATATCTTTTGAACGAGTGACTGAATTAAGAGAATAGGAACCACAAAAGGAGAGACAGAGACTGGGAGGAGGCAGGAACTAAGGCAGCAGCATAAAGAGGAGCCATGGCAACAACTTGACGGGGTGGTGGGCAAGGCTGGTAGAGGCCCCGGACAATATTGGCTGAAGTACTGGGGGCTTAGTGACTAATGGTAATAATGACCAGACATTTATTTAGGCTTTGAAGTTTGTAAAGAACTTGACATATGTTATCTTATTTGACCCTTACACCAGGAAGGCCCTTTTATTATCACCAACTTACCAATGAGGAAACTGAGGCTGAGAGAGGTTAGGATTTGAATTCAGCTCTTCCTATGTCCAAGTCCTACATTACACCATTTAGCTACCTGACTTGCATAAAGCCTTGACAGGAGCCCTGCTAAACTGAAATCTCAGAGACCCAGAGGAAAAGAAAGGCAGTAAAGAACTGGAAGAGTGGAGGGGATAAGATGTCTCTTTCCTCATCTTAGAAGTTCCTTTTTCACCCCAGGTTTTGAATAGTACCTCAAACTTTGTTGAGAAGGTCCTAGATGTTGGTTGAGGTAACTAGGTGGCATAATACTCAAAATCCTGAACTTGGAGCCAGCAATATCTGAGTTCAAATCCTGCCTGAGAGGCAGCTAGGTAGTAAAGTGGATAGAGAACTGAGGACCTGAATTCAGATCTGAATTCAGATACTAGCTATGTGACCCTGGGTAGTCATTTTTAACTACTATTAACTTCCCCCCCCAAAAAAATCCTGACTCAAACACCTATTTAGCTATGCTACTGTTTCCTCATCTATAAAATGTGTATTATAATAATAGCACCTATCTCACAGTGTTGTTAAAAGAAATTTTATTTACATAAAGCACTCTGGAAATCCTAAGTACTAACTTTTATTACTTTGATATCTCAAATCATCATAGATCTATATCTCAAAGTGATCTCTAAAGGTCATAGAATCCAATCCCCTCATTTTACAAGTTAGAAAATTGAGACACAAAGAGGTTAACTTGCCCAGGGTCACCCACCTATTATTAGAGGTAGGATTTGAACCCAGATCTTTTTTGACTCAGTCCAGGATTCTCTATACACTAGTCCACACTGTCTCTACCTCAAGGTTGCCTCAGATTTGGAGGACAAACGGAGAAGAAACTTGAGCAGGGAAAGAGTGGGTTGAACAACAGGGAAACCTTCCATCCCAGACAGCTCAAGGTCAGAGGGGGAGAGAACAGTCAGGAGCCCGTGACAGACACCTTTTCCTGAGAGCTGATATCAGAATTGACAGGGATGGCAATTTGTCTCCAAGGAACAAGACAGGTAGAAATATAGAATTATAAAAGTTTTATCTTCACTCTTCTCTGACCCCACCCAAATCATCCAGCTGTTAGCTTTGGGTGTTGTGTTTGAGGGGTTGTTCAGCCCCACTTTTATCTCTAACTTGCTTGTATTAGTAGGTATAATAGAAAGAATATTCAATTTGGATCAAGAAGACAAGGGACTGAATGCCACCTATGTGGCCGTGGGCAAACGCTGCCTGGTTGCCACAGGAAATTTGGATTAGATAGCCTAAATTGTCCCTCCCAACTCTAAGATCCTATGGCTCAAGTCATACCTCAGGGACCTGTACCACAGCCCTCTCTATGAGCTGGTCAACTGGAGGCAAGACCAGCAATAACTATTTGGGATTCTTCATCCTTGAGAGGGGCCTATTCTTGCCCAGGCTCCCATTCCATGTCTGTGAGGCCAGTCTAGGTGCATTTGCCACTTCAGGTAACCCACCTTTCCTAGAGAAGGAGCCACTACCTGCCATAGCCTCTTTACACTTCCCCATGGGGGGCTAGGGGCTTGCTGCAGAACTGGGATGAGGAGGGGGTGCTGAATGCTTGTGGGGGTGGGTGACAGATTGACTCAGCAACACTGTTGGTGGGTTTGTTGTGTGGGGGGGCAAGGGGGGTACACTGGGAATTTTTTTTTTCCTTTGGAGACTATTTTAATCTTTCTCGGAGCTTCAGGAGTTTTCCTGAAACAGCTTTTCTGAAGGAGGCTGCCGGCAGGCGTAGGCTGGGCGGAAAAGGCCTTCTCTTCCCCCCTCTTCCCCACCCCCACCCCCAGCTGCTTCTTAAGGAATGTGGCTGCCCTCCACCCCCACCCAGTCCCCTCCCTTCCCCCTTCCAAAGAGTCCAAAATTACCATTCCATTCCCCCCTCCCCCATTCTGTCCAGGAGTCACCACACACACAATTCCAAGAGATTCAAGCCCCATTCTCACCACCCACTGGCACCCCATTCCAGCCCCAGGCCTGATCCTCTTAGCCACAAGTGCAACCCGTCTCAGTCAGCCCTCCCCTTGGTGGGGAGTGAGGAAAGGCAGACTATCTTACCAATGTTTGGGTGCTTCAGCAGGCGGCAGATTCGGGCCTCTCGCTCCAGCTTCTGGTGATCTGAAACCCAAGGAACTTCAGGTCAGAGCTGAATTGGGTTGGACTGTGGACGGGGGAGTGAAGTAAGATTTTTCCTCCCCAAAACTGAGCAGTCCCCTCATCTTCCTTCTGAACCCTGAAACTCCCTGTTTCACAATGTGAGGAGGGAAGAGGAAATTTTCTCATCCACAGAAAAAAGGGGCTTGTTTATTATGGCTGGTGTTTCTTCTAAGCTTTAGCATTCTATAGTTCCTCTAGTTCTTATATGTCCATCTAGCTCAGATATTCTGTGTTCTGGGGAAGTCAATATTCTGCAAGAGGGTCAGGATTAATGAAACCAAAGAAAAGAGGCCACCTCTTGAAACCAGACTGTAAGCATACTTGTCAAGGCTTCTCTACTCTCTAACAGTCCCTGATCCAAAGTTGTTGAAGTCCTTGGTGCTAATGGTGCCAGGCTTTGGCAGGTCCAAGTCTGGACTCTGGCTTGGACACAGGATCAGTAAACTCAGGAAACTAGATGATCTCTCGGCTAAATCAGGGAGGATTTAGGATAAGATACATGTGGTAGGAAGTTTGTTTTAATTATTCTTGGTTATCACTTGAAAAATCCTACCTGGGTCCCAGATAAGTGTCCAAGCCTATGGGAAATTAGAGGAATTATACTTCTCTGAGGCGAAGAGAAAAAAGGAAGCCTACATCCTATCAAATCCCATACACTGTCCAGTTCTGCGCTCAGGTCTTTTGAAAGAAAAGTTCAAAGAACGTGATTTCTAGATCATAGCTCCTGACTCTATGGTCCTCCTTCCCTGAGATTATTTCTTTACCACCATTTTTGAAGGGCAAAAGAGATGAGGACAAGGACAAAGACCTAAGGGACAGAATGTCCTAGTATAAGACACAAAACCACAGGTATCCAATCGGTGAACCAAGGGCAGGACACAATTACCCTGCCCTTGGTGAAATCACTACCCATAATATCCTTCTAGAGAGGGAGGGAAAACTCTGATGGTTTAATTCCTTTTTCTAAAGCCTCCAATGTCCAGGCATCTAGTCTTGGAACAAAGATGAATATGGAATTCCAATCATGGAATCATGGATAAGACAAAGGAAGAAGAGTGGGTGCTATAGGAAGAAATAGCTTTCATCTGGGAGAGAAGGATAGGTAGGCTTCTTGAAGGAAATGGCACCAGAGTTCAGAGTCAAAGTGGGCAGGGGAAGGGGGAGATTTCAAAAAAGTGAAGTTGCAGTAATCCATTTTCAGGCATGAGAAATAGAATAAGAAATTGCAGAAAGACCAAAGAGGTCAGGATGATCAGAGACAGTGAGTAATTGGGTCTGGCTGGAATGTAGAGAAAAAGGAATAATACAAAATAAGTTTCATTTCATCAAAGCCTGTCCCCTCCACCCCCCTCAGTTTCCAGCCTCAGATCCACCCCATCTACACCTCTTAGAATTCTGGAGAGATGCAGATCAAAACTAATTTATTGCTTTTCTATCAATTACAGCTGCTTCCTAGTTAAATTTTCCAGCTGCCAGGAGGGGCTGTTTAGAAAGGAGCTGGAAAATCCTTGGCCTTTTCCCCATCCCCTTCTTCAGGAGAAGTTACTTTCCTAGAAAAAGGACAAGATTCTCCAGCAAAGAGATGGGTCAACCCAAGAGCAGCTAAGAACTGATGGGGAAATTGCATAGTAAGCAGGGAATCTCTGTAAGAAGAAAGTCAATTTATTCATCTCCCTAGTCCCTAAGGAAGGAGTTAGCTAAAAAGGATTTTCACCAACTTGGGGCAGGGGGAGGGGGGGAGGGAGGCAGCAGCAGAGAACACACACAATCACATTTTCCTGGCAATTCTAATATTTTTCTATTGAAAGAACCATGCATCTCTCCCTGGGTCCATTTTCCTTCCCATTTTTATTTGAAGTCTATTGCCTGACGTCTTTTAAACTTGACCATATTTCAAACAGTTCCAGGCCTAGTCCACTTTGCTTGGTTAAGTAGAAAATAGTTTTGCCAAGACTGCAAGAGAGAAAAATGAATATCTCTGAATTCATCCTTTATTTCAAGGCAGTATGATGCTAGACAGTGCTAGGTTCTGAATAAGAAAGACCTGACTTCAAATCTTGCTCCTCACATTTACTAGTTCCATGACCCCCTGGAACACTGATCCTTTTGGAGTTTTAGTTTCACTAGTTGTAAAACCCAGATAGAAAAAGCTATAGTTCTTATCTCACAGGTTATCAAAGGAAGACTCTTAATTAATTTTCATGTGTCATATGAACTATTTTACATTTACATTTCATTAGTGTTGGGAATTTATATCAGAGAAATTCCCTTTACAAGTGTATAATGGCACAAACTCAACACGGGAGTCATCTGGAGTTCTGAAAGGTTAATCTATTTGATTTGCCCAAATTCATATAGTCGGGATATTTCATAATCAGAACTTGAACTCAGGTCTTCCTGACTTGAAGGCTGATTTTCTTTGCATTATGCCTCTCTTCCTCTCCCTTGTTAATTTATAGAGCCACAAAGTTAAAGACTTCACAACTGAAAGAGCTATCTTGTTCAATTCTCTAAAAATGAGGAAACTGAGGCAGTGAAAGACATAGCACCTTGACTTTGAGCAAATTGCTGGTAGATCTAGGAATAGAACCCAGGTTCTTCCCATTTCCTGCCTAATCAGAATAGAAATTTTCTAGGATATAAAAGTCAGAAGGACTCAGGGAGAGCTTACCTAACAGGTTTATTTTACAAGTGAGAAGAGTGAGCCCCATTGTCTTGGGGGTCAAAAAACAACAGGAATATGGAAACTAAGAGAAATGTCCCTTCTCAAACCCCATCTTCTTTTTTTCCATTCCTTCCAATAGGTCCTACCTGAGCACCACAATTAAAAAGCAACCCCACTAAGGCACTGGGGAATACCTGGGTCCCTCTTAGAAGTCCCGCTTCTTGGATACCACTTGGAAGTCTCTCCTCTGGCCAGAGACTCAATTTTGGACGAACTATAATTTATTTTTGGAACCCCATTGATAAAATATTCTTGCACACGGCTTTGGCCATAACCTTCACAGAACTGTACAGAAAAAGGAAAGTTGGACCGGAGATGCTTAGCTGATAGGTTCCATTGCTTATTCAGGCCTGGGATTTTGGTCATAGAGGCTTCCTTGTTTTATGGGATGGCTGAGTGCCAAAGGAACCAACTGCTCTCCAGCCCCATTCCCAAACACAGATGAAAACCAGGAGCCAGGCACCACTACCCCACCACCACCATCACCACTACCTCCCACAATGACCTTGGAACCTTCCACATCCCTTCCCCCCTCACACTGATGTAAAAAGCAATAAACTTGGTAGAGAAGAGAAAGAACTAGATTTGGGGAAAGATCTTGGTTTTTCTGCTTATTTACTGTGTGATTTCAGGGGAAGTCACTCCCAACTTTGAACCTCAGTCTTCTCATTGTAAAATAAAGTCACTGAACAATATTTCTCAGGTGACTTTCTACTCTGAATCCTATAGAGCTGCTCTTCTGATTGGGAGGCCAGGAACAGACTCCCCAGAGAGCTAAAGATGCTTGGAGCTATTCCAAATACTACCAGGAATAAGAAATAAGAAACTTTTTTGTTTGTTGCCAGTGCCTAAATAGCCAGTAGGAAAAAAAAATCTGCTCAGTGAAATTGTACAAGTCAAGTCTTTCCTATTGAAAGGCTAAGCTCTAAGGAGATCTAGGATCTTGAAAGCAGTGGACCTTAATCAGTAGGTGATGCACTGGATAGATCCCCAGGTCTGGAATCTAGAAGATCTAAAATTCAGTCTTAAATACTTACTAAATGTGTGACACATGTTTGCAAAGGGGACAATTCTACTGTCCCTTTCCATGTCCCCAAGAGGCCACAAAAATGTTTGAATCAACATGGACCCTCAGCTTAGATCAAACTTTTTGCCTCAGTTTCCTCAACTATAAAATAAGCTGGAGAAAGAATTGACAAATTCTTTGCCAAGAAAACTCCAAAAGGGATCACAAAGAATCAGACACGACTGAATAATCAACTGAAGAACAACTTCATGTAAGACATGTAAGGGAAGAGGGCTTATCCAAGGTCACCCAACACCTCAGTAAGTAGAATTCTGTTACCAATGTGGCACTTTGCACAGTGGAGAGCATAGAGTTGAAGTCAAGAAGACCTGAGTTACGATCCTGTCTCAGACACTTACTAGTGTGTGTGATCCTGGAAAAGTCCCTTTAATCTATCTCTGTGCCTCAATTTCTTCATCTGCAAAATGTGAACAAGAATAGCATTTTTCTCAGAGTTTTTGTGAAGATCAAATGAGATAATATAAAGTGTTTAACAAAATTTAAAGTGAGATGTTTAAACTACCTCTTCTGATCCTGAAAGTAACCCACTGAATTGTATGCTCTGCCCAACCCAAGAAGAAATGCTGACTGAAGTACAATAATCAAAGACAATTGTAAAAGACTTGTGATAGAAAATACCATCTGTATCTATGTGGAGTTTAAATACAGACCAAAGCTTACTATCTTCAATTTTTAAAAGTTATCTTATGTATTATGTCATTATTTCTCTCTAATGTTTTTTTCTTCCATTTGGATATGGTTCTTCTTTCACAATATGATTAATGTGGATCTATGTTTAGCACAGATATACATGCAAAGCCTATATTAGATTGCTTTCTGTTAGGGGGAGGAGGGAAGGAAGGGAAGGAGGGAGAAAAATGTAAAACTCAATGCAAAAAAATGATTGTTGAAAACCCCCATTGCATGTGGCTGGGAAAATAAATAGATAAGATATTTTTTAAAAAGAAATACAGGCTGAGTCAAGTACTGCAAGGAGTAGGTGGGAAAAGAGGCCCCATGTTGATACAAAGACTTTTGTTACCTCTTGGGGACATAGAAAAGGACAGCAGAATTATCTACTTTGCAAGCAGATCTGCAAGGGAATTGGGGCAAGCATTGTGAGGAACAGGAATCTATGTCCAGCATTGTCCTTTTTTTGTCACTTGTCTCAGGTCCTGGACCACCCCTAGGACTTATTCAGGCACAATTCTAACTGGAGTTAGTCCTATTTGGAGGGCCCTGTGCAATGGGGGGGATTTGTGGGTATCTTCCTAACAACCAGTCTTGGACCAGGGAAAAAGATATGCCTTCAGATTCTGGGAGAAAGTGGTATCAAGACTTGGTCTGAGTGAAATGAGAGTCTATAGGGTATGGACTACAATGTTTTCAGGGGCATCTGATACCTGGCTCTGGCTAACCTGACTGACATAAGACTGAAATTCCAAGGAGACCAGATAAAATTGGGAAGGCGCCAAATGTCAGTATTTCACAGCTGCTGGCAGAAACACAATTGATCCATGCCCAATCTATGTCAATCTCAAACAGGCCTATGATGGTGTTTGGGAGAGGAGGTCATTCTTCCAGATTAACTGACACAGAACCCTTCAGGCCATTGGCATTAATTCTGGAAGACAATAAAGAAAAGTAATAAGAACTGAAGCCAGAAGGCAATGGACTGGGATCCTCTTGCACCCTACACAAACTTAAACAGGTAACTGGAGCAGTCAGAGGAGCATTGGACCTGGTGTCAGAAGAGATCTGGACTTCCACCTCTGATGCCTAATAGCCATGTCACCCTCAGCAAGGACCATTACCTCTCTGAGCTTGTCTCTTCCTCTCCTCTGTACAATGGAGATAATAATATCCTAGCTACCTCATAGAACCATTATGACAAAATGATCTGGAAAACCCAAAAGACAACATCAATATAAGCATTGATATTCATAAAATACACTACTTTAAGTGGGTAGGACCATCCATTCATGTAGAAGAAAGACTGAAAGATAAAGAAGGCATAGATTGGTGAATTCCTATCAGCTACAAATCTAACTCCATAGCTGATTATATTCCAAAAAATTAAATCAAATTTAATATGATGAAGTTTATATCAATATGTTAAAATTTCAATGGCATGAGAAATTTCTCCATCAATTGATTATTTTAACTCATTCATTAACTTAGTAGTCAAATATTAGACTTACTACTCTAGTAGTAACAAATAATAGACTTCCTAGTAGACCAAACTTAGTGGTCAAGCTACTTGAGGTTTCCCAACTTGGCATTCCTCTCCTACCTCTGTCCTACACAAGTGGTTCTCCCATGCCTAGAATAGCCTCAATTCTTACCTCAATCTGTTCAAATCCCTGACTTCCTTCAAAGTTCAGCTCAGTTCTCATCTCTCACATGAAGAAAGTCTTTCCTGATCCCCTTGGTTTGTATTCTCCTCTACAGATTATCATGTATATTCTTGGTCCTAAATATGGAACAGTCTCCTCCCCAAGAGAGTAAAAATCCTCCTTAGGTCAAGATCACATTTTTAGTTTATGTTTGTATCCTGAGCACCTAGAACAATGCCTTGAATAGGGTGAGCACTTAATACTCATCAGATTGAGTGATTATTGGGGAGTTATCTGTGACTCAACAAGGTTAAATGATTTAGCCAGAGTCACACAGCCATTTGGCATGAGATGCAGGATTTGAATTCAGGCTTTCCAACAATCTGTTATCTATGCCATGATAACTCTGATGAAATTTCATAGGAGTCAATATAAGATTCCTGCACTTATAATAGCCTCAGGGATTGGGGGAAGGAAAAACAAGAAGTCAAGAAGTCATTTTTTATCTTAGGCCTCTATCATACCCAGAAGGAAAAGGATTTCTACAAAGCCTCTACTTTACCTACAACTTGTTGAAAAGTAGCATGTGAGACCCCCCCCCCCAAATGAACAGCATGTCAATTAAACTGCAGCCTCTAGCATGTACATCTTCAGAAAGACACAATGGTATGATTCCAAAGTGCAAGTAAATTTGTCAAATCATAGGATATGGAGGTAGAATGAGTCTGAAATAAGGATATATGACCAAAAATGTTTTTATAGAGGAGAAAGCCAAAGCCCAGAAAGGCTAAGGTGATTTTTCTAATATCACACAGTTAGTAAATGGCAGAGAGCCAAGATTCAAAACCAGGTCCTCTGATTCCAAATGCAGGGCCAACTATAGAACAAAGAATTAGAATTCAAGAAGGGAGAAAAAAGTCATTTCTCCCCCTTCTCTCTCTCTCTCCTTCTTTTCTAGTCCTTCTAACAGGCAAGACAAAGCCTAGCCTTGACCCAAGCCCAGTTACTGGAGAATGGGGTGTAGGGGTAGGAAACATGAAAGAAGAATCCCAGGAGAACCCACAGTCAATTCACTTACCTCGGGCTGAGAGCTTCTTCGTGTTGATAATCTTGGCTGCATACTCTTGACCAGCTAACACTTTCACACACCTTCTAACAATGGAAAAGGCACCCCTGGAGAGAAGGGGGGAAAAAAGTCAAAAGAAAATGAGTGTAAAATGCTAACCTGACTGTTCCCTACTGAGGGGAGGGGGGTGGGAAGGAAGGGTGGAGGGAAATTTTGTAACTTGGAAATACACATGACAAATGGATGAAAATTTTTTTAAAAAGAAAGAAAATGAGGGCCCAGAAGAAAAGGTCTAGGTACCAGTAGTACGTGGACAAGTGCAAGAGAGGGAGAAAGGCCTCACTCAGGGCCAAGAGGTAGGAGACCATAGCCCCACAAGGGAACAGGACCACTGAGGGTGGGGTTGTAGGGATAGAGACGAGGGCTCAGAGCATCCTAAAATTTAAAGAAAAGTGAGAGCTAGGAGATTCCATAGAGGTTATTAGTTCAAACGCCTTCATTTTGCAGATAGGGAAGTTGATGCGTCCAGAGAGGAAAGGATTTATCTAAGTTAGTGTTAGTACAGACATAAGACCCAGGGCTACTGACAATACAACTCAGTTCTTCTAAACCTCCATCCCATGGAGCCATAGTTCCCACAGTTGGGGAATTTACAGTCTAATTACGATCATGGGCTCACAGGATTAGAGTTGGAAGGGATTGCAAGTAGAGCAGTCTTCAGGTGTTATAAAATACTAAAATTCATAAGACTTCTTTTCCTGGAACTTCTCCAGAGTTCCACTCAACAGTTAAAAGAGGAGTTAGTGGTCACAGTGGCCCCACACTGGTACAAAGGAAAGAATGCTGGCTTTAAAATCAAAAAACTTGGGTTCCGATCCAGATTCTGCCATTTGCTGCCTATATGATGTCAGACAAATCCCCTGGATCTTAGTTCCTCATCTATAAAATGGAGCATACATAGGTCTGAATGACCTCGAGGGTTCCTTTCAGCACTAAAGGTGGGATGGATGGAAGGAAGGAAGGAAGAAAGGGAGGGATGGAGGAAGGGAGGGGGAAGGAAGGAAGGGGGAAGGGAGGGAGAGGAGGAAGGAAGGAAGGGAGGGAGGAAAGAAGGGAGGAAGGAAGCAAGGGAGGAGGAAGGAAGGGAGAGAGGGAAGGAGGAAGGAAACAAGGGAGGAAGGAAACAAGGGAAGGAATGAAGGAAGGAAGAGAGGAAGGGAGGAAGGAAGAAAGAAAGGAAGAAAGGGATAAAGGGAGGGGGTGAGGAAGGAAGGGAGAGAGGAAGGAAGGAAGGAAGGAAGAAAGGGAGGGATGGAGGAAGGGAGGGGGAAGGAAGGAAGGGGGAAGGGAGGGAGGAAGGAAGGGAGGGAGGGAGGAAGGGAGGGAGGGAGAAAGAGAGGGAGGGAAGGAGGAAGAAAGGGAAGGAGGAAGGGAGGGATGGAGGGAGGAAGAGAAGGAGGGAAGGAGGAAGGGAGGAAGGAAGGGAGGGAGGGAGGAAAAGAGAGAGGGAGGAAGGGAAGGAGGGAGAAAAGGCAATGTGGAATATAGTAGATTCTGGGTAGAATTCTAGTTTTACTAGAGTTTAAGTCATGGAGATTTAAAGGTAGAAAGATGCTTAGAGCATATGAAACTTATCAAGTCCAAGTGGCTCATTTTGTAGATGAGGAAACTGAGGCCCAGGAAGAAGTGACTTGCCTTGACATTGTCAGAGAGAGAGCTAGATTTTAAGTCTAGGTTTTCTCAATTACATTTTCTTTCTTTTGTTTTTGTTGCTGTTTCAAAGGCACATTTAGAGGATTGTCTCCTAAGAAGCCTGAGAAGCAGCAGAGAAATCTCTGAAAACAAGGACAACCACCCCCCTCTTATATGGAAAAGGAGCAGATGGCTGGGGGTGTGGGGGAGAGGGGGCTGGTGGCTAGGGAGTGTGTGAAAGGACAAGACAGGATAAGGGCTGGGGAAGTGGGGAGATGTGAGGAGGTTCAATGGGAAGCATGAGGTTAGCTGAATGAGACCCTCCTGGGGGAGGTAAGAAGGGGTGGGAAGTGTTAGAGGAAGAAGCCTGAATCCTGGCTCAGAGTATATAATATTAATAGAATAATGTGGTGCTTTAAGATTTACAAAGTGATTTCCCCACCCACATCAACCCCATGAAATAGGAATTATTATTCCCATTTCACAGATGAAGTAAGTGAAGTTCAAAGAGTTTAAATGACTTCCTCATGATCACCCAGCTACTGGAGCCAGACTTCAAATCTGGGTCCTTTGACTTCAAGTCCATCCAGCAAGAGCTCTTTCTACTCGCCCACACAGACACTCACACATTCCTAATATTAGCTCACAATCCCATAGCTGGTTCTCCAAGTACTTCCTCCACAACAACCCTGTGAGAGATAGCGAAGGTGTATTCCCATTTTACAGATGAGGAAACAGTGTCAAAAAAAGTACAATGATTTGCCCAAGGACACACAGCTGGTGTTGGAGCCAGGATGTGAGTGTTGGCGCAAGGAGGATGTCATCAGATGGCATAGGGGCAAGGAAGAAGAACAGAATGACACAGATCCTTGTAAAGAATAGCTAAGACAAGAAAGAAAGAACAAGGAGTTCCTTTCCTAACTGGTCTCCAATCATCTCTGCTTGGCACCCCACCCAGATGGCCCTAGGTTCCCAGTTAAGGAAGTAGGAGAAAGGAGGGGGCCCAGCCAGATGGACTGAGAGCACAGGGCTCATCACTGAGAATGTGGAAAATTGTTAATGGCCTGTGAGAAGGAATGCAGACCTAGTCAGGACCTGGGCATCCAGAGAATCGCACTGAGAAAATGATTTTCTCACTGCCTGTTGAAGTAGACGCTTGGGAGCCAACTGCAAAGCTTTCACTTGGGAGTTGTTAGCAGGAAAGTCATCTAAACCAGTGACTTCTAGATTTCGGTGTTATTAACCATTCCTCATGGCTGACTCAACCTGACTAACTCCATCTACCAAAGGAATTGTCTGAATTCCCTCCCATCAGAAATACTGCTCCTCAGAAACTTCCTGCTCCTGCTCCTCAGACCCTCTGCTTCAGCTGAGAAGTTCAATCTGAGATTCATGCCCTGAAAAAAGTATAAAAATAGCCCGGTGGGGGGGGCAGTTTAGTGATATGTTGGATAGAGCACCCACCCTGAAATCAGGAGGACCTGAGTCAAATTTGACCTCAGAGGCTAGACACTTACTAGCTGTGTGACCCTGGGCAAGTCATTTAAACCCAATTGCCTTGCTAAATAAATAAATAAAAAGAGCCCAGCCTCTGGTGTCCAAAAACCAGGGTTCGAATTTTAACTAGTTGGGACTTTAGCAAGTTAATCTAAATTTTCTTGACCTCTTAATCATCTAAGGTCCTTTCCACCAATGACCCTGTGATCCCTCTAGACAAAAGGGAGTCAGATTCTTGAACTCTGACTTGCATTTACACCCCCCCCCCCAGTACCTGTCTTCCTTCATCTAGTAGCATTGAACTCTGGGAGACTGGTAAAAACTAATGTGTTGGCCCATCAAATTCATCCTCAGATACTTTCTAGCTGGTTGACCCTTGGTAACTAAATTAACCCTTTTTGCCTCAGTTTCCTCATCTGTAAAATGAGCTGGAGATGGGAATGACAATTCACTCCAGTATCTTTGCCCAAAAAAGAAATATCCAAATGGAATCAAGAAGAATCTTACATGACTGCAAAACATATTTTCTATACCTTTTCCATAATTCTTGAAGTTTTCCATCATCTCTACCTGATTATTTAAATAATTACTTTTCCAGGCTCATTATGCATTATTCCCCTTCACACATTCTGTGGTACATTCTTCTTGTTCTTCCTCACATTTAGCATTCTATTTGTCAGCGCCTGGAATGAACTCTTCCATCTTAGAATCCTTCCTTTCCTTCAAGGTTGAGCTTAAATATCTCCCCTAAGAGGAAACTCTCCCCAGTGCCTCCTCTCACATCAAAATTACTTTGTTTATATTTGATGCATATAGGTTTTTATTCTCTCAATAAAATGTAAACTTTATGAGGGTAGGGACCACTTCATTTTTTGTCTCCATATCTCAAGTTCCCAAGACTATACCTGGCAAATAGTAGGTTGATGCTTAATAAATATTTAGTGCTTGATGTATTCTTTTGTTTTTTTAGATATTTCAAGGCAATAGGGTTAAGTGGCTTGCCCAAGGCCACAAGGCTAGGTAATTATTAAGTGCCTGAGGTCAGATTTGAACCCAGGTACTCCTGACTCCAAGGCCAGTGCTCTAGTCACTGTGCCACCTAGCCACCCCAACTTGATGGATTCTTAAGCCTTATTATCATCATGAAGGATTAGAAAAGGAGATAGATAAGATACAAAGAGATAAATGGATAACCAAGTGCTGAACTCATATATGTGAAATATTGCCCCCAATGCTTTGATCCTTCAAGGGATCTGTTATCTCAGCTGTCCCTCAGTTGTTCAGGGGCTGTCTGTCCCTCTGGAAGACATGAAAGAAGGTTTGGGTGAATTGTACTAGTATTAGTTAATAAGCATTTATTTAAATGCCTACTACTCTGGATATCATGCTAAGTGAAAGGAATACAAAGAAGGTAAAGGTAAAATATAGGCAAGGTGGGGCAGCTAGGTGGCATAGTGGATAAAGCACTGGCCTTGGAGTCAGGAGTACCTGGGTTCAAATCCGGTCTCAGACACTTAATAATTACCTAGCCGTGTGGCCTTGGGCAAGCCACTTAACCCCATTTGCCTTGCAAAAACCTAATACATATATATATAGGCAAGGTAAACTAATGAACGAGACAACATACAAACAACTGTGTACTTATAAGCTATACATAATAATGTTAGTTCAGTAATTTCAAATGCTTTGTCACCCCCTTTGGGGTTCTCTTGGCAAAGATATGAGAGAGGTTTGCCATTTCCTTTTCCAGCTTATTTTGATGAGGAAACTGAGGCAAACAGGGTTAAGTGACTTGCCCAGGGTCACACAACTTGGAAATATTTCAGTGCAGATTTGAACTCAAATCTCCCTGACTTCAGGTCTAGTGCTCCATTCATTGTCTGTGCCATCTAGCTGCCCATGTGTAGTGTAAACTGGAGTTAATCTGCAGAGGCAAGGCACTGATTTTTTAGGGGGGAAATGGAAAGGCTTTCTGTAGAAGGTGGGATTTTCTCTGAGACTTGGCAAAAGCCAGGAAGAGGCAATGAAGAGAGAGAGAATTTCATCCATGGGGGACAAGAAGTGAAAATTCCTGGAGTCAGGAAAGGTAGTGACTTGGTCAAGGAAAAGCAGGGAGGCTGTTATCACTGTTATTGCAGAGATAGGAGAGGAGAGGCAAGGTATTAGATTTGGAAAGGTAAAGACTGGGGGACCATCAAGTTAAAGGAGACTTTGAATGTCAACAAAGAATTTTTTCAAAATTTTGTTTATTTAAGGTAATGGGGTTAAGTGAAAAATAAGGATTTTATATTTAATCCAGGAGGTGATAGGGAGGCGCTGGAATTTACTGAATATTGACATGGTAAGACTTGCATAGGGTGATGAGGATCTGCATTAAGAGGGAAGGAATACTCATACTGGTGAGATCATAGATCCCTTGAAGGATCAAAACAATGGGGGCAAAAAATATTTTCTCAATTCAGGACCTTGGTGAATGAATGCTCCTCCAAGGTTGCAGGCTAGCCACTCAGTAATTTAGTTTTAGACAATTGTCTGGAACCCTAGAAATTAAACAACTTGTCTGAAATTGCACAGATAGTGTCAGACAGAGGTGTGATCTGAACCCAGGTCTTCAGTTTTCAGTTCTGGTCCTAAATCCATTATGCCAAACTATCTAGAATAACAAAATAACCCCTTATAATTATATAATGCTTTGTGTTTTTAAACCCTTCAATATTTCATTTGGTTCTCTCAAACTGTCCTGTAAAAGTTAAGGTAGTAATTAGGATGCCCATTTTCCAGATGAGGAAACAGGCTCAAAGTTATTAAGGTACCTGCACAAAGTCATCTAGAACCAGTATTATAATCCAGGTCTCCAGATTTCCAATGCAGGATTTTTTTCCTTCTCCAGTCACCCCAGGCTTCTTGATCCTGCTTAGCACCACACCTCCCCCTGCCAGGGAGGCATCTATACTCCAATTCAGAATTCCTGAGAGTTTAGCAGATGCCATGAGGACATGATGTATTGGAACCATCTCAGCCCGGAGCCCTGGCCTACACCAACGCAGCAGCAGCTCTGAGGGTACACAGAAGGCCTGGGAAATGGAAGATTTTGTTTGATGCTGAAGAACACTGAACCAACAGAAGTTCCAACATATTCCTTGTTTTGGCTGCTGTTGGTTTTTTTCTTGAATGGGTTACAAAGAAAAAAAAAGGGACACAAAACAGAAAGATCCTTTCCAGCTGACGTGTTCTGATTGCTAATGATTGTGAATTGTCAGAAGACCTACAATATTTCTGGGAGGGGTTGGGTCAGTGGTCTACAACTTGGTAAAGTGAGAAGAATTTGTCTGTGATGCCCCCTCCCCTTTTTCCTACATCTCCCTTCCCAGCAACCATTTTTGCCTCATGGATCATACTTCAGTAAAGGTTGGGGGCAAGGGAAAGGTTGGCTATCCTGCTGCTGCTGCTGCCACTGAATAATGGGGTACATTTGGAATCTGAGGGTTTGGGTTTGATTCCCGACTATCACTAACTAGCTTTGTGGAGTCTAACAAGTCACCTATTCCTCTCTGAACCTGAGTTTCTTTATCTGCAAAATGGGAATAATAATTATATTACCCAAGAGTGTTGTCAGGAAGATCAAATTCAACAATATCTATAATATACTTTATTTTTTTTTTAGTTTTTGCAAGGCAAATGGGTTAAGTGGCTTGCCCAAGGCCACATAGCTAGGTAATTATTTAGTGTCTGAGACGGGATTTGAACCCAGGTACTCCTGACTCCAAGGCCAGTGCTTTATCCACTACACCACCTAGCCGCCTCTATAATATACTTTATACACTAATTTATTTTATATGAATGTTAGTTAATATTATTATAAGTTACTTGGAGTAAGGTTCAGGGATACCTTGAGCATGAAGAGGAGAGGAAGAGTTAGGAAAGGAGAGCCTGTAAAAAACCAAGCTTAATTTATAGAAAAGTCTTATTAATGGTGGACTTCCCAGGATCCAAAGGGGCTATTTAGATGTGGGGGGGAGTGGGCGTTGTCTTCCTAGTGCTTATACTTTTAGTTCACATATAATAATAACCCTTTACAGTTGACATAGCACTTTAAAGTTGTTTACATAGCACTTTTTATAGTTATCTCATTTGAGACATACCATGGAGGGAGTCATCTATTCTTCCTATATATAATCCTACTTGTTCCTCCTAGAGATTAAAAGATCATTGAGGGCCCTTGGGGCACTAAGTGGCTCTCCCGGGGGGCTACTGGGTCTTTTAGGTCCAAATGGAATGAATGAATCAGAGGAAACTGTTAGCTATTTAATGACATTTCCAGCCTGCCTCTAGATCTGCTCTCTCAGAATGAAGGCTCTGCCTGACTGGAGAACAGGGTGAACCCTCATAGAGAAAGACTAGATTATAATGGAATGGAGGGAGGGAGGAAGGGGGGGTTGAAGGGGCAGGGTCTAGTCTTTAAAAATCACAGAATTTCAGATCTGGAAGAGACACACCAAAGAACATCTGCTCCAATCTCTGCCTGAAGCAAGTATCAGCTGACTTAATTCTTATTACTTGTAATGATGAGGAACTCATCCTATTCAAACAACTTTGAAGTCCTTTGAAATAAAGAAACCTGAGATTTCTAGACAATCAATTCCATCAATCAACAATTATTGTGCCTATTATGTAGGAGGCTATGCCAAGAGCTGAAGAGTTCCTGATGTCAAGTTCACAGTTTAACAGGAGAAATAATAAACAAATAAATATATACTTAAAAAAAGTCTATTCAGTATAACCAGGAAATAAGAAACAGAGAACACTACAGAATGGAGAGGTTGGGAAAGGCTTTCTGTAGAAGATGGGATTTTAGTTGGGACTTCCAGGAAGCCAGTAGGTGGAGATGAGGAAGGAGAGAAGCAGAATGATTTATCAGAATCATCGACCATATAGGCAACATCTTCCCCTCCCACCACTACCACTACCAAAAAGTACTATTGTTTCTTTGCTCTTTTTTTGGAGGGTCTCTAAAGAGCATGTCTTTGGTTGAGATTCCACAGTAGGTATATTATATAGCATCCCTGATAGGAAAAGACAAATGAAGCTGCCTAAACCAAACCCTTTACCAGAATAGAAGACACTTAGGGGCATAGAATTTCAAGTGGAAAGGCCCTGAGGGAATATCTTGGCCAGCACCTTTATTTTTATAGAGGAAGAAAATGAGGCACAGAAAAGAGAAATTATTTGCCTAAGGTAATATAGTTTGGCAAATCTTGAATTTGAACGAAAGAAGCTTTCATTCCCAAAACTTTATTTGCAGACTACATTAGGATCAGTACTAAAGGCTCTGAATTTTAGTCTATAAACCAGAGCCCACATACCCCATTGCATATGAAATCTATACCTCACAGGAAAGGTTTGCTCACTAAGGTATTTGGGATCACTCACATATGTGGCTGTTTCATGATTTATAAAATGAACCCATTAAACTAGGAGCTCCTTAAGAACAGGAATTGTCTTTTATCTTACTTTGTATTTCCAACACTAAGTATAATGCCTGGCCCACAGTAGGCATGTAATATGGATAGACTGACTCATTAGCTGTAATCTTTTTGGGTGCTCACAGCTCCCCTGAGAGATAGCTAAAACAGAAATTATCTATATTTTTCTGATGAGAAGATTGAGACCTAGAGAAGGTAGGTAATTTTCCCAAGGTCACAGAATCTCAGAGTTCCTAAAGTCATCTGATTTAACCCCTTGCCCAGTATAGACTCCTTTCTATAATACCTTTCAACAAAAGGCCATCCAGCCTGTGCTTGAATATCTCTCTTGGTGAGTAATTCACTCTGGAAGCATCTCATTCTCCCTTTGGGCAATACTGGTTGCTAGGAAGTTTTGCCTTATATGAGGCCGAAATCAGTCTCACTTTAACTTCTATTAATCAGTCCCAGACCTGTCCTCTGGGATCCAGGGAAAACCAGAGAGATTTCTCTCCTAATTGATAACCCTTCAAATATTTGCTGACATCAGCCATGTACCCCTAAACCATATTTTCCTATATAGAACCAATTCCTAATTTCTAATCCCTTCACCATCTTGGGCTGCCATCCTTTACAGGATCTCACATTTTTTAACTGGACCTGTGATTTCAGTGGTATAGGGAGTCCCCAGGTAGGGAAACTATTTCTCTACCAATACAAAAGAAGCATTTGCTATGAAGCATAGTTTGAGAGAGTTGCCTGCCATCACTGAAGGGTAAAGTGACTAGACTAGTGTCCCCCAGACAGTATTCATCAGAGATGAGACTTGAACACATTACTTGGGGTCTAGATTTCTTATCCATGTTTGCTGCTGCTTCTACAGGATACCCTTCCTAAAACATGGTTCCCAGGGCTGGAAATGATACCCTGGAGATATCATAGAGCCAATGGAGAAGACAGTAAAAATATAACTTCCCTTGCCCCATTCATTATATTTCTATTTATGCAGTTCAGACCTCATTAGTTTTTTTGGTAGCCCACATCTCCCCCATTGTATCTCAAACCTCAGGGCTGCTGATTTTTTCTTTTTAATTTAAGAGCAGGACTTTACATTTATCTCTATTAGGTTCCACCTAATTAGATTAGGTCATCTGGCTAGTAAGAAGGAGGGCGAGGATTAAGAGGCAGGTCTACTGGTCCCTAGTCCAAAGACAAGCTTTCTCTTATGCCTGGCTGCTTCTCCTGCACCCAAGTCCGATGAGCCCACATGTTAGAAATAGCTTTTGTCTACTGAGGGCCCTTCTTGTAAAAGTGTTTTGTACATAACTGAAGGAAATTCAGAAGGCATCTCATTCAACTCCTTCATTTTAAAGATTGGAGGAAACTAAGACCCAGAGAGAGGTTGTCATTTGGTCAAACTGGGGCAAAAAGGCTTCAAAGGATCAGGCAGTAGGGCAGTGTCAGACTGGTGGATGGGTAGGTGGATGTGCATCATGGTGAAGGTATTGAGATAGTGCTTTGGGAGGGGTATATGTGCATGTATGGGTGTGTTTGAGTGTGTATGTTTATGTGTGATGGGGGGTACAAGCTGCATGGTGTGAAGGTGTTGGAACAGTGTATCTATGGGTATAGATCTTTGGAAAAGCAGGATGTCCGAATGTATACGTGTGTGTGTGTGTGTGTGTGAGAGAGAGAGAGAGAGAGAGAGAGAGAGCCTGCGTGTGAGTGGTTGCCTGTGTGTGTCCACGGGTTCCAGCATCAGGAATATTTCATTTTGTAAAGAGAAAGCTCCCCCGGGGTGTGGGGGGTGACTGCGGTGGGGGGGGGGGCTTCAAGAAGAGCTCATGTGGGGGGTGTGGGGAGAGGGCGTGCTCTCCCATCGCAGTCTGTGGGTCCCAGATTGCAGGGGGAGTTGGCAGTGGTGTCAGTGTGTGTGTTGCGAGGGCTCTGTCGATTGTCAGTGTGTCTCAGCCTGTGTGGGGGTGGCTGAGGGGGCGCCTGAGCCGCGTTCAATGCACCAAAGCCCAGCCTGTGAGGAACCTTGACTTTCCTTTCCTCTCAGGCTAACTTAGAATCAGAGAACAAGGAATCTGATATGGACAGTGTCAGAGCTGGGAGGGAACCTTAGAACAAAGAATGTCCTAGATGGGAGGGACCCCAGGACATAGAATGTCTGACCCAGAAAGGGTCAGACAGTCTATAACGCTGTGGCACCCTCAGTCTTCCCTGCACCTCTCGCCCCATTCTCCTATAACCTGCTCTCACCTACCTCAGGGATCTACTCTGCTCTCAAGCTGCCCTGGATCTCTTCTCTTCCAGGAAGAAGGCATCCTGATACATTCTTTCAAACTGAGGTAGCTGAGAACTGAGTATATTACACACTTCCTCCTTCCACCCTAACATTATTGGCATTTTTAAAGCAGAATCTTGAGAAGATCAAATTTAACCCAAAGGGAGAAAAAAATCTAAAGAGGTTATTGAAAGCCAAGAATTCAGAGGTAGGTCTACAAGGGAGGAGGTAAGAAACTCTAATATCCTTTTCATCCATGATGATAAGGCTGAAGAACAACCATCAATGCCAAAGGCATCATGGAGACTTTTCATTGAGAAAGATGGATTATTATCATGTACTGATTAAGTTCCATAATGTCATGACTCCTAAGGACTAAATATAAACTATTAATGCATTATTATTGCTTCATTTTATCATGAAAACATCTTTGTCAGGAAGAGGTATTCTCATTCTTATCATCAATATTATTTCCAAAACCTCAGGCACAGGGAAGGGAAATGACATTAAAGGTCTCCCAGTAAGTCAGAGTGAGAGGAGGGAATTACAACTTGGGAAAAGGTAAGCAACTTGAGAAAAGAGAGAGTGGGTTTTTTTTTAAATTTTTGTCTCCCTTGTATCTTGTCCACAGCAGACCCTTAAATGTTTGTTGAACTTGATTGAACCTAGATCTTCAGGCTCCTAGGAACCTTCTAAAAGGCCATGTTACTGTCCAAGGACAAATGTGTGTGGGGGGTATTTCTATGTGTGTGTGTGTGTGTGTGTGTGTGTGTGTGTGTGTGTGTGTGTGTGAGAGAGAGAGAGAGAGAGAGAGAGAGAGAGAGAGAGAGAGAGGAGAGAGAGAGAGAGAGAGAGAGAGAGAGAGAGAGAGAGAGAGAGAGAGAGAGAGAGAAGCTGCCCAGGGCTTTTCTATTGAAGGCTTTTTTAATGTGGGTTGGGAAAGGTGGGCAGTGTGCAGGGCTCTGAGTAAGAAGACACCATCAAAAGGAGCTAAAAGTCTTTGTTTTGCTCTTTCACACCTTCCCAGCTAAGGCAGCCCCTGCAGATATCCAACTCATTTTAACCCTCTTCTTCCCCCCAAATCAGTCAATCTTCAATCTCTCCTTTCCAAAGTGTGGGTTACATTCTCTCTCTCTCTGTCTCTCTCTCTCTCTGTCTCTCTCTCTCTCTCTCTCTCTCTCTCTCTCTCTCTCTCTCTCTCTCTCTCTCTCTGTCTCTCTGTCTCTCTCTCTCTCTCTCTCTCTCTCTCTCTCTCTCTCTCTCTCTCTGTCTTCCCCCCTTTCTTCTCTCCGCTCTTTTGCCTCTTTCCCTCCTTCCCTTCACTTCTTGATGCATCTTTCTCCTTTGTCTTTCCCTCCTTCCTTTCCCTCTCTCTTTTCTCACTCTTCTCTCACTCCTTCTCTGCCTTCCCTCTTTAATGCATCTCTCTCTCTCCCCCTTTTTCCCTCTCTAATAAAAACCACTTCTGAAGCTCTTTTTGAGCAATGCTGATGATTACATACTGCCGCAGGATAATTTCCTTCCTCCTTTCTATAACCTGTCATGGGGGTGGGATCTAAAGCCTCAGAGAATGTCAAAGCCACAAGGAGGCATCCCTACAACCCTCCTCCTCCCCAGAAATGGGTCTGTGGTTCTCCATTCTCCTCTTGGAGAACCTAGCCACTAACCAGACTAAGGAAGGAGCAAAACTTAAATTGATAATTCTGGTTAAGGCTCAGGCCCAGACCATGCACCTACCCAAGGACATGGTCTCTCCAGCCTCAAATGAGAAGGCAGAACCCTTCACATGGTTTTTTAGAGCATAAGACTTCTCTGGATTGCAACTTCCTAGTCTTTCTACCCCTCTACCCAGGATCCTCTCACTTCCCCTGACCTGACCCCAGACTATTTCTGTAGCCTAGGTAAACATAATCACAACTCCTATTTATATAAGGCTTTGGGATTTAGAAAGTACTTTCCCCACAACAATCCTGCTAGGCAGATAGTGAAAGTATTGTTATACAGCTAATCTTAGCTGTCTTGAACTCAGCTCTCCATCCTCTAATTACAGAACTCTTTCCCCTGGAGGATGCTGCCTAGATAAATGGGGTCTTTGTGGGGGAGGGGGGCATTTTCTTTCTGAGTAGCTCCTTCCTCATTCCAGAATAATCAATCAAACAAGGATTGATTAAATACCTAATTTGTTTAGACCTACCTTGCCTTGACACATTCTAGTCATCTTCCTTCTGTCCAACCCTTAAGACTGACCTGGAGAACTTTTAACTCTACCACATTTGGGGTTCAGCTTATGGTCCCTTCACATGCCTGCCAGACCCCTGCACCCCCCACCCCATTCATAGTTTCTTTCTGATGACCATAAACCCATGAATCATCTCAGATACCTAGTCATCTCTGTGTGCCCATCCTCAGTCCTGACCTTGATGACCTAAAGGTTCACAAGATTTAGACAATGAAATCCTTTGGTTTTACTCTAACCTAGTGATGAGAAGCCAAGGGAAGGAAAGTGACTTGCTAGAGGTGACACAGTTTATGATAGGCAGAGCCATGGACCCTCCTTCTCTAGTGTGGCTCTTTGGCAGAAGTCCTGACAGATCAAGCCCCTAGAGTTGGATAAGGGAAACAGCCAAAGCAGTGCTCCCAGATGTCAATATACCACAGTGGTGAAAGATGGAGCTGAGATGACTGTAACACTCTCCTAAACCATGACTCTATACTGCCAGGACATTGGTTTTCCCTTGCATTCTTTGCCAGCTACCAGAATGTCTTTACCTTCCCCCTGCATATAAACACATATATAGACGCGCGCACGCACACACACACACACACACACACACACACACACACACACCCCCAATCTGTGCCAGTGTCCAGCCTTCTTGCCCAAAGCATCAAAAACCATGTTCTCCACATACCACCCCATACACCTTCCATTGCTTCCCTTCTTGTAACTACATCCCATCTCAGCAGTTCCTTGCACCAGGGTACACCCTCCTCAAAGAGCCAACAGCAGGCATTTGCATGTGAGTGCCAAGGACCATGGAAGAGAAGCCTCTAGAAGGCGACTTTCCAACAACACCCCCACAGACACCCAAGATTCAATAATATCCTTCTCCTCTTGGGGCAAACATCACTTTTACTTTCACTTAGAGTGACTGAGTCACCCCTCTCCCTCTTCCCTATCACTATTTATTCACCACACAGCCCTCCAGTTCAGAGAAATGGAAAATGGCTACAACCCAAGAGGCAGCAGCTTATGACTAATTGGAGGTGCTATGTGTCTTCAGTGCCTTCAGGACCCCTTTACCTCCTGTGCAGTAGGGTCATACAGCCCAAGTCACCAGCTCTGCCCAACCCAGAGAAGAGAGGAAGCCTCTTCCCATCTTACCCAGCCCCAGACCAAATCTGAACCCATGCTGGTACATGTGACTAGAAGTCTCTTAGAGATAGTCACAGAACCTGCACTACATGCATGAACATACATACAGAGGTATATTCTATGTTTTGTTTGTCCCATATATGCACCCGCTGTGACAGGTCACATTTACATGCAGCCTGTTCATGTGCAGGCAGCTTTCCTGAGCATCTGCATATAGCCTCCTGCATATGTGCATATCCTACATCCAGGTCTTGCGCACATAGCCCATCCTAACTTGCCTTCCCATGGACCCAGCCCCCTCCCAGATACATGCACACACATTCAGTAACCCTCATGGATGCACAGATGCTTAAATTTAGACCCACAAAACTATGCATAGCTGGATGCAAGACCACACCAGCATGCCTTTACAAGTGTTCACAGACACACCGATGCACATGTTCAAATACTCATACTCCCACACAATGCACATACAGATGCAAACCAGTACCTTTCATGGATTCATACAAGATGCATGCAGATGCACAGATGCACAATTCCCTACATACACACACACACACATACACACACATACACACTCTCTCTCAGCATCCTTAGTGAATGGCTGGAACCCAGACTCTGAATGTCTGGTACCTCTCCGCCTTGCAAGCACTCCAGCCATGGGCAGAAGACAAGGGATTAAATGCTAAAGAGACAATGTGGGGTATATTAGCATTAATGTCAGATTTGTAAACTGAGGAATAAGGGTCCACTCCTGCTTCTCCCATTTAATACTTATGTGACCTTGGGAAAGTCACTTTGCCTTGGACGCTTTGTTTTAGACAATCTCTAAGGTTCAATACAACTGCAAACCCTATGACCCAATGCAGATGTCGTCTAACCTACTTCCTACAAGCCTTTACGGCTCCAGGCCCCCTGAGAGTAATGCCACTGTTATCCTCTATCCCCGAAGCTACTAAGACTGTGAAAATAAACTTCAGGAAAGTCTACCTTCCTACTTAGGTCCCTTACCATTCTGGACCAACTCTAGCCAATATTAAGTGAAGTACCAGCAACTTGGTGTTAACCAGCCATACTTGGGTACTTCTCTATCCTCCCCTACTTTTTCAGCTGCCTGAGTTCACCCAGGACAGCTGGGCCACAGATCCCATGGGTCTGCCCCTCCCTATTCCTACAGACACAAGTACTCAAAGATGCCTTCTAAGCATCATTCCCTACAACCTCCCTCCAACAACCAGGGTTTAAACCCTGCATGGATCAGGCTAATCCTGAAAAAATAATTGTTTCCTTCCTCACCCCCACACCAACCCTGACCCCTTCACCAGCACCCCCACCAAAATTCTCTGTGGTGCTAACTTTGACTGGGAGGAGCTTCCTCAGAAAAGTTGGCCACTCTCCACAGTCAGAACAGTGGGTACATACATGTGCATGCAATTTGGTGCATCTATATGAGTCGTGTGTGCATTAGTGTGCAAGGTATGTGGAGTGTTTGCATGCGTTCATGAGCAAGGGTGAGTTTAGTAAGTGTTCATAGGTCATGCACCTGGGTGTACACACACACACACACACACACACACACACACACACACAAACAAACACACACACGAGTCTCTGAGAACCTAACCTCCAATACTCCAGCAAGAAACCAACATTTCTAATCAGACATCTTCTCTTTCCCACCTGGGGGGCAAAGATCAGCCTGCTTTCCCCACTTCCCTCACAAAGGAAACTTACTTGCCCAGTTCTTCAAAGAGCTGATATTCTTCAGTGAAGCGGGTGCAGGTAATTGTGGCCATGCTGCCCAACAAGGCAAGGAAGCAAAGCCAGGTGAGGAGAGCTGTGGAGCTGGAGAGAAGAGCTGGGCTGGAAGGCAGGCAACAGCTCACAGCTCACTGATGCCACTCCTCTCCCGGGCTCCTCTGGGGGCTCCCAGCTGCTCGCTTCCCTGAGCAGAGGGAAATGAGGGAATGGGTTTGATTGGCAAGCTTGGAGATAATGATGAGGGCAATTTGTCTCCTCTAAGCCTCACAAGCCTTCGTCAGCATCCAGGTTCCCATAGCAACCACCTCTGAAACGCCCTGTTTCCGTTGCCCCAGCAACTGCCTCCCAAACACCTGCAGGCCACAGGGCCCAGGTCGGGGGCGGGGGAGGGGGAAGCAGCATCCAGGGAAAGGGTGGGGGGTAAAGAAGAAGAAACTTACTCCCCAGATAAAATAAGTAAATAATTCCCCACACCCCACCCCGATCACTGGGGTGATTGAAACAGATGGGTTAGGATTAAGTGGGGCAAAAAAGGGTTGTCATGGCAACTACCCTTGCCACATTTCAGGACGGTCCCTGAAAAGACAGGATGCTGTTACCCTAGCAACTACATCTTATCCTCCATAAAAAACAGGTATTGCCCTGTTGCCCTAGCAACATTCAAGTTCCAAGGTTTAGAAAGAAATGTCTAATTCATCCAGACCTACATACATCTTTCTCTTTTCAGTCTTTCTCCCTGCTCACCTTTCTTCTCTTTCCTAACTCTCACTTCTCTCCTCTCACCTCTTCTCAGCTCCTATATTTCTCTCATCTCTCACTGTCATCTCTATGTAAGCTTCCCTTTCTCACTCATCTTTTTCTCTTCTCTCCTCTCTTCTCCCAAATCCTTTCCTCTCACTTCTTGCTCACCTTTCTCTTCTTTTTCTTCCTCATCTCTGTCCTCTCCACTCTATCATCACTTATTATGTCTCTGCTCTATCCACTCTTCTAAAAAATATTCTTCCTCCTTATCCCTCATTCTCAGTCTCCTCTCTTCTGCCTCCCCTTCCCCCACCTTCTAATTCATTAAGTTCCTACTGTTAATCTGCACACTTTGTTAGAATCATAGACATTAGGAGGAGTCCAAAAGAGAAACCTCAGGTCTGGGGTCTGGAGAGAATCATCCTTGTGCCCCAAGACATGGACTGGGATTCTCTCAAGGATCGTTGAGTGGACATTAACTCTGCCCTCCTTCCTTAAAGGAATCACCAAGTTGTTCTCTCCTGGGAACCTTGTCCTAGTTTCTGCTTTTTGAAAGATACTAGGAGTGGGGGTTGGGGCAGGAGCAGCAACCCAAAGTAGAGGAAACAGAGCTGGAATGAAAAGACTCAAGTTACATTCCACTTGTGCCATTATGTGACCTTGGGCAAATCATTTCCTCTCTCCCACAGGTGAGTTTATTTATCTGTAAAAATGAAGAGGTTGGACTAGGTGACCTCTTAGTTATAGGAGTCAGTCCTCACCATGGTGTCCATACTCCCCCTGTTTGCTTGACCAAACCAGTGGGGATGGTCGAGGGCTTGGGGACTAAGGGGAGAACAGAAGCAAGGTCCAAGCTTTGACCCCATCTTCTCTTCTCTGACTTTGTTCTAACTAACCCATCTGAAACAGTTGGCACTTATCTAGAAAGGGATTATCATCAGCATTGTTAACATTGGAAAAAAAAAGAATCTTGATGTCCCTTGCTCATCATTAGTATGCCCCAAAGTCCACATTCCCTGACTTCTATTTTCTATGCACTTTCTAAGATGTCTTGTCACCATTCATCCCAATCCTCAGGTCTTACAAGGATTCACCATCCTAGCCATCACCCCATCTTCCTAGAGGAGATAAAGGGAGTTCCAGAGAAGTTAGGACCACAGCTCTTTCAAGGACTGATAATACAAATTACAGACCTATTCAAAAATCATAAATTTCTATATTTTTTCAGGAAAAGGGAGGAAGCATTTTGGTCCCATTTCTCAGCCAGATAAACTGAAGTTCAGGTAATTGTCTTTCAGTAAAGCCAGAATTGGGGGCAGGGCTGGGAACAACTTCAGGCAACTACATCATTCTCCAAGATTTTGCAATTTCATCCCTCCCAGTTACCAGCAATGCTGGCCTGGCCTCCTTCCTTTCCTAAACTCTAGGGATTTATATTTTTCTCCAAAATCCCTGTGTCTAATGATACTCTAGGGAGCTAGATTTCAAATGATCTCTCTCTCTCTCTCTCTCTCTCTCTCTCTCTCTCTCTCTCAATCTCTCTGTCTCTCAATCTCTCCCCCCACACACACAAACACCATCCCACCTACTCCCACTCCCATATTTCCCTGGCTGCAGGAAATTCCTGCCCCTTCCTAAGGAGCCAGAGATGGGAACAAGGAACATCCTAACCCCTGAAGAGATAGACTCCTCCAGGTGGTGAATTGAACTCATCAGGTATTGCTGGGGTTTTTTTCAAAGAAAAGAAATCAAAGAGGGCGGGGGAGATAGAAAGGGGAATGAGAGGAAAGGAGAGGATCGGAGAGGGAGGTGGAAAAGAGGGAGGAGGTAATGGCTCAGCCATTAATTGCACCATCACCACCTTCAGAAAAAGGAAAAACTACTTGGTTTTGTTTTTGCACACAATACACTTTCCCTTCTCCCGCCAACGTAGCAATTCAGAAGCATAAAGGAGGGCCCTGTCATGTGCCTGGGCAAACAGGACTTGCCACTCAGCTAACGGGCAGCAAAGCATTGGATATGCTATTACCTCCACCTTCAGTACCCACCAGGAGCAGGACAGTTGCTCTTTGGCAACATGGGTAAAGGAAGGGGTGGGTAAAGTGAAGAGGGGGAGGAATTTAACTAAGAGAGCAGGGCTTGGCAGAAATCTCAACCGCTGAATGAGGGACCCAACAAGATGTCCTGTGGTTCCCACCTCCTCATGTCCTGGCTCCTCCACCTGGATCCCTTCTTCTGCCACCCCCACCCTTTTCCACAGAACTTGTACCTAGCAAAAATACCCACCTTAAGTATACTATTTGGGGCAGTGGGGGGGTGAGATAAAGAAATGACCACTGTGAAAGACCAAGCAGCCTAGTCACAGAAAACCAGACTAGGAAAGGGAATACTATGCTTTCCTTTTATCTATCAATCCTCTTTACTGAGCTTCCAGTTTAAGAAAGAAGGCTCCCCTAGCTTCTAATACCTCCTTTCTCTTTCCAGGAGGAATAGTATCTTTTTGTCTTCACTTAAAAAACCAAAAGAGCAGTTTTTATCAAATCAATGAAGAGACTTTAGAACACAGAATGCTAGTCTTAGTAAGAACCTTAGCTAATTGAAGATTCTCATTTTACACAAGAGGAAACTGAGGCTAAAAAGAAAAAGTAATTTACTCAAAGTTATGTAACTATTCATTGGTAGAGCTGGAGGTCTAACCAGCCAAATGCAAGTAAATGTTTAATAACCATTAAAGTGACTTGTCCAAGGTCACACAGTTAATAAGTGTCTGAGATCAGATTTGGACTCAGCAAGATGAATCTTCCTGATTGCGGGTCTGGTACTCTATCCTCTGTGCCCCCATAGCTGCCCTCTTAGTTACTGAGTTCTGAGATGTTCACCCTGAAAATTCAACAATCACTCTCAAGAACTTATTCTAACTGGCTTCAGCACACCCCTAGCAATAAATCAAATTCCTATAACTAAGGGACATATCATATTATCATCTTATCTAGCCCCCAGACATAGTCATGTAGCAGTTTTTGCAAAAAAAAAAAAGATCTGGAGATGGGACATTAAAGAACATAAAGAACATTAAAGACCTGGTATATGACATTGTAACTATAAATATATAGACAAATGATACCTTGTTGGTTTTCATAGAATTAGGATTGAATGGTATCTAGAATATTGTGTTCCTCTCTGGGCATCTCATGTTAAAAGGAATACTAGCAAGGTGACCAGAGGAAGGTAGATAGGATGGTGAAGAAGCAAGAGATTGTGCAATTTGAAGATCAACTCAAGGTTTAGACAGTGTGATTACTATCTCCAAATGTCTGAAAGAAACAGACTTTTTCTGCTTAACCTCAGAAAGCAGACTTAGGAACAACCAGGGAAAGTCGATACCAAAGCCGACTTCAGATCAAGGGAAAACTATAACAGAGATGACAAACAATGGATTGTGCTGCTTTACATGCAAAGGAGCTACCTGTTACTGAAGGTATTATTAAATTGTGTTCATGCCTACTTCATAACAGATGATACAGAGAGAGCAAGGGCTTTATAACAGAAGGTATTTGAATGTAATTCCTCTCTTTCTTTCCTCTCCCCTTACTTTCCTTTCTGCCTTACTTCTTGAAAACTCCCTCCTTTCTTTCCCTGGCAGTGCCAAGAGGTGATACGGGAAGGTGAGAGAAGAAAAATGGTTAGATTATAGGAGATGGGGAGGAGGGAGTAAAAAGATTCTGGGGTAAAGCAAAATGGTCCTCCTTGACTGAACCCCAAATCTTCTAGTGGGTATGGAACAGAAATAGGGCAAGCCCACAGAGAGAGGGAGGTCACTAATAGATCATCTAACTCAAAAACAAAATATGAATTCTTATCTAGAAAAGTCAGCATAAGAGAGTTGGTCCACTGGTTGGACTTATCGTTTCTTCACCTTACTCTATAATCACTGCCCCTGATAAGGAGGCATTACAACAAATGTAATAGATAGCTTCCCTGCCCAACAAATCTATGGGACAAAGAGAAGAAGGGTCAGAGGAGAAGAGGGTATTATCAATAGCGCCCAGTGGTCCGTGATGGCAGTAACAAAAAGTCAGCTTGTGTTTGTTCATCAGTGAGAGCAGGAAGGATGAATACAACCTCTGGTGCTCATACCCATGGGCACACTGACATTTGGCACACATGTGTGTGGCTGTCTGAGCATGCGCCCTATGAATTGATACCCATAAGCACCCAAGCCCACCAAGTCCCTACTTTGTCATGCTGATATACAGGTAATGTACATGCTGATATACACAGCTTAGTGCTGTGGACAAATGGTCTTCCAAAAGGAGGCAGCCTTTGAGATCACAATAAATATGCTTCCTGACTTTGCAAACCATGCCAGGTTACAAGGGGAAGTAGAAGTGATTTCCTATCCATGTGACAAAGAGAGCACCTTGTATCACTGGCTAAGACAGTGACATGTGAGGGAAATTGAGTCTGTCCATCATGGGCACAAAGGAATGCACTCAGATGGCCAGTCTCCTTATACTAGAGTTCATGCCCCCAGTTCCAAGCTCCCAATACTTCCCTGCCCTTGAAAGGTATCCTTTCTGAATCTAAGTGGAGAAGAAGGCTTGGAATATGAACCTCCAGGAGTAAGGGCATATCCCCTTGAGAAATTTAAGGAATGAGAATAAAAAGGAACAGAGAAGTGATTCATAAGGAGAAAGGGAAAACATCCTGAAGGGGAACCTGATTCACTAAATGAATGGAGGGACAGCTTGGGACAAAGGATGGTTTGATCTTAGATTTGGTCTTAGATCCAAGCAGCCCTTCTTAGCTATGGGATTCTAAGAAACTTACTTCACAATTCTGAGCCTCATCTATTTCTCCTGTAAAACTAAGGGGAGAGGGGCAGCTAGGTGGCGTAGTGGATAAAGCACCGGCCTTGGAGTCAGGAGTACCTGGGTTCAAATCCGGTCTCAGACACTTAATAATTACCTAGCTATGTAGCCTTGGGCAAGCTACTTAACTCCATTTGCCTTGCAAAAACCTAAAAAAAAAAAACTAAGGGGAGAATACCCACACACTCTCCATTTCACAAAGTGTTTTACAAGGTTAAGTGCTATGCAAATCTTATATCACTACAGAAATGGGAGCTATTATTATTAATCAAAAAGAATCTTAGAATCTCAGGGTTCAAATACAAATCCTATCTGAACAACAGTTCCACTACCACCACCTTACAACTTTTTTTAAGGTTTTTTCAAGGCAATGGAGTTTTTTTAGGCTTTTGAAAGGCAATGGGGTTAAGTGGCTTGCCCAAGGCCACACAGCTAGGTAATTATCAAGTGTCTGAGGTCAGATTTGAACTCAAGTACTCCTGACTCCAGGGTCTGTACTCTATCCACTGCACCACCAAGCTGCCCCACCCACCTTACATCTTAAAAAAACAATGGTCATCCTTTGATTGAAGAATTGCACCCAGGAGTCTATTCTTCACCAAGGCAGTCAGGGGTGTGCTAAATATTTTTAACAACCAACTATCTAGAAAGTTTAAAATGCATGCTCCATAGGCTTTTAAGTTTAACCTGCACTACTAATATTTTTTCCATCTTTTAAGTTTAAACAATTTACAAAACAATAAATTGAGCTCTGATTTGTAGTATTTGCTGCTGGGGTGTTAATATTCACACTGAAAGGGGCAGCTAGGTGGTGCAGTGGATAGAGCACCAGCCCTGGAGTCAGGAGTACCCGAGTTCAAATATCAGGGTTCTCAGACACTTAATAATTACCTAGCTGTGTGGCCTTGGGCAAGCCACTTAACTCCATTGCCTTATAAAAACCTAAAAAAATATTCTCACTGAAAATTTAACAATTGATTCTTAAGGGCCAGTTAGCTGACACAATAATTTGGTGCTGACCCTAGAGTCAGGAGGACCTGATTCTAAGCAAGTCACTTAACCCTGTTTACCTCATTTTTCTCATCTATTAAATGATTTGAAGAAGAAAATGACAAACCACTCTAGTATCTTTGTCAAGAAAACTCAAATGGGTTCAAGGAGAGTCAGACATGACTGAAACAATTCAATAACTTGAGAATTGGTTCAAGCTTATGGATAATCTGGTTGGTTGGAAGACTTTTCCCTGTGTCATCCTTATATTTCTTTCCTAAATCTAATTCTCTGCAACCTCCACCCATTGCCCCTGCTTCTGCCTTCTGGAGACATCATCTAATCCTTTTTCCATGACAGCTCTTTAAATTCCTGAAACTGACCACCATATTCCTGCTGGATCTTCTCTCCAGGCTGAAGAACAACAGATCTTTATATGCCATGATCTCAAGATTTTCACCATCCTGGTTACTCTTCTCTGGATACTGTCTAGCTTATCAATATCTTTCTTAAAATGTGGAACCTGGAGTATTTCAGGGATGGATAAAACAAAAATAGAATATGTCTCATTATGGAAATTAAGACTTTTATGATATAACCTAAGATTATATTATCTTTTTGATTTCCCTGTCACACTATTGGCTTATATCAACCATATATATAATTTAATACCTATCCCCAAATATTAAAGACATCTTTTTCAGTCAAAATGCTCTCTATCCATAATTCTCTTATATTATAGATATGAAGTTGACATGTTGAACCAATTGCAAGATGTACATACTTAATTCAATTTTATTTTACTAGATATAAGCCCAACATTCTAGTCTTTCAAGATCCTTTTGAATCCTAATTCTGACCTATGCTATCACTATGAACTTGGTATAATCAGAGCATTTGATAATCATTCTTTTGTGTTTTTATTCAAATAATTGATAAAATATTAGATAATAAAGGGCCCGACACCCTCCATTAGACACCTCCTTCCAAGCTGACATGGAACTAATTATTTTTTGCAATTAGCCATTTAGTCAGTTCCTAATCGCATTTTATGTAGCCTACATATCTCCATCTTATCCACAAAAATAGCAGGAGAGATTTCATCATATGACTTGCTCAAATCTAGGTAAACTATATGTACAACATTCCTTTGATCTAGTAACCTTTTCAAAAAAAAGGAAATTAGGTTAGTCTGACACAATGTATTCTCTTACACCATGCTAGATTTTGTGATTGCTGAATGTTCTATACTTTAGGCCAGGATATTTTAACAATGTAAATAAAATAAACAACAATGAAAATAAAGTAAAATCTTGAACACTGTATAATTATAATGACCAAGTTTGACTCTGAAAGAGAGGAGAGAAAATACAACTTTCTCCCTTCTTTGCAGGGATGAGGGACTAGGAGTACACAATATAGCATCTACTGTCAGTTCTGTTGATTAGTTTTGCTAAACTATTTTTCCCTTCTTTCTTTACTCTTTATTAGAGAGGTAGCTCTCTGGGTAAGAGACAGAAGGAAGCAAAAATTTATTAAGCACTTTTCATATAATATTTGATCCTCACAACAATCCTGGGAGGAAGGTACTATTGTTATGCTTATTTTACAGTTAAGGAAATTGAGGCAGACAGGTTAAGTGATTTGCAAAGGGTGACATAGTTAGTAAGGCCAAATTTGAGATCAAGTCTTCCTGACTTCAAGCAAGCTCTATCTACTATCTACTAAATACTTCCCAGAAGAGAAATTATATTTGAAATATATCTAATGAAAAAATATCAATAAAGCAATCTAAAGATAAAAGAAATATGTTGCAGAATTTTTCTATGATTCAAAGGCACTCACATTGACCTACAGTGTTTTTCTTCTACTCCCTCCCTTAAAAAGGACATTTTCCCTTTTCTATTATTTCTTCCATTCTTCAAAGAAGAAAGGATTCTAAATTTAGAAATTGAAGAGAATTCTATGATCCCTCCAATTCCCTCATTTTATATATCTTAGACCCCTTAGACGTAAAATGACTTACCCAAAGTCATGCTAGTGACATACTAGAGCAAAATTCGAACCCAAACCCCAAATCCAGTATACTTTCCATTTATCATTTTATTTGGGGAGGGATTAAGAATGGGGGACAGGGATGAGGGAAAGAAGTGAACAGAAATAGAAGTCAGAAGACTTCTTAATGGCAACTCAACTAAGTGGCCATCATGTAGCCAGATGTTTGCCCCTGCATTGCTCAGTCAGCTTGACTGTCCGATGTCAGAGAATTAAATAGCAATGCAGGGATGAAGGTCAGGCCTTGGGGGGGGGATGACTATCAGAAGTGAACAAGATAGGGTTCACTCTCCTTAGCCCAGGAGTCTATACTCTGGAAGCCAGGTCATAGTAAGATACTTAGGGCTCAGATCAATTCTACTTTGCCCACTCAAAGAACAGTTTGTGTGGGTGAGTAAGGAGAAGAAAGGCAGTGAATGTATCCTAGGAAGCTGGATCTAAATCATCCCTTCTTCTCAACTCCTTATTTGCTTTTTTTCCCCCTGCTTCCCTTCTCTCTGGGCACTGTTCTCCACACGCACCAAGTCCTACTGACTGCTTCTAAGGTGGCAGGGTAGGTACCTATTGAGGCCAAAGGAGGGAGGCAGAAAAGTGAGTCAATACAGTAAATATTTATTAAGCACCTACTGTGTAAGTGCTAGGTATACAAATAAGAGGCAAAAGACAGTCCTTGTCATCTAGGAAGTCACAGGAAACAAAGCCCCCTTCAGTTGTTCTCAGGCTCTCTTGGTTGTATTTGCAGGTACCTCCCTTGAGGGTTAGTGGGAAATAGCCTGGAGGTTTAGGGACAAGCTGAGGTGGTGGTCATCTCTTTGGTCTCTATACTCTCCCCCAGCTGAGCCAGTTTCAAGGTCTCACTGCCACCCAGTGGTCAG
This sequence comes from Macrotis lagotis, assembly GCF_037893015.1. NCBI lineage: Eukaryota > Metazoa > Chordata > Mammalia > Peramelemorphia > Peramelidae > Macrotis > Macrotis lagotis. The sequence goes on along the minus strand of NC_133658.1, from coordinate 401,076,750 downwards.
GTCAACACCAGCCACAAGAGAGCCAGAAAGCAACATCTGCATCCATAGGTTCTGGCAACCCTAGGGGGTTCCTGCCAAGGATGGACCTCCCTGTTGAACCAAAAGTTGTCTATCCTATCCTGGGGACAGGAAACAGTTGAAGCAATGATAATTGACATTTAAGCTTTAAAAACATTTCATTTGAACCTCACAACAATCCTGTGAGGTAGATACTACAGTTATTTTTTCACCTCATTTGTAAAAGAAAACTGCCTCAGTGAATTTGAATGACTCATCCATAGTCACCTTGTTAAGTGTTGGAGGTAGGATTTGAATTCAAGGTCTTCTTGACTCAGAGTCCAGTAAGCTTGTCCACTAGACCCTAATAGATCTGATTCTTCTGAGGGAACCAACCCCAATCTAAGGTCAAAGTCAGGTGTGTGTCCTGAGGGAACTTGCAGCTGAGAAAGTCAGAGTTGGATGGGACCTTAGAGATCATTTATATTCCAACTCTTTCATTTTATAGATGAGGAAAGGAACTCCTAGGAGGGGAAGCAGTGTGCCCAAAGACATGAGTCTGGAGTAGAGCAGGAAATTGATACCAGATCTGACACCCAATAGCAGAAAAAAAGATCTACTCCACTATGTGATACTGCCTCCTACTCACTGGGTTTTAAGGGTGGGAGTGAGGGAAGGAGGAAGAGAGAAATGGTTTCCTCATCTCAAGATACCTCTAAGTTGTCCAGTCAAATGTAAGATCCTTGAGAGACAGGGCAAAGACTTTTTTCCCACTGTCTGTATTGAATTTTGACTGCCTTTTTCCATAGGAAAGGAGGTAACAGGAAAATGTCACTCTTCCTGAAAATAGGAAGGGGACATTAGAGAAAAAGGGAGGGCCCAAAACAATGACCACCAGAGCAGCAGAATAGAGTCCATCTATGTTTTTTTGGGCCTGTATCCCTCCAAGGCACATTGATGGCATTACAAAGTTAATCAAGTTCAGAATAAACCAGTGAGACCTCAGAAAAAAAGTTAGGTTGGCTACAGTAGTCCAGAGCAATTAGGGGTCCTTATAGGACTGGTCCAAAGCAGACCCATCATTTCAGTGAGAATTCCCAACTCCCCAAAACAATCATCAACCCCATTTGGCACAACAGACCATGAGCAGCCTCTCTCACGGTCCCACCATCACAGTACCCCTCCTATGCCCTCTAACCCATGGGGTTTCTTATCTCCTGAGACTGTATCCATGATGCCATGAGCTGTGTCTTGACTACCCAGAAACCCCTAAAAGAATCTGTCTCTGCCTCAGGTGAACAAATTCCTTTAGCTATTGATCCTCAGCCTTCCCAATCAGACCTCCTACCAGACCTGGGACAAAGCCAATCTAATGCTGCACTTTAAGGGGAAGGTTGATGAAACTGGAGGGAAGAGGAGGGGTTGTTGAAGCTCTCTCATCCTCCTTAGGTCTCTTCCTGCTCACTGTCCCTTGGCTCCTGACTCTCCAAGGCTATGTCAAATCCTTCAGTGGCCAGTTTTAAATGAATGTGATTTTGTGACAGTCAAACCCTCCCCCCCCACCCCCTGCAGCTCATCCCCGAGCTGACAAGTCCTAACAGGCCTCATTTGCCAGAGACAAAAATAACTATTTTCAAAATTCACAGCAGAGCCATCGCCTACACATGCGGCACTGACTGGAACCTTAGAGGGAGAAACACAGAACAGGCTGTGCAGAAAGAAGACGCACTGTACATTAGAGGCTTTTAACCCCCCCACACCCCTCATGCCTGCCCCTCAGTGAGTGTGTGTGTGTGTGTGTACACGTGTGCAAACACACATGGATCTACTTCTAGTTTCCCCCACATTAGATGTGCATGTAGGTGGGTATCAATGACTACACATGCACATATTTATACCCATTGTACAAAGACCTAGCTTGTACATATGCTTCTTTATGAGTTCATAATTTCATAATAATTTGCTTTTCCCAGGCCTAGTACACAGTAGATCCTAAACAAATGCTTATTGCCTTGTATGTTTGTCCATACCAAAGAATTGTAATCACTCACTCCCATTGATACCATCACCCCATTTACCAGAAGCTAGCTGGATGGATGAAGCTCCCAAATCTTAGAATCACAGATGCCTAGATATGATAGAGACATCCTAAGCCACCAAATCCAACTTCCCTCTGTATACATGAGTCCTCCTATAGTAGACCCAATGGATATTCACCTATCTAATCATTACTACTTTCCCCATACTCTCTCAACTCTTCCACACCCTCTCATGGTATCAACCTTGCTCTCATCAGCAAAAGTTGAAGGAAAACCTTTATTTGGGTGCAATAAGAGATGGGCATGGAAGAGAAACTCCATTGATCCCTTCGAGTGTAGTCTAGGAGGGATGCAAGGTAACAGTGGCTCTAAAGCTAGGTCCTGAACCCACAGTCCTACTCTCCAGCTCTGCCACTGAGTTTCAGGGGGATTGCTATGGAATTAAACAAATCAGGAAGTATCACCACCAGTTAGGTTGTGTCTGACATCCCAGCCCTGAGCCTAAGGGATATTCCCATTGGTAAACTATCCCCAGTTCACTTTTAGAGCACCCCTCCCCCACCCCAACCAGCTGAGCTAGTTCCCATTTTGCTTAGATAACCAACAGTCTCTTCTCTAAGGGTTTCCCAGCCATGAATGGGTGCCAGCCAGCAGGAGCCTTGGCAGAAGAAGCAGGATTGGAGACCCCACCCCCAGCCTACACAGTCAGATACGGTTGGACATCAGCCTGGTGTTGAGCTTGCGGAAGAAAGAACGAAGTTTACAGATTTTGCACTTCTTTCTGCCTCGGTGAGAGCCCCGACCCCTCCCTTCCCCAGTCTCTTCCTCTTCCTCCTCTTCTTCCTCCTCTTCCTCACTAACCCATGGGCCCCAGGCGCCCCCATTGAAGTCAGGGTGGGCCCGAGGATTCTCAGCGGGGTAGCGCACAGGAATGGCCGTCCGGTTGTAATATGCCAAGCGTGCCAGCAAGGAGCGGACCACGTCGGGCCTTTGAGCAGCCAGGTCCTCGCGTTCATAGGGGTCCGCGCTGATGTTAAAGAGCCACACAGACTGGCGGGCGCCATCTGCCAACCGCTCCAGGTTCCACCAGCTGCCAGGAAAGTTAGCAAGAGTCTGGGGGGGGATCCAGTCACTGTAGCCAGGGTCCCCCGTCAGCAACTTCCATTCACCAACTCGAATGGAAGCTTGTACAGCTGTATTCCAAATGCCAAAGCCACCCTCGAGGGAGCCATGCTTGGCATGGTTGTAGAGAGGGTCGATGTTGTGAAGGATCTCCATTCGAGGGGAAGCCTGACCTTCACTAATGGCTGGCCACACATTGAAGCCATCCAGCCTATCTGCCTCAGACACGCTGCCCCCAGCCAGCATCACCAGTGTAGGGTACCAGTCTGTGATATGTACCAGTGCCCGACTTGTCCTCCTCTTCCTCTTGAGCAAGGGACTATGAACAAAGCCAATGCCACGCACACCACCCTCCCAATAAGTGCCCTTGCGGCCTCTCAGGGGCCAGTTGCTTCCTCCAGAGAAGGTCTGGCCACCATTATCAGTGGAGAAGATAATGATGCTATTGTCATAATATCCATAACGCTTTAGGGCCCACGTGATATTGCGCACAGCCTCATCCATACAGGTCACCATGGCAGCATATTTTCGTCGAGCCACGTTGCCCATGGAACGGTAACGGTACAAGTACTCTCTAGGAGACTGCAGAGGGGTGTGCACAGCTTGAAAAGCTACATAGAGGAAGAGGGGCTGGCGGGGACTGTGACTCGCCAAGATCTGACTGGCACGCTGGGCATACAACAGGGTAGAGTACTGACCACTCTGCTCCCAAGCAACACTCTCACCCTCATGAAGGTCATAGCCACATACTCCAGGCCCATCACAGTTGTCATATGTGTAGTAGTCCACGTTGCCTGTCAGGGAGCCCAGGAAGGTATCAAAGCCACGTCTTGTGGGCAGACAGGCCTTCTTATAGAAACCTAAATGCCATTTGCCTACCATGTGAGTGGAATAGCCCACTTCTTGCAGTTTTTGTGGTAGCGTCACCTGGTCAAGGGGCAGGCAGCTGGGCTGGCGAGGACGGATGATCGAATGCTGGAGCCCTGTGTGGATCTGGTACCTGGTTGGCAGAATGAAGAACAGGAATATATTAACATGAATCTGAGTTCTCCTCTGTTCATCTCAGACCTGAAGATGAAATGAATGAATGCTCATATAAGCATTTATTATGTCTGGAGTCAGAAGACCTCAGTTCAAATTCATCCTCAGACATTTCCTCACTGTGTGACCCTGAGTCAAGTCACTTTACCTCTAATTACCTGATAAAACCATCCACTGGAGATGGAAATGGCAAGTCACTTCAATATCTCTGCCAAGAAAACCTCAAATGGGGTCATGAAGATTCAGACTTGATGAAACAATTGAACAACAAAACTAAGTGGATTTGACTAGATAATAAACTGATTAATAAACTGAGGAGGTATGACTGAATTCTCTTCCAGCTTTGAGATTCTGTGTTCTAAAGACCTTCTTGATTCTGACATGTCATTGTATTAAGGTCCTCTTAAGCTCTGATTTTCCACATTGTAAAGGTGCCTTCCAATTCCAATATTCTAAATTCTGTGTAAAGTCCTCTCCTTATGTTATAAGGCCTCTTCAAGTTTTCAGCATTATCTGTTCTAAAGTCTTTCCAAATATGAAAGTGAAAAGAATGAGACAGGAGAGAGTGCTGCTCTACTGACCCATTGCTCTATGGAGAGTCTGATCCCTTAGACCAGGGGTGGGGAACCTTTCTTCTGCCAAGGGCCATTTGGATATTTGTAACATTATTCATGGGCCATACAAAATTATCAACTTAAAATTAACCTTGAATGGCAGAGAAATGAAAGGGTGGAGAAAGGATGAGAGAAGGCTTCATAGAAGATGTGATATATAATTTGAACATTCAAAGTCAGGTACAAATAAGAAATGATGAAAAATATGGAAAGATGTACATGAAATAATGAAGAGCAAAATGAACAGAACCAAGAGAACACTGTATACAGTAATAGAATTACTTTGAGAGAATAAGCTATCTTGGGAGAATAAGACTTATAAAAACCCAAATTAAGTGTAAAGGACATATAAAGAAAGATACTATCTGCATCCAGATAAAGATCTGTGTATAGAATAATTATATATATATATATGTATACACACATACATACATATGTGTGTGAGTGTATACATATATATATGTATTCTCTACAGCAAGAGGAAAATGAAGGGGAAAAAACAAATTTACATCCACATGATTCAATGAAAAGTGTCACTTCTGGAGTCAGAGGACCTGGGTTTAGATCTGTTTTTGGTCAATTTTGGTCAAATCAAAAACTCTCTACCTTTCTGGAACCTCAGTTTCCTGATCTGTAAATTGGATTAGATGACCCAGTCCAAGACCTTCCAGCTCTAAAACTATCATCCTTATGATTTAGTAAATAAGTTGTCTAAGTCCCACCAAGTTTTAGAAGACTTGTGCAGGTTCATGTACTCATAAAGTACCAGAATCAGCCTGGGAACTTAGTCTTATAGAATCACTCCCAGCCCACTATCCTAAACCATTCTACCTCTATTATAGAATTACTTTGTTTTAGAATTTTTTTGGTCCAGATTTTCTTTCCATTTGGGGAATGTTCAGTGTAGAAACACCCTCAACTGTTGCAGATTAGCAAATCACCTCTAATTCAAAGTCTTAGTGGGTTGTCAGAGAATAACAGTCATATAGCCAGTAGGTATCAGGATTTTAACCCAGTTTTCCCTAATTCCAAAGTCAGCCCTCTATTGGCTATGTTAGGTTAAGGTAGGGTAGGTTAGGTTGTGTTATGTTGTGATGTGTAGAGACCAAGTATTATGCTAAGCTCTGAGGATGCAAGTGCAAAGAAAGTAATGATCCTTACTGACAATAAGTTTACATTTTAATAGAGAAGGTAAGTAATATGTGTGTGTGTGTGTGTATAGTTTAAATATAAAGTAAGTTGATGCAATTTTACAAAATAGTTACATATATGTATATATACATATATGTATACATATATTTGTGTATGTATATACACACACACATCTACTCTGATACTTCTTCATTGCATAAAAATGAGCATGGACTATCAGCAGAACACAAGCTTGTTCAGCTCTTCCTGGAAAGCTTGGACATACAAGTCTGGTGAGAGACCACTGCTAAGTGTGCCTGTCTGATGCCAGCCTAAATAAGAGTAGAGAGAATCAGCACCAGAGAATCAAGCATTGATTAGCCATAGCAAATCTCCTAAAGCACAGAGGGGGGTTAATCTGTAGCAGTGGAGGAAGTACTACCATGGATGAAATCCTGTCACTTTCCAAGCCTTGGATGTGCCTGAGTCTGCATGTCTATTTGTGAAATGCAGACAAATACAGCCTCAGGGGCCTGAGAGAGAAGAAATAAAATGAGGGAAAGACAAAAAACAAAGATGTGATAAAGGAGGAGGTGGTAAAGGAAGAGGAGGAGGAAGAAGAGGAAAAGGAGACTCAAGAGTATCCTGAGAGCAAGGAGGATGATAAAGGAAACCAGAGCAACTGAGGGATAAGATGAAGCAGTTCCCAAGAGACAGAGAGTTAAGGAAGCCTCAGTGGGGTCTGGAGGTGGGGTAGGGAGGAATAAATGAGAGCACCCTTCATCAGTTTCCCTGATTCCATTCTTTCCCCTAAGCTATCCCCACCCTCATTCTGCTCTCAACACTCCTCTCCAAACACCATTCTTCTTAGCCATCCATCCCATTACCAGACCTTTTCCATTCTTCTCCCACCTCTGAATTCCCAATAGATCACTCCTCTTCCCAATCCTCAGATAGTCTTCTTCTCTCCCACAGCTGATCTGAATCCAGAACTACTTATTTCTCAGAAACTTTTCATCTTACCTTCACATACCCTTCTGCCTTCTGACCTTGATTTTCTTTGCATCATCAGTGATTAGCATGGTGTCTAGCCCCTAAAGAGTATTTAATAAACACTTACAAACTGATCGACTTCCCGAGCCTTGGATCTCCTTCCACTTCGCCTCTTGATAGTTCTGGACTGGAAAAAGTTCAATCCCTTTGGCTACCCCTTTCCCCTCTCCATTTTTTAATATAATTTAACAGAGAAATTATACCACTTTTGAAGGGAAGGAAAGGGGGGAGGGAGGGAGGAAGGAAGGGGGGAAGAGAAAGAAAGGGAGGGAGGAAGTAAAAGAGGAAGAGAGACAAATGAATGTTAGGAGGAATATAATAGAGTTTTTTCAAAAAATGCATCCTATAACCATCAAAATGGCTCTTTTCCCTTAAGGGATTATTAATTCTTGAATCAGATCATTTAAGAGCTAAAGGACCAGAATTGAAGAGTGTCAGTCTGTTTCATCTTGGTATGGCTTTTGATGATAGTCCCAGGGCTCTTTACTTAATCTGGTCCTGTTCAAATTATCCATCCCTCCTTCATTCATTCATCGAGTATTTATTTAGAGCTTAGTATGTACCAGGCACTCTGCTAGATACTGAGGATAAAAAACAAACCCAAAACAGGTCCTAGATTTCAAGAAGCTAATACTCCATTGGGAAGAAGGGAGAATAGATGAGTACCAACAAGTAAACTCAAATATGTCCAGTAAATTTATAGAGGGGTCATTAAGAAGGTGGCACTTGAGCTAAAACTTGAAAAAGCAAAGAATTCTAAGGTGAGGAGGTAAGGAGGAAATGTATCCCAGACCTGTGCAAAGATCTATAGATGGGAGATGGAATGGTGGGTACAGGAAGTGACAAGGTGGCCAGTTTGGCTGGAACATAGTATGTGTTAAGGATGAAAAAAATCTGGAAATTTAGACTAGAGTCAGACTGTGAAGAACTTTAAATATCAGGATAAGGAGTTTATATTTTATTCTAAAAGAAATGGGGCAGTCACTGGATCTTCTTTTATCAGTATCTTAAAATGAAATGACATGCTTATCAAAAGTTGGAATAATAACCAATACTTGGGATAATGGCCAATATGAAAGAACCAAGATCCAAAAATAATCTAGACAGTAAGATCCTTGAGGACAACTGATGTTTTCATTTTGTCTTCAAATGTGCAGTGCCTAACCCAGCACTTTATACATAATAGACTCCTAATAAATGTTTATTGAGTTTAATCTAATTGAATAAATGTGAAGTCCTATACTTAGGTTCAAAAATTAAACTGCACAAGTTCTAGAATCACATAGAATTTAGTGTTTATGACTATGATGACCCATATTATCAATGAGTATATTAATAACATATAGTAATGCCACATGAACAGGCTTTGAGAGTCATGGGTTGGACAAACCTGTTAGATGAACTAGTCCTAACTAAAGACCCACTCATAGAAGAAAGATTTGGGCATATTGGTTGACCACAAGTTCAATATGAGTCAACAGTGTAACATGGTTTCCAAAAAAAGCTAATGTGATCATAGACAGCATGAATGGAAGCACAGTGTCAAGATCAAAGGAAGTGATAGTCCTACTCTCTTCTGCCCTAGCCAGACTCCATCTGAAGAATTTTGTCTGGTTCTAGGCACCACATTCTAGGAAGGATTTTGACAAACAAGTTCAGATGAGGATAACAAGATGGTGAGGCAATTGGAATCCATGCCATATGTGAGCAATGGTTGAAGATATTTAACTGGGGTGGGGGTGGGGGTGGGGGTTAGTCTAGAGAGGAGAAGGCTTCCAGGGCCTTCTTCAAATACTTTTTAAATGAAGGATCAACTTTGTTCTAACTTCAGAAAATAGAACTAAAGCCAGTGGGTGGAAGTAACAGACAGGCAGATTTCTGCTTCCCATAATCAATCAATCAATCAAAAAAGCAAGAAAGAGTCTTACAATTATAGGAATGGGAGAATAGAATAGGAAACCTTTTGAAGCACTATGTTTGCAGTCACTGGAAGGGTTCTAGCCAAAGATTGATTGCTGTGTGTCAGGAACATTGTAGACATGTACTGTACTGGGTGGTTGAGGGTCTTAGATGACCTTCAAGATCTGCAGCTCTGAAATTCTATGATTTCATTTCATCTTTCTGACTATGCAACTAAATTGAACTATGTGAACTTGGGTAAAGTTTCTCAAATAGGGCAGTTGACTGACCTAAAGGTTCTTTCCAGCTCTAATAATCTCTGTTCTAAGATCCCTTCCTGTTCTAAAACCCTATATTTTAAGGGTACTTTCATTTCGGTCTTTCCATGGTATAGAAGAATGATAGAAATAGAGTTAGGAAGACCTCACAGCCCTTACTGTGTGACCATCAGCAAGTCATTTTAATATCTCTGAGACTCACTTTTCCACTTCTGCAAAAAGAAGATACCTATAGAACTTACCTCAAAGAGTTGTTGTGAGACTTAAATGAGATACCACAAAACACTTTGCAAACTTTAATCTATATAATTCTACACTCATTCACACTGAAGTGTGGGCGAATTAATATATGCCTCCTCCTAGGGATATTTGCACTTTAAAAGAAGAGCCTGGAGGTGACTAGGGAATGCTCTACTAAATATAGAAAGGCCAGCCTTGGTAAAGTAATAACTTGATGAGGAGAGTCTTCTTCCCCAGGCATTTCACCCCCTAGGCCCATTGTGGTCAGTGTAGAAATCAGACTACGTACCTGCCAGTGAGGAGCTGGCTTCGGGAAGGGGTACAAATGGGCTGGATGTAATAATTCTCTAGCTTTACACCCTCCGCGGCCAGTCGGTCCAAGGTCGGAGTCTGGATGTCTGAGCCGTGGTAGCCCACATCGTGATAACCCTGGTCATCAGTGAGGATGAAGATGATGTGGGGTGGAGGTGGGGACACAGGCTGCGAGGGTGATGGAGGAGGTTTGTCCCCAGGGGTCCGAGGCCCATCAGCTTGGTGGCCCGGCTTGACCCAGTCCCACGAAAGGTAGCCGAAGCTGAGGAGGCTGACCAGCGAGAAGCCAGTGATCGCTGACACCGCCATGCTGCCCCCAGCCCAAGAGCGGCTCAGCTTCTGAAACAGAGCCAAGGTCACGGCCGCCAGGAGCTTAAGTCTACGGGACCGCTGCGCCCTCCTGGCGCTCACTCCTCTCTTCTGGGAAGGGAGAGCAAACTCCTGAATTGCTTTCTTTGCCCTTTCTCCTCAAGGTTAAGTCTGCAGAAAAGGGGGAGAAACTACCGGAATTCTGTACTTGAAGGGTGCTGAGGTGGCTGAACCCCCAACCTGAGGACCCGAGCTAGAGAGAAAAGATCTAGGCCCCTCCCCCTTAAAGACTCCGGGCCAGGGCCAGCTGTGAGGCTTGAGGGGGTCCTCCTTCACAGCTGGAGGCTACCCCGGGACTGCTGGGCTCTCCGAGCTTTGGGTGCTAGCTCAGCCAGGGGTCCCGCCGTGCTTCTTCCCTCCCTGCCTCCCTCCTTCCTCTTCTCCCTCTTTCTCAGCCAGGAGAGCCCCCGACCGGCCTTTGCTGCCTCCCCCAAGATCTCTTTCTCATTTTCTGGGGCCCGCCCTCCTCCCTAAGCCCCCTCCTTTCTCTCTGTCTCCTTATCCCTTTTCTTTAGTTCTCGCCTCCCGGTCCGACCCTGGCACGCCTCTCGGCAGCTTCAACTTCAGCCTGGGTTCACTCAGTCTTTCTTGGAGATCTTGGTTGCTGCCAAGTCCAGTTCTCTGCAAGCCCCTGAGCGAAGTGGGCTGGGACCCCAGCGAGAGGAGAGGAAGGCTGAATGGGATGGGGCGGGCCGGGACAGGGGGGCGGAGCTGGAGGCACCCCGCCGAAGAGAGGGAGGGAAAGCGCAAAGTTTTGACTTCAGCTGGGGCTTCCAGGTGGAAGGGAACCGCGCACAGCTGGGGCTCCTCCTCTGCTGCCTCGCGGGAAATTGGCCGCCTGGGGGGTGGAGTGCCAGCCCCGGTCATGAGGTGGGGGATCAGTGCCCAAAGCCGGGCCCGGGAACAAGAGTGCTATCTTGGGCCCGCCTAGATATCTGGAACACAGAACGCCAGAACAGAAAAGGACCTTAGAACAGGCACGTCAGACCTGGGAGGGATCATAGAACATAGTATGTCAGAGCTGAAAGGAACTTTAGAAAATGAGCTTAGACTGTTAGAAATGAAAGGCAGAGACTAGCTGGTCCAAATCCTTTAATGAACAGATAGAGAAAATGAAGACCACTGAGGTTAAATGACTGATCTTAAGAAACACAACTAGTTAATAGCAAAGCAAGGGTCTGACTCCTAGTCTGCTACTCATCATTTTTCTTAAATAAAAGAGAAAGATCTTTAATCATGTACCTTCACCCAGTTGTGGTGAAAGTGAGACTTCTCAACCAAACAAGTTACAAAAGATAAAATGGATTCTTTCAATTACATAAAATTAAAAAGCTTTTAAGTGAACAAAAATCAATGTCTATGGGGGAGGGGAGGGGGAATCTTTGCATCAAATATCTATGATAAGGGTCCAAACTAAAAGCCACTGTCAATGAATAAATGGTCAAAGGATATGAATGACAGGTCTGGAAAGAAAATCTGCAGACTATTAAAAATCATATTAAAGACTGCTCCAAATCATTCATCATAGAACTACACTTCAAAACTATACTGAGGCTGCACCTCACACCTAAAAAACAGGCACTGGTGATGAAAGAGTCATGGTGTTGGAGGAATAAGAAAGGCATAGTAATATACTGTTGGTAGAGCTGTGAATTGGTCTAGCCATTCTATAAAATAATTTATAATTATATTTTTTTGACCCAGAGATCCCACTACTAGACATAGATTCCAAAAAGGTAAAAGACAGAAATTGTAGCCAACAAATGGAAATAAAGTTGGAATGACTAAATAAATTGTGGTACACTCATGTAATGAAATATGATTACACTATAAAAAACAATGAACATGATGACTACTGAAAACCACAGAAAGACATAAGTGCAGAATGAAACTAACTTCAACAATTTAAATTTAAAGAACAACAACCCCCCACACACACACACACACATACAAATAAATTGAAACTGAACCCAAGGACTTAATGAACCAAACTTGACCCTGAAGAAAAAATGAGAAAATGCACCTCCTATCTTCATTGCTAGAGCATTTGTGGGTGATATGGCTATGGATATATGAACATATTGGATATGGAATATTGCATATGTTGTCAAATATGACTGATGGTTTGTGTAGTTTTGCTTAATGGCTTTTTTCCTCTTTAATAATCTTTGTTAAATGAGATGACTTTTGGGTAGGAGAGAAGGGAAGGATTTATATTCAGAAGTGTGACAAAAATAAAACCAACAAAAGGTTAAAATCATCATAATAATGATAATGCATTTATTTAGCTTATAGCTGAGATAGTGCAAATACCATTATTGTCATTTTATGGAGGAGAAAACTGAAACTTAGAGAGGTGATGTAGTTTGCCTACCTTGGACACAGTTAAATAGTATCAGCTAGGAAACCTAGAGCTCCTGACTCCAAGTATGGAACTGCCTACTGATAAATCTCATACTTCATTAGGCTAATATTCAACCTTCAAATATAGGGTTTTTTACTGGGTTTTGGGCAGCTAGGTGATACAGTGGATCTGAGTCAGGGAGACTCCATCTTCCTGAATTCAAATCCAGCCTCAAACACAGCCTAGTTGTATTGTACTGGGCAAGTCACTCAATTTGCCTCGGTTTTCTTATCTGTAAAATGAGCTGGAAAAGTAAATGACAAATCACTGCAGTACCTTTTCCAAGAAAATCCCAAATAGGGTCACAAGGAGTTGGACACAAATGAAAATGACTGACCATGAACAAATCAAAGACTTTCCAGCTTGGTAGGATCTTCTAGAGCTTGTAGTCTGTTTGTACAACCTTTACAAACCTATAGTCATTTCTACAATATAGTGATGCTTTAGAAAAATACTTGGGGTGGAGGAGATAAGACAGATTTGCTTTTTTTTTTTTTAGATTTTTCAAGGCAATAGGGTTAAGTGGCTTGCCCAAGGCCACACAGCTAGGTAATTATGAAGTGTCTGAGGTCGGATTTGAATCCAGGTACTCCTGACTCCAAGGCCGGTGCTCTATCCACTGTGCCACTTAGCTGCCCCTGCTTTCTTTTTTTAAAGATAAAAAATATCTTTATGAAAATAGGCAATGTACACTTTAAGGGCATCCTTGATGAAAACACAAGAAGGAAATAAGCATGTTTCATCTAGACAATAATGTAGCAGATAGAACAGTGAAGAATCTTCTGGACTCCATCAGAGAAACAGGAGTTGGCAAAGCATTTGTAGAGGCTTGGTGGGTGAGAAGAAAAAAGAGACAACCTTGTCATGCAAGAAAGAGCAAAGATCACAGAAGGATTCTGCTATCTGTATCCAGAGAAAGAACTGATAAAAATAAGTATATATAGAATGATTTTATATATTTGTGTCTAATAAATGTGTCTAATGTCTCCAATGTCTAATGTCATGGGGGAGAAAAGGAAAAAAGAGGAAAAAAATAAATTTACGTGGTAACTTCATTATATATTTAATGGAAATAGAAGATTTTACATAATAGATTTGTAGTTTTGTGTGTAATCATCGTTTCCTATTATACTGTATCATGGAAATGTGTTTTATTCTCTAAATTAAAATTAAAATTAAAAAACTAAACTTCCAGTGCCATTTATCCCTGTCCTAAGCCTACCTAACTTCTGTGACTTACTACTTGTGTGACCTTAGATAAATCATTTCTTCTCAGTTTTCTCAGTGTCCTTACCTATGTAGAAAGAAAGCAGACTACATTGGGGTTGTCAAATTCAAATAAGAATGGAGGCTACTAATCTGTGTATAAGGATCCTTGCAGGCCACATATTGACTTAGATTTAAAGTATAATGCAATCTGTTTTATTGTCCTCTTGTTTATTTTGTCCATTATTTCCTAATTTCACTTTAATATAGTTCTAGCAGCACTATGTTATGGCTGCATGGGCCAGACCACAAGTTTCACACCTCTGGACCAGACAATCTCTTAGGTCTTATTAGTATGCTTTGGACTTTAGAGCTCACATATTCTTGGTTCCATATCCCTAATCATGAGGTGAAGCAGAGACAATTTTGACTGACTCTGGAACTAGAACTGGCATTGGAAAGGCAATGATCAGCCAAAGCTAGGCTCTTGATCTTCCTCATACCTGCTGGTGGGTTCCACTGAAGAGACAAGAAGTATTGAAAACCCTTGATGGGGAAAAAAGTTGAGAGCACAGAACCCTATAGCTATTTTCTGATTCTCTTGACTTCTATTCATTCTTTCCTGCTCTTAAGTGAAGGAGAACCATGATCTTATGAGCTTTAAAAGATGAGAATGGAAAACCAGCCCTATTCAGTAGTAGCAGAAATGAGGATTCATCTTTCATCAGCTAGACTATGTTTGGAAGTGAACTTATTAGGGTAAATGCTATATAAAAACTGCTTTTAAGTATGATACCACTCTCCCCAGGGAACAAAGTAGTATAGGCGAGAGTGTGACATTCAGGTGTGGGACAGAATATCTTTGAACATCTATCCTTGCTCTATCTGACCTGGAAATGGAAAGATCTGAATTCAGATCTGCTCTCTGACACTTAACTAGCTGTGTCAGAGCAAGTCACTTAACCTCAGTCTCTCCCAGTTTCCCTAACTGTAAAAATGGGACAATAATTAGTTCCTAACTTATTGGATTATTGTAAGAATCAAATGAAATAAATAAGCATGCTTTGGGACTTTGGGAGACTTTACAAACCATAAAGTACTATAAATAACAGCCACATATAATATATAATAATAATATCCCTTTGTAAAAACTAAATTGATGCTAAATAGTTCAATGAAATTGGGGCCCTATTGACTGACGTGGCATAGTAAAGAGGAAACAAACCAGAATGAGGTCTCAAACCAATGGCATTAGAGAAAGTCACTCCACTCTCCCTCAGTGGTACCTCTGGAACCCAAACCCATTCTGAGAGACCACAATTAGTATTCCAGCATTCTTTGGTTCCAATTATTCTTATTTCCTAAATGTTCCCTCCCTAGTAAAGGAAGCAGGATCATTATAGGCACAGAGGAAGGAAACTATAGGAAGTATTTTGGGGACAGCCATTGGACCAGTTTATAAAGTAAACAGATGTAATATGAGACAAGACTGAAAACTCAGGGTAGTGTCACATCATGGAGGCAATAAGGAATTGCTGAAGTTTTAGTAGGGGCAAAATGCCACCATTTCTATGCATCGGAAAGATGGAAGCCTTATGATATTAGTTTGGACCAGAAAGAGAGTGGATCATCTTGAATGGAATAATAGAATTAAGGCTAGGATTAAAATCAAAAGATATGGACTTAATTCACAGATTGGCTACTTGCCATGTGTGTAACCTTGGGGAAGGCATCAACTTAGTTTGAGTGTTAGTTTCCTTATACCATAAAAGAGTTGAGTGAAATGAGCTCTATGGTCCCTTCCAACCTAGATTCTATTTTTCTTTCTCCTGTGACTTCCACATACTAAGTCCAGGGCTAGGATTATAGGGTCAGTGAAGACTTGGTGTCTCACTCAGAGAATTATGAAGGGACAGCCTCTGCTCACCCTTCTATTCCATAAATTGAACTTCCTTAGCTTGGAACCCTAGTCTCTATCACCACCACCAGCACCTTGATCCTCAGCTCATCTTTACTCTCCATCTTATGAGGCCCTTAGCCATGATTTGAGCCTAATGTGAATGTAATATGAGGATAGTTATATCCTTTTCCTCCTGGAACTGATTTTGCCTTGCACATTCTTCTTGGTCCCTTCCAGCTAGGTGACTCAGTAGAAAAAATACTAGGTCTAGAATCAGGAAGATCTGAGTTCAAATATGGTTTCAGATACTTTTGACCCAAGATAAGTCACTTAACTCTGACCTGCTGCAGTTTCCTCAACTATAAAATGAGCATAATGTTGCATTCACTTTTCAAGGTTGTTGAGGAGATGAAATGAGATAATATTTCTAAAACTTGTTTCAATAAATGCTTGTTCCCCTCCCTTCTTTTCTACTCTAAATTCTATGATCTTGTGATTCTTTTACATTGCCAAAGCACATATTTAGACATTTAATATTTGGGGGCAGCTAGGTGGCACAGTGGATAGAGCACCCGCCCTGGAGTCAGGAGTACCTGAGTTCAAATCTGACCTTAGACACCTAATAAGTACCTATCTGTGTAGCTTTGGGCAAGTCACTTAACCCCATTGCCTTGCAAAAACCTAAAAAAAAATTTGATGACATTTTGGAAAAGACACACAAAATACATTAATTGTCTTATCCCCACTTGATAAGAGGGGTTCTCAAGACAGACATGTACTTATCAAGCATTTATTTTTAGCACTTTTTTAAGGTTTTTGCAAGGCAATGGGGTTATAAGTGGCTTGCCCAAGGCCACACAGCTAGGTAATCATTAAGTGTCTGAGACCGGATTTGAACCCAGGTACTCCTGACTCCAAGGCCGGTGCTTTATCCACTACGGTACCTAGCCGCCCCTATTTTTAGCACTCTTAAGAGATAAAAATGCAAGTAAAAAAAAAGTCAGATTCTGATCTCAAGGGGCTTACATTCTAATGAGAAGAAGGCAACATATAAAAAAGAACAGGGCTGGTGAGATAGAGGAACCTTCAAAGAGACAAAATAGCAAAGTCTGGAGAATAGGAATCACAGACAGGAGGGAATGAAGCATGGCCAATCTGAGGCTGTCGCCAAAATGGAAGCTCCCAGAAGGAGAGCTTTTTTATTGGGAAAAGGGAACCAGAAGAGGGATATTCTAGGGTTCTTAGAGGTTCTCAAGTATTCAGTTCTGGAGGAAATAAGAGTTCATATCCCTTCATCTGGTATAGCCCTAGCTATCTATCTGGAAGGTACCTTCAAACCCCACATTTCCCCTGAGCCTCTTGAGATTCTTAGGCTTAAAAATCAAAATATTGGCAGGTGATGTGAGCCTTTAAGGCCAATCCTAAGCAGCTGGATTTAACCTTGTGTTTAACCCTCCAAAGTTCACTAGTACCATGAGGGAGGCTATTCTCAGAAGATTATTCAAAGCAGAATTCTGATTCATACAATGGGAGCTCTGTACAGAGCATCGCATGCCCAGATCTGTTTGCCCAGCCTGCCTGTGGCCTCACCTCTCCCTGTGTTCCCCACAGCCTCCACCCACCCTGACCCCAGCTCTACCTCTGAGGCCAACTCAAAGAGGATACATATGAAAGACCTTTTAAAATAATCATTCAGAAAACTTTCAGAAGTTCCTTACCTTTTCCCCTGGCCTCAGGAGGACAGGAATCCAATTCCCATTCCTGTTTGGCCAGGGCTCTGCTGCCTTCCTAATGCCATAAAGCATTCCATTCCCTCTATGGATAGGGGAGGATTTGATCACAGATTCACACACACACACACAAACACACACAAAGATACAGACACAAATATACATAGGCACATACATATACATACACAACACTCACATGTATGCACATGTACAGACTTACACAATACCCCATATGAACATACAGCAGAACATGAGATTGCAGTCCCCAAAGTCACTAACCATCTCTTAATGGTCAAGTCCATTGGCCTTTTCTCAATCCTCACCCTTCCTGACCTCTGTACCCTTTGCTTCATCACCCTCTTCTCCTTGATACTTTTCTTCTCTAAGTTTTCATGACACTAGGCACACCAGGCCTTTACCACCATCCCCTAAGAATTTAACATTTCCTCCTAGGTCTAAAGCCTGGATAGGCCCATCCCCCCCATTTCTTATGTTTATCCTTTAGATATATATCTATCACAATATATTCTCAGGCCCTTCACCTTGAGAACAACCAAGGCACAAGGATAGCTAAGGCTGCATATTGAATCCAGGTCAGCGGAGAAAAGCACACAAAGTATGGAGTGATTTCAACTTTTCTCACATGAAGAGGTAAGGCTTAGAAATCTCAGACTAGGGTCTATATACCCTGAAGAGATTATAAAAAAGGGTGAAAAACATCACTTATACAAAAATATTCATAGCAGCCCTGTTTGTGGTGGCAAAGAATTGGAAATCAAGTAAACGTCTTTCAGTTGGGGAATGGCTTAACAAACTGTGGTATATGTATTTCATGGAACACTATTGTTCTATTAGAAACCAGGAGGGATGAGAATTCAGGGAAGCCTGGAGGGATTTGCATGAACCAATGCTGAGTGAGATGAGCAAAACCAGAAGAACATTGTACACCTTAACAGCAACATGGGGGCAATGATCAACCTTAATGGACTTGCTCATTCCATCATTGCAACAATCAGGAACAATTTTGGGCTAACTGCAATGGAGAATACCATCTGTATCCAAAGGAAGAATTATGGAGTCTGAACAAAGATCAAAAACTATTACCTTCAATTTAGAAACAAAAACTCATTATCTTATTATGTAATTTTGCTATCTCTCATACTTTATTTTTCTTCCTTAAGGATATGATTTCTCTCTCATCACATTCAACTGAGATCAATATATATATACCATGGAAACAATGTAAAGACCAACAGACTGCCTTCTGTGGGGAGTGGGGGGAGGGAAGCAAGATTAGGAGAAAAATTGTAAAACTCAAAATAAATAAAATCTTTCTTAAAAAAATCCCAGACCAGGGGCACAGCTTACTCTTGGTCAGGAGTCTCTTTGCCTATGACTCCTAGAAAGTGTTTCTGCTCTCTGTACCTAATGAGCTTCTCTTTTTCAAGGTATAAAGCTAAGTTTATCTTGCCTACCTACTCACAAGGTGATCTTTCTCTGTTGGTCTTTAATTCCTAAAATAAAACAATAACAACAACAACATGCCACTTCTTTCACCCACCATCTTCCTCTCTCCATTTGGAATACTGAGCTTCTTTTTGAGCCATTATTTTCTCAATTTAGAAACATTTGAACCCTGCCAAAAGACCAAGAATACTCTCCTTTTTCACCTTTAAATAGCTGGTCACTTGACATAAAGAAACAAGAATAATTCATCCAAAGACTTTCTCAGTAATCCCTGTTTATATTTATTGCTATTATTTTATTATATAAGCTTTAGCTCATAAGATCATCTATTAGGATCTTTTTGAATGAGAGATATATTAAATTTTGTCCATCCCAGCATCCTATCATCTACAAATCTGTGAAGCAGGCCATCTTCTTTCAAAGCTCAGATGAAATGGTTGAAGAAAAAAGGTGCAAGAACAGAGCTATGACCCAGAAAGGCTACAAGCTGCTGAATAACAAGGATATCCTCCCTAACTTCAAGACCTCAAAGGATCCAGTCATGATCTCAGACAATACCAACACCTCATTAGTCTCTCAATGGACTAACCTTGGTGCAGTCATAATTCTAGGGAAGTCTCATGGAGGCCTCTAGAAACTATCAGATATGTCTCTATCACTCCCATTTTCTATCACTTTTGAGAGTTCAGACTAGGAAACCAAGGCAAATTGATAAGTACCAGAAGGGCATCATGAGAAAAAAAATTCTGATTGTCACTTCTTAGAAAAATTATCCAATTTAATACAACTACCACAACCAGAGGGCCAAAAACTTTCATGGCCACAATAGTAAATAAACATTTGATCTCTTTGCCAAGTCAACAAATGAGATTACCAAAGTCAACACCCATTTAGCCTATTTAGAATATAAATTCATGTGCAAAACTCTAAGGAAATGAATGATTGTATCACTTTACAAAATGGTCAAAAATAGTTAGTGGGGAAAATAAGCCCACACCAAAAACTCAGCAAGAGTTTCAACTAAACATCAGTGTGAAAATATATTTAGATGAAATTGGAAGGAGATAACAGGTTTGAAATAGAACAAATCTGTTGGCATTTCTACATTAATCTATGGTCATCATTTATCACCTTTTTAATTCTAATAAAATATGCTATATGAGGAAAGTACATTCCAAAAAATCAGGCAGGAAGAGTAACTACACCTCAAATATTTCAAGGGAAACTGTACCAAAAATAACACAATTTCAAATACAATAATAATTGCTTATAATAATTGATGTATAGCTCATTGAAATTTGCAAAGAACTTCATGATTATTTCACTTAAAGGCAGAGACTGATTTCAAGTATCTCAAGAAGAAAACTATGCCAAAAGAATGGAAAGGATCAAGAGTATCCTCGATGAAAATATGAGGAGGAAATAGACTTTCACTGATGATTCTCCACAGCAGTATATATCTTCACAGTTATAGGAATTGATTGAAAAGTGTAAAGAATACAAGATTATGCTATGTATGTTGCATTTTAATAACAAAATGAAATATTTAAGATATTTTGGAAAACAATTTGGAATTATGCAAAGAAAGTAACTAAAATATCTTTTGCTTATTAGCATTTATTCCCAAGGAGATCAATAACAATAAGAAAGGCCCACTACACACTAAAATATTTAAAGCCTTCCACACACTTTCTTTGTGGGAAAGAAAAATGAAGATGCTCATCAACTAGGGAATGACTACAAGTTTTGATACATGAATTCAATGGAATATTGCTATGCTATAACAAAAGGTATAAATACAGAGAAGAATTGGAAGACTTATGGACTGATGCCAAGCCAAGTAAGCAGATCCAAGAAAATAATATATACAATGACAGAAATAGTGTAAATGAAAGAACAACAACAAAATAATGGAAACTGAATGCTATGAAATTATGATATCAGCTCCAAAGAAGAGATGTTCAAAGGTCCACCCTTCCCCTCCTTCTTTAAAGAGATTAGGGAATATGGGTACGGAACGATACATACAATTTGAGATTTTTTTCAACATATCAGTTTTACAGAACTTTTCCTCTTTTTACTGTCTTTATTATAAGACACAGCTCTATGGCAAGGGATGGGAGGATACATTGAGAAATATAAAAACAAAATTTATCAATAAAATTCATTTTTAACAAGAGAGACTGACCAACCACAGAGAAAAACTTAACATATTAAAAATGCACATTGCCCATGTGCAGTAGAATGGGCTGCTCTTCAACTTCATCCAACAGCACATATATTGTGGATGGGTCCAGAAGTGAAAAAGAAGAGAGTAGTTTGGAATCACAGTTTAGAAATTTTACAGCACTTTTTATATCATTCTCTAACACAAAACCTCATTAATGACAATAGTCTACCATTGATACTATGTAACCAAAAATCATGAAACATCACAAACTCAAAAAAATGGTCAATTATCCGAAAAGCTATAAAAAGATCCTCAATAGGAAAAGATAGACTGTTGTATATTCCCAATAATTATTTGTGTACACAGAGTCATGAAAAGATATACATCAAGATCATATATGATCAGGAAAGGAGGAGCTTTCATGTGACAAAAATGATGGATACTAGCATTGTCCTAATTTCCAAAAATATAAAAGGGTCAAAATAAAGCCTCCTGTACAATAAATATGTCATCTGGGGAAAAAATGATGGTAGAACAGGGAGGATGAATAAAAGTATATGGACAAGAATCATACAGGATAAGAAGACATGAATTGGTTGATAGCCTTGGATGTATATCAGCAGATGGATTGCCTATAGCCCTGAGATTATTGATCCACTAGCTTGATATGATATATGATATGATATAACATGATACGAAGCATCACAATACAACTCAGCACAACACAAAACAATACATTATTGTATTTTCCAAGACAATAGTCAAGTTGCTCATTTTTCTTGCTCTTTGATTGATTTGCCTTTCCTTCTGACCATTCTGATGAGTAGGATGATACACTTAGGGAATAAATGGAATTTCATATCCACTTTTGATATGACCTAAGCTCTCTTCTCTTGGGTCTAAAATTTCAATGTCTGATTCAGAAGAGGAAAAGTTCAAGGTGGTGTCATCAAAGAATACTTTCTAGATGTCATAGGACCTAAAGGTAGACTTGGAATGGAAAGATGAGTCAGACACATGGAGAGGAAAGAGAGGGCTTTTCGGGGAAGGGAATATTAATGGTCTTGTATGGGTCATCCAGGGCTAGACTTGAGTTGGTGGTGGTGGTAGTGATCATGGGGGTGATTGGGTCATAAAAGAAAGGACTGGAGGAGGGGAGGAAGTAGACCTTAGCCCAAACCTAATATGGCCCCCAATATGCCCTTTACCAGGACAGTTTGA
Source organism: Macrotis lagotis (assembly GCF_037893015.1). NCBI lineage: Eukaryota > Metazoa > Chordata > Mammalia > Peramelemorphia > Peramelidae > Macrotis > Macrotis lagotis. Next base: position 401,054,557 of record NC_133658.1, on the reverse strand, counting down.
TCGCCTGTGCCCTCACCCTAAACCCTGCTACCCACTTCCTCTCCCCCCACTTCACCGTCCCCACCCCCTCACAGGCAATACCACAGTAAAGGCAGCCACAGGCAGGTTATTCTTGGCCCGGAAGCCGAGGGGCCTGCGGGGTGGGCGGATTCCAGGAGAGCTGCTGCCCACTGGAGGTCTGCACAACTCCCCCATAAGGCAAGCTGAGGTATGTAATGCCTGCCCCCACCCAGGCCAGGCACAAGGAGCCCTTTCTAGCTAAAGACCCCAGGGTGGAGCTTTATGGGGGCTGTGGGTCACCCGATGCCTGGTTGTTTATTGCTCTAGCCCCAGACCCTGCCTAACTCTGAGTAAGAAAAACACACCTGTGAGCCAAAGCCTCAGGCAGGCACCTGCAGCCAGAGCCATAGAAATGAAAGCAGAGGTAGTAGTTGATTCCTCACCCTAACCATCATGACTACCCTCAGGGGCCTCCCAGAGACCTTTCTGCACATCCAATAGCTCGGGCACCAGTGGGAAGAAAAGATGGAACCCCTAAAACATTTAAAAGAAAAGGGACCTTGAATCATGCAAGCTTCACTCTTGATTGCAATTCACATTTAAAATCTAGGAGAGTCACAGTCAGCCCACCTTTCCAACAGGGACTAGGAATCAATTAGTCATCCATTCATCCAATAATCATTTATTAAGCACCTACTGTTGGATAGAGCACTATGCTCCAGACTGAAGGAGATACATAATTTAGGTAAGGTTACTTCCACCTTCTGGTCCAGCTAAGTTCTGCAAAAAAAAAAAAAAAAAAAAAAATCCTACTCCTTCCCATCCCTCCCCATCTCCAGCTTCAGGGACTGTGACACTGGTTCTGCCAAGTCTTCAGGGAAGGCCTATGCAGAGCATCAGGGAATGTTTGGATTGGGAAGGATGTGTAGAAGTCACTGGGTCTGTCACCTCATTTCTTCTATTTATAAAGACCTCCAGAAAAGGAGATTCCATAGTTGTCTAAGCTGTCTCCTTCTCATGTTAAGCACATGGCCCATCAATATTTCTCTCTTTTAACAGAATTGAATATTTACTTAAATAAAATCTTAGCAAAATGATTACAACAAGTTATCACTGGGATAATACATTATGATCAAGTAGGATTTATCTCAGGAATGCAGGGTTGGTTCAATATTAGGAAAACTGTTAGTATACTCAATTATATCAACAACAAACTCATCAGAAATTATATGATCATATCAATAGATGCTGAAAAATCTTTTGACAAAATATAGCACCCATTCCTACTAAAAACACTAGAGAGGGTAGGAATAAATGGACTGTTCCTTAGAATAATTAGCAGTATCTATCTGAAACCATCAACAAGCATCATATTCAATGGGGAGAGGCTAGAGGCATTCCCAATAAGATCAGGGGTGAAACAAGGATGCCCATTATCACCACTACTATTCAATATCGTATTAGAAATGTTAGCTTCAGCAATTAAAGAAGAAAAAGAAATTGAAGGAATTAGAATTGGAAAGGAAGAGACAAAACTCTCACTTTTTACAGATGACAAGATGGTATACCTAGAGAATCCCAAGAAATCAACCAAAAAACTACTGGAAACAATTAGCAATTTTAGCAAAGTTGCAGGTTATAAAATAAACCCCCATAAATCCTCAACTTTCCTATATATGACTAGGAAGAAACAGCAGGAAGACCTAGAAAGAGAAATTCCATTCAAAGTAACCTCAGACAGTGTAAAATACTTGGGAGTCTATTTGCCAAGACAGACTCAGAATCTTTTTGAAAACAATTATAAAACACTTCTCACAAAAATTAAATCAGATTTAAATAACTGGGCAAATATCAACTGCTCATAGATAGGTAGAGATAATATAATAAAAATGACAATTTTACCAAAACTAAACTATCTGCTTAGTGCCCTACCAATAAAAATTCCAAAAAATTACTTTAATGAGTTAGCAAAAGTTTATGGAGAAATAAAAAGTCAAGAATTTCCAGGGATTTAATGAAAAAAAAAGTGCAAAAGAAGGGGGCTTAGCCCTACCTGATCTAAAATTATATTATAAAGCATCAGTTGTCAAAACTGTCTGGTATTGGTGGACTAGTGGGATATACTATACTAGGTACAATATATACTATACGAGTCTATACTAGATGCAATAGCTGGAAACAATTATAGTAATCTGCTGTTTGATAAACCCAAAGAGTCTAGCTATTGGGATAAAAACTCCCTCTTTGATAAACACTGCTGGGAAAATTGGAAGTTAGTATAGAAGAAACTGACATTAGACCAACACCTCACACCCTTTACCAAGATAAAATCCAAATGGATACAGGATTTAGACATAAAAACAATACTATAATCAAATTAGAAGATCAAGGACTAGTTTACCTGTCAGATCTATGGAAAGGGGAACAGTTTATGACCAAGGAGAACATCACTAAAAACAAACTAGATGATTTCGATTATGTTAAATTAAAAAGATTTTGTATAGATAAAACCACTGTAACCAAGATCAAAAGAAATGTAGTAAACTGGGAGACAATCTTTACAACTAATGTTTCTGACAAAGGACTCATTTCTAAAATATATAGAGAACTGAGTCATAGTTTAAAAAAAAAAAGCCATACCCCAGTTGACAAATGATCAAAGGATATGCAAAGGCAATTTACAGATGAGGAGATCAAAGCAATCCACAGTCATATGAAAAATTGCTCTAAATCACTACTTATTAGAGAAATGCAAATTAAAGCCTCTCTGAGGTACCATCTCACACCTCTCAGACTGGCCAATATGATCAGAAAGGATAACAATCATTGTTGGAAGGGTTGTGGGAAATCTGGGTCTCTATTATATTATTGGTGGAGCTGTGAACTCATCCAGCCTTTCTAGAGAGAAATTTGGAACTATGCCCAAAGGGCAACAAAAATGTTCATACCCTTTGATCCAGCAATACCACTACTGGGTCTATACCCTGAAGAGATGATGAAAAAGGGTAAAAACATCACTTGTACAAAAATATTCATAGCAGCCCCGTTTGTGATGGCAAAGAATTGGAAATCAAGTAAATGTCCTTCATTTGGGGAATGGCTTAGCAAACTGTGGTATATGTATGTCATGGAACACTATTGTTCTATTAGAAACCAGGAGGGACAAGAATTCAGGGAAGCCTGGAGGGATTTGCATGAACTGATGCTGAGTGAGATGAGCAGAACCAGAAAAACACTGTACACCCTAACAGCAACATGGAGGTGATGATCAACCTTGATGGACTTGTTCATTCCATCAGTGCAACAATCAGGGACAATTTTGGGCTGTCTGCAGTGGAGATTGTATGCAGATAAAGAACTGTGGAGTTAACAAAGTTCAAGGACTATTCCTTTTAACTTAGAAAATACTTATATTGTCTCATCTTGTTATCTCTTATACTTTATGTTTCTTCCTTAAGGATATGATTTCTCTCTCATCACACTCAATTTGAATCAATGTACAACATGGAAACAATGCAAAGACTGACAAATTGCTTTCTGTGGGGGGTGGGGGAGGGAAGTAAGATGGGGGAAAAATTGTAAAACTCAAAATAAATAAAATCTTTAATTAAAAAAATTAAAGATTTAAAGCTAGGGTGACCTTAGAGGTCATCAAGTCCATTCTCCTCATTTTCCAGATAACACAATTGAAGCCCACTGAAAAGGAATGACTTGGCCAAGGTCGTATACATTGTAAGAAATATATATATATATATATATATATATATATATATATATATATATATATATATATATATTCAAGCCTGGAACCCAGCACCTCTGACTCCAAATCCTGAGTCTTTTGTACCTCCTATTATGCTGCCTTTTTCTCCCCCAACCCAAATACTCTCCATCCTTCTAGAAACAGCCATAGAGCCACCTTTTCAAAGCCTCCACCTTCACTCCAAATCCCAAGGAATCTATCTTTGCTGAGCTCCAGGCACTTATTGACTTATAGTACTTGTCAATAATGGGAGGGAGAATAATGTAGCAGCTCCCACTCCTATAAACACCTTATGATTCACAAAGTCCTTTTCTCCAACAGTCCCAAGATAGGAAATCAGAAGCCCAGAAAGTTTAAATGATTTGCCCAAAGTCCTAATGCTAGTGCCATAGCCTAGAATCAAACCCAGGTTTCCCTGAGTTACACTACTACTCCACCTGAGTACCATCTTTGTTCTATCATTTCGTTTATCACCTTCTAAGGATCTGTGCAATAAAGAGTAATTTGCTCAGTTGGAAAATGGTTGTGGAATTGAGTGATGAATTCATACACTGTCTTGTATCGTCTTCATGTCTTAAGGCAATGTGAGAGTTCACTGAAAGCAATCAGCATTCTTTGCCTTGAAATTACTTTGTATTACATTCTATTTTGTACTTACTTCCTTGTACTTAATTCCTAGAATATAAATGTGGAATCTAACCAGGAGAATAGAAGCTCCTTGAGTGCAAGCATTTTCCTCTTTTTTATCCCAGGAACTTATCCATAGGTCTTAAAATGGAGCAGGCACTTGATAAATGTTGGATTGATTCAAATTATTTTGTGTCTTAGTCATGCCTGTCTGGTCCCAAACCCTCTGTGTCTATAGGAGTAGCTATGCTCCTTAGTTATGTTTCCTTTCTCCTAATCTTGCTCTCCTTTCTCCTTTCCCCCCTCCTCCTCTGCTTCACCACAAAGCCCCCATCCCCTGACACTGCTGACTTTGGCATCTCTATGAACATTCCAACTGTCCCTCTGTGTACAGAACTGTGGTCTGACCTGGTTCCTATGCCTGCCTGCTCTTTCCCTTTGGTTTTGACCCTACAAGTATTTTCCAGTTACTACAGCTCACTTCTGTTACACCCTTTGCCTTCCCAGAACTGACTGGGGCCAGTTAGACAACAGTTCACGTGAAAAAAATCTGGGGATCTGGGAATTGCAGTGGACTCAAAGTTCAGTATGAATCCATTGTGACTAAGAGCAACTTGACCTTAAATTGCTCTGAGAGGCAGAAATAGTATCCAGAATGAGGGAGATGATAATCCTAGTTTTCTGCTCTTGTTACAAAACATCTGGATGATTATGCTTAGTTTTGGGAGCACATTAAAGGAAAGACATTTACAAACCAAAATACATCCAAAGAATGTGGCCAAGATGGGGAGTAGACTGGAAACCATGTTCTAAGAGTATGAGTTTAAAAAACTAAGGAAATTTAGTAGAGGGACGTGGCAACTGACTTCAAGTATCTGAAGAGATATCATATGATAGAGGAATCATAAGAATAATTGATGTAAAGGGAAGAATTAGAAACCATGGGGAGAAAGTGGAAAAGGGGTAGATTTTGGCTCATCTTCCATTTCACCTGTGGTCCAGGACAAGAGGACCCTCCCAGAGAAGGTTGGAGTGTGAAGCTCTCTAACTCTATACTTACATGGACCAGGTTCAGTCTTGGGAAAGCCTGACATAGAAGAGAGGATGTTTTTACACTCTTGGCTTCATTATGAATTGGTTTATATCTATTTGTCTCTTCTAAAAGGAATTAGCATGTCATTTTTAGAAAAGGTACTCAATATCCAAAATTGTCTAGGACAGCTACCTAGAAGAAATGCTTAAAACACAAAATGCTCATGAAAATGTATTTACAAATACTTAAAATGTAATGTAGTTGCCATCATGTATCATACTTTCCCGGGAAGTGAAGATATTTTTGTTGAACTGTAGAATGTCACATTTGCCTTGAATCTGTACTTTCTGAACAATCAAAGATTCCAGTTATTCTAGACCTCCTCGGACCTGGCTTGATCTTTCATAGTTCTTTAAGCTGAAGCATTCTCTTAGAGGTCAGGCATCCCCTCAGAGAAGTGGTGTGAGTGCAGAAAGTCCTCCCCCACCAACTGCACCCCTAGGGAACAATATCACTGACTCAGGAATTCCTGATCTCTATTTCTTACTCAAGATACTCTCTTACTCAAGAAGTTTGAGGGCTGGAAACATCAATTTCATGATATGATTTGTTCATGGGAGCCAACTTAATCACATCCCTCCCCTTTAAATAGGGCAAAACTACCAAATGATTAGAGTTGACATGCTTTGGAATGTAATATGCTCCCCAATAATGGAGATCTTTAAGCAAAGGCTGAATGTCCATTTATTGGGAATGTTGTAAAGGAAATTCCTAGGCAAGTCATTTGTGCCAATTGATTTCTATATTTAAAGGATACTCTCTAGAGCAATGGTTCTCAAACATTTTGACCCCTTTATACTCTTAAAAATTATTAATAACTCCAAAGTGCAGTGTTTATGTGCTATATCTATTACTATTTACCATATTAAAATTTTAATGGATACATTTTAAAAATAATTATTTATTCATTCATCTTAAATAACTAAAATTAACCCATTTATGTTAACCTATGTTAAGATGAATAACATAATGGGGAGGCTAGGTGGTGAAGTGGTGGATAGAGTACCAGCCCTGGAGTCAGGAGTACCTGAGTTCCTATCTGGCCTCAGACACTTAATAATTACCTAGCTGTGTGGCCTTGGGCAAGCCACTTAACTCCATTACCTTGCAAAAAAAAAACTAAAAAAAAAAACTAAGGTAAATGACATAATTTTGTGAAAAATAGTTATATTTTCCAAAATGAAAATAATTTAATGAGAAGCATAGCATTGTTTTACATATTTTTTGTTTTACATATTTTTGCAAATCTCTTTGTAGTCTGACTTAATAGAAGACAGGTGAATTCTCATATATGCTCTACTTTGAATCCATTGTAATATATTGTTTTGGTTAAAGCAAATGAAGAAAATTCAGCCTCATACTGATATGTGGTCGAAAAATGGAGGAGTATTTGAAGAGACCAATAACATCCTAGTATTTTGAAACAGTCTTTGGGATCCCCAGGGGCACACAAACCAAACTTTGAGAACATCTGCTATAGAAATCAAATTATTGCCCAGATTTTCCAAAACTTTTATCTGGACAATCCAAGAGATCTCTGGCCTCATCCATGTGGGTTTTCCCTCCCTTACAACCCACTTGTACTTTGTCATCCTATACTAGTCTCCATACCCTTCTAAAGAGCCAACCCAGAGCTTCTTCCCAAAATGCCAAAGACCTTCTTTTAGAGTTTATAATTTTTTTTTATGTTTTACTACACTTTTGAATACTCCAAGCAACAAATTCAGACTGGTGCCTGGACCTAATTCTGTCTTTGGAAGCAGCCCTCTTTCAAAAGAAATCAGGGAAAAGAATAGTCTTCACATCCTATGCTCATTTCAGTTTTATTAAAAAAAATATTTAACTATCTTATGGCAAAACATTATGCTAAGCACTGAGGTTACAAAAACATATATAGTCACTACTCTCAGGAAGCTTACCAATCTATTGGGAGTGTGAGAGGTAATATATACATAAATACCAATAGCAATTTTTGTGATATCAAAAAATTGGAAACAAAGTAGATGCTAGTTGGAAGTGTAAACAAATTGTCATGTATAGCTGTAGTGGAATATTATTCTGCTATGAGAAACCACAAATATGAAGCATTTAGAGAAACATGGGGGAAAATATATAAATTGATAGAGAGCACAGTAGTAAGAGCAGGTAAAACCATATACCTAATGGGGACAGCTAGGTGGTGCAGTGGATAGAGCACCAGCCCTGGAGTCAGGAGTACCTGAGTTCAAATCTGACCTCAGACACTTAATAATTACCTAGCTGTGTGGCCTTGGGCAAGCCACTTAACCCCATTGCCTTTCAAAAGCCTAAAAAAACAAAAACAAAAACCACATACCTAGGGACAATAAGTAGATATACAAAGAATAATTAAAATGTCATTATTTGGACATGTCCAAACTTGGTCCTGGAAAAAAAGTTCAGGAAATGTATTTCCCTCCCTTCTTTACAAAGGGGGTGGATTATGGATGTGGAATATTGCATGTAAACTAAGTTGAAGTGTTGGTTTTTCTGAGTACTATGAGAGATGTGAGCAGGAAGAAATTATTTTCACTTGGAAAGATCAAAGGAACCAATCTAGAAGAAGTGACACCTTGAGGCAGTGATGCCAAATGGATCATACTAGATCTGAAATCAGAAAGACTTGGGTTTAAGTCCTTCTGGTGAAGTTCCTTCAATTTCCCTCAACTATAAAAGGTTAAGGCTCAAATATATGGTCAGCTATAAATCTAAGATCCAGATTGGTTCTTACTGAAGAGAAGGTCTTTAACTAACAGATGAAAGTTGAGAGGGAATCAAAGAAGCTGAATGGGGTAGTCGAATCTCAAAGCCTGTTTCCATCTCCTTGACCCATGTTCTCTGAGGCAAGCAATGCTTCTAGGATGACTGATCCAAATTCTTTTGAAAAGAAAAATATAATTTTCTTTTCCACTCAATGGCACCATGTTTTCCTTCTCCCCCCCGTGTTTATTTCAGTGAGGAAATTGGACTTGAAGGTTTTCACTACTTGAAAGCAAAAAGAGAGAGTCATTTAAAAAACATTTTAAAATATGCCCACATTTTATTTGGAAGTTAGATTTTTATTTTAGATTAATAACAGCTTTTTGGAATCCATGAACCCTGTTACTCTTCCAAGGTTAAAAAAAAATTCCCCTTGCATGCCTGAGCTATTAGTAGCTTCTTTAATCCTGTTAGAGTAGTCTCTTCTTTGGCACCACAAGGTAGAGGCTGAGACCAATCAAAGCCTCCCACCCTTCTTTTAATTCCCCACTGCAGTACCCTCACTAGGTTAGGAAACTGAAAGCCTTTATCCTGATTGGCCCAGAGGCCTTGTTATGTAGTGGAAAAAATCACTGTCAGGAGACCCAGGTTCTAATTTCAATCTTGCCACTAACTGACAGCATGGCCTTGGGCAAGTTATTAATTCTTTGTAGGCTTCAGTTTGATGAGGGTTGGACAAGGATCATAGAGGATTTAGTGTTGGAATTGGATGTTAGAGTTCCCCTAATCGAGGAGTGAGTTCTTAACCTTTTTTTGTGTCATGGATCTTTTTTGGCAATCTGGCAAAGCTTCTGGACCCCTTTTCAAAAATTTTTTTTAAAATTCATAATGAAAGGAAATGCTAAATTTCAGTTAGAAGTTTTTGAAAATAAAGATGTAATGTTTGTCCCAAATTTGCCATCCCTTGGTTAAAAATCACTATCCTGGTCCAACCCTTTCAATTTGCAGATGAAAAAACTGAATTTTTGAGAAGTGAACAAACTTGTCCAAAAGTCCTCAGTGACTTGTCTAAGCTCATATAGATTGTTAGCAGCAGACAAGATTTGAACACAGATTCCAGAACTCAAACTCCAGGCCCAATATTCCTTCCTCTGTACCACTGCCACTTCTTCCTCTTCCTCAACTCTAAAATCCCTACCAGCCCCAAAATTTCATTATTTAATCATTTTAACAGTTAAGAAAATAGCCCAAGATCTATCAGACTTGTATGTATCTTTCAGGATGTACTAATAAATGCTTAATAACAAGCTCTCTGTCTCTGTTTCTATGTCTTTTTCTCATTCTCTGTTTTTAAACATACACATATATACATATAATATATATGAGACATACTTTTAGTTTTGGGGGGTTTCTTTGCAAGGTAAGGGGGTTAAGTGGCTTGCCCAAGGCTACACAGCTAGGTAATTATTACGTGTCTGAATCCGGGTTTGAACTCAGGTACTCCTGACTCTAGGGCTGGCACTCTTTTCCACTGCACCACCTAGCCACCCCAGAAACATACTTTTAAGGTTACTTTGCATTATTAACACGTTCTCCATCACTTTCTGATAGTCTGTAAAACAATAAAACAAAACCTCATTTGTAGTATTTGTTGATTTCCAATTTAAAAAACCTCACACTGAAAATGTGACAATTGACTTTCCTGAGCTAATTCAAAATACCACTGCCTGTATTGATCTACTTAAGATGATTTCCTTCGGGGCTGCTAGGTGGCACAGTGGATAAAGCATCGACCCTGAAGTCAGGAGTACCTGAGTTCAAATCTGGTCTCAGACACGTAATAATTACCTAGCTGTGTGGCCTTGGGCAAGCCACTTAACCCCATTTGCCTTGCAAAAAAACTAAAAAAAAAAAATGATTTCCTTCACCCTGGGAAATTCAGTTCAGGTCATCAAGGGCCCACCAAGGGCCAGACCCTACACCTGGTGATGGTGATACAAGACAAGGGTAGGCATTAGAAAGGCTGAGCAATGAAAAGAAAGCTTCCAGGACTGTCAAAGAACCTGTGTTCAGTCCTAGATCAGCTCCTTTGCTTCCTTTGTGATCCAAGGCAAATCCCTTTCTGTCTCTTAGCCTGTTTTCTCTCCTGTTAATTGAATGCAATGAACTAGATAATCTCCAAGGCTCCTTCCAGCTCTAAATTCTATAGTTTATAATCCTCTTTAATAAAAACCATCTTCTGAATGTGAAAATGTTCAATAGTAATAAAATGTGAAAAGGTTCAATAGTAATAAAAATTAAAATCATCATTAAAGTAGTACTTCTATCATGTTTTTAAGATTTACTTTAGAAGCAGTTAGAGCACTGGCCCTGGAGTCAAGAGGACCTGAGTTCTAGCCTCAGATACTTCAAAATTACTTAGCTGTATTACCTTGGGCAAGTCACTTAATCCCATTGCCTTATTTAAAAAATTACTTTAAGATATATATTTTTTTAAAGATTTGTAAAAATTTACTTTCTTTCCAACTTTGAGACATACAATGTGTAAGTGACCTCTAAAGGTCTCTTCCAGTTCTAATTTTATGATCATAAATATTATTATCCTCATTTTATAGATAAGAAAAGGGAGGGCCATAAAAGTGATGTGATTTTCCCATAGACACACACCACAACCCATTTAAGAGTCAGTATCTCAGCCCTTGTTTCTGTTTCTGCATCCTGGGCTCTTTCATGACCCCTGAGTGACTCTGGAAGCTAAAAAAGGTGGCCAGGCTCTCCTATTTCCTTGCTCCAGGTAGGGAAAATACCGTATCTCTTACCTCTGCCTTATACCTTCTCCCAAGCTATCCTCTCCCCCCAAAGTTCTGCCAAACACCAGACGGAAACTCTCTGATTTTCCTCTGCTTTCTTTTTTCTTTGGCAAAGATTGCCCTGTTTTCTTTAGGCCTTCTCCTCTCCCCCTTCCTCTTCTTGGCCTGCAATATCCAACCTAACAAATCCACAAAGTAAGCCCCCAAGAGAAATATGCTCCCCGAACACCAACACAGTCCTGTCTATAAAATCTTTCAACTTCAGAAACTTGTAACTGCAGAAATCTGTCCAAACATACCAGGGGGCAGCTGTAACTATTGGTGTTGGCCAGTCACCAGGCCTTTAATGAGGAAATACTTACAGTCCAAGTTTGGGAGCCAGACCTTGGAGAGCACAGGGGCTGGGGGTGGGGTGAGGAGGGGGAGAGTAATTAATGTTATGCCTTGGCACCTGGGGAACCTCAACACACAATTGATTGTCCTCAGAAAGAGAACTAGTAACTGATTCCTGTTAACCCTTTAAAGCTAGGGACCAAATCAATGAGGCATGTCAGAGTTGGCCTCGAATTCCTAATTCTCCATCAAAATCAGTTCCTGGCAGAAATTTCTAGACTCACCTGGTACTATTTGGCTGGCATAACCAGACAAATGAAAGGGGTGCTTGCTCCTTTGAAGGCTGGGGGAACACTTCATTCCATGACTAATTTGGAAGGAACTGATGTGGCAGTCCTAAGGACTAAGGGTTAGAGAGAAGATTCTTCTTGCAAAACCCTATTCAAAATGTATTTTGTTTAGACCTATGATTTCAATAATGTAGAAAGCTTGGAGTAAAAACTCCTTCCACTAAAGCCAATCTGAAACTCATCAGTGACTTAGAAACTTAAAATTACCTGAACAAATCACTAACAATAAGTGTAAATGAAAATAGCCTTGAAGTTTTATCTTATATCAAGTTGGTAAAAAAAGACAAAAAATGGGAATAGTCAAGGTTCAAGGGACTTTCTAGAAAGTTATATACTAATATATATTATATATCCTGTTGGTGGAGCTGTGAACTAGTCAAACATTCTAGAAAACAATTTGGAATTATACATGTAAAGGGATCAAAATGTCTGTACCAGAGATCTCACTGCTGGCACATATGCCAAGAAGGTCAAAAACAAAAAGAAAGACCTCGTATATATCAAAATATGCATAGTGTTGCTTTTTGTGGTAGCAAAGAAATAGACTCAAAAATATATGTTTATCAGTTGTAGTCAAGGTATCACCCTCCCATAGTCATTGGTTCTTTTCAAGAACAAAGAACCAATAGCAACACCAATTTGTATAGACTAGTTAATATTCTTTTCTCTGGGGTTGACAGTTGGGTTAACTTGCTACCAAGCTCTGAACTCCAACAGCTAATTGAAAGTTGCCCAGATGGGGGCGGCTAGGTGGCGCAGTGCATAAAGCACCGGCCCTGGAGTCAGGAGTACCTGGGTTCAAATCCAGCCTCAGACACTTAATAATTACCTAGCCGTGTGGCCTTGGGCAAGCCACTTAACCCCATTTGCCTTGCAAAATTCTAAAAAAAAAAAAAAAAAAAAAAAAACCCAGGGGACTGGAGTAGGGACTGGAGTTTGGAATTCCTAGGGGAAGAAACTCTTGTCTACTAATGCAGGTTGATTCTCTCTTCAATTTATAGTCTTAGAGAATCGTCCAAACCCTGAGAAAGTAAATGACTTGCCTAGGAACACACAGCCAGTATATGACTAAAGAGCCCTACCTCCTTCCTCTCCAGTTCAAGGGATCTGATTTTGTCTCAATTTACAGAAAAATGACAGTGACATTTATTAAATATGTCCTGAATACAAGGCCCTGTGCCTAACACTGGCTGTGGACCCTGCTCAGAGTATAAAAAAAGCTCCCATTTATACATTGTTTTTCTTGTATGCTCATGGTTGTTTGCATGTTGTCTCTTTTATTCAAATGTAAGCTCCATGTAGGAAGGTAGAGATGGTAAGCTTTTTCCTTTCTTTGTATCCCCAACTCAGCACTGTCTGGCATATAAAAATACTTAAAAACTTGTTGGCTGACTGTCTTATTGTAGATACCCTTGTTCTCAAAGAAGACCAATGACATTAGGAGGGTGATGGCTTGTAAGTGGATTGGATTTAAATGAAGTAGGACTGTGCAAAGTCACCAGCTTCATTCTCTCCTCCAGAGTTGTCTGGGTCCAGAGGCAAGACATAGAGCAATTGCCAGTGGCATCAGATGCAATGGGGGACCATGGCCTTTTTAAGCTAAATCTTTCCCAGATCTTAGTGTGAGGGAAAGTCTATTCAGTAATTAAAATTAGGTAAGAATTGAGGCAAAAGATGGTGTAGTTTGCCTTCATAAAAGAATCCAAGTGGGGAAGATTCTCAAGAGTTATAGAAACAGTTGCTATTTACATTCACTCTAAACCATCAAACCAAACAATGAGAAAGTGAGGTTCCATCTGAGACCTATTGGCCAATCAGTGAAAGCCAGAGAGACTGACAATCTAATAGAAGACTGAATCATATGCACAAGAGACCATGTCACCCCAGCCCTATGTAAGACCAGGATTCAGGGCCTCCACTTCCTTAACACCCACTCTTTCCTCAACTGCCTTGAAATGATGTGTACCTAATTAAAACTCCTTTGGAGAATGTCAACTAAATTCAAAGACTTTTTCTCAGGCTCTTACCCCACAGGATAAGGAGTTTTAAAAAATGATAAAGACTGATGTTTAATACCCCCTCCCTCTCTAAACCCTTGCCCCACTCACAAACACATACTTTAAATCTTCTTTTACAGAAAGTTTCAAAATGAAGCTCGTTTATAATGGGCGAATTATAAATTCATTCAATATCAGACCTAGAAAGAACCTAAGTAGTCATCTAGTCTGGTTTTAGAGACAAGCAAAGTGAAACCAACAGGGTTCTATGTCATACTCAATGACATAGAACTGATAAGTGTCAAAGTTGGGATTTGAACTCAGGTCTATAAACTCTCTGGTATAGTGTTCTTTCCACAAGAAAATGTATCATCCTCATTAATTGCAAAAAATAATTTGCCATTAGTCAAAAGGCTAAAGGTCATCACTTATTGTGATTGAGCATTTGGGTGACACTTTCAGGAGTCCAAGTGCCTTTCATTCAAAGTAACAAGAGGTAGGGGACAGCTAAGTAGCGCAGTGGATAGAGCACTGGCCTCAGACACTTAATAATTACTTACCTGTGTGATCTTGGGCAAGTCACTTAACCCCATTGCCTTGCAAAAAACAAAAAACAAAAATCAAAAAGTAACAAGAGGTGGACACACCAATGAGTATGATTCTGCTGATTTCATATAGTTATGATGGTTCTTGTCCTTTGTTACTGAAGTAGACCAAAGTGACATCACTATATTAGAGACAAGTTACAGTGTGTCTGACTGCGATTGATCAGACAATAAGAGCTTAGAAGACTCAACTACTAGTCCATGGGAACACCTGGGATGGATTCTCTAAATTTATATATATATATATATATATATATATATATATATATATATATATATACACATATATATTTATATATCACATTTCCTTTGAGCTGCTTTAATTCTGCCTTACTCATAGAGTGCAGCACCCTCTCTGATGAGGGCACACCATGCTGGATGGTCCTGTGCCAGTGTTCCCTTGATGCACAATCAATTCCAAAGTTCTTGAGAGAGTCCTTCAGAGTGTCTCTCTCAGTATAGCTTCTTCTGAATCCTGAGTGCTTGCCCTGTGTGATTTCTCCATAAATAGTCTTTTTGGCAAACATACTGGTATTTAAACAATGTAGTCAGCCCATTGCACTGTCTGTAGTAACATTTGAATGCTTAGCAGTTTAACTTGAGAAAGGAACCCAGTGTCTGGGATCTTCTCCTGACAGGTGATCTTCAGAATCTTCCTAGGACAATTTAAATGGAAGCGTTTCAGTTTCCAGACATGGTGCTGGTAGACCATCCAGGTTTCACAAGTATATAGCAATGAAGTCAGCACAAGGTCTCTGTAGATTTTCAGTTTGGTGTCAGTCTAATACTTCTTCTCTCACATATTTTCTTTCAGAGCCTCCCAAATACTGAGCTAGCTCTGGCAAATATTTGTGTCAACTTCATCATCAATGTGTACCTCCCTAGAAAGTACACTGCTAAGGTAAGTGAACTTATCCATTATTCAAAACTTTTCCATTTGCTGTAACTGATGGTTCCACATATGGATGGTATGGTGCTGGCTGATGAAGCACCTGTGTTTTTCTTGGTATTAATTGTTAGGCCAAAGTTAGGACAAGCTGCAGAGAATAGATTCAGACTTTGTTGCATCTCAGCTTCAGAGGCTGCATTTAGTGCACAGTCATCTGCAAACAGAACATCCTGCACCAACACTCCCTCCACTTTGGCCTTGGCTTGAAACCTTTTCAGGATGAAAAATTTGCCATCACTGCAACTGACCTTGATCTGTGTTCATCCTCAGAAGGTGGTTGGGAGTTAAGGAGTAAGCTTTTATATAATGTCTCCTGCATGCCAGGCATTGTGTTAAGGACTTTACAAACATTATCTCATTTCATCCTCACAACAACCCAGGGAGGAGGTTCTATTATTATCCCCATTTTATAGTTGAGGAAAGTGAGATAGCCAGAGGTTAAGTGACTTGCCCAGGATCACACAAATGTCTGAGATGGAATTTGAACTCAGGTCATCTATTTTTTTCTTAATGCAAAGCAATCAGGGTTAAGTGACTTGACCAGGGTCACACAGCTAGTAAATGTCTGAGGTCAGATAATTCAGGTCTTCTTGACTCCAGCCCCAGATCTATCTATCTCCATTGTTTCTCTTAGTTATCCATGGGAAGGTAAGTGACTGCCTTAAAGTCACTTGGGCAGTCATTTGATTTAGAATTCACATTCAAAAGTCATTGAATAATATTCCTTTGTTTTAATAATATATAATTTTCCCCAATTACATATGGAGATAATTTTCAACATTCATTTTTTAAAATTTTCTCCCTCTCTCCTCCCTCTCTCCCAAGACAGCAAGCAATCTGATTTAGGTTATATAAGCACAATCATGTTAAACATATTTCCATATTAGTCACATTGTGAAGGGAGAATCAGAACAAAAGGGGAAAACCACAAGAAAGAAAAAACAAAAAAATAATTTTTAAAAAAGGAATATAGTTATGCTTTGCTCAGCATTCAAACTCCATAATTCTTTTTCTTCTTTCTTTTGTCTATTTAAAACATTCCTTCATGTTTGCCCAACCAATGTGGAATTTTCTAACCTGAATTCAATCATAGAGTCAAAGATTAAGATCTATAAACTAGAACTCATCTGATCTGACCTCCCCATTGTATAAATGAGGAAACAGACAGGGAGAAGACTGTGACTTGACTAAAGTCACCCAGGAAACAAGAAACAAATGAGTTTGTACAGCCAGCTGTTCTAGCTCCAAATCTAGCACCATTTCCCACCATGTCATCTTCCCTCCTCCAGGCCGTTGGTCTTTCACCAGCCTTAGCTCTGTGTGTGATGTTTCTCTTTAAATACATCTGCGTTCTGGATATTCTCTTTTGAGAAGCCAGAAAAGACCATTTCCCTGACAGAATATATCTGTGCTGATAAAGTGACTGCAAAGTTTTTTTGACTCTAGGCCCAGTACTCTAGCCACTGCACCATCTTGCTGCCCCAATAACTATGTACAAAACGAAAAAGCTATATATAGGATAAATTCAAGATAATCCAAGAGAAGCACTGGAATTATGGACATTTCACAAAAGGCTTCCTGATAAATTGGACTGGGAAGAATATTTGGCATAATCCTTACTTTTCACTGTACTTTTCACTCCCACTGCTGCCATCATTCAAGAATTTCTCTACTCTCTCTGAGGATTCATTCCATCCATTCATTCAACCCTACTCAAATGCTGATTCTGTTTCCATAGTTGTACTCTTCACCTCAACCCTTGTTCTTATATTTGGACACTTAAGCATACATGTTGAAAAACTCAAAACACTATGCCCTCCCAATTAATCAATCTCCATCACCTTCAGTTTTCCTCTACCTACTATACTCAACTATTCACAGAAATTCATATTTCATATCTTATCATCCCCAGGAGGTACTACCTTGATTACTCTGAAATTCTCTCTGACTCTAATATCCTGTCCTTCTGTCTCTTACTCTGACTCATTCCTGCTAAATCTATTCTTTGCCTACTCCACAGCCCGCAGTCTCTTAAATCCCACTATATTCACATAATTTATCATCCCTGCTCTGGCTTTACCAACTCCCTTCAAGATCATGACTGTAGTTTAACAAGTTCAACTGTAACACACTGCATTGTAATTTCAGATTCCTTGTACTATGACTATTCATCCCCATGCCCAACCTTGGGTTACTGTTAACATCCATTTTTCTCACTCCTACTTGCCATTACCAAACATATTTAGAGGAAGTCACGCAACCATACCAACTAAGTCCACTACTAATCCATGTTACCTAACTTCATTTCTGCATGGCAATACTTTTAGTCTTCTTTGATTGATCTATCATTCTTCCCAGAGTAGATGCAGGTTGTAAACCTTCTCTTTTCATGGCCCCTCCCTCCTCCCTCTATGTTACATCGAAAATAGAGGTCATCATCTTTTGTGTGCTGCCTTTACTTCCCAGTTCTATATCTCAAAACCCCTTGGCATCATTCCCCCCCCCCATTTTCCTCCACTTTTTGAGGAAGAGGGAACTCTTATGCCAAGGTCAACCTCCACATGGGGGTGGGGCATTGGGATGAATAGTCATAGCACAAGGAATCTGAAATTACAATGCAGTGTGTTACAGTTGAACTTGTTAACTACAAGGACATACTCTTGAAGGGAGTTGGTAAGGCCAGAGCAGGGATGATGAATTATGTGAATATAGTGGGATTTAAGAGACTGTGGGCTGTGTCCTTTATCCCATCCTCTTCCTTCTTCTGCAGGAGATCATCCTCACTTTCTAGTTTTCAGTCTTCCTTTACCTATTTACTCCTTCCCTTCTGCCTATAAATACATCCAGATCATCCCTATCCCTAAAAAACATTTACTTGACCCTTCAATTCTCTCTTTCTCTCTCTCACCTCCCTCTCACTTCTCAGCCCCTTGTTTCCAGTACTTGACTAAAATTTCTCTCTGACATGAACAAAGATCTCTTAGTTTCTAATCCCTAAAGCCTTTTCTCTTTCCTCATCCTTTTTTGACCTCACAACAGGTTGACATTGTTGACCATTTCTCTACTTAAATAATCTCTCCTCCCTCTCCTTTCTTTTTTTAAACATGCACATTTCCGTGCACAAACAAATAAGAGCAGAAAGTGTATTGCATATGAATCTCATTACATACAGCTTGTTTTTGTTTTTTGTTGTTTTTTAAAGTACATACTAAATTCAGCACACTAGTTCCCAAAGCTGTCCTACTTGTCTGTGTTTCCCTCTAAACCTCCTTCTGTTCTTTTCTGTGCAGCTTTATTTTTTCTTCTGTGCATTTTGAATTCCTTCAATGGAAATTCTTTCTTCCTTCAGTTTTTTTAGTCATTAGCACTGTTCCCCTTAGAAAACTGATTATTTTCTTATTATATTAATAAATAATTTTATACATGAGAATCAAAGACCCTCTCTTTCCTCTTACTCATTCAAAACCCAGTCTTTCAAAGACATTTCTGATCTGCCCCCAAAATTAACCCCACCACACTCTGACTCCATCATTGTTTAACTCTAGTCAGACTGGATGGAGATAAATTCTTATGTCTAACTAACTGGAAACAGTTGAGTCTCATCAGTTCCATTCTCAAAAGGAGGAACTGAAGACTTTTTTGCCCTCCTCCTCATTAAATGTCCATACCCTTATTAATTGTTAAGCAATCAGAATTGATTTTTACCCTTAGAGACATCCCCTTTTCCAAAGATATTTAAATATTCAATAGTCTCCATTTAGAGTCTTTGGTTTCAAAAAGAACCACTGACCTCAGTTTATTATCTGCTAGCTTTATTAATAAACTGATTATTAATTACCCAGAAACTAGATCTCTTGGACTTTTCATTTGTCTTACTCCCTTTCATTTGTCTTAATCCAGTCTCAAAATATTTTGTGCCAGACCTGGATCAGGAAGACTTGAGTGCAAGTCCAATCTCAAAATATTTTTAAAACCTTCCCCTACAATAAGTTTGTATAGTCACACAAAATAGATCCACATATTGACCACATCTAAAAATGTCTCATTGTACTTTGGGACTATCACTTTTCTCAAGAAGCTCCTTTCTCTCATTTCATAACACTGCTCTCCTAGTTCTTCCCCCACTTATCTGCCCACTTATTTACAATTTCCTTTGTGGAACCATCATCTATCTCCCAGTCTCTAGGCACAGGTGAACCCTATACTTCTGTGTGGAATCATCTTCTCTTTATATATTCTCTGTCGTGCTGAGCTCACTAGGTCCCATGGCAGTTGATAGAGTGCAGGACCTGGAGTTAGGAAGACTCATTTTCCTGATTTCAAATCCGGTTTCAGATACCTATGACCTTATATGACCCTAAACAACTCATTTAGCCCTGTTTGCTTCAGTTTTCTCTTCTATAAAATGATCTAGAGAGGGGAAATAGCAAACCACTCTAGAATCTGCCAAAAAAAATCCAAATGGGGTCAGACAAGACTAGACTGAAATGACTGAACAACAACAAAATGCAAATGACCCCAGATTTTTCCTATCCAACCCTCTTTTCTCTCTTAGGTTTATCCATGTCATTGCTAGCAGCCTTGTTATCCTAGAGATGCCTCTTCTCTATGATCCCCTCTCATGAGTGATAAGGTTCTGTCCTGGATCGCCACTTCATGAGGTGCTGAAACCACCCTCACTTCACTCTCAGTTCCTCTCTTCACTAGCCTAGACTTTTCTATATCCT
Source organism: Macrotis lagotis (assembly GCF_037893015.1). NCBI lineage: Eukaryota > Metazoa > Chordata > Mammalia > Peramelemorphia > Peramelidae > Macrotis > Macrotis lagotis. The sequence goes on along the minus strand of NC_133658.1, from coordinate 401,034,585 downwards.
CCCCAACAGTGCCAACAGCTTTGCCCACCCCAGCACCCTCTGCATCTCAACATTGTCTAGTTCCCTTTTATGGATCTCCTTCTTCCATTAGAATATAAGTTCCTTGGGGCAGCTAGGTGGTGCAGAGGATAGAACACAGTCCCTGGAGTCAGGAGTACCTGACTTCAAATCCGACCTCAGATACTTAATAACTACCTAGCTGTGTGGCCTTGGGCAAGCCACTTAACCCCATTGCCTTGCAAAAGCCTTAAAAAAAAGAATATAAGCTCCTTGAAGGTGGTGACTAGTTTTTTTAACTTGCATTTGGGCCCTAAGTATTCAGCACAATGGGCAGCTAGGTGGTTCAATAGATAGTGTGCTAGACCTGGATCAAGAAGACTTGAGTTCAAATCCAGTATCAGATACTTAGTACTTGTGTGATTCTGGGCAAGTCACTTATCCCTGTTTGCCTTAGTTTCCTCATCTGTAAAATGAGTTAGAGAAAGGAATGGCAAGCTGCTCCAGTATCTTTACCAAGAAAAACCCCAAATGGAGTCACAAAGAGTCATACATGAATCAGTCTTCTGAACAATATTTAGTACAATGCTTGAAACATAGTTAAGTACTTAATAAATTATATATCTATCCATCTAGAGCAGCAGTTACTGCCTTCTGTACATCTGCATTTGGACATCCCATAAATACCTCAAACTCAAATTCTTTGAAACTTAGATTCTTGAAATAGAATTCATTCTCTTTCTTCCTGTGGCTGCATTGGAGACATCTCTGCAGGTGGGGAAACCTCTGAAAAATGTAGTTGGGGACCTCAATGAAACAAAAACACAATTTGAAATATGGCAAGATTTTCACAAGTCTGGAATATTTGGAAGAACCAATAGTTTAGGAATCTGTGGCAAGGAAGAGAAAGAACAGAGACAAGAGGGAGGCTACTGAGCTTTCAATCACCAGTGGAGGCGGCGGCAGCAGCTTGGAGAGAAAGGAAAAATGGTGAAAGGGGACAATGATATGAAACTACAAATCCATTATATATAACTTGCTATTTCTTTCAAATTTGCAACAAAATTACTCATTAAATTTCTTTTTTTTTCCTTCCCACCACCTAGAGATGTCCACAATTAGACACAAATAGATATATATCTGTGTATGCATTTATATATGGGTGTGTATGTAAAATTATTCTTTACATAATTCTATTTATCAGTTCTTTCTCTGGATGCAGATAACATTAGAGTCAATTTGGGTTTTTATAATAGTTAAAATAACATTCACTCAAAGTGACTATTTGGAGGGGAAATGTGTTTAATGAACTATCCTGGAAGGGACATTCCTTTTCTTATTCCAATGTCTCTTCTTTCTTCCCCTTCTGTCCTTTCAGACAGAGAATTACCCTAAGCTTCCTCTTCCTCTTTTATCTGTTTTGCTTATGGTTACTATAGCATTGCAAAGACAGTTTCCCCCCAAGATAAATGATGGGGTTGATTCTAGTTGTTCTCTATGTATGTCTTTAATAACATGTTGAGTATGCAGGAGGTGCAAACCATGGGGGTTCATCTAACAATGCATAAATAGCTGAAACTCTCCCTTTTCAGCCTAGTGTCTGAGATGCCACCTGGAGGCAAATCAAGCCTATATTGATTTTATTTTTATATTACTAATAACCCACAGAGAATCTTTCATATGGAGAGGATTTTTTTCTCTACTGCCTTAGAATATAAGAACCAATTTTGTTTTAATGGTGCAAGAGGGAGGACCATGTAACTAAATTCTTTTTGCTGCTGGCCAAGGGAAGGGAAAGGGGATATTAAGGAGAAAATGGTAGACAGAGAGGAAGTCCATCCCAAAAGGCCCTAATAATGAGCAGGGATAGGTTTCTCTCTTCACCCTTTTCTTAGTCAGGATGGGGAAGAGGTGGAAGGAGAAATGCCCAGTCAGCTAGCCACTGCAGTGACACCTAGTGACTACATACCAATACATTCCTCCTAATATCCCTGTTTCTGTTCAGGTCACTGCCATTTTTCCAGTCACCTAGATTCACAGTCTTGACATTATTCTTGACTCTTCATACTCCCTCACTCACCGTATCCAATTAGTTACTAAGTATTTTTTTAGGGTTTTTTTTTTGCAAGGCATTGGGGTTAAGTGGCTTGCCCAAGGTCAGCTAGGTAATTTATTAAGTGTCTGAAGTCAGATTTGAACTCAGGTTCTCCTGATTCCAGGGCCAGTGCTCTATCCACTGCAACACCTAGCCTCCCCAGTTGCTAAGTCTTATAAATTCTACCTCCAAAATATCTCTTACATCTGTCCTCTTCTCCCCACTCACATAACAACCAAATTTATTTAGGCAGTCATCAGTTTGAGTCATTGAGTTATTGTCATACACTCCTAATTGATCTCTCAGTCTTTTCCCTTTCCGAACTATCTTCAACACGGTGCCAAAATAATCTTTCTAAAGCACATGCTTAATCCTGGTCCTCTTCTGCTCAAGAATCTTCAATGACTCCCTATTGTCTCTAGCTTAACATAAACTCCTCAGCTTGGCACTTTAATTCCTTCACAATCTTATTTCAACTTCCCTTTTCAGATTTATTTCACATCATTCTACCATATGCACTCTATGTTACAGCCAAATTGTTTTACTTGTTGTTCCCTACGCAAGGCTAGAATGTTCTCTCTCATTACCTCTGTCTCTTGGAATCCTTAGCTTTCTCAAGACTCAACTCAAATAATACCTCCTACACAAGGCCTTTCTTATATATTTGGTGAATTGAATTAATCTTCCAGTTCCAATCATTTTGATTCTACTGCTGAATAAAATCAATCTTCCTGATTATCTAGGTATGTTCATTTATATTTTGGATTATTTATGGGTGCCCATTATTTGTATTAGAGACCAGAGACTTAGCTACAAATTGTTTTCTCTGTCTCTCCCTGATAATCTGGATCATTTTTTCCTAAATCATTATCTCTAGGAGGACTTGAGACCTAGTCTCTGTCATCTCTGTTTCTTTCCCCTTCCTCAGAGCAGAAGCTTTCATATATAAAGTGCTCAGTAAGATTTGTTGAACCAAATTAAATCATTCCAAAAAATGTATTGCTCACAAAATGTCAGGAAATTGAGGTGTATCATCCCTACATTGTCTTTTAAGATCCTCCCATCACTTAATCAGATGCTATTTCATTGTCCTCCAGAATTAGCTGGGGACAATCTAGAAACCAGATTGTACTTCCCAAATCTGTTTCTTGGAAAATAACACACTAAAGTATTTTCACCCCACTCACAACAGTTTTTTAAGCTCCTATTCATAGAAAAAGTTGAAATGCAGAAACTGATGGGACAAATTCTGATGGCTCCCTTCTTGGTCTACCTCTTAGTCAACTTGAGACTATAACAAGAACATGGATTTATATAGCATTCTAAGGTTTGTGAAGCACTGTTCTTTACAAATTAATATATTCTCAACACTCAAATTCCTGTTCCAAAGCCCTAAGCTTTGACTAAAGGAAGAAAAAAACAAAACCCAGTGACAGGCAAACAGGTCTTCCACCCTATCACTTTCTCATTTCCATTTAAGAAAGAAATTCTTTTAGAATATCCCTTCCAGTTACAGAAAAGTTATATCTTTGTAGATTAATCAATAACTGTGAATATTGTGAATCTTTGAGACTCTTTTAGAACAGATTTTTCCCCCAGATTGTCTTTGGAGACAGTATCTCTGCCAGGGTCTCTACTCCCACTCATATTTGCAACCCATGCTCTGAGTGCAAACGTGCAGATCCCAGAGTGTCAATGCATCCCAGTAGAAGCTTCATCAATACTGGAAGAAGAAGAAATGAGAGGCAGCAAGACAACTTCTAGCCCTACTGGAGATGCTTCCATCAAACAGTGAAGTTCCAGATTCCCCACAAACATGAATAAATACAAGAAGCAAATGTGCAAATGTTTACTTTGATACTTATAAGAAGAAAGCATACTGTAGTAGAAAGAGCATTGAATTTTAAGCCAGAAAATATGGAGTTTTAATCTTGGCTCTTTTCCTATCTGTGTGATCTTAGACAAGTTTCTGCCTCAGTTGCCACATATATAACATGAAAGTCTTGAGCTGGATGATCTCAAAGGTTCTTTCCAGTTCTAAATCAGACAGGCCCAGAAAAGGGTCTGGACAGATAAATGAGGATATTATTAGGACAGTTCAGGAAAAGTGGAGGAATGGTTCAAGTTATTCACAGAAATACACAATAGATAAGGCTAGGTGGTACAATGGATAGAGTACTGGGTCCTGAAATCAGGAAGACCTGAGTTCAAATCTGACCTCAGACACTTGATACTTACTAATTGTGTGACCTTGAGCAAATCACTTAACCCCATTGCCTTACCAAAAAAAAAGAAGAAGAAAGGAAAAACACAATGAAAGGGGTTAGGGATTCATGTCTGACTCAGAGAAGAAATACTTCTTAGTGAGGACCATTAATTAGACTGCCCTCTATAGCCAGCAATTCTACTGGTGCTTATTCTCAGAAGAATGGACTCAGACTGAAAACTAGCCTTCACTACCTTGTGATGAGAAAGGGTCTGAGACAGAGACAAAGCATACACACCAAGGGACAAAGCAGACACACCTAAGAGTCATTCAGCACCAGGGACAGAGGCTTCTGATCAGAATTGGTGTCAAAACATATGGGACTTTGAGTCAATATCAACATACTTAGCTCTGAACCGTTCTTTCCTTGATCTATGTGTAACTCTGGTCTTCCCAACCAAGTGGTGAGTAGTACAATATACTTGCCCTCTCTATATATCCTGGCCTCCATAAATTCTTGCAGGTGTTGTGAAGAAACTATATTTTGGTCCTGAATAGAAAAGGAATTCCTTCCTCCCTAAAATATAAAGGTCTATATGCATCCTTTGACTCATTGAGTTAAAGTGATTTGGTTGGTAAAAGCAGACTTGCAAATTAATATTCCATTGTAAGTCAAAGAAGTTCTGGACTTAGTGTAAAAGGACTTTGGTTTAAATTCAGCCATACTTCTTTTTCAGGTAAGTGACCTTGGTCAAGTTATTTCTCCTTCCTGGGGCTTCATTGGTAAACTGAAGTTATTGGACTTCTATTTATAGATATATAACTATTTTTAAGGTCATTTTAAGTTCTATTATTCTGTGATCTTTGGCTAAAAGAAGGTGAGAGTTACTCCCTTCCAGAATCAGCAGAAGGAAGAAAGGAACAGGAAAGGAGTAAAGCTTAAAAGGCTAAATGGGGCTGAAGAATATATACATTTTAAGATTCTCATTCTATATTTAGAATCATCAACCTTCATAGTTGAAGTAGGTCTCAGTGATCATCTAATCCAATCCCTTCTTTGTATGGAAGAGGACTAGAGAAGGGAAATATCAAATATAGCAATAACAAATTATAGATTTGAATTATATATATATATGTGTATATATATATATATATATCTTATTCCCAAGCTACATGGTGCTGCCCCCCTTTTTTTGCAGTTACTAATCTAAGTTTATATCCCCATGGTCTATTACTTTCCTTTATTGGCTGTATTTTAAATCCTGTCTCCTAGTTTGTCCTAAAGGTCAGAAGAGCTGCTATTCCAAATAAGGTTGGAGAACAGCATGACAACACTCTGGGTGAGGGGCATTGGGGGGGGTGGAAATAGGGACTAAAATCTATAAAACTTTGAGGCTTTCAAAGATATAAGAAACCTCTTAAGAGAACAACTCTGGGTGCTATTATCCTTGCTGTCCAAGGTTGTTTTCTCATAGACTTGTGATGGAAAAGGAAAGTGAACATTGTCTCACCTCCTTCCTAGGTCTCTCAGATCATTATCTTACTCCCCAAGGGTTCCTGAGGCACCACAACAAACAAGAGTATAGTGGAGTTGGACCTGGAATCTACTCCTTCTGTGAACTTATTTCTTCCCATTCCTTCCCTCCAACCTCAATTCTCTGTTTTCCCCTCTTATTCTATCAAGGTACCACTTCCCCAATTTATTTTTACTTTACATCTCCCAACTATGTCCAAAAGCAATCGTTTTTCTGTTCTTTGTGTTTGAAGAGGACCAATGACATCACAGGGCAATTTCTTGATTTGCTTGTAAAATGGATTTACATGAGAAAGAGTTGCACAAAGTCAGCCTCACACTCTCTTTCAGAGTCTCAAAGTCCAATGGCAGGACAAAAGTCAAGAAAACTGGTGATGACTTAGGATGTAGTGGATGACCATGGCAACTTCAATGTCTGACTAAGCTCTAAGAGCTTCATGGCACCTGCTTCAGCTGCCTTCATGACTGTTGGAATAAGGTCTTCTTATCTATTCAGGAGAAGTCTTCTCATTTTTGAGTCCTCCTAATTCATTAACAGGTTTGAGACATTTTGGTTAACCTCAGAGCTGATTTAACCTGTCTGCTGGGGCAGCTTTACCAGGGTGTGGTTGCTGCACATGCTACAACTTCTTGGAGCCACAGGTGAGAGTTGGGTGACAAGTGAACACCAAGGATAGGTGAGTGATTCTGAAAATGACTCACCAATCCTCACACCAGAGGTACTAGTCCTCCCTGAATATAGACTCCATGTAGACTATAGAGAACCCAAGTCAGGTACCGGTGGAGATAGTCAGAATTTCACTTTCCCCTACATCCTACACTTGGCAGCTTGAATCCCTATGAAGAATAGTCACAATCTTTCCTTTCTTTCTGAGTCCCAACCAATTTGGGTTTCATTCTATTGAGTAAGATTGCATATACACTTGCAGAAGCCAAATTACCAGCAAAAATTCTCTTCTCCCTCCTAAATATTCTCTCATCTGTAGAATGAGGCCAAGAAAGAGAGGCTGGCCCTCAGCTAGAGTGTAGAAAAGGACTAGAACAGTAGGGGTTAGGAAAATACTCACTGAATTTGGAGTAAAAAAGATCTAAGTTATGATTGCAGCTTCCATTATCTACAAGTTGTGATAGAAACAACACTGAGTTAGAAGGCAGAAGATGAAGGTTAAAGTCTTAATTCTGCCATTTCTGGTGCCTATGTCTTTGGGCAATAGATTTCAATTCTTGATATCACAGATTCATTATCTGTAAAACAAGAAGGTGAGGCTAGATCTGCTCTAATATTTTTTTCAGTTCTAAATCTATGATTCTAAATCTCTTCACCTCTTTGGGCCTTAGTTTCTTCAACTGTATTTAAGTTCTAACATGTTATTGCAAAAATTAGTATCCAAAAAGACCTTGAGAAGATAAAATAGCATGACAGTTCTAATAAAACTACATGAACTTGTAATAAATAATTTCTATGGCTCATTTTTAAAAATCCATTTCAGGATGAGGAAAACATGGCTAGATTTATTTGTCTGAAAGAGATTTGGACGTTTTTGTGGACTTTAAGATCAATAAAGTGATAGGACTGCCAAAAAAATGAACTATGAATAAAGATATATTATCCAATGCAGTTACTCTCAGCAGTTCAGAGATCAAGGTCAATCTTGGGAGATCTGTTATAGACAATACCATCCACATCCAAAGGAAAAAAACCCACAGATTCTGAATGTAGTCTACCTCTCTTATTTTTCCTTCTTATCTCATGGTTTTCTTTCTTTCCCCTTAGTTCTAATTTCTGTTAAACAAAACAATTAATATGAAAATATGTTAAATCCAACTTTTATCAAACTATTCACCTCCAAGGATAGAAAAATGTGTAACTATATGCAAATGGATGAATGTTGAAAATTTTAATAAAATAATAATTATTTTAAAAAACAACAAAAGATATTATCCTTTGTGTGGATATATTAAAAAAGGCATAATATTTAGGACTAGGAAAGTGATGATCCCCAAGATTTTTGTCCTGGTGATATCACATATAAGAGTACTATCAACATGTCTAGTCAACAAAGATTTATTAAATGCCTACTACATGCCAGGATTGTGCTAAGTGCTTGGGATACAAAGAATGGCCAAATAAGTAAATAAAATAATTCCTACTCTCAATATAATAGGAGAAACAACATGCAAACAACTATCTACAAACAAGATATATACAGAATAGATTGGAGATCTCTAAAGGAAGGCATTAAGATTAAGGAAGATTGGAAAAGGCTACTTGAAGAAGGTAAAAAAAATTTCTGAGACTTGAAGGTAGCCAGAGAGGCCCAGAGATTGGAGGTAGAGGTGAAAATGAGGCAGGAAATCATTGGGTAGGCATAGTTGGGGGGGGGGGCATGAGACAAAGAGGAAAATTGTGCATTAACAATAGTTAACAGTGTTAGGTTCAGCCTGAGTGTTACATTTGACAAATTATAGAGCATCTAAGAGGGTGCCTAAAAGAATGAAGGTTCCTGAGCTTATGGCATAAGAGGAAAAATAAATGGAAAAAACACTGAAGATACCTGGTCTGGAGAAAAGAAGAGTTCAAGGGGACAAGATTGTTGTATTTGAAAGATTATAATGTCAAAGAAGGATTAGATTTGCTCTGCGTGGCTCCAGAGGGTAAACCAAAGAGTAGTGGGTGGAAATTATATCAAAATAGATTTAAGGTTTGAAATGAGGAAAAATTTCCTAACAGTAATGACTGCCACCTAATAGACAATAAATGCTTTTTGATCAATTGATAGATTGGTTAATGTTATCCCAAAGTAGAGACTTTACTAGAAAATTTCAAGCAATGGCTGCATGACAACTTGTCAGTACTATTTTAGAAAGGATTTTCATTTAGAGATAGGTTGGATTAGATCATTTCTTGAGGTCCTTCCCAACTCCCATTGTGTGGTCTATGTGGTTTTGCCTTGATTTAAAAATCTATCATCTAAAGAGATGCTGCCACCCAATGGCCAAAACATATACTAAATATGCTCCAAAAAACACCAGGGATTATAGGGGAAGGTCTGGGACTCAAGGTTTCCAGTGGGGTTTCCTGACTCAATCTACCCCATCCTTTCAGCCTCTTTGACCAGATTCTTGTGGACAGTGGTTTTTGTGGCTTTAGTCCCTTACCCTTGGTCAAGTCTCAAACTCCTCCAGTAACTCATTCTCAGCAAACTACTATCTGGACAGAAATCAGTTTGGGGGACGGCTTATTCAGGGGCAAAAGTGATAGGACCTGTTGCAGTTCCAGTGAATTTCTCTTCATCTTCTCCCTCTACCAATATCTGTTATTCAGTAATTTTTTTAGTTGTGTCCAATTCTTCATGACCCCATTTGGGGGTTTGCTTGGCAGAGATACTGCAGTAGTTTGCCATTTCCCTCTCCAGTTCATATTAAGATGAGGAAATTAAAGCAAATGGGGTTAAGTGATTTGTCCAAGGTCATACAACTAAGTGTCTGAGACACAGTACTTAGTACATACTAAGTATTTACTAAGTGTTTTATCCATTTACCTGTCATAGTGCTTTATGGTTTGAAAAGTGATTTATATACCTTATTTCTACAAGAGCAAAAGGAGGAAATGTTTATTCTGGGGTATGGGAATTAATAAGAGTTATAGTAGAAATGATGCCTATTTTATGTAGCTTGTGTTTGCCCTTTAAGAGGCTAGGGAAGGGGTGGCTAGGTGGCATAGTGGATAAAGCACTGGCCTGGCCCTGGAGTCGGGAATACCTGGGTTCAAATCCAGCCTCAAACACTTAATAATTACCTACCTGTGTAGCCTTGGGCAAGCCACTTAACCCCATTTGCCTTGCAAAAAACTTTAAAAAAAGAGGCTAGGGAAGCCTATGGCATTGGTGTCAGATGTCTCAGCAGAATTCTTATTGCCATGCAACAATAATCATGTTAGCAGAGAAAAGACTGTAGTAGCCATTTAATCTAAATTAGTGTATTCTTAACCTTAGAAGTTGTATCTTTTCTATCCTTTGTCACTAAGATTGTTTTCATTGTACTTTATGGTCCTCCATTGTTTCATTTCATTTTAAACCCAACTAGAACCTCTGTTCTGGCCTATAAGAAAAAGGGTTCCCTGGATCAGCTTGATGGGCTTATAGGGTAATGAGTTTTGTTTGAGACTTGACATCATCTCCCCAAGAAGTATGTAGACATTCACATTGGCAGCTGATAGAAAGAACTGAAGATATTTTTTGACTAAGTCTCAGTACTGAGTACTGTTCCTAAGGTAAATCAGTTGGTTCAGAGCCACTCCTTGGCACATTTTAGAGAATGGCTTTCACTGATTGCATCTGCCCCTGTGATGAATTGATTGGTTCATTTTCCCTTGGGAGAATGGACTCTTGTTATAGGAGTTACCTTTTTTATGCTGGCCTTTAAAGAGAGTCAATAGACTTACTCAGGTCTTTTCTCTTTTTCCCCTCCTTCCTACTTTAGGAGATCTGGAAAGTGTAGCAGGTGGGGAAAGCTATTAATAACTGCCTTGAGGCAGAAACACATGGCAAGCACCCACATGAATCAGGAGAAGAATTCCTTCATAATATTGAGTTCCTGAATGCCAGTCTTCTGGGGGAGCTCCTGGGAGTTGTCTCTCTAGCAAGTCCAAGTTTGAGGATTTGAGGCTCTGACCTTCTATTACAAAGAGGTGGTTTTCCTGACTAGTTCACCTTTTACTGAGAAAAAAAATTCAAATGTGTGTGAGGACCAAAGGTAAGGGACTAAAGCCACAATCAATCAACAACAAAGAACATATAAAAAGTGACACGAAGTGTTTGGTATAGTACTGGAGCTGCAAATTACAATGTTAACCAGTCCCTGCCCTTTACTAGGGGGAATATAATTCATAGCAAGAAGTGATGGGTAGAGAAGGGAACTTTGTTCTGACATCACAGAGAGTTGTGAGTAAAAGGGGAATAGATGGACATGCCCTTTCTATTAACCATGGAATGGTTGTTTTGATTCGTGACTCAAATCAGAGATAGGCAGGGATAAATAGTAAGCGTCTGAGGCTGGATTTGAACTCAAAAAGAGGAGTCTTCCTGACTCCAGACCCAACACTCTATCCAACTGCGCCACCTAGCTACCCACGGGAATCACACAAACCAAATAAAGAACAACAATTTGTGCTTGGAATTTCACCAAATCTATAGAAACCCAGGATTTGGTCATTTGAGCTTGAAAAAAAAACTTATAAAGTAGGTACTGTAGGTATTGTAGTCCCTCTCTTCCAAAGGGAGAAAAATATGTGGTTCTTGTTCATGGTCATTTTACTAATAACTCAGAGGTATAGAGTTGAAACTCTGGATGGTCCCGACTCTAAACCAATTCCCTTTTCCCATCATATCAAAAGATCTCAAACTTTTTGGTCAGAGGACCCATTTTAAAATTCTTTAAAATTCTTGAGGTCCCTAAAGAGCTTTGGTTTATATGGGTTATAGCTGTTGATATCTACCATATTAGAAATTTAAAATGTATTTATTTATTCATTCATTTAAAATAACAGTATATTAGACATATCAAGCAGTCAGGTGGTATGGTGGATATAATGCCAGGTCTGGAGTCCGGAAGACTCATTATCCTGAGTTCAAATTGAGCCTTAAAGACTTACTAGTTGTGGAGTGTTTAGAGCTTGGTCAGGCATCAAAGACACCAAGATAATCTGCTGTATCCCAAGCTAGCATCAGTTGTTGATCTTTATCTTACTACTGGACTTCAATGACTCTGGAGGAGCTAGTGAGGCTGATGACATTTTGAAGCTCTGCCTCACATATCTAATTCACACAAAAGCCAGGATATCACACTCATGATGTCTTTGATACTCTTCAAGAACTAAGGGTAGGGGCGGATAGGTGGCACAGTGAATAGAGCACCAGCCTTGGAGTCAGGAGTACCTGGGTTCAAATCCGACCTTAGACACTTAATAATTACCTAGCCATGTGGCGTTGGACAAGCCACTTAACCCCGTTGCCTTTGAAAAATCCAGAAAAAAAAAAGAACTAAGGATAAACAATAGCAACATATTGCCTCCCTCTCTCATTAAAATGTAAGTTTTTGTGGGTAGAAATTTTAGATTTCGTCTTTGTATATGGGACAAATAGTAGTTTATGCTCAGTATATAACTGTTGATTGATTTATTGATTGACTCAATTTTGACAATTATATGATCTCACAGATACAGGCACCACCCCAGTATAGATCTAAACCCTGCTTGATTTTTCATTCTTTGTGATTTACCCTGTATATTTTCTCACAGTGAATAGAGCACCATCTTGGAGTCAGAAGGATCTCAGCTCAAATCCTACCTCAGATACCTAATACTTATTATTTGTATGCCTTTGGGCAAATCACTTTAATCCCATTGACCCACATGAACAAACAAAATTTCATTTAAAAATAAATTTAAAAAAAAAATCTGCCCAATGTACTAGAATCCCTATTTCTTTTAATATTTTGCAGGTAAGAGGGAAGCATTTGATCTATCCATTGGTTGATTCCTTGCTCTTTTTTCATGACTGCCTCGGTTCCTTTCCTAATCAAGCTTGCACTCAATAATGTCCTTGAAAGTCTAATGTCATTGATTCTTTGTTCTACTGCCAGAAAAAAATTCTTCTTAGATATTTCTAAGATTACAGTGATGTCTCACTGTCTCATGTCCTACTGAGTTTTTATGTTAACTTTATTTTTAAAATAAAATTATGACTTCAGCTCTCCCTGGACCTCTGAAGGCCAACCAATACTAAAAGCAACAACAAGAATCACAATCTAGACATTGACCTAACTGCTTTTAGGCAAAAAATATGTGGGATATGATTATAAAAATTAAAAATCTAAGCAGTCACTGAGCCATTAGATTAGGCATTAGACAAACAGGGAAAATGATCCCCCCCCAAAAAAAATCAAGGCCAGAATATGTGTATATATACATATATATATATATATATATGTATTTCTGCCCTGATGAAATATAATGGACAGGTTGGAATTGGGTAAAGATCTTATGAATATTAAAGAAATGAAGTCAAGAAGCAAAATGGCAGAGTGAGACTCATATCCCAGCACAGATGTTATAAAAAGAGTCAAAGGACTTAAGTCCTATCCCTGCCACTTTGCTAACTATGTGAACTTGGGCAAGCTTCCTCTTAGAGCCTTTGTTTCTTTATCCATAAAATGGAGATAACAATATTATAATAATAATAACCTGTGTGGCATTTCTGTTTTAATATTTTTAAAATTACTTTTTGTTCTCAAGACAATTTGATAAAGTAGTTCAAATATCCCTGTTACAATTTTGCAGTTAAGGAAACTGAGACTTAAACAGGTAAGTGATTGTTCTGTGGCCCCACAACTAATAAGAATAGAACCAAAAACTGAACCCAAGTCCCCTCTCTGATTACTTTTCACTTATTCTGTGCTACCTCTGTGCAGTTGTTGTGAGGATAAAATGAAATCATGTATATGTGACCTGGACTTCTGACCATGCCAGAACTGCACATCCCTAGAAACCTAGGCCAATATAGCGCTCTGGAAATCTTTAAGTACTGTCGAAATATGTGGTGATGGTGGTGATGGTGGTAGTGATAGTAGTGGCAGCAAACAGCACAACCTCCCTTAGTTTTTATCTAGATCCTGGAAATCTTACTGCTAAGAGCCAGAGATCCAGTAGAGGGCATTCTATGTCACAACTATAGTTCCTTTCCCTCCCTTCAATGACCAGGAGAGCCACATAATCAATGAAACTACGTAGACCAGACTATATACAAGACATGGTATGAGGCACCAAGTATACAAAAGTAAAAAAATTAAATGATCCTTGTTTACTTTACAACAGAAAAGCATGGAACAAGGAAATTGAGGGGAAAGATCAGGAAAGGCTTCATGGAGCCCTGAAGAAAGATAAAAGATTCTAAAGCAAAGTAGAAGAGAGAGAGTTCATTCCAGATATGTGGGATGGAACATGTATCTGGATGCTCAGAGACAGAAGATAGAGGGATGAGTTTGAGAAATAGCTTGTGTGATCCAGTCTGGATCATAGAGTTCTTGAAGAGATTATTAGGAAAGAAAGCTAGAAAGGTCAGAGGGAGTCGGATTATTGGACTCAATAGTTTGAACCTATGAAATAGGGAGTCACTGAACTTTTTGTTTTTGGTTTTTGGTTTTTGCAAGGCAATGAGATTAAGGGACTTACCCAAGGTCATATAGCTAGATAATTATTAAGTATCTCAGGTTGAATTTGAACTCAGGTCCTCCTTACTCCAGAGCCAGTACTCTATCTACTTCATCCCCTACTTTTCCCCTCCACTGAATGTTGTTGAGAAATGAAATGGAGTAACAAGGTCAGACCTTAAATGATTACTTGATCAGCTCTTTGGAGAACAAAATAATAAAAGCAAAACTAGAAAAAGGGATGCAGTTGAAAAAGTCCAATATTAATGTAGACCAGACAAAACATGATCAAGACATGAACAAGGGTGGTGGCTGTGTGAGTGAAGAAAAGGGACAACAGGATTCCAGAATCTAGGTTTGTAGCAAGAAAAAAAGATTTCCTAGGCATCATCAACTTTGGAAATTACCTCATGGATAATATCAAGTTTCTAACTTTGAGAATTTAAACACTGGAGCTTCTAGAGATAAAAACATTTTGTTTTATTTTGTTTTAGTTTTTGGTTTTTGCAAGGCAATGGGGTTAAGTGACTTGCCCAAGGTCACATAGCTAAGTAAGTATTAAGTGTCTCAGACCACATTTGAACTCAGGTCCTCCTGACTCCAGGGCTGGTGCTCTAACTACTGTGCAACCTACCTGTTCCCATTGCTGGCAAGATTCTTGCTAGAATCCTCCTCACTAGGCTGATCCTTCACCTGGAAGTCAACCCCCTCAGAGTCAGTGTGGTTTCAGAAAGGGTCAAGGAACAATCAATATGATATTTGCTGTCCAACAATTCCAAGAAAAAAATGCCAAGAGTAGACTGAGATCTATATATGACATTTGTAGATCTGACCATGGCCTTTGATACCATCAGTCATAAGGGCTTGTTGAAAATTATATCAAAATTTGGTTACCTGGAGAAGTTCATCAGTATTGTACATCAATTTCATGGTGGTGTGTTTGCTCAGGTTCTGGATAGTGGATGATGCTCTTGAGATTTCCCAGTCACCAACAAGGATGTATCCTCATTCCCATGCTTTTTTAGCATGATGTTTACAGCCATGTTATCAAACACCTTCACTGACGATGAACACAGCATCAAAGTCAACTACTGAACTGCTAGTAGTAAATTCTTCAACTTGAAAAGGTTACAAGCCAAGACCAAAGTAGAGGAAGCATTGGTACATGATTTTCTGTTTACAGATGATTGTACACTCAATGCAGCCTCTGAAACCAAGATGCAACAAAATATGGATCGATTCTCTGCAGCTTATGCCTACTTTGGCCTAAATTAATACCAATAAAACACAGGTGCTCCATCAGCCAGCACCACACTATACATATGTGGAACCATCAGTTACAGCAAATGAAGAAGTTTTGAATACTGTGGATAAGTTTACTTACCTTGGCAGTGTTGACACACAAATTGCTAGGGCTAGCTCAGTATTTAGGAGGCTGCAAAAGAAAGTGTGGGAGGGGACAGCTAGGATAGAGCACCAGCTGGAGTCAGGAAGCTCTGAGTTCAAATTCAACCTCAGGAACTTAATAATTACCTAGCTGTGTGATCTTGGACAAGTCACTTAACCCCATTGCCTTACCAAAAAAAAAAGTGTGTGGGAGAGAAGTAGACTGACTACCAAACTGAAAATCTGCAGAACCCTTGTGTTAACCTCATTACTAAATGCCTATGAAACCTGGATGGTTTACCAACTCCATGCCATAAGACTGAATCGTTTCCATTTAAATTGTCTTAGGAAACTTCTGAAGATCATCTTAGCAGGTTAGGATACTGAAGTCCTTTCTTTAGCTAAACTGCCAAGCATTCAAATGTTACTACAGAGATCACAACTAAGATCTCTTAAGATCTCTTAAGAACTTGGGAATTGATTGTGCAATATGGAAAATAAAGCACAGGACCACCCAATATGATGTGCCCTCATTGGAGAGGGTACTGTGCTCTATGAGCAAGGCAGAATTGAAGTAGCTCAAAGAAAATGTGAGATGTGCAAGTTTAAAGAACTCACTCCAGGTTTTCACATGAGACTATGTGTGGTCAACTTGTGGCAGTGCATTCTGAGTCAGATAAGCATCTCTGACATAGTGATATCATTTTGATCTTCTTTTGATGACCAACCAATCAACCAACTATCCTGGTCTTCCCACATCCCCTCCAGCATTTATAATTTTCCTTTTCTATCATATTTGTCAATCTGATAGATGTGAGGTGGTACCTCAGAGATGTTTTAATTTGCATTTCTCTAATCAATAGTAATTTAAAGCATTTTTTCAAAGATAACTTTGATTTCTTTATCTGAAAACTGCTTGTTCATATCTATTAACCATTTACCAGTTGGGATATGACTTGTATTCTTATGAATTCAACTCAGTTCTCTATATATTTGAGAAATGAGACCTTTTTCAGAGAAACTTGCTTTATATTTTCCCCCAGTCTTCTGCTTTTCTTCTCATTTTGATTTCATTGGTTTTGTTTGTGTAAAATACTTTTATTTTAATCTAATTAGCATTTGATCTAATAATTAATGAATTATCTAGTTTATATTTCATAATTTCTCTATATTTTGTTTGATCCTACTGTTTTCCTTTTCCATAGATCTGATGGGTAAACTACCCATGCTTCCCTGACTTACTTATGGCTCACACTTTATGTCTAAATCCTTTACCTAATTTGACCTTACATTGGTATACAGTGTGAGATGTTCTATAACTCTTTTTTGCCATGCTGTTTTTCAGTTTTCCCAGCTGTTTTTTTTCAAATAATGAATTGGATTTATCAAACTCTAAATTACTATGATTATTTACTACACTGTATTGTGTACCTAATCTATTCTATACTTACACACCTCTATTTCTTAACCAGTAGATTTTTGGGGGGATAATTACCATCCAGCTCATTTTACAAATAAGGAAACTGAATCAATCATGGTTGCATGGTCTCACAACTACTAAGTGTCTGAGGCCAGATTTTAACTCAGAATGATGAGTCTATTCGCAGTCTATCTACTGCACCACCTAGATGCCCATCTGATTTTGTAAGTGGGAAAACTCACTTCCAAGGAGAGGAAATGACTTGCCTAAGGACCCACAGCTAATAAGTTCCAGGGTTGATATTCAAACCAGATCTCCTGACTGCCAAGTCCATTCAAGTGTTGTTTTTTTTTTTTTTGCAAGGCAAATGGGGTTAAGTGGCTTTCCCAAGGCCACAGAGCTAGGTAATTATTAAGTATCTGAGGCCAGATTTGAACTCAGGTACTCCTGACTCCAGGGCTAGTGCTCTATCCACTGTGCCACCTAACTGCCCCCCATTCAAGTGCTTTTAACAATATTATACTTCTCCTCTGCCCAGACCCCTCCTCTATTTTGAAGAAATATTTTTTAATTTGATTTAAAGGTTAGTCCCCAAGGCCTCCAACACTCTCTAGGTTTTCACTAACTGACTCACTTATGTTACAATAAACTCCTATCTCTGAGCTCCATAGCCCTCATTCCAGATCCTCCTCCAATCCTCTGAGTAGGTTCAAGAGGAGCTCATTTACCTTTATGACATCTCACATAGTAATCATCCAATCTCTAGTGAGAGAGAACCTACTCCCTCTCAGGCAACCCATTTCATTTTTGTATACTTTCAATTTTAGGAAGTTATTTTTCTTATATTAAGCCTAAATATCTCTTTAAGGAGGCAAATGGGTGATGCAGTGTATAGAGCACCAGGCCTGAAGTCAGGAAGGCTCATCTTTTTGAGTTAAAGTCCAACTTCAAACACTAACTAGTTGTGTGATTCTGGACAAATCACTTAACCCTGTTTGTCTCAGTTTCCTCATCTGTAAAATGAGCTGGAAAAGGAAATGGCAAACCACCCCAGTATCTTTCTCTAGAAAAACCTCAAAATGGGTCAGGAAGAGTCAGACAGGAGTAAAACTGAACAATGGTCTCTTTATACTGTCCATCCATTGCTCTTAGTTTTATTCTCTGGTACTAAACTAATCCCTCTTCCATCATGTCCCTTCTTCACTTTTCTCTTTCTTCAATAATCTTCACATAGCATCACCTCCACATATTTCACCATCCTACTTTTTCTCCCTTCATAGCAACTTTCCAGATTATTACTGATCTTCCATAAACGTAGCACCTAGAACTGAATAGAATATTCAAGCCATGGTTCAACCAAAGCAGAGTAAAAGACCATCACCACCCTCTTCCTAGACCCCATGCCTCCTAGTTTGCCTGTCTTTCTTTAAGACTCAGCTTGAGCCTCACCTTCTATAAGAGACCTTTCCCAGGCCTCTAGCTACTAGTGATTTCCTTTCTGAGATTACCCTCCAATTTGTCTGCATATATTTTTTTAATGTAGTTATTTTCATGTTTATTTCCTCCTCTCATGGGGGCTCCTTGAGGGCAGAAGCTGTTTTCACCTTTCCCTGCTCCCCAGCACTGTGCAGAGCACCTAGGAAGAATTTAATAAATGCTTATTGATTGATGGATATGCATCTCTTAAGGCAGCTTATGATTGTGTAGTGGGGATTAGGAGTTGCCAGCTGTGCATACCTTTTGGCAAGAAGCCAGAGCATGAGTCCCTCTCCACAGAGCCAAAGTATACATGCCCAACTCCATGGGAAGAGCTCCAATCCAACCCACTCCCACTCCCACTCCCACACACTTGCATGCATTAGCTTTTTGACTGCCAAACCACACAGTTGACTCATCTAGAGCTTGTAGGCCATTAAAACCACCAGATCTTCAGCTCTTCCAGTCTAGCCATATTTCCTCCATTTTGTCCTTGCAAAGATGATTCCTTTAAATAAAACACAAGCCCCTGACCCCAGATATTCTTCCTTTCTCTATAAGTCTAACTTATAAAGAGGAATGTAGATGGAGGCAGAAGAGAAAACTCCTTGGTCCCAAGGCCATTTTTTGTAAATGATAGCTTTGTCTATTGACCATCTTCAGGACTGACTATGAGAGAAGGTAGGAAAGAGTCCATTGGATGGGAATCTTTCCATTTGTTTTTCCTGCTACTCACAATTCATTCTTACATATTAGATCTTAAAGATCACTTGATGAGACAAGCAGGATCAGCCTGCTCCTCTCCTTTCTCCATCTTTCCTGGGTCAAAGGTTTCTTACAGTGAGGGCCAGGCTGGGACCCCAAGGAACCCATGTCTATGTTTTTCCCCTTTAGTATTTACTGGCTGTCTTCCAAATACAATTTTTCCAGCTGCCCTCTGAGGCCACAAAACACAGGCTGGGCATTCATCTTCCTGCCCAGTCCACCAGTGCATGTGACTCACTGAAGCACCAGAGACAGGCAAATATATCAAGCATTTATTTCCTTAGTAATCAGCATCTCTTAAGACTTCCTTAGCAGCTGACCAAAGATTATGGCTTTGGCTGGGAGCCCCGGAAACAGAAAGATCTACAAAGTGACCATCAACAGGGTTAACCCTTCCCATGGGCTAACAATTACCCTCAAAGGCCACCACCTTCCTGAGATCTTTCCTTAAGTGGGCAAAAAGAATGGATATGAATTCTTCTTGGCAGCTGAAGCAAGACAGGAGAAATATGCAAGGTTTACTTCCCAGATCTGCAAATCTAAACACCCTGCAAATGTTATCCCCCAGCAGATCTTCATCATATAAATAAGAAAAGCAAGTGAACTTAACTACAGCCTGAAAGGCCAGTGGGGCCTCGGAGTCTATGAAAATTTAACTGCCTGCTGCCTGGTGCATGATATTGCAAGCTAAAACAGAAAGACCAGTTAAGATCCTTAAAGGGAAACCAGTTTATTTGCAGAGATAAGGATCAGTTTTTACACTGGTGCATCAGGACTGACCTATATCAGATATACTGTAGGAGGCATTAAATTTCTTTGAAACCACAGTAGTCTACATGCTTGAAGTCTTCTCTCCTGACTAGTTGTGTGATCATAAGCAAGCCACTTAACCTCTAGAGAAACCTCTGTTTCCACATTTGGAAAATTGGAGAAATCAGATCTGTAATACCTATATCAAAAGATTGTAATGAGGTTCCATGAGATATTTTGCAAACTCCCAACTATAAAAATGTCAGTTAATACTATTGTTCCTTAAGACTACCAACACCTACAGTCTTCCCACCTGTCTTAGTCTCTCACTGTCTCCCTCTCTGTTTCAGTGTGTCTTCATGTCTCCCTCCCTCCCCCACCCTTCTCTCTCTTCCTCCCCTCTTTGAAGGCATTTCCCCCAGTTTTCCTTCCCTCCTGTCATAATCTATCTTATATCATTCTTATTCGTGCACATGAATTGTCTTCTTCAAAGTCTTCTTTTCCGTTAGGGTTCACTTCAGGTACTACTTCAGGAAACCTTTCTTAATTTCCCTCCCAATCCCATTTCCCCTCACCTAAAAGTAATCTCTCCTTACCCACATTTACACATTCTCTCATAAATCCTATATATTTGTGCATGTGTCATATCCCCAATATTAATAAACTACTTTAGAACAAAGACTAGGTTATTTTTTCATCTTTGCATTCCCAGGACCTAGATCAGGGCCTGATCTAAGGTAGCCAATTAGTCAATGTTGAACTGAATTTATGTTTTGTCAAAGACAAGGAAGACACTTCCCAGAATGTACTATGAGGGGAAAAGAGTTGGTTTACTAGATTAATATGAAACAGGGCCAAAAATGGTCTTCAGGGACCTGAGATATTTCTCTGGGATTGGGCAGGGCCAATCAAGGTTAGCTTATAGAAAGGCAAGACTAGCATAAAAAGACTAGTTTTATAAATACACTGTAAGGCAGTGGTATGAAATTCAAATATCATACTTAAGGGTCCCTGCAGGCAACATATTGATTTAATATTAAAGTGTTATATTATCTGCTTTATTTTTATTTTTTGCTTTTTTTTCATCCTTCATTTTCTAAGAATACCAGTGATATCAGGGGATGATGTTTTGATTTGCACATGCTTTGGATTTAAGTGAGGCAGAATTGCACAGAGTCATCAAGTCTCCCTTTCTCTTCCAGGATAATTTGTGGCAGGACAAAAGTCAAGATAACTATCAATGGCCTGGGATGCAGTCAATGACTTTGGCATCGTTGATATCTGGTTAAGCTCTAAGTATTTCATTCAGCCACCCTCATGGCTATAGGAACAAATTATTCTTATCAGCCCATTCCACTGGGGAATGTCTTCACATGCTTGGAGTAGACATTTCCCTAATTCACTGACCAATTAAAAAGCAGTCATTTACCCTCAGCCTAGTTTAGTCTTCTGCTAAGGCAGTTTGATCAGGGTAGGTCACTGAACATTCTATATCTTCTTGGAACTCCAGCCACAATTTTGATTACTTAAAATTAAAAAGTTTTTGAACAAACAAAACCAACGCAGCTAAAATTTGAAAGGGCACAGGCAACTATAAAAAAAATGTTATGGAAATTTTGCTGATAATGGACTCATTTCCAAGACATAAAAGTAGCTGATTCAAATCTGAAAGAGTAAGTAATCTGGAAAACAGTTTGAAATTATACCCAAAGGGCTATAAAACTGTGCATACCCTTTGATCCATCAATACTACTACTACTATTACTACTACTACTACTACTACTACTACTACTACTACCACTACTACTACTATTGGCTCTGTATCCCAAAGAGATCAAAGAAAAGGGGATGGGGAAGAATCTCTCCGTCCAAAATATTTACAGCAGCTCTTTTTTGTGGTGGCACAGAATTAGTAATTGAGAGGATGCCCACCAACTGGGGAATGGCTGAACAAGTAGACTGTATATGGTTGTGCTATAAGAAATGATAAAATTGTTTCAGAAAAACCATGGGCATCTTATATGAACTGATGCAAAGTGAAATGAGCAGAATCAAAGAATTTGAACACAGTAACAGCAAAATTGTAACAGTGATCAACTATAAAAGACTTAGCTACTTTGATCAAGACTTTCCAAAGGCATACATGATGAAAAATGCTATACACCTCCAGAGAGAGAACTAATGAACTCTTAAGTATAGAGTGACGCATCTTCTTTCCACTTCTTAAACTTTTCTTGGTTTTGTGGAGGGGTGTTTTCCTTAGGAACATAGCTAATAAGTTTTGCATATTACTTTACATCAATCATTTTCATATTGTTCGCCTTCTTAAGGGGTGGAGAAGGAGAGAAAGAGGGGGGAAATCTGGAACTCACATTTTTTAATGCCTTAAAATGTTTTAAATGTAATTGGGAAATATTTAATGAAATAAAAACATATTTCAAAAAATAATAAACATATTGTTCAACCCACTAAAAAAAAAAAGAGTAGGAGCCATGGTCAAAGTATATGACTCTAAGGAAGATATCCAAGCTTCAAAAGCAAATACATACTTGCATCAGGTATAAGGAATCACAGGAAAGGCTAGTTCACTGGGATAAGATCACCTCAGAACAAAAGACTTAATGGGAAGTTTGCCCTCTGGGCAATCCCTGAGTAGCCTTTCTAGACTATTTAGCCCACTGTTCCCAATACCTTCCTTTGCAGTCATAACTCTAAACTCTCCAAAGCAGAGCAGTTAGATTGAGTCAAATTCTGAACTTTTGAAAAAACCATTGTAAGCATCTAAAAGCATCTCATTCGTATTTGGATTTCTAGTACTGAGCTCAGGGCTAAAGACAGAAGTGGTGCTCCAAAAGTATTTATAGATTAAAAAAGAAAAAAAGACCTCAGATATTCTCATCCTGTTATTTTTTTACATTATTAAAGATTTTATTTATTTTGACTTTTACAATTTTTCCCCTAATCTTACTTCCCTCCCCCCACCCACAGAAGGCAATTTGTCAGTCTTTACATTGTTTCCATGGTATACATTGATCCAAATGGAGGTTCATCCTGTTATGTTTAATGGCAATTAAGAATTCATCAGGAAAACAAGAACACATACCAATAAAAGCATTCTTTTCCTACTAGATCTTTGTACAATCTTCCCAAACAACTTTCTGAGTTCAAGGAATTTCCCATACTTGGTAATATAGGCACCATCTGTCCAGAAATATTTCCCCTACTATCCCTGCCACAGCCTGACATACCCCCACACATTAGATTCACCATGGTAGGATAGCTTTCTCTTGAAAACAAAATTTCTTATTTCAAAGAGTGAATTGCCCATTCACTTGAGGAAAGATTAGATCTGAGGGGAAAGATGCCATGAGGCAGGTTCCTTGTGATGAGTGGGGAACAAAAGGAGGGGGTTGGAAAAATTCTGGAGTTTGCAGGAAAGAGAGAGTAAATTGGAACCTTGGGCAATCAGTGAATCAATCACAAGTATATATACACAAGTAAAGGGGAATACATAAGACTTCCTATTACATTAACACAAGGGCTCATATATCAATTTTCAAAGAGTTTTCACCTCTCTTAGTCTCACATGAGAGGACATGGAAAAGAGTAATACCAGGATGAACAGCCATACATGGATGACAGCTGTATCTTTAGAGGGAATATCTGAATAGAGAGAATCATAGAGTCATTGTAGAATTCCTTTTTGTTTTTAACAGAACCTGTGATTTAATTATTGTGGGAAATTCCCTTTTACCCTTTTACTCTTTTACCCTTTTACTCTTTTACCTATGCAGATCAGCAAATGCTCTGCAATTTTTAGTGTTAGAGAGCTTTCTGGAGTCCAACAGGTTAAATGATTTCCTTAGGATCATACAGGCAATTTATGTCAGAAGCTGTGCTATATTCCCTCTCATTCTGGAGTATTCTAATAACAGTTTTAGGAATTAAGCAGGATAGAAATCTATAGGAAAAAAAAAAGAGTATGGAACCTGGAGTGGGAAGATCTCTGTAGAGTCCCAATTCTGACGCTTTATTAGCTCAGATTTCCCAACTTTATAATGGGAATAATGATATTTGCACTACCCTTCAAAGGTCTGTTATAGGAAAAGACTTTTGTTAACCTTGAAGTATCACAAAATGTAGGTCAAAAATGTTCCCCTTTTGCCCTGATCCTAAAATGGGACATAGTATAGTGGAAGGACCACTCCACTAAAACTCATTTGACCTTAACTCTATTTCCAATCTAATATGAATAACTAGCTGTGTGATATTGGACAAATCACTTAACCTCTCTGAGATCTCAATTTCCTGCCTAACTAAAATCACACAGGTCACTAGTGGCAATGTCAGAGACAATGAAATAACATATCTGATTCCCTGAAGGACACATATATAATCGTGATATGGAATAAGGCAATAGTGCATATCCTGCTAAGCCCAGCCTTAGCTCTCTTCTATGAAGCCAGCAGCTTAGCTACCCAAGCAGTTCTGGTTTTCAGATTTTTTATGATAGCAGAGGCAATAATTAGGAAATGCTACATTCAGCCTACCCTGCCCTAGTCAAAAACTCTTTACCCTCTTCCAGCTAAAAACACCATATCATAATAATACAAGAGGTATGCTCCTGTCTGTTGGAGAGGATCAGGCCCCTCCCCAACTGTCTCCCAAGGTACTGTCACAATTTCTGAGATTTATGAGCTCCCTGAAAGCAGGGACTCCTTTTTTTCTTTTTGGGGTTGCCTTTCTTTGTCTCTTTAGGCTTAGCACAGGCATAGCACAATGCCTGACCCATAGTAGGTGCCTCATAAATGCTTACTGACCAACAATGAGCTTACTGATCAACTGGGCAACAAAGGCTTGAATATATTATTTTATTAAAATGTAAATGTCCAAAAAATGAAAGGGACTTTAAACTAAAATGAGCTAGCATTTTAGCTAACTAGAAATTAGGTAAGAACAAGATCCTACCAGGAATTTAACAGGATTGATAACTTGGCAGGGGATATCCCAGAGTAGGAGGGCTCTATTGGTGATTGGAGGAACTTGTACTTTTAATGGGAAATAGTAGGAAGTAGGAAGAGGGAAACTCCTTAGTCATCCCTGACCCTGATGATATCTCTTGGAGCATCTCTGATTTCCAGAAGTTTCAGACCCAGGAGACTCCTCCACCTTGTATCTTGTTCATCCTGAAACTGGACCCAATCTGCTTGACGGGGAGCCAGTCCTACCAGAAAAGCTTCCTTCCTCCAACACTGTTGACAGTTGCCTAGGGAGACATTTTCACGGACAAGATCTAATCCCATTTGGTAACTTCAAACCATTTTCCCTAATGGAAAGGCTCTCATCATTGTTGTGCTAAAGAGAGGAGTTTTCTGAGCCATGCCCAGGCAAGCACCCCACCAACCCCCAGCATCCTGAGGTTTCAAAAAGCCTGGTTGAGTATGGGATGAGTCCGAATTCGATAAATGATGACGGCTGTAGCTGGGCACAGCACCAAGGAAGTCATGATCACGATGGTGGCCAGGATAATAAGGACGATGACCCAGATGTCCAGGATGTGCTTAGGCAGCACTGTCTCTGGGGAGGCTTGGTTGATGGCATCCATGTTGCTTTACCCTGTGCAGATAGGAAAGGGTTACTGAGCAGTGAGTGTCTCCACTTCTGTCTGTACAATGTTACCACATTAAACTTCCTCAAACACTACTTCTATCATACCACCCACCCTCCTTCTTATCACTAAAATGGAGATAATAATACACCTACCTCACTGGGCTGCTGTGAAGATAAAATGAGCAAGTGAAGCATTTTGTAGCTATTAAAATACCACATAAATGCTAGATTATTATTATTATTATTATTATTATTCCTCCCTAATAAGATCATTAATCTAACACTGAGAGAGACTTCAGATGCCATCTATTCCAAATTCTTCATTTTACAGATGAGGAAACTAAACCCTAGAGAGGTTGTGACTAACAGTTAAGCACAACAGGATTTGAACCCTCCTCCTCTGAGTCCAGAACCAGGATTCCTCCTGCTGGCTCCTTAACCCCATCTAAACATCCTCATCTACTACTACTACCTCAGGTCAAATTTCTTTGCCTGGTTTTCAAGGCTCTTGGTTCCAGATTTGTCTCCTGCTCCTCCCTTACATGATAAGCCTGTTTCTCTGTCAAGCCTAGTCTCCCTCACAGTTACCATGCTCATTCCTGCCTAGATGCTTTTGTGGGGCCTGAATCCCTACCCTGGAATGACCCATCCACACTGGATAATCTCATATCTAAGGACCTAGGTCTTCCTGTTGACACAATGTGATTATATCTAATCTCTTTTTAAGTTGATGATAGGGAATTTCACAGTTATTTGGAGTACATCATCAATAGTTATGAGCCAGATTCCAGAAAAAGCTGCCTTAGTCCCATCGCTTCTAAGAAATAGCATAGTGGAAGGAGCCCTAGGCTGATAGTCAGGATACCTGGGTTCTAGCCCCAGTTTTGCCAAAAAACACTTTTCATCTTCAGAAAAATCATAGGATAATAAGATTAGGAGATAGAAGGAATTTTGGAGCTGTCTACTTCAACCCCTTCATTTTTCAGAAAGTAAACTAAGAACCAAGAAGATAAAGAAATTTGTCCAAGACTAAACAAGTAGAAGGGAGTGGTTCAATATTCTTTATACCATACTACACTAACAATTCCTTCTTTGGATCTCAATTTTCTCCTTTGCAAAATGAGGTGAATTAGATGAATTTTCAGTGCTAACATTCTGAGATCCTAAATTGAGCAGATGAATTTGGGGAATAAACAGAGGAAAACCTGAACTAAGGTCTTCAGGAGCCCTACCTTGGGCACACTAACTGGGTACTATACATAAGAGAATAGGTTTGCTCTATCCCTCCCACTTTTTGACTGGTTTGAAATACAGCCATTTTTCCTCCTAAGGCCTAAACTACAGAAATATGTTGGGAGTCACAGTGAGGAGAAAGGAAGGCAAGGAAAAAAAAGAACAAAAACACACCCAGATCCTGAGTTTGTCTTTCTTTGTTCCCTTTTTGATCCTGTAAAACAGTAAAATTCCAAAGAAGCAATAATTTCTTTTCCCCATTAGTATGTAAGCTCTTTATCATCATTTAGCCTTTTGAAAGGTTTTCTCATCAGTCTTACATTTAAAATTTTCTATTAATTTCTACTTTTCTCAACAGGAATGTTTAAAAGTAAATTTTTTTTGAAGAATATTTACTTTCTGTAGGGTTATAGTCAGTATATATATGATGAGATATTATTCTCAGTAGTAAAGTCGTTTCTTTTGCTTTGTAGCATTGCTTTGCTTTTTTTTTTTTGAGGTTTTTGCAAGGCAAATGGGGTTAAGTGGCTTGCCCAAGGCCACACAGCTAGGTAATTATTAAGTGTTTGAGACCGGATTTGAACCCAGGTACTCCTGACTCCAGGGCCAGTGCTTTATCCACTGTGCCACCTAGCCACCCTGCTTTGCTTTCTTTTATAGTAATTTCTGTTTAATCTTGTGTGATCCTGACTGACTCTTTGGTACCTAATTTCAGTTTGGCAGAAGGTTATTTTCTTTTACCTAGAAACTCTGGAGTTTGGCTGTCCTTACTGCCATGGCATAGTTCACAAGGTATCTTCCCAAGAAGAGGCGCTGTGGTGTATCATGTGAGATGACTGTCTTAGAAAACCTGGGTTCAAGTCCCAGTTCTACAACTGACTAGCAGTATGATACTAGACAAATCATTCAATATCTCCACGAACCTTAATTTAATCTGAAACATAGAAAGAAAATAATTGCTAGCTCTCAGAATTTTTGTGAGAAATGTGCTGTGGAAATGTGATTTATTATATTCATTCTACTCTTTAAAAAACTCATGTTTTCCTCTATTAAATATTTTACATAAACAGCTAAACCTGACTATTTAAAAAACAAAGTAGAAAGCATGAATGCTAGCATGCAATCAAGTGAATTAACAGTCAATGCAATGATGACAGGTATATTAGGGATGCCTTTTTATAAAGAAAGGCAGGCAGATAAAGAGAAACAAAAGTAAATAAGGAGGCAACAACAGGGGTACATTCATCATATTTCACTTACACAGAATAAGCCTAAAGCACCTCACACCTGGGTTTTTCCTCATTCAAGAATAAAGAAGTAGCTGGGGACCTCAAACCCAAGTCCCCAAGATATGAGAGAGAGAGAGAGAGAGAGAGAGAGAGAGAGAGAGAAATCCCCAAAAGTCAGCCTGTCCAATAAAGGAAATTTGAAGATTTAACCATACAGGCTAGTCTCTTCTTGAGAAAGACCCAAGAGTCCTTAATGATGCAATAGAGCTGAAGCAATCTACTTCCTTTTAACATTTCTAGTCCTCACCCATTTAGAGGATCATTCTCCTGGAGTAAATTCTGAAGCTGGAGGAAAATCATAAGGCAGAGCTTCTAAAGACAGCCACAAAAAGGTTCACAAACAGTTGGACGTTGGGTTTCAGAGGACTGCAAGCTAAATATAAATCAATGTAATTAATAGCTTAAAAATACAAATGTAATAAATATTAGCCTGTGTTAAGAGACAAAATGTATCTAGGGAGATGATAGTCCCACTAAATTCTGATTAGGGTAGTCTGTATCTGGAATACTGTTATACAGTTCTGGATATCACATTTTAATGAGGGAATTGATAACCTTGAGAGTATCTAGAGGAGATTAACCAAGAGGATAAAAAGAACATATCACAAGATCAATGGAAGCAACTGAGGATGTTCACCCTGGAGAAGAGAGGTCCCAGGGAGGACATAATAGCTGCCTTCAAGTATCCAAGGAACTGTCATGTGAAAAAGGGATTAGACTCTTTGACTTGGCCTCAGAGGAGAGAGCTAGAAATGAAGGGTAGAAATTGCAGAGAGGAAAATTTAAGCTTGATAAAAAGAAAAACTTTCTGTAGACATATGAAAAAAATGCTCTAAGCCACTATTAATTAGAGAAATGCAAATTAAAACAATCTGAAGTACCACCTCACACCTATCAGACTGGCTAATATGCCAGAAAAGGGAAATGGTCAGTGTTGGAGGGGATGTGGGAAAACTGGGACATTAAAGCAAAATTGATGGAACTATGAATTGATCCAACCATTCTGGAGAGCAATTTGGAACTATGCCCAAAGGGCAATAAAACTGTGCATATCCTTTTATCCAGAAATACCACTACTAGGTCTAGATCCCAGAGAGATCACACACACAAAAAAAAATAAGACCCACAAGTACAAAAATTACATAACAGCTCTTTTGTAGTAGCAAAGATTTGGAAAGGAGATGCCCATCAATTGGGGAATGACTGAACCAACTGTGGTATATGAATATAATGGAATATTATGATGATGAGCAAGCAGATTTCAGAAAAACCTGGAAAGACTTATATGAACAGATGCTGAGTAAAATGAGGAGAACCAGGACATTATCTACCTTAACAACAATATTGTGGTCACCCATGATAGACTCAGTTACTCTCAGAAATACAACAACCAAACACAATTCTAAAAGATCCCTTATGGAAAATGTCATCTATGTCCAGAGAAAGAACTATGGAATCTAAATGCAGATCAAAGCATGCTGTTTTTATCTTTTAAATTTTGCTTTTTGCTTTTTCCTTCTTGTAGTTTCCCCCCTTTATTCTCCTATCACAGTGTGACTAATATGTGTAATATGATTGTACATGTATAACCTATATCATATTACTTGCTATCCTAAGGAGGGAAGAGTGGAAGGAAGAAAATTTTACAAAACTGAATGTTGAAAAACTATCTTTGAATACAATTGAAAAATAAATATAAAAAATTTTTAAAATAAAAAATTTCCTAAAAAAGAGAGTTATTGAAAAGTAGAAATGGATTGTCTAATGTAATAAATAGGTAAATAATCTCTCAGGAGATCTTTAAAGATTACATTATCACAAGAGGTTTCTTATTCAAATATGCTTTACAATGAATGATTGTTGAGGTCCCTTCCAATTTTATGATTCTATCATTCTATAGTCATAAAGATTTAGAAGATCATTAAGTCTAAATTCCTTATTTTAAAGATGGAAAAAAACTGAGGACCAGAAAAGTAAAGAGACTTGCCTAAGGTCCAGTGACTTTCTATATCTTGCTTTTTTCCACAAGATCAGCCTATCTTTCTGGCACATTCTAAGCACAATTTATTTTCAGGGCCCTCCTGCCCTTTTTCCCCCCCAGCACATATGCCCTCTCCCACAAGAAACAGAAGAACAAAACCATCATACTGCCCCAAACCTTCTCTTGTGCCATTTTCACTTTGTTCTCCTTCACCCTATTCTCCCAATAATAAATAGCTAATTGATCTCTACAAATAGGTCATCAGTCAGTGTCATAGAATCATAGAATTTTAAGCTAGAAGATAGTGTTTATTCATCATCTACTTTAACCCTCTCATTTTACTTATGAAGAAACTGAGACTCAGGTATGAAAAATATCTTGCCTGAGGTCATGCATGTAAAAAGTCTATGAGGCAAGATTCAAATTCAAATCTCTCTTCATGTTCACTATTCTCCTAAATTACCATATCAGGCATTAATATCAGAACTCTACTACTCGGGCCTTGGTGACTCAGGTGAATATGATAGACTCATAACTAAAGCAAAGTAGTCTGAGCTTTGCCCTAGGGCAGAAAATTTATAAGATATTAACTTCCTTGAAATACTTCCTCTTTACCCAGATATAGCCCCAACAGAAGCAAGGTGTTTCTCATCGGCAACCACATTCTCAGATGTTTAGAAACCTCAGTCTGCCCCAGGTTGCACTTCATCCCCACAATGACTGAACCCCAGGTCAGCACTTCTTCCCTGCTTACTTGCCCTAAGTGAAAATATTGCTGCAGTGACGTATTTAATGAATATGCCTCAGAGTTCTTTCCATCCAGGCACATGCTGCTATCTGATCTGAACTGCCTTGACTGTTAGGACTTATTGCCAGTGTGATTACCACACCTGTGCCCAGGGCTAGTTTCAAAAAGTATTCATTGAGGAAAAAGGCAATAAAGAAATGAGATCTCCTGTTGAGTATCATATTCGAAGTGGGACAGGGAGAATACCCAGATCAGTGATCCATCAAGCTGACAATGAATAAATCTCTCATCAAAAAAGAGCAAGGTTTGTGTGGGCAACTCTGCTCTGCTAATCTTTCATATGGCCTGGGAAATTACACAGAAAGCAGTGTGGCTTCAGCCTTTCACCAGAATGTGCAGAGAATTAGTAGTCTCTGGCTGTGAGTCACTAAGGCTGGGGAAGTTGGAAGATTCATGACTCCCCAAGCATCTTGTGAAATGTGATTAATGAAGCAGTTCCCAGAAGAGAGGGCTTATTTTTACAAATCTTCCAATAATTTTCCCTATCACTTTTCTTTCACCTTCTCTTCTCTCTAAATAGGAGCTGAACAATTTTGTGAATTTATTAGAAAGGACAAGGATTTCAGATCAATCACTCAGCCTAACTGAGCTAGAATGATTGATTCCCTGTATTGAGAGAGAATTTATTTTGACTGATGGATGTGGCCTTACCGGGTACCATGTAGCACGTAGATCCCAAGACATTATCAAAGTGGATTTGTAACCCTGCTCAGTATTAGGTAGAGAAGTATGTATAAGTAGTTAAGATAGCCCCCTAAGACATAACACAGAAGGGGGTAGGGGAGTACAAGGACAGATACATTTTAATATTCTTTTGTGGAAAAAGCCATTCCTGATGGCACATGTTCATCTATTCTGTGATGAGCCAAGTTGTGGATGTTACTGTGACTACTTAAAGTTTCCAGTCTCTAGAGGTAAGAGATAGAGACTCAATTTTTAAACATTGACTACCATTCACAAAATGTCTTGCCCTGGACTCCAGTCAAATTGAAGAGAATGAAGACTCCCCATTCCTACAACCCAAAAAAGCACATTTTTTAAGGACTACAAGGCAGTGCTTTGTGAGGAGGAAAAAAAGACTTCTCTGTAAGTCAGGACATCTGTAAAGCAGCATGTTGTATTAGAAAGAACACTGAATTTGGAATCAAAGGATCTGGTTTCAAATTCACCTCTGTACTTTGAACAAGTCATTTAACCTCAGTTAAACACCTCAGTTTCTTCATCTGTAAAATAAAAGATCTATAGGTTGTTGTGCTTTTTTCCCAATTCTAAAGTTATGGTTTAAATCTTGACTGCCACTAATTACAGGCAAATTATTCTACTTCTTCAAACTTCCAGTTTTTCAATGGTAAAATGAAAGGGTCATAATTCCATATAAACAGTGGTAGAGCACTCAGGGGTCATCTATTCCAATCCATATATCAATAGGAATCTCCTCTGAAACATCCTCAACATCTGATTATTAGACTTGTACCTGAAATCCTCCAGGAATGGCAAGCTCACTACTGCCTGCCCAGTGATCTTTTAGTTTGGGAGTTTTTTCCCAGTTGTTCTGTTCCAGTCTATTTGGAGCAAGAGAAGGATGAGATGGTAGAATCAAGTGCATCTCTAGGTTACTGGTCTTATCCTTTTGGATTAGGTTTAGCCAGGATTTTAAGGTTTCCTTTGTTTCCACAGAGACCAGTAAAAGAGGTGAAGGTTTTTCCTGTGCTAGGCTCTCTTGTTTGTTTACACATGGTAATGGACTCTGCAAGTATCATGACTGCTTTCTTCATTCCCTCTGCTTCAGCAGCAGGCATTTACTGCAGAGTCCTTTGCAACCTGAGGCCAGATGCTCCAAAGGAAGAAGGTGGGGGGGGTGCAAGAAAGCAGCCAGGACACATTTGTCTAAACCTCAAGTCAATTCACAGGCACATCACAAATGATCCTAGCTCCTTGGGGGGTCACCCTTTCCCCCCATTACTGTCCCTCTCTCTCCTTGGATAACCATAACTGGTTACAGCCTTGTTCTGCTTAGACTTTCCATCCATTCCCTTGAGGCAGGGGAGATGGAAAAACACCAGGACATCTTGAGTAGATCAAAAAGCAGGGAGAGCTACCCAAACAGCATAAACCATTTGACCCAACTGACTACAGAATCTCAGAAAGCAACAAGAAGCCCAAAATAAGGGTTAAGAAAAAAAAAATAGAAAACTCTCACTCTCTCACCCAGCATTATCCATTATTATTCCTTCCCAGTGACTCAGATTTTGGGAGCTTGACTGATGAAGACAAGTCCTGTAGTGAAAAGCAATCCTGAAATCCTTTTTTTAAGAGCTAGAAGGTATCTTAGTCACTATCTAGGTCAACTCCATCATTTTACAATTAAAGAAACTGAGACCCAAAGAGATAAGGTGACATATGTAGTCACTTAGTAAGAAGGAAGACCAGAATTTAAACCCTGGTCCTCTGTTTTGAAATTCAACTTTTTGAGGCACATGTATCCTAGCAAAGCATTATTTAGCATTTTTGTAATACTTACCTGTTACAAAACATTTTCACATAACTAACAGCTGCATTTTATAAGCAGCAATTTCCTCACAATAGCTCCAAAGCAGGTAATATAAGTATTATCCTCATTTTTTTCTATTCTTTTCTTAATCTTTGTTATAAGAGATGGTTCTTTGGGAGAGGGGAAGAACGGGGATACTTGAGAAATGTACGTGACATAAAAACAAAATTATTACTAAAAGCTCATTAAAATAAAAGCTATCTGCTTTTGACAGATGAGAGAACTGAGGCCAGGTGTCAACATAGCCAACATAGTGAGCTCTTGCAGCAACCAGGCCAGAATTCTTTCCCTTCTCCTGTGTTGCCTCTTAACTGAGTCTTCATTGACCACAGCCCAGTGAATAGGCAGTGAGATGGGAAGAAGAGCACCTGGGTTCTAATTTTCTCACTACTTAGATGTCTTGGGAAAAAAGTCCCTTCACTTCCTTGTGTCTTTTCTGCCTATCATTTCATCTGTAAAATGGCTCATGATCTTTAAGATTCCTTCCAACTGCAAACCCACATTTCTATTAGTAGCCCCATAAAATTACAGTTCTATGACCTCAAGTGCCATGTTCTTCACTACACCATTCTTACCTATTTCTATAGCCTCCTGAACATAGGACATTGGTCTCAGTTCCAAAGTGGAGAGAGTGTAGAGGCAGGTGAAGGTGTGTTAGAGGAAGCAGGAAGAAGGTGGGGGGAGAGAACAGGTTTAGTTAGAATCACAAGCAGTCAAGGAGATTTGGGGCTTTATTATGAAACTCTTCAGGATGCCTTCAAACAAAAGCACCCCTAAAATCACTGGTTTATTCCTGTTGCTGTTTAATAAGGAATATTCTTCTTCCCAGCATGACTTGAAAATTGTGGGTAAGTTCCATATTCCTATTTCCTATTCCAGGTCCTGATGATTTCACGGTGGCTAGGTGGCTTAGTGGATATAGCACCCGCCCTGGAGTAAGGAGTACCTGAGTTCAAATCTGACCTCAGACACAATAATTACCTAGCTGTGTGGCCTTGGGCAAGCCACTTAACCCCATTGCCTTGCAAAAAAAAAAAAAGCTGATTTGTTTCATTTTTTTATGCTCAGTATTTAGTACCAAGAATATGTTGTTGTCAGTGTGTCTGACTTTGTGACCCAATTTGGGGTTTTCTTGGCAGAGATGTAGGAGTGTCACTTCTTTCTCCAGCTCATTTTACAGATGAGGAAACTGAGGCAAGCAGGGTTAAAGTGACTTGTCCAGGTTCATGTGAATAGCCAGTAAGTGTCTGAGGCCAGATTTGAACTCAGGAAGTTGTCTTCCTAACCCAATCCATTGTGCCACCTAGTTGGACTACATTTTTATTACAGTTACATTTTAACAATTATTAGGGGGCAGCTAGGTGGTGCAGTGGATAGAGTACTGACCCTGGAGTCAGGAGGACCTGAGTTCAAATGTGACCTCAGACACTTAATTACCTAACTGTATGAGTTTGGGTGAGTCGCTTAATCCCCACTGCCTCCTTAAGGATAAGGACAGTCTTTCTTGTTTATATTTTTATCACCAAATATAAGCCCAGCAAAGGCTTGGCCCATTATAAGCCCTTAATAAATACGACTTGATTTAACTGGGCTTCTAGCTGTATAAGAGCTAGTGTTTAATAGTGTTGGACTTAGAGTCAGGAAAAGCTGGGTTTAAATCCTGACCCAGATACTTGCCAGCTATAAAACCCTGGCGCAAGTCCTTCAGTCTCTCCATCTCTAAACTGTGAGTAATAAAGCACCTCTCCTACAAGGCCATTGTGAAGGCCAATAAGATAACATACAATAAACATTTTATCAAAGCCTAAACTTGAAATTATTTTTTTTGTGTCCTGAGCCCTTCTGGCAGTTGCGAAGCTTATAGAGCTCTTCTCAAAATAATGTTTTTAAATGCATAAAATAAAACACATAGGATTGCAAAGTAAGGAAACTATACTAAAATATAAGTATTAAAATATTTGTTAAAAGTCCATAAACCTCAGATCAAGAATCTCCGCCTTGAATAAATGTTAACATTATTACCATCCTAGCTCCCTAGATGATAGAGAACCAACACGATGTCTGGCATTAGGATTTGACTCCAGAATACATAACAGACTAAGGTCCCTCAAAGGAACAATTCTTTGTTCTCCTCACTTCCTGGATCCCCACCTCTATCTGCCACGTTCTCTTATCTGACCTCATAGCCAAGAGTGGCAAATCAATGCTAGAATGGTTTTCAAGATAGATCCCTGGCAGAACCAGAGTGGGCAGAGCCCCGTTTGCAAGACCTTGCTGCCCCTTCCAGCCCTCACAGGAATCTATCTACTCCCTGGTATTCAACTCAGCTCATGAGCCTTGGTAGCTTCCTGACCCAGACTTACCTCGATCGATCCTTCCCTATCATCTCTTCACTACTGAAGGTTTCAGAAACTGCCCAAAGAGAATTAGGAGTCCAGAGCCTGCCTGTGAAGCCAAGCTAGACTGGAGCAAATAGGGGATTTTGAAATTGACACTTTACCTAGTTCTGTCCCTATCTCAGCTTTTATGCTTTCTGACCACAAGGCAAAACAAGTTCTATTCCTTTTTCTTCCGTTTTTTTTTCAAAGCAGGCCTTGAAGACTATTTCCTTATTTGAAGCTCAGCTAGGTTTTCCTTTATACACCTAGTAAAAGACCCTTACAAATGACTCACAAAGCCATTCACTTTTCCTCAATCCAGTTCACTAGAATGTACAATGTCTTATCTTTTGGCTCAATTCCTCATTTTTCAAAAAAGTCAACTGAAGTACCGAGAAGGGAAGCAACTTGTCTAAAGTCACATAGCATTGCAGTAAGAAGCCAGGTGATGGTAAACCTTCCCACAGGTAGGATTCAGGATTAAGCATCTGGGAGATGCTCTAGGTAAGCACAAGGCTGTCTCTTAAAAGTGCTATTTGAGGATAGTGCTTGTTTTATTGATAGCTTTCTCCTTTAGATTATTTCTCATCTTCCTGAATCGTCACAAGGTGCATTAAACAAAAACTGGGTTTAACAAGTGACGGTTGAATTTGCTTTCACTAGAGATAGAAAACTTTCTCCTCTTTATCTCAATACTACAATGAGTTGGACAGGAAGAAATTAACTTGTCTAACATGACTTTGGAGGAAAAACCAAAAGGATCATGAAATCTAGAACTGGAAGAGAATTTGGAAGATTATCTAATCCAAAAGTTCTCAATCTGAGAGGTTCATGAACTCTAAAAAAATATTTTTTTGATAATTGCATTTTGATATATGTGGTTATATTTCTATAATTCTTTACATTTTATTTTACACATTTTACAAGATTATTCTGAGAAGGGGTTTATAAAGCTTCACCACACTTTGGGGTCCATGACACCAAAATGATTAAGACTAAAGTCCAAATCTCTCATTTTACAGGTGGGGAAACTGAGCCTGCTCAAACAGATGTAATACACAGACAGAATCACTGACTCTCAATTGAGTTTTTCCAGGACACCATATTTTCTCTCTTCGGTTTAAAAAAAAAAAAAACAGGATTTATCTATAAAGGGGGAAACAAAGAATAGTATTCTTCCCTAATGGATGCCTCAGACCCATGACTGGACCTCCATAGATTTGAAAGAGAGAGATAAGGAGAAAATGAGGGATGGAGTGGAGAAAGCTCATGGAGTAAAGCAAACTTCTAGAGAATCAGCTGAAAGGAACATTAAGACATCATCCTGTCCAATCCTCTCATTTTACAGAGAAAAAAACTGAAGACTAAAGAAAATTAGGGACTACCCCCAAGGCCCCACAGGCAGTCAGCAGTAGAGCACAAGTCTCCTAGGCAGTGCTCTTTCCATTATGGTCAAAGCAAGAATATAGGGAAAGAGGGAAACAAAGAGAGGAGCACCTGAAGAGAAGGCTCTCTCTGGCTGTGTTGTTCACCCGTTTGTAGACTCAGAACAAGTGAAAAGAGAGGTAAACAGAGAAATTAAGGAGGGATCAAAGGCAAGTGAAGAGAAAACAGCCTTTAAGGAAAAGCTCGATAGTTATAAAAGCCCACAAGGTATAAACTTGGAGGCTACATTTAACTCCAAATCAGCTAAACAATTAGAGAGGGGGAGAAAACAACTTTACCTCCCTTGATGCTCACAAGATGTATTGAGTTAAAGATTCTTCATGCCTGATTTGACCCCTGGAATCACAGAGAAGTGAGGTTCCTTCTTGCTCCAGCTCTTTCTGACCAGACACAGCTTGAAGTCAGAAAAAGAACAAAGTCTCTCTCTCCAGTGGAGAATGTCAGTGGAGAAGGGGGCCCTTGATCCTGGGATCCCAGTTCTGGTCCTGAGCTCCAGTACAACCCTCCTGAGCTCTGAGGATCCCTGATCGTCTCTCTGGCTGGACTCGCCCGGGGAGTGCCAGGAGGCGGGGAGTGTAAGCTGTTCTCAAATTGCAGCTGCCTTCTTCACAGCTAGGGGAAGTCTGACCGCCTCCGTTGGGTTGGCTGCCACTTAGAAATCTTCAGCATGCTGGAGGGCTCAGGAATGCGGGCAGCAGAGGGCCCTGAAAACCTCTTCCGTACTCCTCTATTACCACCAATAAAATCTCTTTTGACCTGGGGAAGAGGGAAAAAGGAGAGAAGACAGGATCAGGGACCTTAATGATTCTTTGACCCAGAACGCCAGATTCAGCACCTTACCTCTCCTCTCAAAGCCTAACCAAGACCCATAGTATCACAGGATCTAGAGTCAGAAAGAATCTTAGAGATCATCAGTCCAGTTGAAGAGCCCAGGATCTGGAATCCACTAAGCATGAGGAGGGGGAGAGGGGATGGGAAGGGATGTGAGAAAGGGAAACCTTCCCTATGCTCCAGTTTCCTCATCTAGCAAATGAAGATAATAGCATTAACATAATTTGACAGGAAATCCTACTCCAGAACCCATTTCCTGTTTGTTCTGGTTCTTAGTATGAATAGGAAGAAATCCTAAGTTATCATCACCAGACCCAAAATGTTTTTTTTAATTATAATACTGTTATAACAAATATGGGAATGGAGGTTTGAGAGGGAAATTTAAGCTGGTTGACAATAACAAAAGTTTGAATTTTAGAATCTGAAGGAAAAGAAACCTTTTTGTTATTTATTGTTCAGTCTTCAACTCTGTGAACCAAATAAAACCAGGTACTTCTATTCACCCACTCTATCTTGAAATCTATATCAAAAAGTATATCTTTTTGTTATGATGACACTGTCTATCCATCTCAACTTCTGTCAACCCCTTCCTTTTGCCTTCAATCTTTTCCAACATCAGGGACTTTTCCAGTGAGTCCCATCTTCTTGTAATATGACCAAAGTATTTAAGCTTCATCTTCAGAATTTGATCTTCCAGTGAACAACCTGAATTAATTACTTTAAATATTGACTAGTTTGATCTCCTTGCTGTCCAAGAGACCCTCAAAAGTCTTCTCCAGCACCACAATTCAAAAGTGATGATTCTGCAGTGCTCAGCTTTTCTTATAATCCAACTCTCGGAGCTATACGTTGCTCCTGGAAAACCACAGCTTTGTCTATATGGACTTTTGTCAGCAAGGTGATCTTTGTTTTTCTGGTATGCTATCCAGATATTCCATAGCTTTCCTTCCAATCTATTCCAATATCCTCAATAAGAGGTCATCCAGACTCCAAAAGAAGACCTCAAATAAGTTTTTCCTTATGTTGAGGCAAAATCTCCCTTTCTGCAATTTTTCCAAATACTGATCCTAACTTTGCCCTTGAGGACAGTCTTATCTCTGTCCATCACAGCAGTCTTTAAAGTACTGAAACAATGGAGAGATCATCAGAGAAAATCCTTCCTCTGAGGCAAAACAGAAAGGGACAGACACACACACACACACACACACACACACACACACACACACACACACACACAGAGATAGTTAGAAACATAGAGACAGGAAAAGACAAAAATTTTCTCAGAATAAATAAATAAATGGTATGTCCATCAACTGGGGAATGGTTAAACAAGATGTGGTATATGAATGTGAAGGAGTACTATTATTCTGGAAGCAATCATCAGTGACTGGACTTCAGAAAAGGATTTGCATGAACTGATGCTGAGTGAAGTGAAGAGAACCAAGAGAACATTTTACACATTAACAACCACATTGTGTGATGATCAACTATGATATACTTGCTCTTCTCAGCAGTACAAGGATCAAAAACAATTCTAAAGGACTTGTAATGGAAAATTCCCTTCACACCCAGAGAAGGAACTATAGAGCCTATAGTAGACCAAAGCATACTATTTTCAATTTTTTAAATTAATTTATTGGTTTTTTCCTCCTCTTATGGTTTTTTTCCCTTTTGTTCTGATTCTTCTTTCACCATATGGTTAATATAGATATATGTTTAACATGTATAATCTATATCAGATTACTCCTTGTCAAGGGGAGGGAGGAGGGAAGGGAAGGAGAGAGAAAAATGTGGAACTCAAAAATCTTACCAAAAAATGAATGTTGAAAACTATCTTTATATATAGTTGGAAAAATAAATAAATGAACTTATTTTTTAAAGTAATAATAAATAAATGAATAAATGTATATATATATATATATGTATATTCTGGATTCCATACTTTTTTTCATGAAACTTAAAATCTCATTAGCTTTTTGGCTGCTGTAACTGCTGATTCATATTAACTATCTTCAGGCAATATTTCCATTTGTAGACAAAATAGGATTGTGAAATCAAGTGCTTTTTAATAATTTAATACAAAACTTCATCTTTTTTAATATTCTTACATTAAAAACTAGATGAATATCTAATTAATTTATGAAATGGAGCTGGGACACCTGGTTCTTTGTGTACTCACCAAGAAAGACTATGAAGGTAATTGGGAAGTAGGGCTGGAATCACACTTTAATAAAGCCCAGAGAGTATGGGGGCAAACAACACAGAAAGTACAGAGACAAGCCATGAAAATGAGGAGGAATACAAAGGCAGACAGAGAATATGATGGATAGTGAAGAAAGACAGTCAGCAGGAGGAAGAGAATGAGGAGGGAGAGAGGCACTGAAAATCACTCATGTAATCATGGATTAGAGTTGGGAGCATGGACCCAGATAGAGAGGGCAGAATGCTAGAGGGTAGAAGCAGGAAGAGGCAGAGAGAAGACAAGAATTTGAAGTCTCCAAGAAATACTCTTAACTGTCAGGTCTAAGGAAAGGGGAGAAATTTATGACCAAGCAAGACTTAGAGCACATAAGAAATTGTAAAATGGGTGATTTTGACTATATTAAAATAAAAAGGTTTTACACTAATAAAATCAATGTTGCCAAAATTAAAAGGAAAACAGAAAGCTGGGAAATAACTTTCACAGCTAGGGGTTCTGATAAAGGTCTCATTTCTAAAATATATGGAGAATTGCATCAAATTTATAAGGTCACAAGTCATTACCCAATTGATAAATGGTCAAAGGATATGAACAGTTTTCAAATGAAGAAATTAAAGCAATATATATAATCATATGAAAAAATGTTCCAAATCATTACTGATTGGAGAAATGCAAATTAAACTACTTTGAGGTATCACCTCACACCTATCAGTTGGCTAAAATGACAAAAGGGAAAACAACCTCTCTGTTGGAGAGGTTGTGGGAGGATTTGTACATTGATGCATTGTTGGTGGAGTTCTGAACTTATCCCACCATTCTGGAGTTATGCCAAGAGAGCAATAATCATACCCTTTGACCCTACAATACCTATACTAGGCCTATATTCAGAAGAAATCATAAAAAATGGGAAAAGCCCCACATGTTCCAAAATATTCATAACAGCTCTTTTTATAGTGGCAAAGAATTGGAAATTGAGGGGATGCCCATCAATTGGGGAATGACTGAACCAGTTATGGTATAAGAATATTATGGAATTCTATTGCTCTATAAGAAACCATAAATGGTCACATTCTAGAGAAGCATGGAATGAATTGTAGGAACTGATGCTGAGCAAGGAGAACAGAACCAAGAGAAGACTGTACACATTAACAACATTGAGTTGATCAGCCTTGATGGATGCAGTTCCTCGAAACAATTCAGGGTACTAGGACAACCCTAGGAGTCCAGTTATGGACAATGCTAATCCCATCCAGAGGAAGAAAAACAAAACAAAGCAAAAATCCTTCAGAATCTGAATGAACACTACATTCATTTTTTAAAAATTTCTCTTGAGTATTTCTTTCCTATCTCATGGTTTTCTTTCTTTTCCCTTAATCCTAATTCCTCATACTGAAAATGACTAATCTAGAAACATGTTAAATACAAATGTGTATGTACAACATTCACCTGACTATTCACCACTGAGGAGAAGAGGATGGGAAGGGAAGGTGAAAGGAAATTATGTAACTTAAAAATATTCATATGCATGTGGATGAATGTTGAAAAACTTTCATGACATATAATTTGAAAAATAAAATATTAAGAAAAAGAATTTGAGGTCTCATTTTAATAGGTTTTGGGGGGGCGGGGCAGGGGGCAGTCTAACTTTATCCATGCCACCTTGAAGTTAGTTCGTTAATATATACAAAGCATATCAAAGCATGTCAAAGTTGTCAGTAAAACTTTAAAATTAGGGGCAGCTAGGTGGTGCAGTGAATAGAGCACTGGCCCTGGAGTCAGGCATACTTGAGTTCAAATGTGACCTCAGACACTTAATAATTACCTAGCTGTGTGGCCTTGGGCAAGCCACTTAACCCCATTGCCTTGCAAAAAAAAATCAAAAAACTTTAAAATTAACACATCCTCATCATCTCAGTTATTAGTAACATTTGACATCTGACTGTCTTCCCTGTAGTCTGGAATTTATCTGAGATCATTGGACCAAAAAGTCCTGTCAGCAAAGCCTAGATGACTTCCCTCTGGAATATGATTTTTTGTTAATATATGATAGAGTTTTCAAGTTACGCTTCTTTGATCTTTGGAATACTTTATATGTAACTTCTAGGATCCCCTTTGCAATCTCACTTCTTGATAATTGTTACTTTAAACTGGTAACTTTTTTAAAGATTTTATTTATTTTGAGATTTACAATTTTTCCCCCAATCATACTTCACTCCCCTCACCCCCCACAGAAGGAATATAAAGTATAAGAGATAGTAAGATCAACCAATAAGATACCAATTTTTTTTTCTAAATTAAAGGTAATAGTCCTTGGTCTTTGTTCAAACTCCACAGTTCTTTCTCTGGATACAGATGGTATTCTCTATTGCAAACAGCCCCAAATTGTCCCTGATTGTTGCACTGATGGAATGAGCGAGTCCATCAAGGTTGATCATCGCCGCCATGTTGCTGTTAGGGTGTACAATTAAATTGGCAACTTTTAAACTCAGTATACTGACTAGAAGCTGGTGGGAGGAGGAACCAAGCAGTTTTGGGGGACCAGAACAAGATACAATTTTAACACAATAGACATCAGGTATATTTAAAATATTGGTGAAAGGGTTTAGAGTCTTTTGTTGGCTTTTTGCTAACTTGAATTTTAGTGAAAAACCCAAGTGAGGGTCAAACCTAGCTCCCAGATGATTTGAAAGCAAAGCACAACATTTCTGTGGATGAGTATGAGTCTTATACTTCTCTTTTCTTAACCCTGACTTCAATATTATCATTATTAATTTTTATTATGCATTTTTCCATATTAGAATTATTTCCCAATATACCCACTCTTGCATCCCTACCCTTCCCCACATGTACATACAAGCAGATAGGAGCACACACATTGATTGAATCCTCTCTTGGAATAAGGAAAATGATTTAAACAGAACTGAATGAATAAAATGACTGCATCTCCACATCTATTAAGTTTTTCTTCATTGGAAACAACTATGCTTTTCAGATGAGTAAATGGCACAGTGGATAGAGTTCCAACTGAAGTCAAGAAGACTCTTCTTTCTGATCTCAGACATATCAGCTGTGTGACCCTGAGCAAGGCACTTAACCCTATTTGCTTCAATTTTCCTTATCTATAAAATGAGCTGGAGAAGGAAATGGCAAACCACTCAAATATTTTTGCCAAAAAAGGGGGGATCCTAAAAAAGTAAACATGACTGAAAAACAACTAAATAACAACATCAAATATCTCTCAGGGAATTCCTAGCCCATTCAGAAGGGGTAAACAGTTGTCTACATGTTAACTTTCATCCTACTCCTCAGAATTTGTCTCCT
Source organism: Macrotis lagotis (assembly GCF_037893015.1). Taxonomy (NCBI): domain Eukaryota; kingdom Metazoa; phylum Chordata; class Mammalia; order Peramelemorphia; family Peramelidae; genus Macrotis; species Macrotis lagotis. Next base: position 400,991,100 of record NC_133658.1, on the reverse strand, counting down.
ATACATGCCAGAAGTTTTCCCATTAATAAGTCACACTTCTTCCTTCTTCCTTTTTAAAAATGAATATTTCCAGGGCGGCTAGGTGGTGTAGTGGATAAAACACTGGCCCTGGAGTCAGGAGTACCTGGATTCAAATCCGGTCTCAGACACTTAATAATTACCTAGCTGTGTGGCCTTGGTCAAGCCACTTAAACCCATTTGCCTTGCAAAAACCTAAAATAAAATAAAATAAATAAAAAATAAATAAAATAAAATGAATATTTCCCCTTAGGTAACTTGATCCATAATAGTAACAGACATTCTATAGACTTTAAGAATTTATGAAATGCTTTATACTTTTTTGCATTTGGGCAGGTACTAATGCCATTATTATCTCAGTTTTATAGATAAGGAAACTGGAGCCCTGAAAGGTTAAATAACTCACCCATGGGCACAAAGGTAGCATTAAAAAGCAGAATTTAGGGACAGCTAGGTGGCACAGTGGATAGAGCACCATCCCTGGAGTCAGGAGGACCTGAGTTCAAATCCAGCCTCAAACACTTACTAATTAACTAGTTGTGTGACCTTGGGTAAGTCACTTAGCCCCATTGCCTTGCAAAAACTAGGGGGGGAAAAGGCATAATATAAATTCAGGAGACATGAAGATTCTACAACTTTCCATGAACTCATACATACTTTCCAAGACCATATGAGGAGGTTAGAAGATGGATTGGCTGGATCAGCAGAGAATGTAGCTGAAAATAGATAAGGAACTATTAAAAGAAGAAAAGGGTCACTTCCAGTCAAGCTGGTTTCATGAACAGAGGCAGAATGGAATCCAGTTCCCACATACCTACTCATGAAATTCATACCAGACCAAATAATGATCAAAAAATGCAATAAAAATCTATACCCTGGAACTGGAGGGAGGGGAATGGAAGGGGAGAGAAGAAAGGAAGGTAACCAGAAACCCACTTGAAAAAAAGAAATGATCCTCCAGCAAAGTCCAATGGTAAACAAGCCTAAAGCCTTCCAAGAGATCTTTTTTTTTTCAAGTTTTTTCAAGGCAATGGGGTTAAGTGGCTTGCCCAAGACTTCACAGCTAGGTAATTATTAAGTGTCTGAGGCCACATTTGAATTCAGGTACTCCTGACTCCAGGGCCAGCACTCTATCCACTGCACCACCTAGCCACCCACCAAGAGATCATTTTAGAACAGATTATTAGACTCCCTAGAAACCATGATTTAAAAAAAAATCCTGAGCATTTTGTTTTAAGAAATTACAAATGAGAACGGTCTAGATCTATTAGAACTAAAATAAAAAAAACAAAAAGAATTCCCTGATCATCATCTAAAATAAACCAGAAAAGTAAAAGTCCTAGGAATGTTAAAGATAAAATCCACAGCTTCCATGTGGAAGAAAAAATATACTGCTAGCATCCAAGAAGGAGTTCTAGTCCCAGGAAACCCAAGTAAGGATTGATCTTGAAATGCAACATTACAAAAAAAACAAAAGATATAAGCTTATAAATAGAAATAACTTATCCTACAAAGCTGAGTATTTTTAACTGGACCTTTAATGCAACAAAGGACATTCATATATTTTAAATAGAAACAACATAAATGAGTTGGAATTTTGACATAAAAAAACAAGTCAGAAATCTCAAAAGGTAAATTTAATCAAATAATTAGAAGGTGCTACATGATGAAGTAGTGCTAACATTCTAATATAGGGAGAAAAAACAATTTTTCTTTAAAACTTTAATATCTTGAAAGGATATTGGTGAAGTTAAAAAAAGAAAGAAAAACAGGATTGGTTTTGTTGTGAGCATTTTAAGAAGGAAAAAGAAAAAAAGGAAAAGAAAAGAAGGAAAAAAAGGAGGGGACCTTGCTCTTCCTCACAATCAAGATTAAGGAAAAGAGAAATATATAAAAGTAGCATAACTGCTCTGATTCCATCTCCCAGAGCTAGATTAGTTACTTCTGCCCATCACAGATTCAGGATAACTTGAGAAGGATGGTACAATTTTTTTCCTCTACTGACATCAATTCAAATTGCCATTGACTATGTTCTCCTCCATTGTTATGTTTCTGTGACTAGTGTCTCATAAACAATCAAGTACCTAACATCAATTAGTTTTTATAAACTGATGTTTCAAAAATATAATGAGATTTTCTTCATAGCCTCACCATAGTCAAGTCTTGAGTTGCTGCCACTGCCTGAACAAGATGATGCTGAGTACCAAAGGTCAAGAAGGATTTGTGGTAAATGTCCCGCACTTGCTTTGATCCCACTAGGCCTATGAAATCCAAAACTTTCTCAAGGAATGCAAAATTCAAACTGGAACATCAAGCATTCATTTCATCTGTACCCAAGAAGGCAGATCAAGTAGAAAATAATTTGTTGAACTTGAATCAGAAGTTGGAGTCAAACTGGCACTGAAAAAAGACAGAGAAACTAAGGAACACAGATATGTTGAAGTATTCCAGTCAAACAATGTTGAATTGGATTGGGAGCTGAAGCATGCTGATCCAAATAGCCTTGACGTTGTCAATGATGGCTTTGTGTGCCCTAGAGGACTCCCATTTGGCTGTAGCAAAGAAGAAATTGTTCAGTTTTTTTCAGGGTTGGAAAACTGGTCAAATAGGATAATATTGCTGGTGGACTTCCAGAGGAGGAGTAAGGGGGAGGCCTTCGTGCAGTTCATTTCACAGCAAATAGCTGAAAAGGCTCTAAAGAAACACAAGGAAAGAATAGGGTACAGGTACATTGAAATCTTCAAGAGCAAAAGTTTGTATTCATTATGATCCTCCTCTCAAGCTAATGGCTATGCAGCAGCCAGGTCCTTATGAAAGGCCTGGGACTGGCCCAGGCTCAGACAGCCCTGGTAGAGAGGCTGGGTTTGAAAAGATGAGACGAGGGTATGGAGGCTATGATGGTTACAAAAGCTATAAGGACAGATATGGCTTTGGGTCAGATAGATTTGGGAGACCTCAATTACCATTTTTCAGGAATGTCTGATCATAGATATGAGAGTTCACTTTCCAGACACTATGTGCACATGAGAGGATGACCTTACAGAACTACCGAAAATTTTATTTACCATTTTTTCTCACCACTCAACTCTGTTCGAGCACACATTGAAATTGGACCTGATGGCAGAGTGACTGAGGAAGGCAGATAATGAATTTGTTACTCATGAAGATGCTTATGGCTGCTTTGTCAAAAGACAAACCAAATACACAGCATAGATATGTAGAACTCTTCTTGAATTCTACAGCAGGAGCAAGAGGTAGTACTTATGGTAGCCAAATGATGGGAGACATGAACCTGTCAAACCAAAGCAGTTATGGTGGTCCAGCTAGCCAGTTTCTGAATTAGAAAGCTAAGGTGGTCTAAGCAGCATGAGCAGTTATAATCAAGTTCTATTGGAAAATTCCAGGGATTTTTTTTAATTTTTATTTATTTAAGACAATAGGGTTAAGTGACTTGCCCAAGGGCACACAGCTGGGCAATTATTATGTGTTTGTTGTAGAATTTGAGCTCAGATCCTCCTGACTTCTGGGCTACTGCTCTATCTACTGTGCCACCTAGCTGCTCCTGAACCACCCAGCTGCCCCAACTCCAGTGATTTTCAATCAAACATTGTACAGGGAAATCAGGAAATGATGAACACCAGATACTATAGTAACAAGAGCTGTGCATCAATGGAAGTAAACAAAATGGAGGGGTGTCTATCATGTTCAGTATGAGTGGTGGATGGGAAATGTAATCCTGATCACTGACTCTTTTTTTCAGATGCATTGTATTTATTTATTTATTTATTCTTATGTTGTACAAATAATGTTTTATATACATTAATAAAATATTCTTGTTTAAGAGTAAATATAATACCACTCCCCCCCCCAAAAAATAGACTCACATGCACGATGAAGTAAAGGGGAGAGAAAAATTTAAAATTAAAACTAAAAAAAATAATAATAGTAATAATTTTAGGTATGGCCAGGTAGCGCAGTGGACAGAGCACCAGCCCTGGAGCCAGGAGCACCCGAGCCCAGATCTGGCTCCATACACCCAACAATCACCCAAATGCGTGACCCCCATGCAAGCCACTCCAACCCCATTGCCCTGCAAAAAACAAAAAACAAAAAAAGACACAAAACAGCAATAACAATAGTAGGGGTGGCCAGGTGGCAGACAGAGCACTGGCCCTTGAGCCAGGAGCACCCGGGTCCAAATCCAGTCTCAGACACCCAGCTATGCAAACCCAGGCAGGGCACCCAGCCCCATTTGCCCTGCAACCCTAATAATAATAATAATAATAATAATAATAATAATAATAAATGTGCTTCAGTCTGTGTTCCAACACCACCAGCTCTGTTGTGGGTAGATCACATTCTTTATGATAAGTCCATCTCAAAAGTTACTTCCGGGGAAGCTAGGTGGCACAGTGGATAAAGCACCAGTCCTGGAGTCAGGAGTACCTGGGTTCAAATCTGGTCTCAGACACTTAATAATTACCTAGCTGTGTGGCCTTGGGCAAGCCATTTAACCCCGTTTGCCTTGCAAAAACCTAAAAAGAAAAAAAAAGTTACTTCCATATTTTTTCCACCGTTGTCATTGTTAATTGCAACTCCCTCCATTCATACTTCTCTATTGCCATGTACTATATTTTCTCTCTCCTTTCACTCTGTCTCTGCTGTAGGGTAGTTGAGTGGTACAGCAGACAGATCCCTGGCCCTGGGGCCAAGAGGCCCTGAGCCCACATACCACCCCTTAGGCCCCAGCATCCACCCGTCCCTGTGGTCCTAGACAGGCCTTCCAATCCCAGCCCCTTGCAAGAAGTAAAAAAGAAAATGTGTTATATCTGACCACTCTCCCCCCATGGTCCATCCTCTCCTCCATCATTCTCATCCCCCCCTTCCCCCTGTCCCCCTTCTCTCCTTCTTACTCCAGATGTCTATACCCCATTGAGTATATATGCTGTTTCCTCTCCTAGCCACCTCTGATGAGAGATTCCCTCATTCCCCCTTGTCTTCCCCCCTTCCATATCATTGCAATAGCTCGTAATAAAGAAAAATCTTATTATATGAAATATCTTAGCCTATTCCTCCTCTCCTTCTTCTTCCTCACATTACATTTCCCTTTTGTCTATTGACTCCATTTTTACACCACATTATATCTTCAAACTCAGCTCTCTCCTGTGCTTCATCTATAAAAGCTCCCTCTACCTGCTCTATTAAATGAGAAGGTTCATATGAGTATTATCAGTATCATTTTTCTATACAGGAATACATGAAGTTCATCATCATTAAGTCCCTCATATTTTTCTCCTTCTCCTCCACTCTCTATGCTTCACCTGAGTCCTGTATCTGAAGATCAAACCTTCTGTTCAGCTCTGGCCATTCCAAAAGGAACCTTTGAAATTCCCCTGGTTCATTGAAAGTCCATCTTTTTCCCTGGAAGAGGACATGCAGCCTTGCTGGGTAGTTCATTCTTGGCTGCATTCTAAGCTCTTTTGCCTTCCACTATATTGTATTCCAAGCCCTATGAGCTTCCAATGTAGCTGCTGCTAAGTCCTGTGTGATCCTGACTGCAACTCCATGGTATTTGAATTGTGTCCTTCTGGCCGCTTGTAATATTTTCTCTTTGACTTGGGAGTTCTGGAACTTGGCTATAATATTCCTGAGGGTTGTGTTTTTGGATCTCTTTCTCAGGGAGATCAGTAGATTCTCTCCATTTCTATTTTGCCCTCTGCTTCTAAGATATCAAGGGCAATTTTCCTGTAGTAATTCTTTGAAAATGATGTCAAGGTTCTTTTCCTGATCATGACTTTCAGGCATTCCAATAATTTTTAAATTATCTTTCCTAAATCTGTTTTCCATATCAGTTGTTTTTTCAATGAGATGTTTCACATTTTCTTCTAAATTTTCATTCTTTTGGTTTTGAAGTATTGTGTCCTCATTTCTTATAAAATCAGCAATCTCCCTGAATTCTGTTCCTTGTCTGAAGGATTTGTTTTCCTCAGAGAGCTCTCTTATCTCTTTTTCCATCTGGCCAATTTTGCTTTTTAGGTTTGTTTTTGGTTTTTGGTTTTTTTTTTTTTTTTTGCAAGGCAAATGGGGTTAAGTTGCTTGCCCAAGGCCACGCAGCCAGGTAATTATTAAGTGTCTGATACCGGATTTGAACCCAGGTACTCCTGACTCCAGGGCTGGTGCTTTATGCACTGTGCCACCTAGCCACCCCCTCAATTCTGCTTTTTTAAGGCATTCTTCTCCTCAATAACTTTTTGAACTGTTTTATCCATTTGATTTATGTTGGTTTTTAGCATGATATTTTCTTCAGCATTTTTTTTGGATCTCCTTGACTAAGCTGCTGACTTCATTTTCATGTTTTTCCTGCATCTCTCTTTCTTTTCCCAATTTTTCTTCTATTTCCCTCACTTGATTTTCAAAGTCTTTTTTGAGCTCTGTCATAGCCTGAGCCCATTTTCTGTTTTCCCTTGGAGTCTTTAGATGCAGGAGCTTGTGCTTCCTTATCTTCAGATTGAGTGTTTTAATCCTTCTTGGGATCACAGGCAAAGTATTTCTTAATAGTATTCCTCTTTTTTCTCTGCTTACTCATTTCCCCAGCCTGTGCCTGGTTTTGGGGTGCTTACTGAGTTTTTGAGTGTGTGAGGTTCTATCTTCCCTCCTGGTCTGTGAATGACCACAAGCGCACTCCTCTGCCACGGGGATGAGGTGGGGGGGGGGGGCCTGCTGTTCAATTCCCCCAAGTTGTGCCTGCTGCTCCCCAGGGTGTAGATCAGGAAACTCCCCTGCTGCTGTGAGCCAAGGCTCCCAGCGCCCTGGGGCTGCCTCCAGGAGGCTGAAATTCTTTCCCTCTGGCAGGCCACCTCTCTGGTGGGCCACCCCTCCGACCCTGTGGAGCCAAGCCTTTCTGCTCTTTTCCAGGTTATCTTGGGTTGGAGAACTGCCTCACTGGGTCCCTCTGTGGATTTTGTCTCTAGAAAATGTAGTTAGAGTCCTTAGCTTAAAGGTTTTAAGAGAGAGTGTCTAAGTGTTGATCCTCTCTTGTCACCATCTTGGCTCTGCCCCCTCATCACTGACTCTTGGTCAACTTTTTTTTTTAGTTTTCTTTGTAAGGCAAATGGGGTTAAATGGCTTGCCCAAGGCCACACAGCTAGGTAATTATTAAGTGTTTGAGACTAGATTTAAACTCAGGCACTCCTGACTCCAGGGTCAGTGCTCTATCCACTGAGCCACCTAGCTGCCCTTGGTCAACTTTTTTTTAAAGGAAAAAACAAACAAAAAACAGAGTTTAACAGTTTTGTAACACAAGCTTGTGATTTATGCTTAATTTAAGTGAAGTCAGAATTGTTTAAAAAAACTTCAGGTTCTATATTTTTGAACACAGAAAAACATTCATCTAGGATGTAATAACCAAGTTGAATAAAGACTATAACTGTTAAACCATTTCATCTTTTCTCAAGGTAATTATGTTGTAGGAGTGTGCTTAAGTAGTAAGTGTATTTAAATTAAAGTAGTTTCAATTATGTTAAATGTTGCTCTTATATCACATTACATGGAACACTGAGATGCATGTTGGGAGACATTTTTTTTTTGTAAAACTAGGAGCTATGTCTGAGAATCAAAAGTGAGATACTTGGCATGTTTGTTCTAGGTACATTTAAGCTTTTTTTAAGTTAATGGGGATAATTTTGGGACACAATTCAGATACTTTAGGATTTGGTCTTGGTGTTTGTATTAAATGCTAAGATCTTGGTTTAAATCATTCATTGTACTATGATTTCCTTTTAGGTGTGTTGCACTAAGTGAAACATTAAATAAATCTTCCTTTCAAAAAAAACATATAACAAGAACAAAAATACAGGGACATAGATTCCCCTATACCACCTTGATCTGGGAAGGCCATAAAGCAAAATAGGCTCAAAGCTTAGCTCAGTTGCTATTAACTACTAGTCCCACCAAGTTCATATACAAAGACAGCACACCACCTAATGAACATTTATCTCAGTCTCTACATGAGTGAGATCACAAAGGTCACTCCCCAAAATTCCACCTTGCTCTCTAAGACATCAGTATTAAACTATCTGCAAAATCTAAGCAGGACTCCAATTCCCAAATCTTATGTTTGTTCTCCCAACCTTTTTGAAATTCTCTGGATTGGAAATTCTACTCTACCTAGAATGGAAAAGAATAAATGAAAAGGCCTAGAACCAAAGTCTGTTTCTTTTTTTCTTTTATTTTTTCTAATTACATGTAAAGATGATTATTAATATTCATTTTTGAAATATATTTCCATATTTTTCTCCCTTACTTCCTCTCCTCCCCTCTCCCCAAGATAGAAGGTAATCCGATATGGGTTAGATGTATGCAATTCTGTAGAACATATTTCCACACTGGTCATGTTGTGAAAGAAGAAACAGAACAAAAGGGGGAAAAAAAGCACATACAAAACTGAAAATACTATGTTTTGAACTACTGTATTTCCCTGTTGTATAAGACACACCTCAATTTTGGGGCCCGAAATTTGAAAAAAAAAATGTATTACATAAAGTTTTTGAATTCAAGATTTATTCCATCATAAAATTCATACAACTCAAAACTTCCATCCATAAGCTTGTCCTCATCTGTGTTGGATGAAAAATCACCACCAAGACCAAAATAAAGATACTCCTATGAGGAAGGTTCCATAGAGGAGTATGCCCATGTAGTAAGGTACAAGTCTTTGTTAGACCACAAGCACTCCCTGGATAGGTCTGGTGCAAGTACACATGCTTAGTTCATTCTGTTTCATGAACCTGAAGCACCCTTTGTGACCTCCTTTGAAATCAGTCACTTCTTTTCATCAGCAATTCTTTTTGCCTCCTGCTGAACTGATCTTTGTGGACACAGGAATTCCAATGATCCTTTGCCCTCCAATCCATTTCTTCAATTCCCTTTCTAGATCAGACCATTTGGCTGACTTGCCTCTCATTGCCTTCTTCTGCCAGGTGTTTTCAGTCTTGGATTGTTTTCTCAGTTGGAGAAGACCAACCCTACGTTCAGAAGCACTATTTCCACTCACTCTTGCAAACTGGATCACTATGAACTTGAATTCAGTACTGTATGAAAATCTTTTCTGAGCCATTTCTGGGCAGAATGTGAGAAAACATAACCTAATATATGGGTGACAAATGCAAAACAATGAGTACAAAGACAAGAAGTATAAAAAGGCAGTAAATGCAAGTAAAAAAATCTACAACACTGCATAAGACCTCCCAGTTTTTAGACACCAAATTTTTCAGAAAAAAAATGTACATCTTAAACCTGGGGAAATACAGTACATTCAGACTCCATCAATTCTTTCTCTGAATACAGGATAGCATTTTCTATCATGAGTCTTTTGGAATTGAGTCGGATCATTGTATTTCATGGTAGAGCTAAGTCAATAATAGTGGCTCATTGCACAATGTTAGTG